>NC_135983.1:20001546-21201546 GCF_053455715.1 Rhinoraja longicauda
ATTAGTTGCTTTGTTTAACATGAAAAAAACCAATAGGCTGTGTTTCCATGATCAGTTGTTCACGAGTATAAATGAATGGAATTAATCACACTTAAACAAGCCTTTCAACATGGGGAAATGACTCTAGTTTTATTTGTTAGGCTGAATAATGAAGATTGTAATTCTGCACCTTCTCATTTCATGGGCACATAACTGCAGAGCCCTTTCCATTTGTGGCATTGTTTATCAGGTTGTATAAATTAAAATAGCTACTCCTCTTTTCTTTACACTTCACGATGTTGAATAGAGATGCAACATGGAAACAGGCCCTTCAGTCCACAGAGCCAATCACCAGCCATCGATCACCCATTGACACTGTTCCATATGATTCCACTTTCACATCCACACCCTACATACTAGTAACAATTTACAGAGGGCAATTACCCTTCAGACCTACACATCTTTGGGATGTGGAAGGAAACCCATGGAAAACCCCATGGAAACCCACAGGGAAAATGTGCAAACTCCACACAGACAGCACGAGGTCAGGATCGAACCCGGGTCTCTGGTAATGTGAGGCAGCAGCTGTTTCTGCTGCACCACAGAGAAAAAGATTGCCACGAACTTGCACCGTTTCCTTAACCTCCAATGCCTCAATAACTTGGAGTATCTGAGCCAATTATGTAATATTGGAATCCAATGGAAAAATAATGATTAGAGAGAAGTAAAAGCCCAGAAAAGTACTGGAGATGTTTTGCAAAATGGTTCCACTCTGAGGCAAATAAATTGATAGTTTGGAGAAGCTAGCATGTTCTCCCTGGATCAGAATAGATATGATCAAGCTAAATAAAATAATCAAGTCTATACATAAGATAGAGAAAACAGGTTATAATTTTTAACCTTCTTGGAGTCCAGGAATATTAGGACTATACATTAAAAGAGTAAACTAGAAGAGTCAATTCAATTATGGATTGGTAGAAAGATTAGGGAAAAAATTCACACAGAATGAGAGGTGTCTGGAGCTGGCTGCTTGAAAGGGAGTTAGAGCAGAAACTCCTACCGCATTTCAAAAAAATACTTCGACATGCCCTTGAAGAGCTGTAATCTGTTACGATGTGGGCTGGTAAAGAGGAGTTCGGTTGTATTAACTGGCCCAAACATAATGGAGTGTACAGGTTCCCGAGAAATAAATTTTCTCTGAACCCTTGAATCGAATCAGCTAAGTCGTCTGTCCATTTCCCTCCACAAGACGCTGCCTGACCCGCTGAGTCAATTCAGCGGTTCTTTTGCTCAATAGTCCAGCATCTGCAGTCTCTTGGGTCTCCATAACGCTAATAATTCGCAGGTTCAGGATTGGCGTCATGCTAACTCGTTTAGCATTCTGCAAAAGTCAAGAGTCGAGTCAAGAGTGTTTAACTGACAATAGGACAATGCAAGTGTTACTTGCAGCAGTATAACGGACTGTAAAGAAATTAATATCGGGGCTTTGGGGCGAGTGAAGGGCATTGGTTTTTAGACTTTTTGTACAACGTTGAGCAGCAAATATAATCATTGTTCGTATTTTCTCCCTCCCGCACGTAATTTGCCGGAGAGTGAAGACCAGAAACGCAAGAGTGGTGTGGCCGAGCTTCGACTGGCTTTTATTAAAGCCAGTGTGGGTGGCTCCAGTCTGCTGATGTCACCGATGGAAGGCAGGCAGGCAGGCAGGAGCTTCAAAGGCCTTCATTGTTGGTTGTGGAGCGTGAGCGAGTCGCCCAGTGCTGGGGTTGTGTGTGTGTGTGTGTGCGCGTGTACGTGTGCGTGCGCGTGGGGTGGGCAGCAGGCTCGTATGTCGTGCACCGATTCTCCGCCCCTTCGAAAAACGAATTCCGTTGGAGAACACTTTCAATAGGATTTGAATCACAGTTACCGGGGAAAAAAAAAAAAAAATAATGGGTGCGGCGTGTGTTCGCTAAGTTTCAGACCCGACTGGAAGAAAAAAACTTAAATCAGTTCTTAACCCCTTTCCCCGTTGCTGCTTCTGAGTTTGAAGCAGACAATCCTGGAGGGGGGTTGAAATTGGAATTATTTTTATCGAACTTGGGAGACTTTTTTTTTTTTTTAAAAGGAAAAGAAGGGGACGAAACAAAAAGATTACTCGAATTGAAGTTTAACAAATGAAAATGCTGGAGATTTGTCGTAAACTGGTGGGGTGTAAATCAAGGAAGACTCTCTCTGCTTCATCCAGCTGCTACTTGGAAGGTAAGGTTTTAAGTGCCTTAGGAAATCGGGCAAGTCGAGTGAGAGAGGCCCTGAAGTAAATTCCTGAGCTCTGGAAAAAAAAAAAAAAAAAATCCTTTTCAGAGGCCTCTGCTCTCGTGTGGGTGAGGAGGGGGGAAGAGAAAGATAGCAGTTTGCGTAAGCACAGACGTAAACAGCACAATTTTGGAAGACATTTTGCTCCTGGTCACCGGAATAGCACTTGCGTTTTTGCCTCACTCTTCCAGACTCTTGGGGGATTTTCCTAAAATCCAGTTCTGCACAGCATTGTGTTGAGCTCCACGTACTTCCTTCTTAATTCTTTAACTTTTAAGATGTGAATTTTCATAACCGTGGCAAGTTTTATTTTAAGTGTACCAAAAGACAAAATATATAGTTCGGAGAAAAGTGCGATTCTTTATGCCTTTTTTCAGCTGCTCTGAATCTTGGGTTCCTCGTCTTGTTTTTATTAATTCTCTTAGTTCATAATTAGTTTTACAATCAAGACTTTTTTTTAATGGATCTGTTAAAATATCCTCTACTACTTGGTTATCATTTCCTTACAAAATTCGAATAAATAAACGTTGGAGTTACAAATAAGTTTCTGGTTTATATTTTTTAATAATCAAGATTTACTTTCAAAGGGTCCATTAAAAAAAAATTGGAATTTCTAATTGGGAGCTGATCAGAAATTATATTTAGTCATTATATTCAAGCTGCATTTAATCTTGATGCATCAAAATATGCTCAAATTTAAAGATTGTTGTGCCTTTGTAGGTCAGCAATTCATTGGACTATATATCATAGTTATAGAGTGATACTGTGTGGAAACAGGCCCTTCGGCCCAACTTGCCCACACCGGCAACATGTCCCAGCTATACTAGTCCCACTGGCCTGCGCTTGATCCATAAACCTGTCCTATGCATATACTTGTCTAACTGTTTCTTAAACGTTGGGATAGTCCCAGCGTCAACTACATCCTCTGGCAGCTTGTTCCATACACCCACCACCCTTTGTGTGAAAAAGTTACCCCTCAGATTCCTATTAAATCTTTTCCTCTTCACCTTGAACCTATGTCCTCTGGTCCTCGATTCCTCTATTCTGGGCAAGAGACTCAGTGCATCTGCCCGATCCTCTCATGATTTTATATCCTCACTGAGTACAGGAATACAATGAGAATATTACCACCATTTTCATATTATTAACATATTTTATGTGTTGAACTATTAAAAATACTTCTGTTAAGTGCCTTGAGAATTTTGTGTGTTAAGATTGCTATATAAATGTCATTTGCTATGTCATATATGTGCAATGCTAGTTGCAAAATTTTAGCTTTTGCAAATATGTCAAATTTTATCAACTAAGTGACCTTTTTTTCTGAGCTGAAAACCTTTGTAGTGATGAATGAAGCCGTTATAAATGTGATTTGGGGGGTGCATCACCATTATGACAATGTCAATTGACACCGCCCAACAGTACGAATTCATGCACTTATCAAGGTACTGAGTGGGTGTTGCTCGTTTCTTTGTGATATTTGGCTACCTTGAGAGTAAATTAATTTGCTCCTCAAGGTGCCTTCAATGATGGTAAAAGGCTTGCCGAATGCCAGAACTGTTCAGAACCTCTTTGCTGATATAGGTAATTGCAGAATCATTTTGGTTAATAAGGTTTGAAATGACTGCTGTGTACATTGATCCTGAGATGGCTGAGCCATGAAGATGGGAGATTTCAAAGTGGTGATCTCACAGAAATTAGTTAACTTTTTGTTTTTAACATGCTGGAAGAAGTCACAGTGGGCTAATCAGTGGCATTGGTTTGAAAGGTATCACTGGCTAAATCCACAGCATGAATTGTGAAAGATTAGTTTTCAATTTGATAGTCTGGGGAAAGTACTCTTCAGTCATACCAAACAATCTCAGTCCCATTTTTTTTGGTGCCAGGTGCCAAGAGGAAGGTTGGCAGAGATAGATAGATACTTGATTAGTATGGGTGTTGGGGGTTATGGGGAGAAGGTAGGAGAATGGGGTGAGGAGGGAGATTGAATGGTGGGCCGAATGGCATAATTCTGCTGCTATGACTCATGACCTTATGACACGATTGAAATTTTTCAACAGTAGTAGAAATGAGAAATATTCTGAATCAACTAATCATGAGAAATCTAGTTGGCTCTATTTTGAAAAGCTATGTTGCAAAATGCTATTATAATAAAGCACACATTTTGTGTATTGAATTTAGTCTGAAAACTTGGATTGTGTGCAAGTATTAGCCATGCAAACATGTCTTTTGCACTATCATCATCCTCTTCTGAGTCTTGGGTAGGTTCAATTAATTGGTGAAAGGTTCTTCATCTTATTGTGGTCTGAGAAGAAGTGACCTGAACGTAACAACTGTTGGAATTTGATACTGAGCTTGAAAGGTATCACAAAATGCTGGAGTAACTCAGCAGGTCAGGCAGCATCTAGGAGAGAGGGAATGGGCGACGTTGCAGTTATTTTCCGACTGAGCTTTATAGGAGTGGACAATGCCCACGATGCTTGGCAAAATATATGCTTTCTACATTTTACAATAGAAAATGTGAGCATAGGAGGAGGCTGTGAAGTTTACTAAATCCATTAATCTGTCTTCCACATGGGCACACCAAAATGCTGTAGCACTCTACTTGTGTGGAAAAATGTCTGTAAGCAACTTAAAAATAGAAATTTATACTAAATAACAAGAGAATCAGAAAAGTTAGAAAGAATGGTGGTTAAAAACTGATACCGTAAAATTGAAGTTTGTGAGAGGAAGAACTGAAGAGCATTTTGCAGAGATTTCAAGGAGTTTCTAAGCACAAGATATTTGAGCAAATTCGGAGCTAAGGTGGAGATATTAATAATTAATGCACAAGATGGGAAAATTAAGAAGCAGCCAGAGATAAGTAAAACTTGTTTGAAAATGCATCACCTAGTTGGTTTCTTTTGCAGTGCATTAATTGCTGTGCAAATTGGGTTTGTTCTGTACTAATACTGCTCAAACTTTTTTTTGGATGGTATTTATTAGTGCAAGAGAGAGCATTCAGCTCCTTGGATTCCATGGCCTGTTATTCATCATTTATCCGAAGAAGTAAATAAATAATGACATCATGGTTAATTTAGAGCTCTGTCAGTGCTGTTCTGAAATGTCAATCCAGATTGTATATTTGTGCAGAAGAAAGTTTTGAATGCTCAATATTCTGACTTAGATTATCAGTGCAGCCAAATCTAGTTCTTCAGTATTGTGGGCCATCCAGTGCCATCTAATGCCTAGCTTTGCAGCAACAGATTGTATTTATGCATCTTAACATAGGTAAGCATCCATAGCACTTCACTGAAGAGTTTTAAAACAAAATTGCACCAAGCCACAGGGCATTTAAGGAAATTGTAGTTTATAAAGAGTATCTTAATGAAGGAGGCAGAAGCAGAGAGGTTTAGGAGGCGAATTCCAGAGCCTGAGAGCTTGGCATTCAAAGGCTTGTTCCTAGCCTGCTAATTACATTTGTATTTCAATAGAGCCGTTATGAATATATTTAATTTTTTAGACTAAAAGCTGAGAAATATGAACATGCAAGACCAAATATTATATTGGTAGTTGTTGGAATGGTCAAATGTGTGCTAATAAATAGCTCGCTTGGGCCTCCATTCTGTTTCTATTAAATTATAGTCTTGCCTCCATGTGTAATTCTTTCTTCTGAGTCAGAGTTCTAGTTATAAAACCTAACTTCAGAGGGACTTCAGTACAGTACAAATGGAGTGCTATTCAAAGGTGCCATATCTCGGAAAGGACAATACACTGAGGCCTGTCTATTCTCTTTAAACATAAGGCAAATTCTCTAGCACTGTTTCGAAGGAGAGTTAAAGCTTTTATTTTGGGATATATTCATTTCTCAATCTAGATGATTGAAAAATGTCTATTAGGTTATCATCTTATTTTGTGAGAGCTTGTGGTGTGCACATTGCCACGTTATCTTCAAAGGCATTTGCCTCACTGGGATAACTCGTAACATGCTGTTATTTTCTAGATCACTCACCAAAATCGAGTTGTGTGAGCAATGAACTGTGAGCAACGGTCACTGCTCGTAATGTGTCCGTGAAAGGATCTATTTTACACAGCGTGATTAATATTTGGGGTGCATATCTAGAGGTGATCGTGGAAAGAGGCATTTAGATCAACATATGAATAAGCAAGGTATAGGAAGGTAGAGACCTAATGTGGGCAATTGAGGTTAGTATAGAAGGGTAAAAAGAGTGCCATGGACTGGTGGAGAACATTGACTGGTGAAGTACTGTTAGCTAAGTCAATGCAGTGCAATGTATAGTTGACACACTCTGCAGCCACTCTGCACTGGTGGTAAAGAGAATGAACATTTTGGGGTAGTATTTAATAAGATACTACTAGTCAAACAGGCAGACTGTGATATAAGGGGGTTGGTTACTAGCTGCAGAGATTTTGGGTTCACTGTCATATAAAATCTGTTCTGTGGCCGAGGCTCATGTAAGCATCTTTCTCTTTTTTTCTCTGCACTTTCGGGCATCCTTTTCTCCATCACATAATAGATTTTTTTTCTTTTTTTGCAATTACATTGATGATCAATGCCAGTTTTTTACTGTAACATGGTGCAAAATGTATTGTTTTCCTGGAGCTAACAACTGGTTTCAAGTGGTATTGTTTTGAGTGCGTGTGATAACCTGGCTGTTGGCTGCAGATTCTGGAGGCTCTGGTTCTGGAGCCTCAAGCAACCTCTCAGCAAATGAGATTCTTGTTTTTCTTCCCAGCTGAACTTGAGATTTTGCAATCTCTCACAAATTAGTTTGGCCATATTTGATGCTGTAGTAAATGTAGAGCTTTGCATTAAAACACTGGGGAAAACACTGAAATCTACCCCTGAGGAAGCCTGGTGGCACGTGTGTTGTGGGCAGATGATTGTGGAACAAATATTGAATTCAATTGTCCAGAAACACACTAATCTGCCCAAAGGAAGAACTGAAGCTGAAAGAGACAGCAATGGGAGATTGTAGGGCAGATTTAATGAAAGCAATAAAAGAGTAACTTGAAAGAAACCATAGGAGTCCTGCAGTTGTTTTGAATGCCTTCATATTAATGAAACAATGTAGATGTGAAGCAGCATATATTAGAGTGCAGGTAGACACAAAAATCTGGAGTAACTCGGCGGGACAGGCAGCATCTCTGGAGAGAAGGAATGGATGACATTTCGGGTTGAGACCCTTCTTCAGACTGATCAGTCTTCAGATCGGTCTGAAGAAGATTTAAACCAGCATCTGCAGTTCTTTCCTACACATATTAGAGTGCAGTTGATTAGCATTGCAGTGTACTTCCTCTTATTGTTACATTCAATTGTTTTGTCTTACTTTCCTCAGCAGAAAAATTAATTGCTTGTGATGATGTTCAAATACAAATTGAAGTGTATGAACATATTTTATTTGACTTTCTCATATGAAAGCAATTCTGTCTTGAAAGTCAAATGCTACAAAGGTTAAACCTCGCTCTGCAACCTAAGGGTGTAATGTAAGGAAATCGCTAGTCTTGTATTAAGGGAGTGAGTGCTGCATCGTTTGAGATGTTCACACTCAAGTGTGATGTAAACCATTTCATTTGCCTTCCCAAATAAATGCTGAAAATCCTGCACCATGAGGACCAGGATTCTTGTGTTCCGACATAGTTCATCACTTAGTGGTATTTTCCTATGCTACACGTTAACACAGGCCTTTTTTGTCCTCTGCTCCTCCACATTCTTTCTGTACATCTCAAATCTAATTGCTGTTTGTTCTGATTAGAGAGTGTGACTAAAATGTTAACACAGTCTCTGTGCCAATGTTTCCTATCTGTGAACTTTTAAGTATGTTGTTTACTGCATGCTCATTTCACCATTGCTTTTTCAGGAAATTACCATGTATAAAATGTCACTGCTCATTATTAAGTGTTTTTGATCTATTGAAGGATGTATTAAGGGACTGTCAAAATATTATCTTGTTGCAGTCACAGATTTCCTCTTGTTTGATAATTCTTTGGAGATGATCTGCAGAACTGGCAGTGGTTTTGTGAGGAACTCCTTTGTACTGTAACCTCAGTGCTTGCTTCATTGAAAAACTTGAAATTAATATTCATGACAAAACACGGAAGACTGGGAAATTTTAATTTCCTGTGTTTCCATCCTGAATAGAATCATTAAGTAACAGCACAGAAAATGTTGATTAGGTTTTATTTTGGAATATTTACCAGGGTGTGCCAATTAATCCCAGTCCCTAGTCTTTCCCCCATTACCCTGAAAATATTTATTGAGCACTACTTTTTTTTTCTGAATCTGATTAAATTCTTTCATATTGGCTATTCTAAAAAAACAACCTTGTTTACCTCAAAAATTGTTAATCACAAATTTGTGTTCTGGTCATCCTCATATGAAGTTGTGTTTTTGAAGTTACAGGTAGAGATGGAGGATTATGCACTGGTGGGTAGAATGTGCTTGTAACAAGGACTTTTTAAACAAAATATGCACAATTTCTACTAACAATAACTACATTTTGATCTGGTGATTTATGTGGTGCATCGGAAAATTTGTCGAGGGTTTTTTTTTATGTTCAGCAGATCTATATAGAACTGCGCTGAAGTCGTTCCACCTTTTATTCAGCTGAGTAAGTGCATATTATTGAAAAAAGGAATCTGAGATAAAGGGCAAGTGTAGTAAATTTAAGGAAGGCATGCTTGATATTTAAATTGTGCTTTATGTCTGAATGTAATTTATGTGCATTGAATTCCTTTGTTTTAAATGATTACTAACTAAATGGCAGGCTTGCACTTCGCTTCTCCATGATATGCTGGATTTTCAGTTTTAAATTATGCTCATCAATGTTTTTGCTTTACAAGTATTGGGTGTGACGATGAGCTATAATTTTAAAGTTAATTAAAGACTTGGGGTAGGAAATGGATGTGTTATGCTGCAGGCTTGACACTTTGCCAAGCATCAGAGGTATTGTCACCCTCCAAAAACTTTGACTTTTTTTGTCAACTTTTAAAGGCTTTGATTTGTCAATTTCATTTTTTACGTCGGAAGCACTTGCCTCAAATTTCAGAAATCTAATACGTTTACTTTTCCCGTGTATGATCTGTCATTGAGGTACCAGTGCAGCCAATCCCAAACACTGAAACTAGTAGATCATAAACACAAGCAGAAGTTTGTTCAATCCTGAGGCTGATAGAAGGCAGTGTCTGACAGTTTTATAGCTTTGCTGGTTGGGGAGGCGGTGCTCAAATCAGAGGTTTGCAAACAAAGGATTTGCAAGGCAGAAGTGGCATTCAGCACAACTGTTCAATGTTAACTTTTATGGGCTGCATAAACCAATTCCCACTGTGCCTCTCATGTAATGTGAAGATATGAAGCTTGGACGTTTCTCATAACAAATAAGGGCAGGAATAGCTTGTCTGACCCTTCGAACCTGCTCTATTATTCATCGAGATTATTTCTGAGAATTTCTTCCAGCACGATCTCAATATCCATAGATTCCCTAGCAGTGAGAATTAAGATACTATGCCCAGAGATCTATTCATTTCTGTCAGAAATGAACTGAATACCTGAGCTTCTATAAATGTCTGAAGAAGAGAATGCCAAAAGTTCAACGTCCTTTTTAGTGAATAAACTTCCCCTTATCTCAATCCCAAATATCCCACCCTTCATTCACCCTGTATCCCTTGATCGAAATGCAAAGTGCTGGGTTAGGTAGTATCTGGGGAGGGAATGGACAGGATATTTAGAACTGAGATGAGGAAAAACTTTTTCACACAGAGTTGTGAATTTGTGGAATTCTCTGCCTCAGAAGGCAGTGGAGGTCGATTCACTGGATGCATTCAAAAGAGAGTTAGATAGAGCTCTTAGGGCTAGCGGAATCAAGGGGTATCGGGAGAAGGCAGGAACTGATTGTGGATGATCAGCCATGATCACATTGAATGGCGGTGCTGACTCAAAGGGCCAAATGGCCTACTCCTGCACCTATTGTCTGTATCTATGATATGTTTCAGATCTTCTTCTGACCCTGATTCTACACACTCGGCCAATGGAAAATTTCTTCCTGCATCTAGTCCATGGAACCTTTTTTAGAATTTTTGATGAAATGTTTTGTCCCAATCTCTAAGGAATACATTTCACTTTCTCCCCCCTTTTTCAGCAAACCCACCAACCCTGATGGATATTTTTTGTTGCAAGTGTATCCTTTCTTGGGCAAGGAGACTAAAACAATACGCAATATAGGCGAGCTCCCCTGTTATAACTGTTTGGGTAATGGAAATTCGAGTTTTGAGTTCACAAATCTCTACCCCAAAAATTGAGATGATGAATAAAATTTGCTTTTACAAAATTAACGTGGAATTAAAAAGTAAATACCAATTTTTTTCCAACATGTATTTCTTGACGCATACGCAGGTGATGCGGCTTCGCATTAGGGAAAGTTGCAATATGGACTGTTTTCTCGGAATGTAAAACCCACCCATCCCCAATAAAGCAGGGTCATCTACACTGCAGGTGAGATTTCACCGTAGCCCTACCTAAAAGCAAGAAGACTTCCTTACCCTATTAATGTGTTTTTTTCCTCGGCTATTTCTTAGCTTGACCCAATGGATTCCAATTCTGCATCTTTATCATGTACTAGACCAAGTGGACCCGTTGGGCCCAAACCTCTCCTGCATTGGTGCAGCACCCTGTCCTCCCCCTGCCCTCCCCTCTCTCCTCAACTCTCCCTTCTCCCCCTTCCCCCCTCCCTCCCCCTCCCCTCCTTTTTAAACTTTAAAATGTGAATAACTTTAAAAATATAACACCAATTTCAATAAAACTACTTGCATTATCACTAAAGTGACGATGGTGAGTAAGGTGGGCCTAAAATTGTCACGCTATCGTGTACCGTTTTGGCTGAAGTTCGATCACAAGCAATCAAACAAACGAGAGTTTTAGTATATAGATGTCAAGTTCACTTCAAGCAACTGTACTGATCTTATTTCTTAATAATGCTAACCAAACCCATTTTCCTTTTTGTCTGTCCTTACTCGTTGTTAAATATCCTGAAATCTTCAGTTTCCAACTTTGGTCATTCTGGAGCTATGTTTTTTGAAACATCAATAAAATTATGCCATTTGCTTCTGTTTTCTGCTATGAATTAACCATTAAATCATCTACCTTGTGAAAGCAGCAAGAATTCAGGTTAGAATTTTGTCAAGTTAACATTTTTCTAGACACTAGTCACTATTTTTGTATACCCTCTGTCAGTGTGTAACTTGTGGTTTAATTCCTTTCTTAAATCTAATGAATCAATCTTTCAAGCCATTCCATTTGCCAGTAGTATTGCTGGTTTTCATCAGCTTTGAGGGTCAGTTTGAAATTCTTGGAAATATTGTTAGCTATTGGTCATGCTGTTACTTTCAGTTTTGCAAAGCAGTGGTGTCGAGATACTGACTGATTTCGCTGATACTTTGGCAATAACGTAGGAAACTTGCACAAGCAGAAAATCCCTTTAATGTGAAAAACAAGTCTTGACAATTCAAGACAGAAGAAAATGAAGATGTGTGATTGTAGCTCTTTGAATCCTGGGATTAAGAGTGGGACAGGAAGATTGTGCCTCTCGCACGAGCTATGAATTGTGGCTGCATGTTAATACATGAATGTTCAAAGGCATTTCCCAAAGTGATTATAAATTCCTGTAATAACTACATTTTCACAATCCTGCATCTCAGATGTGGAATTGGATCCTGTTGTGAACAGAAAAAGATGTACTTAACATTTTATTTGGCTTCTCTATGATGGGGTAGAATAAAATGCTATGAGAATTCAATTGTATGATGAAGAGTTATAGCTCCAATGATATTTGATATTTGATTCTATAAAGCTATTACATAAAAAGTAAACAAAAATAATTAAATGTAGAAATAAAAATGCTCGTATGGTACAGATGATGTTGAGATACACATTGATAATTATACTTTTACATTCTTTTGAAGCCCTCCTGTCTGAAGTTTGACTTGGATAATGGATAAATTAGGTGTTGCAGAATATTAAGCAACTGACTGCAGATATCATGGAAGGGACACTGGACACTTTCAATTTAAAAAAACAAAGGATTTTGAGCAAAGTTGGGAGAAGAAGCTCAAAGTTAATAAATATTGCTTTGTTAAATATAAATTGAAAATATAGGAAGCACTCAGCTGGTTAAACCAAGTGTAAAGATTTTCTTAGGTCTTTTTCCGATATGTCACAAAGTACGAGATTTAAATGTTCTCTGTAGAGTTGCGTTTCCAACTACTGAGACCTGCCACTGTTTCAGTTTGTAATTCCACTTTGTAGCATCTGCATTATTTTACCCTTGTGTTGTTTAGGCTTTGTACGGAAGAATCAGAAAAGTAGGGTCTCGACCCGAAATGTCACCTATTCCTTCTTTCCAGAGATGCTACCTGTCCTATAAGAAAATAACTGCAGATGCTGGTACAAATCGATTTATTCACAAAATGCTGGAGTAACTCAGCAGGTCAGGCAGCATCTCGGGAGAGAAGGAATGGGTGACGTTTCGGGTCGAGACCTTTCTTCAGACGCTACCTGTCCTGCTGATTTACTCTAGCATTTTGTGTCAATAATCAGAATTAATGAATGATTTGCACATTTGCTTGGGATCTTGCGTTTTTTAGAAATCCAAGTTCACAATTGGTAAATGTAATGCAAGAAAATAACTGCAGATGCTGGTACAAATCAAAGGTATTTATTCACAAAATGCTGGAGTAACACAGCAGGTCAGGCAGCATCTCGGGAGAGAAGGAATGGGTGACGTTTCGGGTCGAGACCTTTCTTCTGAAGAAGGGTCAAGACCCGAAACATCACCCATTCCGCATGCCTGACCTGCTGAGTTACTCCAGCATTTTGTGAATAAATACCTTTGATGGGTAAATGTAAAGTGTGTTGGAAGGAGAATAATTAGGAAGCGTTGAGTTTTATTGTGGTGAGGCGGGGAGGGGGGGGGGGCAGGGGCAGGCAAAGAGTTTTTGGACTACAAATGTGAGCAAGCCTTTTTGTTTTGTTGGGTCTTGTTCAAACCACTTCTATTTTTGCACAAACAGAACATATTTTCATGCAAAAACAAGTTTTGACAATTCATCGCCATGATAGAAGAAATGTTTTGCAATCTCCATCACATAAATACTAAGTCTGTGAGTATATTAAAAAAACTAGGGTGATTGATTTTTAGACTTTGAAGTCATGTATGAATACAAGGTTCAGTCAACCTGGTCTCCGCAACTGGCCAGTCATGCTCTAAATGTATTAAGGGGTGTATAGCCTAATTTTATTGCTTATGAAAGGCTTGCAGCAAAAATAAAACAAGGTTGAAGTCACCATATTTATGTAAAATTTACCCAGTCCCTCCACAGCATTCCTTTCAAACAAAATTGGGCACCATGTTGCATTGGGGAATGTGGCAATAAGCTTGTTCAAAGTGTAGATCTCAAGTTGTCTCTTGCAGGAGCAGAGAAAGGCAGATTTAGGGAGGGAATTCCAGCTCGCTGCAAAATTGCCTGAAAGCACAATTGCTGATAGTGCCGTGATGAAAAGATGTCCGAACTGGAATTTAATGTTGTTCGAATTATTTTTCATGCCAAGCTTGAAAGCTTACGCCACTGACACTCTTTTACATGATTCCTTTTTCATTTGCAATTGGCACAAAGTTCAGCAATCTGTCAAATAGATGCTAAATAATTTTAGGAGTGACATTTTGACCAACTGAGGAAAAATAATTAAGATTCTCTCATGGGAGGCTTGCACAGTAAAGCTTCCTGTCGAGTGGTTCATTAAATCCCTCTAGCCCACATTTAACTTGCACATCTACAAGTGAAAGGAGCAACTACCTACAAGAAATATGCCTGCAGGACATTATAGCACGTTGCTGGCCTGACTATTCCACTAGCTTGCAGTCATGTTGTTGTACAGAGTCCCTTGAGAAAACTGAATTGAAGGCTAGTTCATAAATTGTCGCTTTGGTTTAATACCACTGAATTCATTTACTTTTTATTTAATCCCTGAATTTGTTTGGCGAGTTTAAAAAATAATTGTGTCAAAGATAACAAGGACTAGTTTGAGGCCTCCAGCTACAGGGCTCCGACCTGAACAAAGTTCAGTGTCACAGTGGCAAAAAAGAATCTCACTTGGATCAGTTGTCATGTGTGGAACAGCAAAGTATAAATATTACAGAACAGAACGACGAATGATAAAAATTGTGTTAAGGAAGAGTAAAACTTGTTTACTGGGGGATACTTGCTTACAAATCCTATTTTTTCCTGCTTTAAATCTTTGTGATAGATGCCTAAAATTAAGCCTTTGATTGGGAAGTGATTTTTTTAATTGTAATTTTGAATTGGAATGGTTTTACTGTATTTGCAGGTCGTGTCTAATTCTAATTGGTTGCAAAGTGAAGGACAAATTCTACTGGTCAACAATACCTTATTCCTCAACAGTTCTAGTAAGATAGTTTATTGTCCATTCCATCCAATATTCCGAGGTTTACTCTTGAAAGTGCTGATTTTTGGCCTAAGTTTTTCAGCACTGCCCAGTAGTTATTTGAATTTGAATTGATTATTGTCAGTACTGTTGTGAAAACAGAAAAAGGTGGAGTGTGCATTAGAACAGGTAGCATCTCTTGTGAGACAAATAGAATGAATATTTTAGTCAACTCTGCTTTTCTTGTTTGGTCTGCATTGGGCTGTGTTCCCAGAGGAATGAGAGTGATAATTTAAACTCTTACATGCTTCATCCACTGGATTGGTTAAACAAATTATGTTGTCTCTTGCTTGTACTTAAAAAGACACAATGGAGGCCATTTAGCCCATCATGCCCACCAAACTCCCAATGATGAATGAATCCCATTAGTTTCATTCCTTCACTCCATTACTCTTGAAATTTATTCTCCTCCATTTATGCCCATTTTTGATTCTTTAATATTAATTTACGAAAAGGAATAATTTGTAATAATCAACTAACCTACCAACATGACACTGCCATCCATGGACCCATATCTAGTCCTGACGTTTGGTGGTGTGCTGTGTCTATACATTCTTAATGTTTGTACATCACAAGTTTTGTCCGTGTGCTCTCGTCTCTCTCATCCCAAAGACTTTCTGGTAGATTAGTTGGCAGCTGAAATTACCTTGTACACAATGATTCAGTTGTTGTGTCGCCAAGGCCATATAGAATTGGGAGAAAGAAAATATTACTTGAGTGAAGTCCTCGGGCACGACAAGCCATGCATTATTTACCTTCCTAATTGCCAACTGCACCTGCATATTAGCTTTCGGTGTAATGGACAGAAAAAGTCTGGGAAACAATAGTTTTTCTAAAATGTCTAAATTTAAAGCCTATTTGCTATTTTACTGATGTGGACTTTTTTTTTTTACACACAGATTGTATTCCACCTGCCATATTTTTGTCCACTTACTTGACTCGTCCATACCCGATTGAAACAAGTTTATATCCTATCACTTCTCACATTCTCGTTCAGCAAATGTGGAAATGTTTCATTTGATATCTTCTTTGATGTAGAAAGAAACTGGGCTGTGATTATTTTGCATACAAGGACATGATTGTTGGTCTTTTGACAAAAATCAATGAGCCCACTGGAATAGTCTGATCAGCCATTTTCATGGTTGTAATGGCGTCACACTACATGCTCCACAGTAAATAGCAGCTGCCTTTGATTTCTCCTTGTTTACTTTTACAGAATGAATTTTAGGAGATTCAAGCTAAGGTTTAAATAAATAGTTCCTTGGTAAGACAAACTAATTTTAAAAACATGTGATTTATTGTGTGCATGGACACCCCAGGTTCTCTGCCTGTTATTATGTGCCCTGAGCTGACTCTTGTTAGACTTCTGGGAAGTTCTACTTTCATTAATACTTCAAGAACTTCAAGCAAAGAGCACCCTACACGTGATGTTTACGGATATGTACATATTTTCCAGTATATAATGTGTAATTTAATTTTTGTTGCATGATAATATCATGACATCCTGTAATCACGTAGCTTAATTACATAACTATATACATCATAAAATCAGAGTATGGCCCGACTCTTGGAATTGACTGCATCCCTGAGTATACATATAGGTTTAATAAATATTTTCAGAGATATACTTCTAACAATGCAGTATTTCTTCAGTACTACAAGCCCCACGTTGTGCACCAAAAGTTCTCAAATATTTTGTCACGGTGCTAATGGAGTGCAAATACAATTGGTATGTGAATTGGGATCTGATATCCTTGCCTGTGAGCTATATTTTGGGAAATATCATAACACTTAATTATTACAGATATCCTGAATGCTACACAGAGATCAGAAGATCCAACTCTTGTTTTTACATCATCAAACAGATGATGCCACTAAAGCAGAAGCCCAATTTTGAGATAGAAATAAGTTTCTGCTTTAGTGACCTCATCCGTTCAGACAATCAGTCTGAAGAAGGGTCTCGCCCCGAAACGTCACCCATTCCTTCTCTCCAGAGATGCTGCCTGTCCTGCTGAGTTACTCCAGCTATCTTCAATTATAAGATGGTTTTATGTTCAGTTATAACTTGAAACTATACATCCTATTTTATATGTGGCGTAAATCTGTAAGTTAAATTGACTGGGTAAGGACATAATGAGCACCTCTAGCTCGATGGTTTCAAAAGGAACAGTGGACAAAATTATAGAATATAAATTTCTGGTCTTTCTTTGTCCAAAATGATGTTGAGAAACATTAATAGATGTAAAAAGATCTAACATTTTGATGAAAACCAGTGAAAACCCTTTAATGTCCTGAACAATTTTTAAACCTTAATTGACGTGGTTGCAAAAGAACTGGCTGGTCACTATAATTTTGCCAATTGTAGGAGCTTATTGTATGAAAAATTGTTGCCATTTTATCTGGATTACCAATGATCTCACTTCAAGAATACTTCATGGTTATAATGCCTTTGAAACTCTAAAGATTATGGAAGTATATTTCGTATGGATTATTTCCATGGTCAAGCAAGACATCAATCCATATTGTGTTCAGTTCTGGGCACCATGTTATAGGAAAGATATTGTCAAGCTTGAAAGGGTTCAGAAAAGATTTATGAGAATGTTGCCAGGACTAGAGGGTGTGAGCTATAGGGAGAGATTGAGTAGGCTGGGTCTCTACTCCATGGAGCGCAGGAGGATGAGGGGTGATCTTATAGAAATGTACAAAATCATGAGAGGAATAGATCGGGTAGATGCACAGAATTTCTTGCCCAGAGTAGGGGAATCGAGAACCAGAGGATATCGGTTCAAGGTGAAGGGGACAAGATTTAATAGGAAACAGAGGGGTAACCTTTTCACACAGAGTGGTGGGTGTATGGAACAAGCTGCTAGAGGAGGTAGTTGAGGTGAGGATTACCCCATCGTTTAAGAAACAGTTGGACCAGTACATGGATAGGACAGGTTTGGAGGGATAATGGACCAAGCGCAGGCAAGTGGGACTAGTGTAGCTGGGACATTGTTGGCCGGTGTGGGCAAGTTGGCCCGAAGGGCCTGTTTCCACTCTCTATGACTCTATGATATTAATGCAGGAGCAAAAATGTGAGACTGTTATAAAAGTTAAAGATGAAACATGTGTCTGAATGTGGAATTCTCAATCACACAACGTTTTCAGAGTTGAATAAGCAACAGTTGATTGAAAATACAGGTTCAGGTGGTGTAGGTACTTGGGAGAGAAAAACATACCAACACATTTCTGACAGTCAAAATTGTCCCTTTCAGTCCTGCTATAAGCTATAACTTGTTAGGGAACCCTCGGTTTTGCATCATCAGGGTTGCTTTTTTTTTCCATTTGGTGTTTTTCGCATTTCCTTGTGACCGTATTACCGATTCTTCTATAAACTTTTAGCATTTAGGATTTGATGAGAAGTGTTTACAGTAAAATTTAGGCCTCTGATGTCCAGAGCAACAATCCCCAGCAATCAAAAAGTAATTAATAAGAACTTCCATTGAAGAATGATTTGGGGAAAAGTTAATGCTTATGTTTCAGAATAAAGTAAAATTTTCTAATTTAACTTTTTCAGGAGAGAAAATACAGTTCAGTGAGGGATGATGGAGCAAGGTCAATTTTTAGCCCTTCCACTCTTTTAGCTATCTTTTTCCTAACCCCTGCAATCAGTCTGAAGGGTCCCAACCTGAAACATCATCTACCCATATTCACTGGGGATGCTGCCTGATTCGATGAGTTACTCCAGTGTTTTGTGTCTTTGTGTGGTAAATCAGCATCTGCAGTTCAAGTCCATTTTTAGCAAGTCCATTACAAGTCCATTTTTAGCATCTTTTTATAAAAACTCTCTTTTGATTTTAGAAGAAAGGCATTTGAATTCATCTTGCTCTTCTGTTTTGCAAATTGAATATGGGTGATTGTTCAATTGAAAGACTGCAAATAACAGGTGTCAACTTGATACACCTCGAGCTCCATTGATTGGGGAACTGAACTCAGCACTGATCCACAAAAAATGTTGTCTGATCAGGGGAGCTACTTCAAATGAAATAGAAAGCTGTCTCCGGCTTCTGGGTCTCCACTAGTACCACAATGTCATTTCCATACTCCAAATCGAACCTCAGAGACCAACTATAAAATTAAAGGGGACAAACTATAAGCTTGAGTGGCAAATTTTGGTTGCTCACTTTGAAGGAGTAGGAGTCTGGCAGCTGTGAATTGTAAAAAGAACATTTGGACAGCTGTAAGCCACTTGGCTCCTTAGACCTTGTCTTGGTTGACCTTTAATCTATCTCCATATCCCCATATCAGATATCCCTCAATACCTATAAATGCGAAAACTTGTCAATTCCAGTTTTAATGTTACAATTGGCCCAACATCAATTACTTGCAGGGAAGAATGTTCCAGACTTCTGTCCTTAATTTTTCCTAACAGTACATAAAACACTTCATGCATGTTTTGGAGCCATAAAGAAATTATTTTCCTTTGTACATATTTATATTGTAGCTGATGTTGGGTTCCTTAGGTGCAAAAATATATTTTATTCCTTGTGTTTTAACTTAAATTTTCAAGAGCAAATAACTCAGACAGAATCTTATCTCCGTTCCAGAATGAATTCCAACAACTATCCCATACTGTATTGAGGCTGGAGTAAAAACGCAACTACTGAAAAAAACTCAGTGGCTCAAGCAGCATCTATGGAGGCAAGGGCATGGTTGACCTTTTGGGGTGAGACCTTGCATCCAGACTGGGTATACAGAAAAGATGGCCGGCATGAGATGTTAGAGGGAGGGATGCGACGATGTCTGGTGTATGATAGATGAAACCAGATGATGTGCTGTTGAAGCCAGGTGAGAGAAGGAGTAGAGGAGTGCTGAGACAGCAACTCATAGGTTAAAAGTGGAAACACAAGAAATAAAATTTGGCAAATGGAGCTGGGGAGGGGTTAGGATAGAGATTAGATCATAAGAGAAGGATTATGGGTACATGGAACCAGGTGGGGAACAGAACAGGAAAAGTGAATAAAGGGAGAAAAAAATCAAGGTCGTTGGGTATGTCGTTGATGGGCAGGTGGAAGATGTAGCATGTAGTGGTGGAATCCCAGAGAACTGTTGGAAGTGGTGAAGGATAATATTCTGGATACAGAGGCTAATCGGGAGAAAGGTGAGAACCAGGGGAGCTCTATCTCTATCCTGCCTGGGGAGAGGAGGATGGGGGAATGAGAGCGGATGTGTGGGAAATGGAGGAAATGCACGTGAGAGAACCAACTGCAGTGGGCAAGCCATATTTTCTGAAGGAGGATGTAATTTCAGAAATCGTCGTGACATAGACGGAGAAACTGAGAATAGGGGATGACATCCTTACTGTAAATCTACAGGCTCCCACAGCTACCTCAAAAGCACCTTCACCCACCCTATCTCCAGAAGCAACCCCTTCTATGCAGCTCCATCTCTACTGCATCTTTTCTCAAGATGGGGATATCTGTTCTACTACTTCTTGCATGACCTCCTTCAGAAATTGTGGCTTCTCCTCATCCATAGTTGATGGAATCCTTGCATGCACTTCCTCTATTTCCCACTCGTCTGTTGTCGCCTCTTGCCCCATCCTCAGACTGAATAGAGATCGAGTTCCCCGGTCATGAGCTTTTACCCCATTAACCTTCATGCATAGCGCATCATCCTTCAACACTTCCACCAGCTCCAATAGGACCCTGCCACTAGGCACATCTTCTGTTCTGCCCCATTTCTGCTTTCCACAGGCTATCTGCTATCCATAACTTCCTGGTCTGTTCATACTTTCCCTTCCACCCATTTCCATCCTTCGATATTTACCCCTGCAAAGAAAGGTGTAACACTTGCCACTGCACCGCCACCTTCTCTCACCAGAGACCTAAACTGCACTTCAATGGGATCTAGCAAGAGAATTCACGTGCACCTTGTCCATATTGGTCTATTGTATTTGGTGCTCATGATGCGGTGGCTTCTATGTTGACATGACCAAGCATAGTCCGGGTCATCATTTTGCAAAACACCTAGCTTCTGTCTGCAACACTCATCTCAAGTTTTCAATTGGATATCACTTCATTACCCTTCTTATTCCCACATTGACCAGTCTGTTCTCTGCCATCTTAACTGCCACGATGAGGCCAGGCGCAAAATGGGATAACGTCTCATATTTCACAGGTAGCCTGCACCCAATGGTTTAAACGTTTAATTTTCCAATTTAAGGTTACCCACTCCCCATGTTCCTTTCCCATTCCCACCTGTCCACCAAGCATCTGTGTGTCTGTTCACCTTTTCCATTCCTTCCCAGCATCTGCAGTCTCTTGTATAGAGGTTATTCCATCATAAACCTCACTGACCATGAATTCAAATAAATGAACTGTCTTGATTATGTTGGCAAGCTGTTGGTCAGATCAACACACTGCCTAGCTAGGATCCAGCCTTTGTGAGCTCTCAGTGGCCTTGTGTAACCCGACATCTGGAAAGTGATTTTTGCTCGGTTCAGTCTCAAAGCATTGCGGCATTATCAGTAGTTCCAATATTGGCCATCTTTTTTTATTTCAGTGGTGTAACCAAAGGACTTAAGTTATGTGTGTAGCTTAATTTCTCAACATTAAAGCAAAAAGTGCATGTAATTTGATAGCACTGTTGCTAAGTGAGAGCATTTAGTGCATTTATCTAGTGCATTTATCAGACAATGACAGTCAGACCTTCAGTGTAAAAATGAGAAATACTTTTAGTCCTGTAGGGTGTTCCTGTATAAACATGCCACAAGTCTGTGGCTTTTCACTGTTTTATCTGTTTGAGAGACTAGAACTGGTATCCCTCAGTTGTGGTTTGTGATAACCTAAGGTGCCAGTGAATAGTTTTAGTTCCTGCTGCAGGATTGCTTGTCTACTTGTATATCTTAAAGTTCTTGGTTTGGAATCCTGCCTTTTACATGGAGGGAGTGAGAAGGGTGATTGAATTCTGATTGCCCAATTACAAACTTAATGTAGTGGTACATGCCCCCCACGTTACAGGTGGGGTGGCGTTCCTAGAAAATGGTCTGTATAGCCATTTTCCACAATAGAAAGCCATTTCATCTGCGCGCGTGCATCAAGAAGCGCAGGTTGAAGAAAATTAATTTTGTTAATTTTTATGGTTTTTACCTCATAAATACTGAGGGTCACTGTTATTCAGTGCCTATTTTTTGTGTAATGTGTGAATTCTGTATGAGCAAATATCTGTAACCAAATAGTCATAACATGGGGGTTGCCTGTACTGCTGACAGTGCAGCAGCCTCACAACTCCAGCAACCCTGGTTGGATTTTGACTTCCGATGCACCCGCATGGAATTTGCACATTCTTCCTGTGACCATGTGTTTCCTCCCACATCCCAAAGACATACTGGTTGTTAAGTGAATTTGCTGTGTGATTTATTCTTCGTGTAGGTGGGTGTGGAACTCATAACCATATGTGAGAGAATAGGTTACAGGAAAATAATTGGGGGAATAAGATTGATGGGATTGTTTTGACAACTGGTACGGACTTTAATAGGTGGGAAGGCCTCCTATATCATAAGAAAATATGAATATTATGCTTAATCCTTTGGAGCTTAGCTACCATTGTAATGTTGGAATACAGACTGGATAGATCTAGGAAAGATTGAGTGTTACAAAAATAGTAAACTTGCTAATAAATCAGGAATTTGGGAGAAACATTTATCCAGCTTGCAGTGCAGTTAAACCATCTGACATGCTAGTGTTTAAGAGGAAGCAAGATAAAGACAAGGCAAAAACAATTTGAAAAATATGCTGTTTGGGTGACTGAAGATACAGTGGGAAAGATATGTGTGCCCTATGATTTCTAGTCTAAGAAGGAAGCCTGAATATCTATGGTAGTCAGAAATGTGAAGATAGAAAGGCCTGTTTATGCCAGTGACTCACTGGTAATAAATGAACATCTAATACAGAATAATTTACTGCACGACAGATGATAACATTGCTCTCACTTAGCAACAGTGCTATCAAATTACATGACGGCAAAATAAGCTTCTTTTTAAAAAAACGGATTTTGCACTTTGATGTAACTATGTTATATAAATATTATAAAGACCCATGCTACAGGTCTAACATCTGTTCCAACAAATACAGTCAACTAACGCTAACAGTTCTGATGAATTGAATGTTGAATTTGAAAGGGCTTTGTTCTAAAATGCCATCATAGCTGTTGCAAGGTGCTCAACTCTCTCAAGTGCATTTGACATTGCTTCGAATCACTTGCTTAAGAATCAAAGGTTTGCTATAGATTTTGGTTTCTTCTACCCTGGCTTGAATATGAAGTTTAATTTATTTGGCTCATAGGAAAGATACCCAGAGGATAAATTTTGTTTTGTGTTCAAAATTACCAGCTGAACTCTAATTATTGCCTTACACATAACATTATGCATTTTTATCAAGATCTAAGCTTTGAAACAAACTGGTCCGGAAGTAATGAATCCCGTATTCAATGATTACCATTCCACCTCCCTTATTCTTTCAAAATAACGCATAATTTTTTTTTCTAGTATTTACCAAAGAATTAGAGTAATGGGTTTCAAAATTAACTTAATTAATCAGTTTCACAGCTGCTGCAAATGCAGTTATTATTAAAAAAAACAATTTCAATTCAAGATGATTGCATGGCATTGATCATCCACAGGAAGCCGTGTCAAGATGTTGCTGCAGACCTTTTGGTTTATTGGATAAAAGTAATGTCCAGCTGCTTTGGGTATTTCCAGATCTCTACCTGAACAGTGGAAAAAGTAATGCCGCTTTTGGGGGGGGAAAAGTGAAATGTTTGAGCTAAGTCCAAATACATTATTCATGAATTACTTGAAATTTAGCACAGAAACTTGCCAGGAAGCCCAAATGGCTTAGACCAAAAATTATGGTGTTCATCTATTGATTTTTGAACAACCATAGATGCTGTTATATAATAGCCTTAATGAGGTATTGTAGAGTCTTATCAAACAAAAAATGACTCCTAATTATGTGGGAGATATTAGAATAGAAGACCCGAAGGCTGGTCAAAGACGGAAGTTTTTAAGCAACAACAATGATGGAAAAAGTGTTTTGGTGAAGGGATTATAGTGCTATGGCTCTAAATAGCAAAAGACACATTGACTAATATGGAACAAAGCAAATCTGGGATACGTCAAAGCTGGATTTTGAAGAATGCAGTTTGTAAGGGGTTGGACACTGAATAAGGTTTTGGAGAAAGGTGGAGGAGACCCTATGGAAGAGGTGACAATCAGTTAAGATTTTAAGACTGAGGTGCTGCTCAACTGAGTGCCAAGTCATTCAGCATGGGATTTCAAGAATGGGATGCTACAGGAATTGAGTATATCCAGTATTAAATATGTGTGTCAGGAGGTAATTTTGCTTTTTGTGAGCATAAATCTTGCAATCATTAATCAGTTGGATGAAAGGAGGATAGTTAAATTTTGTCATGTATATATCCAAAACAGTACACGATAGCGCAACAATTTTAGCACCACCTTAATCACCATTGGCCTGCAGTTCAAATGGTTGTTGTATTTTAAAGGTTTTTCACTTTTTAGAATTTAAAAATCACCTTTTTAAACTAAAACTCCCCTTTCCACCTGCCCTGCCCATCAGCTGTGTTCTAAGTCACAGTGGGAACCCAATGGGTCCGCGTGTTCGATGTCACAATGGGAAACCAACACGTCCGCGCCTGTGCAGTTGGGGCCCGTTGATCTGATACTTACGCAAGATGGCCACCGAATTCGCGCGTGCGCAGAACAAACGAGTCCGCGCCTGCGCAATTGGGGCCCGTTGATCTAATACGTAAGATGGACGGCGCATTCGCGCGTGCGCAGTTGGGGGCGGGTCGCCGATCGGAGGGGGGGCGGGACCCGCCTGAGTGACGGGAGTGGAGGCCAATGGGGGGGGGGGGGGTGACGAGAGCACTCCTGCTGCTGGCCGCCGCCATTGTCGCCCGAGGCCAGGGTGAGTGGCTCCCTCTCCCCTTTCCTCTCCCCCCTCGCTCAACGGGGGTTGCTGGGCCCGCAGGAGAGGTTTGGGCCCAACGGGTCAACGCCTGGCTAGAAGCTGTTCTGTCATGATCTAGATGGGAAGCAAACTTTGAGACCCAGATTATGCAATTTCCCGTATTTAACCTAGTATATGAAGTTTAGACATGCTGCTTCTCCACAGAAATGGGAAGTTGCAGGACACATCCTAAATTTTGTGTATTTTGAAGATATCTTCCAGCCACTCAGAACGATATGGAACCACATGGCATATAATGTAAATGAAAATCTGAGGATGGCACAAGGTCCTTTGAGTTAGCTCTACACTTAATATTGTTCAGTTGATATTTTGTCTCATTTCCTCTCTTGCACATAAAATTCCTCCTTTGATACATGTTTAGAAATCTCTGCCTTCAATTTGTATAAAGTGGTGTTGAGTCATGGGTTCCTTAAGATAGCTGCAAACAGTGAATGAATAAAATTCGGCTTATCTTCTTGCTAATCTCGGGCTGCTACAGTGAGTGCGCTGATTGACCCAAGGGCCACAGGTTGAGAACAATTATGGAATTAAGTTGTGTTTGCTCAATTTGTCAAGATTCATTAGTGGTTAAGTATTGTGAGATGTGTGCAAACTGGATTTCACAAAAATGTTTTGAAAATGTGCCAAATGACTAGTTTTCCCTGTGTTGCTTTGATATAAAATATGACAATTGTAAGACCACTTTTTAAGTTTGGAAAGGTACATGAGACAATTGAACAATAAGATCTGCCAACTTTCACAGGTCTGCTTGCAATAATGTTTAATAAAATGGAATAGAAATATTAAAATTGCTGATAGTGGTTTAGCGAAAAGCATTTTCTAGTGTGAGACTTAATCCATTCACTCGGTTTACACTCAAGCCCAGTACTGAGGGAACATCATTTGGAGACATAATTTTTTGGATGACATTTAATCAGAGACTCAGTTAGCTCTCCGTAATGGACCTCACTGCACTGGCGAGTTGTCCATGATGTTCTGGCCATAAATACCCTTTAATCAATTTTACTGAATGACCAGATTTTTAATAAAAATCTCATAACTATTAACAGATGCTGATAACTAAGCAATATTGGATGTAGTGATGATTACTTTGAGACATATTGAGATCCAGTGAAGGCAGGATATTATGAGGCCGTTAAAATACAAGTCTAACGTTATTTGTAAATGCTGCAGCAAATCCAAATGGGACAAAGCAAAATGGGACTTTGCACATAAATACTTTCCTGGGCATCATGAGTTGAGATGCCAGGGCAGCACATGCATGCCCTGAGATCACATTTTGGGCATAGGTTTTCAGACCATTAGTTTATCCAGATCAAACGTGGAATGTTATGTGGGAAATCTCAAGAAGGCAGTGATCAGATACCATGCAAATCCTTTCAATCCGCGGATTTTTTTTAACCTTTTAAATCATTTAAAATATCTTAAGCTTATGTAATTTAATTAGCAGTGAACACTTGAAAGCGCCAGTGATTTTACCAGCTGTTGGGTGTATTTTGTGATACGAGGCGTGTGTAATATTACGTGGGCTGGTAATCAAATTGAATGCACAACATCTGACAGGAGTTGCAGATTTAACTCTGCAATTGATTGCATTCTGCATGCAACATGTTATAATTTTAGCTCTGTTTTCTTTACAGAAGCCCTACACCGTCCAGAGTTTGAGTCACAGGGTCTGAATGAAGCTGCTCGGTGGAATTCCAAAGAGAACTTGCTTGCCTGCCCCAGTGAAAATGACCCCAACCTTTTTGTTGCACTGTATGATTTTGTTGCCAGTGGTGATAACACACTCAGCATAACAAAAGGTGAGCAGCAAATAACTAATGCATTCAGGCATCAAACCAGAGTTTAAACCGAATCAACAATTCATACTAAACAATACCATGCCAAAAGCACAAACTGAAATAGCAGTGCAGGTTGGGAGTAAATATAAATTGGTCTTAGTTTTTAGCACTCGAACTGAGTGGCCATCTGAAGTTATCCCTGGACTTGTTTCATGTCCTTGGATCTTGTTTGCTACATCTTTTAAGCATGACTCGAGCAGTATGTTACTGATGCACCTATTTGGGGATTTTAAATTGATTTAGTATTCAAAAAATAAACCCTTTTTCTGTGTAATAAATTCTGCATGTAGCATTATATATCAGTACTGTTACTATTCAGTTTTCCTCTGAAACTTGCTGTCCCTTTCAGAATCTTCCCATCTATTAATTGTATGAATTCTATAATTTGGTTTGACATATCCAGAATAATATATCCTAAAAAATATATTTCCCTGCAAGTGATTTACAGAATGTAACTTGGATTAGAATACGGCACCCTTGATTCTGAATATCAAGATGCAGTTGCAATGGCCACTTTTAATTTGATATTAACTAATTTTGTGTACTCATCTGCAAAGGCAAGGATGATCGTATATACTAAAACCGTTAAACATGAAAGTCTTTGGAGGCCATTTTATATCTGCTTTGAGTTCCACACCCAACCATGGTCTGGACTAATAGCAGATGGTGTTTACATTTGTCTTCTTTGCCCAGATCTGGGAGATGATATGCCAGTGCCCGAGAAGTGAGCTTGTTTCCTATATACGTGGTTCGTTAGCAACCGAGTGAAATTGGTCAGGAGCTTGTGACTTAACTGTCTGAGGTAGATTGGGAATTTTGGGAGGGGACAGGAGGGACTGCAAATACCTGTGTGTAATGTTTAACTATTTCTAAAACAAGATTAAAGAAATTAACACTTATTCTCAGTGTAATTATAGGAAAAGTAGAACATACCTCAAAATCTAATCATGCAGAATAGAAGTGTGTTTTCTATTTTGAAAATGGTCGAGCTCTGTTCTATATTTGTTACCTAGAATCTTGAATGGAAATTTGGATTCTCTTTTTATAGGTGAAAAGCTTCGTGTTCTGGGCTACAACCACAATGGAGAATGGTGTGAGGCTCAGACTAAAAATGGTCAAGGTTGGGTTCCAAGCAACTACATAACACCAGTGAACAGTTTAGAGAAACACTCCTGGTACCATGGGCCAGTCTCGCGCAATGCTGCAGAGTATCTCCTCAGCAGTGGCATCAATGGAAGTTTTCTGGTACGGGAGAGTGAAAGCAGCCCCGGACAAAGATCCATATCACTTCGTTATGAAGGAAGGGTATACCACTACAGGATAAACACTGCATCTGATGGAAAGGTACATCTTCATTTAGGAAAGCATTGAAACAGTGATAATGTAACATTTGTTTCTATATTAACAATGCGGAATTCTATAAAAAGTTAATTATCATGTAACATAATCATTAAACGTGTGTAATTATATATCATATCCAACACCTAAAACATGTAATAGAGTAGAAACAAGGAATTGCAGGTTAATACACAATAGGACGCAAAGTACTGGTGTAATTCGTCAGGTCAGGCAGCATCTCTGGAGAACATGGATATGTGTCACTTCGAGTTGACACCCTTCTTCAGATTGATGGTGGGGGAGCAAGAAAGAAAGCTGGAAGAAGGAGAGGCAGGACAAATCTTGATAGGTAGACGCAGGCAAGGTTTTTTTTTGATAGGCAGATGGTTGGTACAAAGACCAGAGAAAAAGGAGAAGTTGTGGGACAAGGTTGAAGAGTTGCGAATTGCAAAGCTAGAGGGAGGAAAGTAGTAGGAAGGCAGGGGAACATAGGTTGGAGTCTATGTTGGGCACAGTGGAGGGAGTAGGGGGAGAAAAGTGGTGGGTGAGGGGGAGGCGCGGTTTAGTAGGAGGTTACCTTTGTTATCATGGTAAAAAAGGTTGTCAGCCAAGCTGATCTATCAGTGTTTTTCAACATGCGAGTCTTCCATACACCAATATCTGTACCAAAGCTTTCAGTTTGTGTGGTCTTATGTTTATCCAGTTTTCAATAAATTCTATACGGTTTCCTTCAACTGCCTCTGGTTTCAGGTAGAACTTCTAACCAAACGCTGGGTAATTTCTCCGGAATTTTCTGTTGGGTTGCATTTCTAATCTCAAATATTGTTCTCACCTCAGATGGAATATCTTCCCCACCGATCTGCTATAAAAATTATCCATAATTGAGAAAATCTCAATTAGGTAACCTTTGAATTTTATTTCTAAAGCAATGCCCATTCTTTTCTATTTCCTGATCATTGTATCCTCTGTTGCAGTGTCATTCTTGGGAAGTGACTTTGTACCTCAACCTTTTTCATAATTGTTGATTCACAAAATGCTGGAGTAACACAGCGGGACAGGCAGCATCTCGGGAGAGAAGGAATGGGCGACGTTTCGGGTCGAGACCCTTCTTCAGACTGATGTCAGGGACGACGACAAAGGAAGGATATAGGTGGAGACAGGAAGATAGAGGGAGATCTAGGAAGGGGGAGGGGAAGAGAGGGATAGAGGAACTATCTAAAGTTGGAGAAGTCAATGTTCATACCACTGGGCTGCAAGCTGCCCAGGCGAAATATGAGGTGCTATTCCTCCAATTTCCGGTGGGCCTCACTATGGCACTGGAGGAGGCCCATGACAGAAAGGTCAAACTGGGAATGGGAGGGGGAGTTGAAGTGCTCGGCCACCGGGAGATCAGATTGGCCAACGCGGACCGAGCGCAGGTGTTGAGCGAACCGATCGCCGAGCCTGCGTTTGGTCTCGCCGAAATAAATAAGCTGACATCTGGAGCAGCAGGTGCAATAGATGAAGTTAGAGGAGGTGCAGGTGAACCTCTGTCTCACCTGGAAAGACTGTTTGGGTCCTTGGATGGAGTTGAGGGGGGAGGTAAAGAGACATATATATTCAATATATATATATATTCAATATATTTTGAATACTTATGAAAATTACAGGATAGAAGGGTAAGTTGGAGAAACAGAATTATGTGGAGGGATAACCAGCATTTTAGAAAAAGTAGAGCAGATGAGAGGGAATATATGTTCTTGCCTTTATTGGTACTATTTCAAATAACGTGATGAAAAATAACTGGCACACACCCTCAAAATTGCAAAGTTTAAAAAAAAAGTTTAGTGTCATTTGTCTTTACTGGTCAAATTGTGGAACTAACCAGTCTGGAGGAACTTCTGTTGAAGTTCTCTCCAATGACCCAGAGCATGTTTCTTAAAGAAACAGTCTAATTTTTCAGTGAACATTGTAATTGAAAGGGTGAGTTTAACATCCTGAACTGCATTCCTGCCTGAAATGTAATTGTAATGCAGTACCCTAAGAAATGTTGTGTTTATGTATGAACAGCATTACATTATTTTACCCTTTTAATCAAAAGGCAATGCTATACGGGACATGGTGCCGTTCTTTTGCATACTCTTTCTTTACAAATCCTATTTCTCGAACTCCTTCAAGATTACATGAGAGAAAAGTATTTGTATCCTCCAGGCAATTGTCTCAGTTTTATTTCTTGCAACCATTGAGCCTTCTTGAATTTAGTTTGATTCTCATGTAGGACAACATTTCTGATATTGCCTTGAATCATGGTTTGAAGTCAATAAGAGCATTTTATTTGACTAACTTGATTTTGAAATTAAGCCATTTGAAGGGATTAATAAATGTTCTAAAATAACAACTTGATATCAACAGCCTCCTGCAGACTCCAATAAATAGAAGAGAGACTTATTTTTTTATTGTCGGAGTCGCTCAGAAATCACTCAGACAATAGACAATAGGTGTAGGAGGAGGCCATTCGGCCCTTCGAGCCAGTACCGCCATTCAATGTGATCATGGCTGATCTTTCTCAATCAGACCAACTTGCTTGCTCTGAATCATGTTCAGCTTCAGGAACGGTTAGGTTCATGGGCAAATTCATAAATGTTATACATCCCTTACTCCATTTGAATGAGCAACCATTTTACCCTAGGTTTGAGAGAAGAATGTTTTCCTCAGCACTGAAAAAAAATCTCCTCTTCCATACAACTTGTTTAATGGGGATTTTGGCATACCCTTTTGTACTGGGATAAAGCCAAACATGTATCTCAATATAATGAAACAGCCAATACGCTTTCCCTCCATTCTATCCCAGGATCAACCTTAACCATCAGCGTCCAAAACATCCAGCAAGTGAAATCCAGTTTAGAATAACATTTATCTGTTTTGATACCGATGCCTCACTGATAGAAAAGTTTGAATTCATAGCACTCGAGATATGTTTGTGTCAGCGACTGAGACATAAAACTTGAATTTGTGTCCCTTGAGGCTTCAGTATGTACAACTTGACTATCTCATAAGAACACGATGCTCATAATTGCATAGTAGCTGCTTTCCTGAAACCTTGACCTTCTGCTTGAGATAGCACTACCCATGTCAAACTGACATAACTTGGGCTTCTTGAGTTCACTTTTCCAAATAATGTGGATCAATCTGTTGTTTTTATGTTTCAAGGTCATGACTGCTAGACAATGTAACAATGCTCAGTGGTTACTTTCCTGTTGATCTCAAGCTTCAGTTATTTTAATCATAGGCGATGTAGGAGATTAGTTTAACTGTAGAATGTATTAAATGGGCAAAATGCCTGGAAAGGAAGAGAATCTGATTTATGCAATGGGACAGCATCTCTGGCAGACAGGCTTTGTTTTGTGGTCCAGTGCAGCAAGTAATAATGTTTTCATCTTATTGCAGAGTTGCAAATAAATTTGATTTATGCTCTAATATGTTTTCTCTTTTTTATCCAAAGTTCTAGAATAAATAAGTTTCCAGAAGTACCTATGACATATTTCCATTGGCAATGATTTAGCAGGATGTATAGAGTTTAAAAGGTAAAGGCATATGATAAGCTGAGAATGCAATAAATTTCAACAAATCTGATTCAAATTAATTTAGTTAGAGATACAGCGTGGAAACCAGTTCTTTGTTTGGTTACTTGAACATTGTGAGGTGGAGCAGTTATTGAATCCAAACTTATTATTTCCTATATACTTGCTTGCTCTGGTCCAAATAGGATCATCACTTGCGCTTGGGAGTGGGGTGGTAGAACTCCTTTGTGCAAAGCTCTCTACTTGGCCACATTACGTCTGACATTATATTTCTTTGAAACATGGAGGAGCTAATGGTCCCTGGCTCGAGTCCAAAGGCAATCTCATGAGACCCAGGCCTCCTAACCCAAGCAGACCTTGTAGATGTAGGAAAATAACTGCAGATGCTGGTACAAATCTTGTAAGACCTTGTAGATGAGTCATTCTTGCTGGCTGCCAGATATAGGGATTACAATTAAAATCTAAAAAGTTGCCATTTGAGTATTGTTTTGAAGAAATAAAAAATAATCAAGTTGTAAGTGCAGAGAAATTCTGTGCGAAGCTCCAATGTATTTCATAAATATTTTCAAATTTGATGCTGATCTTATCTATGATTTTTGAATGATAATTGAGCTCAACGAGTCTCACCCTGGACACTCCCTCGCCTTTCTCCAGGCAAGAGGTGCAGAAGTGTGAAAATGAATACCTCCAAATTCAGAGACATGAAACAGAAACTGGTTGAGAAAACCTTTGGGATACTTTCCTTTATTAGCCAAAGCACAGAACAGAAGAAAGAGTTTGTTGGAACAACATTGAACACTAATTGGGCCATAGCTAAAGTACTGTGTCCAGTTCTGATCACATCATTACACTATGGACGTGATTGCATTGAAGAGATATGAGGCGATTTATAAAAATATAGCAGGATTGGGTAATTTAACATTTGAAGAAGGCTTGAATATGCGGGAGTTGTCCGTGTTATTAAAGAGATGTGTGGATATGTCATTGAAATGTATAATGTTAAGTTGGGGCCTAGATAGAATAGAAAAATATGTTTTGTTAAGAGAAGCTTTGTTAACTAAGAGTAAAAGATCTAATGTGGTTGGTGGAAGAACTAGAGAGGTATTGAGATTTTTTTTCCACTCAGTGGGTGTATTCTTAGGAGATAGATTTAGGGTTAGCAAGAAAGCCTCACCAAAAACCCTTTTTACCAAATATATATTTGATGTGCATACCAAAATCGAGCTTTACGTCATCCCACTGAATCAACGTTCCAAGCTATGTGTTGGCAGCCACATGGCTTGTCATCCAGGGCCATTCAAGGGTCTTTGCCGAATTTGATCACATTAGTCACGGAGAAGTAAAGGAACAATTTTGCAGACCAGAAATGGTAAATTTGGAGTAGTCTGTGGCATTTTTAGCCGCTCCTTAAATTTCTGATTCATCGTTTTGAGCATCCAACCTCATTTTAGCAAATAACCACGGAGAAACTGCTCTTCATTGATCTGAGAAAAAGCCCCTATTTGTGAATAACTGGCTCCACTTCAATTTATGCTTGTTAGCCATCGAATAGATCAAGAGTTTAAGATGCTGATTGAGGGGGAAAATGGCTTTTAGTGCTTAAAATTCAAGTGTTTTTGTACACCTTAAACATCATTCCCTTAGGATGCCATCTATCTATATACCAAAACTCTCGTTTGTTTGTTTGTTCCTGAACTACAGCCAAAACGGTACACGATAGCATGACAATTTTAGGCCCACCTTACTCACTGTCGTCCCTTTGGTGCTAATGGATGAAGTTTCATTGAAATCGGTGTTATATCTTTAAAAGTTATTTACATTTTAAAGTTTAAATCCATCTCCTAGGGAGGGAGGATGATGGGGAATGGAGTGCGGGGGGGGGGGGGGGGAGGAGGAGAGGGTGCTGCACCAATGCAGGAGAGGTTTAGGCCCAACGGGTCCACTTGGTCTAGTTTATTTTATGTTTCCTGCCAAATCTCAATGCATCAAAACAAAACCTAATTGCTAAGTAAAAGATTCAGTTTAATCAAAGGCAGATCTCTCAGTCATTTTTCAACAATGAATTAGTGATAAACCTTAGGGATGAAGCCATCTTCCCCTCTTCAAAAAGCAGCCTCAAAGAAGCCATGGTATTCTTTCAGGTTAAAGCATTGATGCTGCTGAATTGATACACTGATCAGGATAACAAAATATACTGGCAATAATAAACCAGATGCAATATACGAGATTGGAAGATGTGCAGGCAAATCGCTGTCAGAATCAGAATCAGAATAACCTTTATTGTCATCCAAAAAAAACCCAAGTCTTTTGGACGAGGTTTCGTCACCCACAGTCCAACAATAAGACCAATAAAATAAGCAATTACACACACAACCACAAACCAACACAAAACAAAAAAGAGAAACATCCATCATAGTGAGTCTCCTCCAGTCACCTCCTCACTGTGATGGAAGGCCAGAATGTCTTTTCTCTTCCCCTGCCGTCTTCTCCCGCGGTCAGGCTTTTGAAGTTGCCACGTTCCAGGCCGCGCCGAACGGTGAAAGGCCGCCATTACCTGGAAAAGACTCTGTGTCCCTAGATGGTGGGAACCGTTTCCTGCGGTTGCATGGGAAACAATCATAAGGTGGGCAGTGGTGGATAGGATGGCCCAAGGAGTTGTGATTGGAGCAATCCCTTCTAAATAGCGAAAGGGGATTGAGGTGAATATGTGTCTGGTGGAATCTTGTTCGAGCTGGGGGAAAGAGCAAAAGATGATCCTTGGAATTTGGATATTGGTGAGGACCAAGGGAACTCTATTCTTACTCGGTTCAGGGAGAGGAGAAGTGAGAGGAAATAGAAGATGGACATCAAAGACTCTGTTCATTTTGGTAGAAGGAAGCCATGGTTCAAAAAGAAGAGGGAATCTTACATTGAAGGATTAATGGCTGCACAATATTTGAAATACTTTTTTAACACATGTTTTGCCCCTAAACCAGAGTCAGATTGACATCATGCAAACCGATTAAAACAAAAAAAACTTGAAATTATAACAAATGAAGTTTAATCTGATGAAATGTCCTTTACCAATGGAAAGCCCGGTGTGAATGGTACACAGATAAGATTTTGAGAACGAGATTCAGGGTGTAGCTTGTGCTTATCTGATGGTTCATCTTATTTATAGTGGTGAGCCTTGAGGTCTTTTGCATAGGTTTTGTATTTGAGCAGTGATTAATGCAAGCTGAAACTATATTGATTTGTGTGTAAAACATCTCAAGACTATCTAGTTAGTGTGTATCGTTACAGCCAGGTTTCTTCCTCAGTTTTTGCAAAACAGTGAAACTATTTTTTGAAGAAGGAAAGAAACATTCTACGTCGTATCTTTAACTTCTAAAGGTGAGGGGCTTTCTTTGAAATGCACTAATTTGGGTACATAAATGCAATAACCAGTTGGATCGAACATTGCCCAAGCACCAGAAAGTAAGTTTTTTTTTGTTAAGGGAAGAATGCAATACTCACATTGTGAGAGTGGAAATGAGTCATCCTCAATTTCTGAGGGTCCTTAGGAAGAAAGAGGGGTTATGGGCAACTTGAATGCTGCCTAAACACATTTAGAGTTTCACTCAAAATCCCAATTCATTTGATTAATATTTGCAGACATTGCTCGACTGATGTATGTCAAGTCAAGTCAAGTCAATTTTATTTGTATAGCACATTTAAAAACAACCCACGTTGACCAAAGTGCTGCACATCTGCCATTAGCAGAGCCATAATATTTAAAGAAATCTTTGTAAAACTTCAGGCCAGATATATCCAAAAAGAACAAAATTAATCAATGAGAAATAATTAGCATAGTGGGATTTTGTTGCCTCTATTTACCGACTAAAGTTGGGATATCCCAGGTTTTAATAGATTTTTAACAGCCTACATTTATTTGCATGGATTTAAAATTTGTGTAAATGTTTTTGATTTGACACAAAACACTTTGGATCTTTCTTTATTACATTTTTCAATTTTTGAATGTCCTTCATGACCTTAGTGCACTTCGCAGCCCATATTTTACTTTTGAAATCTACTTATTACTGTTGTCAAGAAATTATGGCAGGCAGTAAGCAGGCGGCGGATGCCCACAAACTCCACTGGAAGAAGATTGGTTGAATTGTGGCTGTGGCTTTGTAGTAAATAGTGGCAAGGACTTCCTTGCTTCTCCAATACTGCTGGGCAACCTTGTACATCCACAAATATTATCTTTTCAGGGTAATGAACTGCAGTGAAGCAACATTTTTTATCAGATCTAACACAAATTTGAGATATTTAAGATATTAATTGGTTCTTATGAAGTTCTTTTGAAGTGCGCTGTTCTGTTAATGAATGAAATGCAGCTGAGAATTGTACTCCCAGTAATGTTATACAATTGTTTTAAGTGATGTTGTTTCAAGAGAGAGTTAGATTTAACTCTTAGGGCTAAAGGAATTAAGGGATATGGGGAAAAGCAGGAATAGGGTTCTGATTTTAGATGATCAGCCATGATCATATTGAATGGTGGTGCTGAAGGGCCAAATGGCCTACTCCACCTATTTTTCTATGTTTGAGGGATAAATCTTTGCTCCGATGCCAGGCATAATCCCACCTATCCTCTCTCTTTGAAATTGTGTCTTGGGATCTTTTGCATCTATTGGAGAAGCAGATTGCAGTTCAGTGGAGGAAAATCCATTCCATTCCAGTAGCTGTTGATGTCTTTTGACGTTGATACAAATGTCCCATGGTGTTCATATTTTGGGAAAAACCAAAATATTGAGAGAAAATGAAGAATGAAAAAAACATTTATTTCTGATAGGCCTTTCATGATTTCAGGGTGGCCCAAAGAACTTTACAGACCATGATTTGAGCTTACTGATCACTGCTGTAACAAGAGAAATGGCACAACAAGATTCCACAAAATTTGTTTCCAAAAAGAGTGATGTGTCAGCAATGTAACATTGATTATGGAAAATCGTTTAACATGGAGGCTTTAGAAGGAGTGCAGAAGAGGTTTACAAGTGTGCTGCCTGGATTAGAATATATTAGCTGGAAGGAGACATTGAGCAAACTTGGATTAGTTTCTCTGGAGCATTTGGATGCTGAGGGGACCTCAATGTAAAAATTATGAGATAGAGTAAACAGACAGAATATTTTTCCCAGGGCAGAAATGTGAAATGCTAGAAGGCATACCTTTAAGGCGAGATGGTGAAAGTTCAAAGGAGATATGCGAGGCAAGTTGTTTTTAAGAGTGATAGGTGTCTGGAACACGCTGACAGGTTGATGATGGAAACAGATATGATAGAGGTGTTTAAGAAATGTTTAGATAAGCACATGGAATGGAAAGATGTGGATCATGCACAGGCAGAGTCATTAGATTAATTTGGCATCATGCTAGGCACAGACATCGTGAGTCAAAGGGCATGTTTCTTTGCATTATGCTATATTCTATGTGTTATTTAATATATTTAATATCTGTGCATATTTTGTGTTCATATATTCTAGAGTGGATGAGTTTATAAGGCTTGGAGGAATTGAAGAATATTTGAATTGTGTGAACAAGTTAAAATCCAATGATTCTGTGAAAATCCTCAATAAATAATTCTGCTTGTAATACAATTCTGACTTCAGTAGAATTAATTTTTCCAATCACCTGACTTTATGTTGCAGGTGTAGGAAAAAACCCTTTATATTTTGTTTATCTAGGTCTAATTGCTAAATGCCTTTCTCTGTAATAAAATCAATAGTCAGAAAATCAGTTCAACGTGTCAAGTTAAATCTCTTATATTGTCAGTACTCAAGCTTTAAAAAAATACAGGTTTTGTTTCCACATTGGCATCTTAGCTTGCATTCACGATACTTTAAAAAAAATTGTGACTAATGTATAGTAGCTTGATTAAATTAAATGGTGAGACACGACTATAGATGATATTAATCACTTGCATGGCGAGGACCAAGTAATCTCAGTCTGAAAAATTAGAATGTGCCCAGAAATGAAATCCATTGCAGAACCAAGGCACATACAGTAATCACAAATTAACTTATTTCTTTGTTACAGATTTGTTTTGTTTGTTGAATGTTGCATTAAAAACTGCTGGCTTAGGTTATTGAGTAAGTATGAATGAGTTGACAAGTTAAAATCATGCAAAGGTGCCCTTATTTAACCCAAATGACTTGCTGATTACCAAATCTTTACCACTTTTGAATTTGGTAATAATTGCAGTAATAGGCAGTGAAGGTTGTATAAAAGACACCACAGATTGGAAAGCTTTGGATTTTACCATGCAGTCCCCTGCTCCTTTCTCTCTGTGTACTTCCAGACTTTATTCTGCATTGTAAACACAGTGGGATTGCAGCAGTTTTACATTGGCACAGTTGTCTGCACTGCTGCTAAAAATGATCATATGGTAGTGTTGATGATATTGATTTTGAAAACAGAACTGTGAACTTGTGGTTAGACTTTTTTTCTCTGTCTGAAAATCAATTAAGCCCATTTTTTTTGTCTCCTAGTCAAGCGAACATTCTTTCAAGTAACTGAAAATTTTGGTCAAAATTGGGACACTGGTGGTGATTCCTTTGGCATTTTGGAATTGAAATCTGAGTTTGCGGGAGTCTCTTTAGGATATGGTGCCAATTTCTGGGGTAGGAGATGTAGGTGCCTGTATTCTAACAGAATTTCAGAAGATTTGGTTCCAACCGTGCAATTATTTAATTATGATGCAAGTGTCAGCAAACCAGACAAATTGAAAAGAGGAAAGCACTCCCTTCAGCTGTTTTCTCTCTTTGGGACCCCCTGAGATTAGCTGACTACTGGTTCTGTAAATGCTTCATCCCAACTGTTCAGGGTGTGGAATGTCTGATAAAATTCCTTACAGGGTGATTAACTGGAGTTTGGAAACTGGTTTGTGCTGGAATACAGTCATTCCAAGATGCTGTGTCTGCAGATTCTTTGAACAACATACCATTCTTAGCAGAGAATTTTTTTCCACTGTATAAGTTTTACCATTTCTATCCCTTCTGGGTTTTGACTTATTGAAGTCACACACAGGATTGTCAGGATCATGAAGCACCAATCCATGAGGGGCATATAGAGTAGACAGTCAGAAACTTCTTCCCAGGATGGAAAAAAACTGAACCAGAGGCATAGCATTAAGGCGAGTTTAAAAAGAGATGTGCGAGGCAATTGTTTTTACACAGAGGATGATGAGTGCCTGCCTAGGGTAGTGCTTGAGGTACAGGTACTCCTCAGCTCATTATGGAGTTCCGTTCTGAGAAACCCATCGGAAACAGAAAGTATCGTAAGTCAAAATGCATTGAAAACACGCGATCACATGCCCGGAAGCGAACGGCGGCTTCCTACGGGTCACTGCCATTTGCACCATCGCAAAGTCGACAAACCGTAACCTGGGGAGTACCTGTAGATATGATAGTGACATTTAAGAGACTTTTAGATAGGGATATGGATTACATGCAGGCAGATAGGAGTTGGTCTTGGCATGATGTTCGGAACAAACATTGTGGGCTGAAAGGTCTGTTCATGCTCTGTGCTGTTCAATGTCCTTTCATCGTTGATTCCATTGCACAATGTAGTAACCTTACTAAATCAAACTTTGACAATGCTAACGTGAAATCTTGCTGCTTGTGATTATTGGTTGTGTGCTCGAGAGGGAAAAAAGTTAGAGTTAACACATTCACTTCCTATTTAGGCAAACACATGGAACTTGCAGCTCTGAAACAGGTGAACAAGTGTGCACTAATGTTTATGTCCACATTGGCCGCCGCCTACTCACTTCTCGTTCTTATCTAACCTATCGATTAATTTCTTTCCTCTTTTGTATACTCGTTTAGCTGTTCCTTTAAATTGTATTTATCCACGTGGAATATACATTTTCTGGATTATATCCAGTGACCCTTGCAATACAGAGGAGAAAGAGTGGAGGTGGCGGTGAAAACTCACGGTTTTCCAAAATGTGAAGTCGCGTCATCTGCGGTTCATAAGTTGTGGGAGCAGAATCAAGTCTACTCTACAATTCAATCATGGCCGATCTATCTTTCCCTCTCAACCACATTCTCCTGCCTTCTCCCCACAACCCGTGACACCCTTACTAATTAAAAACCTATCAATCTCCACCTTAAAAATATCCATTGACTTGGCCCCCACAGTCTCCTTGTGGCAATGAATTCCACAGATTCACCACCCTCTGGAAAAAAAGAAATTCCTCCTCATCTCCTTTCTAAAGGCACATCCTTTTATTCTGAGGCAATGGCCTCTGGTCCTGGACTCTTCCACTAGTGGAAACATCTTCTCCGGTTGTCGAAACCCTTGTTGAAAAAATATATCATTTTCCTTTATTTTATTTCCCTTCACATTTCGTGAGAATTATTTTTATTATGCATCTCAAATTTTTGGGTGATGATTTGTGAATTCCTGAAGGGTGAATTACTGTCACCTGAACAGCCGTAACATGCGAGTTGCCTGCGCTATCTTAATCACCCGTTCTGTTTGCTGCTTGGTTGGATGATGGTAGTGTGCCTGGATTTGCATTAAACATTTATGTTCCTTGTCCAATTCAAAATAATGTCTGGCCCTGTTTTTAAATCAGGTGATTGCGCTTTAAGGACTATTTCTGATGCCCGTCATAATGGCAGCCTTGCTACACAGCATGTGACCCATACTTAATGGGTAGAAGCAAAATAGATGGGTTTGCTGAGTAGAACTGCTCAAAAGTGACACTGACTAAAATGTTCTTTCAAATCCCATTGCAAAGATTATACGGTCTGGCCAATTACTTAGACTGACATATTTCTTTATAATTCATTGCTGTGAAGAACTTTGGAACTCCATGGGATCTGAAAAATGCTTTATAAGAACACAAAAATATTTGACTCAAGATTACTCTGTTTTTCAATCGCATATTGGCATATAGGTTTTTGTCTTCCCACACAACCTTTCAGCTACAATTTATTGTGGTATTGTCTAAGCAGTCCTGAACGACCATTAGACTTTAGAAATAACATGGAATAGTCCTACAGTGAATTAGGTCCTGAAAGTTGCTTATTTGGGATGGCTTTTACTTCCCCTTCCTGGGATTGTTAAATCCACAATGCTGAGGGCTTTAAGTTTGATGATAAGAATGAAAAACGATTACTTAATAACATAAGTTTTTAAAAACATTATTCAGACCAGACATTGTCAGCTGAAACTGGGATTTGCCTTTTATGGTTTGAAAGTGGCCTCGGAGACAACCACAATGCTTTATAAATATTCTCTTTGCTGCTGCAATCTGCATTACTGACACGAGAAAGACTGTACCCCACTTGTTTCAATATGGCAGTTTGTATACTTTCACTTCTCTCGAAGCTAACTGCATATGGATGTATTCAAACTCCAGTATGAATTTAAAACTTTTATTAGTTCTAAGGTTGTGCTTCTCATTTGCACTTTTTTCCTATTTGTTTAATACGGCCATCTTGTCCCTTTTGCTTCTTTCAAGGTTTTCAAGGTCAGTTTATTGTCTCATGTACCAATTAAGGTACAGTGAAATTCAGATTGCCATACAGTCATACCACTAAAGAACAACAAGACACCCAAATAAATTTTTAACATCAACATCCACCACAGCGACTCCCCCACATTCCTCACTGTGATGGAAGTCAAAAAAAGTTCAATCTTCTTCCCTTTGTTCTCCCGGGGTCAGGGCACTCGAACCTTCCGTTGTCGGGAGGACCTTGGCTCCCGCAACCGGCGGTCGAGCCCATCGCATCGGGCGATCAAGCTCCCGCATCGGGGAGATCTCAGCTCCCCGCACCGGGCGATCGGACTCCCGAGTCGGGACTGGTCGAACCTCCTGCGGCTTGGAGCTTCCCGACATCAGTCTCTACCCGAGATTGCAAGCTCCTCGATGTTGTAATCCCAGGCTTCGATGGTAAGTCCACGGCCCCACGGTGGGGCTCAAAGTCAGTCTCGAGCAAGGCCGACAGCTCCATAATGTTAGGCCGCAGAGCGACCGGAGATATGATCCGGAAAATAATTGCATCTCCGGCAAGGTAAGAGATTGAAAAACGTTTCCCCCTCCCCCCACATAAAACAAACCAGAGAACATTAATACATACTTTTTAAAACACACTAAAAATAACAAAAAAGGCGAAAAGGCAGACAGACTGTAGGCAAGGCTACCATCGCTGTCAGCGCTACCCCTTAACGTTACATGATTTTTTCTTCAAGCCCTTTTCGCTTCTCATCCATCACTCCACTCATTGTGGGCCAAAGAGCCTCTGTACTGTTCCATGCTATACTTTAGTCTCCAACCCCCATTGCTGCCTGGGCACCTGGCACATGTTCCTCATCCATTGGTCCTTTTGCACACCTGGCCATGCTCCCATACCTTGGCACCGGCCCTTGTTCCTGACTCCCAGGAACCAGCAGGTGGTCAGGAACTTGGGTAGGTGTGCAGACTGAGCCAGAGTTTCCACTTGCCCATTTTCTAACAGTTGTCCTGTGAATCAGTCCTGCCAATCTGTCCTTTAGCTTGGTACATATCTTCACAAATTATTATTCCTACACCACTGTGCAGTGTTTATCGTAAACTTGACGTTTCTTTGATGAAAAGTAATTATATTGACTCGTACATTTAAATTGTTGTGGCTCTGAGCAAAAGCATTAGAATGTCAGTGTATTTGGTTGTGTTACAATCGTTATAGGGATTTATGAAACCATTTTCCTTTAGTAAGGAACTTTGGTTGGACTGTCCCTTGTTTCATGTTGCTGATTTAGGCTCCCACTCTCTTGGACTAAAACATGCAATTAGAGGCTGAAGATCCATACTGGGGGAGTGCTGTGTTTTTAGACATGCCATTCATCAGATGAAGCATTTAAACCAAGACCTCTTTTTGCTTAGCACTGGGCATATAGATTGTTATGGCATATTTGAAATACACCGGCCAGTTCTTCCTCATGTCAACATTCCTGGTTATTAATCTCATTGTAGTTTTGTTTTCCAGTTTTATACAGCTGTCAAATGCAGCTACTTTGCAGCCCTGCACTTTATGGGTGCTATACAAATGCTAGTCCTTCTTTAAAATCTCTAGGATCTTAGTTGATTATATGTGGGTGGTATATGCCTATTACCAAGTTGCTTCCTTTCACAGTAGGCCTCACATTCACAAGTCTAGCGATGAAACTTTGGCCAGAGCACTTGTAGAATGTAAACAGCTGCCAGAGGTGGTGGTTGATGCAGAATAGTGGCATTTAAGAGACTTTTGGATAGGCAGGCATAGATTATGTGCAGGCAGTTGGTCTTGGCATCAAGTTTGGCGCAGACGTGTGGGCCAAAGGGCCTGTTCTTGTGCTGTTCTGTGTTCTAATATACCAGCGCAATGAAAACTGCAGGAAGGTTTGTGTGTGGCATTGTCTTGATTGGTATATTTTCCAGATTCCGTAAAGCCTGCCACTGGTATAACGTAATCTATCAGGGTGGTAAAATCATTACATGAGGCCGAAACCACTGGAACCATTGACTGAAAACAAAATGGGCTTTCTGAACTAATTTTCCTTGCGCTCTTTCATGTCTAATACTTCAAAGGCTAGGATTCATGATCCGAGCTAGAACACATGAATATGAGATAATCTGTAATATATTCAAGAGAAGCTTTAACTAGAATGGTTGATGTATGAAACTTGCGGCCACAAATGTGCTTGGGAAAGTGCCTGAGGCGGAAGAGGGGGTGGTTGGGTGGTGAGGGTGTGTAAATCAAAGAATCTGGAGGGAGAGATCTCTGCAGACAAGGGTGGGGACGAGAAGATATGACTGGTGGTGGGATCACATTGAAAAGTGATGACCTGCTAAGTTCCTCCAGCACATCATTTTTTGCTCAGTTCCGTCATTTGCAATCACTTGTCTCCAGCCATTGAACATTGCTCAAATACTTTTAAGAATTTATAGTTGTTATGTTCCTTGTATATGATGCAGCTTCATCTGAAGACAGGCCAGCAATGTAACACTTTACATTTGTAAAGCCACCTTCATAAAAGAGTATCTCAGAAAATGTAACAAGAGCAAGCTGTTTTGGAAAAGGTCATCCAATACAAAATCCTCCTCATGACCTACAAAGCCCTCCATAACCTGGCCCCATCCTACCTGACTGACCTCCTCCACAGGCACACTCCCACCTTCACCCTCCGCTCTGCTGCTGCCAATCTCCTGTCCCCCCCCCATCCGGACCAAACTCAGATCCTGGGGGAACAGGGCTTTCTCCATCGCTGCTCCCACCCTATGGAACTCACTACCCCAAACCGTCAGAGACTCCTCCTCACTCACCACATTCAAAACATCACTGAAGTCTCACCTCTTCAGCACTGCCTTCAACCACTGAAGGTCACCTCACCTTCTGTCTCCTTTCTCTGTTCGTTTACTTATTTATCCATTTATTCACTTCTCTATGTTCTAGAAATCCCTGTAAAGCGTCTTTGAGTGTTTGAAAAGCGCTATATAAATGTAATGCATTATTATTATTATTATTATTATATCCAGGGAGCAAAGGAATGTCGGAATATGAAGCAAAGTTTCTTTGACTTTTTCTGTAATTAGTAAAATTTTTGATGCTATTGTGAATAATGTTACAATCTGCCCTTTTATATTTCAGCTGTATGTATCTTCCGAGAGTCGTTTCAACACGTTGGCAGAGCTCGTACACCACCACTCAACGGTGGCAGATGGACTGATCACCACCCTACACTATCCAGCTCCAAAACGCAACAAGCCTACGATTTATGGAGTCTCGCCTAATTATGACAAATGGGAGATTGAACGAACGGACATTACAATGAAACACAAATTAGGTGGTGGACAATATGGGGAGGTGTATGAGGGAGTCTGGAAGAAATACAATCTCACTGTGGCAGTGAAGACACTAAAGGTATAGTAACTTTCCTTTCCGGCTCTTTCACGCAGCTGGGTGGAATCTCAGCTGCTGCTAAGTTTCTTGTTTGGAAATTGCAACTTACATACTTAAAGCCCATGTAAATTCTTCAAAACTTTTGTTTAAGCCTGGGCCGTTCTTGATCCTGTATCAGAAAATTATTCATCCATGTTCACTCCACAGTTGAGTTTGACATCCTTTTTTAAATTAAAGCACCACCTATTCAAATATTCACCTTGTCCCCAAGACGATGCCTGGTGATGTTTGACGGGTTGTTAGCAGCCCTGCAGCCAGGTCAGTTAGTTGGCTAAATAGTTTTCTGGTACTTTATGTTTTAACTTGAGTTTTCAAAGTAAATGACCGCAATGTTGAAGTCTTGTGGATCCCCTGTAATCCTTCAGACCCCTCTAACAGAGGTTGTAGGGCATCCTACTGTTCTAGAAGTTTCAATGCACAGTCCATGCTGACATTTGTGGGTGCATTTCTGATTATTGCTGTGTTTGAGATGAGATGTTGAACTGGAGCCTTATCTCAGGCGACTGCAAATAAACACATGGCTTCTTTTGAATACTGGAATTGTCAAGCCTTCAGGTATCCCTCGAATAGCATCCATAAAATGGATCATTCAGTCACAATTGCAGTGCTGTTTGTGGAAGCTGGTTATGCACATTTTCGTTCGTATTACTACTTTCAACACAGTTCAAAAGTACTTGATTGCCTGTGGTGTTTTGGAATGAGTGTATTTGGGAAGGTCAGTTCTGCGAGAAATGTTGAATTTGTCATGATTCACATTGCCTATTTTTATTAAAACTTCTTTCTTTCTATAAAAATTTATATAACGTGGATAGTTTTCAATAAAGCATTCTATACTGTGCAGTCCTGGTACATTAAATAATCAGTAATAACTGTTATTACTTAATTACTTAATAACTATGTTATTACTTGGTTCTGACTGAGATTTATGAGGATGTTGCCAGGAACTTATGGACCTGAGCAAAGGGAGTGGTTGGGCAGGTTAGGACTTTATTCCTTGGAGTACGGGAGGCTTGGATGTGATTTTATAGAGTATAAGTTCATGAGGGGAATTGATGGCATGAATGCACAAAGACTTCTACCCAAAGTAGAGGAATCAAGAATCGGAGAATATGGATTTGAAGTGAGAGGGAAAGATTTAATGCGAACCCGAGGGTCAGATTTATTACGAACACAGTGACTGGTGAGTACATGGAACGAACTGCCAGAGAATGTAGTTGAGGCAGGTATTATGACAGCATTTAAAAGAAATTTGGACCAGTTCATAGATAGTTAAGGTTCAGAGGGATGTGGTCCAAACAGGGGCAGGTGGGGCATGTTGGTCGGCTTGGGCAATTTGGGCCTGCTTCCATGCTGTATGACACTTGACTCTCTTTATTTAAGGTTTATAATAGTTTGCTACTAACAGCAAGGAGATGAAAGGGGCCGGAGAACCTAGGGTGATGGAGGAACTGAAGGAAATCCACATTAGGCAGGAAATGGTTTTGGGTAGACTGATGGGACTGAAGGCTGATAAATCCCCAGGGCCTGATGGTCTGCATCCCAGAGTACTTAAGGAGGTGGCTCTAGAAATAGTGGAAGCATTGGAGATCATTTTTCAATGTTCTATAGATTCAGGATCAGTTCCTGTGGATTGGAGGATAGCAAATGTTATCCCACTTTTTAAGAAAGGAGGGAGAGAGAAAACGGGTAATTATAGACCAGTTAGTCTGACATCAGTGGTGGGGAAGATGCTGGAGTCAATTATAAAAGACGAAATTGCTGAGCATTTGGATAGCAGTAACGGGATCATTCCGAGTCAGCATGGATTTACGAAGGGGAAATCATGCTTGACAAATCTACTGGAATTTTTTGAGGATGTAACTAGGAAAATTGACAAGGGAGAGTCAGTGGATGTGGTGTACCTCGACTTTCAGAAAGCCTTCGACAAGGTCCCACATAGGAGATTAGTGGGCAAAATTAGGGCACATGGTATTGGGGGTAGGGTACTGACATGGATAGAAAATTGGTTGACAGACAGAAAGCAAAGAGTGGGGATAAATGGGTCCCTTTCGGAATGGCAGGCAGTGACCAGTGGGGTACCGCAAGGTTCGGTGCTGGGACCCCAGCTATTTACGATATACATTAATGACTTAGACGAAGGGATTAAAAGTACCATTAGCAAATTTGCAGATGATACTAAGTTGGGGGGTAGTGTGAATTGTGAGGAAGATGCAATAAGGCTGCAGGGTGACTTGGACAGGTTGTGTGAGTGGGCGGATACATGGCAGATGCAGTTTAATGTAGGCAAGTGTGAGGTTATTCACTTTGGAAGTAAGAATAGAAAGGCAGATTATTATCTGAATGGTGTCAAGTTAGGAGGAGGGGGAGTTCAACGAGATCTGGGTGTCCTAGTGCATCAGTCAATGAAAGGAAGCGTGCAGGTTCAGCAGGCAGTGAAGAAAGCCAATGGAATGTTGGCCTTCGTAACAAGAGGAGTTGAGTATAGGAGCAAAGAGGTCCTTCTACAGTTGTACCGGGCCCTGGTGAGACCGCACCTGGAGTACTGTGTGCAGTTTTGGTCTCCAAATTTGAGGAAGGATATTCTTGCTATGGAGGGCGTGCAGCGTAGGTTCACTAGGTTAATTCCCGGAATGGCGGGACTGTCGTATGTTGAAAGGCTGGAGCGATTGGGCTTGTATACACTGGAATTTAGAAGGATGAGGGGGGATCTTATTGAAACATATAAGATAATTAGGGGATTGGACACATTAGAGGCAGATAACATGTTCCCAATGTTGGGGGAGTCCAGAACAAGGGGCCACAGTTTGAGAATAAGGGGTAGGCCATTTAGAACGGAGATGAGGAAGAACTTTTTCAGTCAGAGGGTGGTGAAGGTGTGGAATTCTCTGCCTCAGAAGGCAGTGGAGGCCAGTTCGTTGGATGCTTTCAAGAGAGAGCTGGATAGAGCTCTTAAGGATAGCGGAGTGAGGGGGTATGGGGAGAAGGCAGGAACGGGGTACTGATTGAGAGTGATCAGCCATGATCGCATTGAATGGCGGTGCTGGCTCGAAGGGCTGAATGGCCTACTCCTGCACCTATTGTCTATTGTCTATTGTATATAAAACAATTGTAACCAAGCACAAGTATGATTATGAAATCTGCTAACTTAATTGAATTTGTATAGTATCTTTAACGTGCTAAAATATTCCAAGATGTGACAAGTACCATTAGAAACTGAACAAGGAGAAATATTTGGAAGATGACTATTTTGCATTAAAGAAGTAGGTTTTAAGATGGTATTTAAAATTAGAGACAAAGTGTTGCTTGTAGTTTGGAGAAAAGGTGGGTTTTTGAGTGAGAAAAAACGACCAAGATACAAAAGTGGGTGGTTTTGCAGAGAGTGAAGATGCTGGTTGTGAAAGATTGCAGCAGGATCTTGATCGATTGGCCAGGTGGGCTGATGAATGGTTGATGGAATTTAACATGGAGAAATGTGAGGTGTTGCATTTTGGGATGTCTAACAACGGCAGGACCTACACAGTGAATGGTAGGCCTCTGGGAAGTGTTGGAGAGCATAGAGATCTAGGAGTGCAGGTGGTTGGTTCCTTGAAGGTCGAGTCACAGGTAGATAAGGTGGTCATAAAGACTTTTGGCACATTGACCTTCATCAGTTATTGAGTATAGAAGTTGGGAAGTCATGTTACAGTTGTTTAAGACGTTGGTGAGACCGCATTTAGAGTATTGTGTCCAGTTCTGGGCACCATATTATGGGAAAGATATTGTCAAGCTTGAAAGGGTTCAGAGAAGATTTACGAGGATGTTGCCAGGGCTAGAGGGTGTGAACTATAGGGAGAGGTTGAGTAGGCTGGGTCTCTGAGGATGAGGGGTGATCTTATTGAGGTGTATAGAATCATGAATGGAATAGATCGGGTAGATGCACAGAATTTCTTGCCCAGACTAGGGGAATCGAGGACCAGAGGACATAGGTTCAAGGTATAGGGGAAACGATTTAATAAGAATCTGAGGGGTAACTTTTTCACACAAAGGGTGGTGGGTGTATGGAACGCTGCCAGAGGATGTAGTTGAGGCTGGTACTATCCCAACGTTTAAGAAACAGTTAGACAGGTACATGGATAGGACAAGTTTGGAGCGATATGGACCAAGCGCAGATAGGTGGGACTAGTGGAGCTGGGACACGTTGGCCGGTGTGGGCAAGTTCTACCGAAGGGCCTGTTTCCATACTGTATCACTCTATGACTCTAAATAGGTCATCATACAAGTATTGTGCATTCAGCAAGTAGTTACTGCTTGCTAAATGAATCTTAGAATCTGCCTTGGCAGTAAAATTCTTTGCTTCATGTAAAAATTCAATGCTAATTTGATTTGGTTGCTTACCTTTAAATGAGTTGCTCTTTCCAGTTAATTGGAATGTTCACCCTTGAACAGTTCCACTGCTGGTGGGTTGCTGCTTCATTTATGACCAATGGACATATCCATGGTGGAATGCAATCTAAGTTTTGTTGAGTTGCTTGTACAGTAGAAGTATTTTTATGAAGCTAATATGAAACTGTTCTGTCACTTCATCCAACGGGTAACATTTCTTGCAGAACGACCCTGCTCTCACCTACGTATGATATGATACAATATCACTTTATTTATCCCAGGAGGGAAATTAATCTGCCAACAATCATAAAACACATGAAATTAAAGTGACCAGTGGAAAGGATTGGGGATGTGCAAAGACATGGGCAGAGTGGTGGTGGTGGGGTGGAGGGGGGGGGGGGGGGTTGTACAGTTTGATAGCTACAGGGAAGAAGGATCTCCTGTGGTGTTCTATACTGATCTTGGTGGAACCAGTCTGTTGCTGAAGGTACTTCTCAGGTCAACTAGTGTGTCATGGAGGGGGTGAGCTGTGGGGTCCAAGATGCTCCGCAGTTTGAGTAGCATCCTCCCCTCCACGACCGCCTCCCATGAATCCAACTCCGCTTCCAGGACAGAGCCAGCCTTCCTGATAAGTTTTTTTATCCTATTGGCGTCCACGGGCTTCGTCCTGCTGCCCCAGTGCACGACAGCAAAGAAGATGGTGCTGGCTACCACCGATTGGTAGAACATCTGCAGTATCTTGCTGCAGACATTGAAGAAGCGGAGCCTTCTCAAAAAGTACAGCCACCTCTGTCCCTTCTTGTACAGGGCCTCAGCGTTCCTGCACCAGTCCAGTTTACTGTCCAGGTACACTCCAGGCTATTTGTACTCCTTGGTAAACTGCACATGCACACCATTAATGTAGACAGGGGACAGTGGTGTTCCTCGCCTCCTAAAATCAACCACTAACTCCTGAGTCTTGTCAGTTGAGCTGCAGGTGGTTCAACCCACACCAACAAAGTTGTTGACTACACACACCTCTGTATTCAGCTTCCTTCCCCTCACTGATGCAGCCCACAATTGCAGAGTCATCCAAAAACCTACTCTCCACCCTGAGCTTTTCGGATTTGGAAGTGTGACACTTTCCATTTAGGCACCCTGCAATCGGGTATGCAGCTCTATCTTGCATCCCCTCCTACCCTTGGAAGAACATGATCCAAAAGGGTGCAAGTCATTTATTAGAAGTACCCCAAAAATGTGACGTGAGGAAAAGGAATCTTTTTGAGCAAACTTCAAAACAAAACATTGATTTGAAATACAGCCAGGTAATGGTCACTAATGCTGTGCAAAGTGTTCCATTGTCTCCATCTAGTGTTGTGCTTGAGCATAACATGACCTTGCCATATTTGGCCAAAGTCACAGCAGGTAGCACTGGCCAGGAAGTGTTCTCCTTCCCCCACTACCTCTTGAAGGTTTCATGTGGGAAAGGTTTGGGGGCCTCAAAGGGATAAAATCATGTGCTGAGCTTTGCTGCTGAGAGCGAGTTAGTTTGGAATATCAGCAACTCCTGCTGTGGGATAGATGAACATGTCATGACTTTCTGGCTCACACATCAAAGGAACCAGCTTGCTACCATCATCAGCAAATAGGTTCCATATTGAGAAACCATACTATCGACATGGAGAAAATCTTACCCTGCATCCCATTGGGAAACAAAATGATTTTCCTATGCTCTTCAGTACTAGGTCAGATAAGATAGAGAATTCCCTTTAAGCATGATCAGCAAAAAGTCCATCTGGACAGGCTGTCCTGTTGAAATAATTTTTGGAACACGATTTAGTCATAATGAAAGCGAGAGAGAGAGAGAGAAGCACATAACCTCAAAGTGACATCCCTGTTCCAGGCACTGGTTTCAGTTGGATTATGTCATCATCTGGGTCAGAGACCAGGAGGATGCCTGAACCATGATGAGTTGCAATGACTGTGAGCACATTATGGCCTAATTGATTCACAAAATGCTGGAGTAACTCAGCGGGTCAGGCAGCATCTCGGGAGAGAAGGAATGGCCGACGTTTCGGGTCGAGACCCTTCTTCAGACCATTCCTTCTCTCCCGAGATGCTGCCTGACCCGCTGAGTTACTCCAGCATTTTGTGAATAAATACCTTCGATTTGTACCAGCATCTGCAGTTATTTTCTTATACTACTTGTGGCCTAATTGACTTGGTTGTTGTCATCTACCTGACCGCAGAGCAGTTGCGGCAACAGAAACTCTGGCACAAGAAAATCGACACTGAAGGTTACAAGGGTCTTGCAAGGATAGTTTCTCATTGTTCTTGGATTGAAAACTTCACCGTCCTACAATTAAAAAAGAACTGCTCCACAGGCAACTGAAAGCCAAAGTCCAACAGAAGATGCGTGACCCAACGAATATAGGAGGTCTGGCAAGTTGATTATAACCACTACATGCACAGATTCCTCAGCATTGTCAAGGCTGAGCATGGGCCAAGGTCTGCCCTACTGAGAACTAAGATTGAAAGTCGCCTCGTCAAAGGTTGAAAGGTCATCAATGTCCACTGGAATGATTATGTCAACCAAAACTCCGTCCTTCACTCCATTCCACTCCTGAGTAAAGACCTTAAACTCGGCACAAAGCTTATTGTTTATTGGCAGCAGTGAGCCCGGTCCCAGTATACTTCTTCGTCATGGATTATCAATAGCAGGCCTCTCAGTCACTGGAGAGAGATCACCAATATTGTCTCTGCAAAATTTCTAAATCCAAAGGCAAGATAAGTGAATAGGCATCACTTTCATCACAGAGGCCAATGTAAAATTGTTACAGTCCCACCATCTCTGACATCTGTGTAAGCATGCCGCAAATAACTTCAGCTGCCACCTGTTTGACCTTGTAGATGAAAGTGGCTATACCTTTAATTTAAACGGCGGATTTTTTCCCAATACAGCTTTGCCTTTTCACTAATTAGGCGTCTAAAAACTTCGCTTTTTCCCTTTTTTGAATAATAAGGCAGCAGTTTACATACAAAATGCTTCCACAACATGAATCTGAAATGGATTCTGCAAGGGCGAATTTCCATTACCCAAAGGGCTGTAATGCAAGGATCCCCTGTAAAGCAAGTTCTCCCAGTGCCCTAATACAATACAATACAATACAATATATCTTTATTGTCATTGTACCCAGGGGTACAACGAGATTGGGAATGCGCCTCCCATACGATGCAATAATTTAAGTAATTAACAGCAACCCAACGAAACGAAACAATTGTAACAGTTTTTAGACAGGGTAAAGTGCAAGTTGATCTATGCGTTGTGGCCATCCGGCTCAGCAGGACCGGTTCATTGCAGCTATGGCCCTGGGGATGAAGCTGTTCCTGAGTCTGGAGGTGCGGGCGTAGAAAGCCTTGTATCGTCTGCCCGATGGAAGGAGTTCGAACAGACTGTTGCAGGGGTGTGAAGAGTCTTTGTGGATGCTGGTGGCTTTTCTGAGGCATCGTGTGTTGTAGATGCCCTCCAAGTCTGGTAGCTGTGTTCCGATGGCCCTCTGAGCTCTATGGACTACCCGCTGTAGAGCTTTCCTTTCTGCCTCCGTGCAGCTGAGGTACCACACAGGGATGCCATGCGTTAGGATGCTCTCTATGGTGCAGCGGTAGAAGGTCGTCAGCAGCTGTTGGGGTAGACCAGACTTTTTCAGTGTTCTTAAGTAGAACAGTCTTTGTTGTGCCTTCTTGACCAACGCAGCAGTGTTATTGGACCATGTTAGGTCCTCCGAAATGTGAGTGCCCAGAAACTTGAAGCTGGACACTCTCTCCACACTGTCCCCGTTGATAGAGATCGGGGCATATTTCCCGTTATGTGACCTACGGAAGTTGATGATCAGCTCCTTGGTCTTGGTGGTATTTAGGGACAGGTTGTTATCCGAGACCAGTCCGCCAGGTTCTGCACCTCCGCTCTATAGTTTGTTTCATCCCCGTTGGTGATAAGCCCGATCACCGTTGTGTCGTCTGCAAACTTGACAATGGTGTTGGTGTCGAATGCAGGAACACAGTCGTGTGTGAAGAGGGAGTAGAGCATGGGGCTCAGAACACAGCCCTGTGGTGTGCCGGTACTCGGGGTGATAGTGGAGGACAGGTGCGGGCCCATTATCACTGCCTGCGGTCGTTCCAGCAGGAAGTCCAGGATCCAGTCACATAATGACGAGCTGAGGCCTAGCTGGTGGAGTTTGGTGATGAGCTTGGTGGGGATGACCGTGTTGAAGGCGGAACTATAGTCTATGAATAGCATCCTCACATACGTGCCCTATCTCTCTAGGTGAGTCAGGACAGTGTGAAGAGCCAGAGAGATGGCGTCCTCTGTGGATCTATTTGCCCTGTATGCAAATTGATGTGGGTCCAGTGAGTCAGGGATGCTGGATTTGATGTGTGAGAGGACCAGCCTCTCAAAGCACTTCATGACTATCGGCGTTAGGGCAACCGGGCGGTAGTCGTTCAGGTTGGAGATCTTTGCTTTTTTCGGCACCGGAACTATGATAGCCGACTTCAGGCACTTGGGGACCGTAGCTAGAGATAATGACAGGTTAAAGATCCTGGTGAATACCTCAGCCAGCTGTTCAGCACAGTCCTTCAGTACCCTTCCTTGAACTCCATCCGGTCCTGCAGCCTTGCGTGGGTTGACCCTTTGCAGAGCGCGTTGTACCTCCTGTGTGTTCAGTTGCAAGACCTGTCCCACCGCCTCGGCTGGGGTTCTTTCACTCAAGGTGGTTTTGCCAGTTTCAAAGCGGGCAAAGAAGGTGTTAAGCTCGTTGGTCAGTGCCATATCGCTGTGGGGGCAGGCAGGGCTGCTCTTGTAGCCAGTGATGTCCCTGACACCCTGCCACATGCTTCTGGTGTCCGTGGTGTTGAAGTGGTCTTCCACCCGTTGCCCTTTTAATACCTTTGTTCAGGTTTGACCTGGCAACACTGTATGCTGAAGTGTCACCAGATTTAAAGGCATTGTTGCGTGCCCTCAGCAGGTTCTGTACCTCCTTGTTCATCCAGGGTTTCCGGTTTGGGAACATCTTTATCTCCTTGTCCTCCGTGACATTCTCCACACAGCAGTTGATGTAGGAGAGCACAGTGGATGCGTATTCCTCCAAGTCTACCTCTGAACCGTAGGTGGCCTGTTGTGCAAACAGGTCCCAGTCGGTGCGATCAAAGCAGTCCTGGAGTTGTAGGGTGGCATCCTCGGGCCATATTTTGACCGTCTTTATTGTGGGTTTGGTCTTGCGGATGAGGGGTTTGTATGCAGGCAGTAGAAACAGTGAGAGGTGATCGGATTGTCCCAGGGGTGGGCAGGGGAGAGCTCTGTAGGCGTCCTTTACATTGGTGTACACCTTATCCAGTGTGTTTGAGCCCCTGGTAGGGCACTGCACATGCTGATGGAATTTGTGGAGCGAGGCTCGTAGGTCGACCTGATTGAAGTCCCCTGCAACAATGAAGGCACCGTTGGGGTGGGCATCCTGCTGCTTACTGATGGCCGAGTGTAGCTGTGCTAGTGCTAGGTTAGCATTAGCCTGTGGGGGAATGTATACGGCCATGATGATGACCACCGTAAACTCCCGCGGCAGATAGAATTCCTTCCTAAATAGTGCTAGTAGCAGATAACAGTTGTCATCTATTTTGCTCTGTGGAATCCTGCCCAAAGTAACTGCCACATTTCTTTGCAAAATACCAGTACCCAGAGTTTAATGAATTAGTTGTTAAGAGTTTTGGGTATCCTGAGGACTTGAAAACACTGTTCCAATGCTTTTATTCTTATCAATTTTGACAATCTGTGTCACAATAACTTTGGAGTAAGGAAAAAAGTGTTTGTAAAGTCCTTAATGTTAACTAAAATGATAAAATCTGGATTGAAAGCAGTATGTTGGAAATGCCAATGAGAGATCGTTGACCTGAAATGTTAACTCTGTTTCCCCATCGGATATTGTTAAGCATTTTCTGTTTTCTTTCATTTTGCCAGCATCTGGAGGGCTTTTGTCGTTTCAGAAAATGTTTATAATGCTTAATGAGCCAGGAGGCACTTGTGGAGAAACTGGAATCAGTCACTATATTGATGGTGAATTTATAAGAATGCAGGAATGTAGATCTGAAATTAAGTGCAATTCTCACTGGCCTGACCATCCTTGCACCCAAACGTTAAACCCTCTGTGAGTGATTCAATTTGCAGATCCAAAATAAGATAATATTCTGTGTGCCAGCCCTCTAGGTACATGTAAACACTGAAAGATCTGTGGTTGTTATATTTGGTAACATGCAGCAAGAATGTTACCTTCACCACTGACACAAAACACATCCTGTGGATTAAAGTTTTAGTTTGCTTTCTTAGGAAGAAAAGGATTTAGTAGGTTGTAAAAATAATTTAAACCTATTTACATAGGGCATAGTATCAACCCAATAGTATTGATCAATTAAGCAGTTCCAAGCAAGTTGCCTTTCTGAAGGTGGGAGGGAGAGTAATTAGGGGTTAGTCTGATTTCCTGAAAGGCTCTAAGATTTGAATGCGGCTCAAATGTAGTTTGTATCATTTTTTTGGGTGTTGTAAAACCCCATTGAAATTTCCTCATCATCCACTTCAACCCAGTCAAGGAGTCATCCTCCACAATTTCCACTGCCTTCAGCAAGATACCACTATTAAACAAATCCTGTCTTCCCCTTTCAACATTTCAAATGGATCATACCCTCTTCGATTCCCTGGGTCACCAATCTGTTATTAACGGTTGTACTCTTCGTGTTAGACTTTTGTAGCCAAGTAAAAGAATTTTGAGAACTTTTTAAATACAAGTTTAACATTTGCATTAGCTAAATTTGTACAATCTGAATCCTATCTTTAGCCTAAACCATTTCCAAAATTAACGTGGAATAATCAGTTCTCATAAGTTCTTAAGTCACAGCAGCAGAATTAGGCCATTAGGCCCATCAAGTCTACTCCGCTATTCAATCATGGCTGATCTCTCTTTCCCTCTCAGCCCCATTCTCCTGCCTTCTCCCCATTCTCCTTTTGCATTTTTCTTTGATTTAATCATGGAAATCAACCCAAAGTTCAATTCGTGAACATGGGGGGTTAGTACAGTGTGAATGTAAAGAATTCCCTGTATGTTCCAACAGTTTAGTCTTTTTAACACAAAACTGTTACTTCACTCTTATATGTGCGCAAATAGAGTACTGGTAATCCTTATCATAATGCAGCTTTGATTATGATGGTTTCCTCTATTTTCCAAGTCGTACAGCATTAAAACAAGTCCTTGGACTTGCATGCCATCCATGAAGAAACCCATTTGCACAGTTCCTACACTAATCGGACTTTATTTTAACTCGCATTGCCACCAACTTTTCCCAAGATTTTACATTCACCTACACAGGAGGAGAAATTTCAACCTTTACGTCTTGTGGAATGTTGGAAGAAATCCAATGCTTACTGGAAGAATGTGCAAATTGCATACAAACAGCTTTAGAGATCAAGATTGAACTCTGGTCACTGGAGTTGTGAGATAGAGGTTCCAGCCACTGTACAGTTTTAAATTATGTATTTCAGCTTCATAAATTCGGTTCAGTTTAATTTATTGTCACGTGTACTGATGTACAGTTGAAAGCTTTAGGTACGTGCTAACAATTGAGCCTATAAAGGGGAAAAATTGTTTAAAATTGAACGCACAAATTGGTCCATGGCCATGAGAGGAAAGAGCAAGAAAATTTGTTTGGAATGCTCTTGGAAAGGCCCAACAGGTACACGGCAGACAGTGATGTCCCAGATCCTGAGGACAATTGAATGCCGGAAAATTGAATGAAATAATGTTGCTGCTCTTAAAACGACATCAGAAATCAACCTTATTGTCATCATGATGTATAACAAGCTTTAACGTAACTTGTTGTGCATTTGAACATTTTCCTTTTTTTATATCAAAAAAAGTCTTAACACATCCAGTTAACGAAAGTCAGAAGGGAAAGCGAAGGTTTCTCCTTAAAGGGACCACTGATCTTTCTGTGAATCACAGGTAATGCCATAGTCTCTGCAACCAATGTACTTGAGCAGATCAAGGTTGCATCAATGTCCCAATTTTTGTCTACTGCGGTACCTTTAGTTCCTCTGTACTAAATGTCTAATATAGAACCGTTTCCTTGCCCCCAGGAAGATACTATGGAAGTGGAAGAGTTCTTGAAAGAGGCTGCAGTTATGAAGGAAATTAAACATCCCAACCTCGTACAGCTGCTGGGTAAGTTTGCACTGTTGAATTGATTTGCTACACTGATATCTTTGAGCACTCGACTTTTCAGGAAGAAAAATTACCAAGTTGATTTTGCAGGTCTCTCACCTCTTCCACAGATGAATTAAAATTAAAATATAGGAAGTAAAATAAAGAAAAAACAAAGATGGAGTTTTAAAAGTAAATTATTTTTTCATTGACTGCTACTTGATTTTGGATTGCTTCTCTTGAAATTTAATTGGGATAAGGGAAGTGGTTCAGTTATCAAGCCACTTGAAAACCAAGTAATCAGTAAAGGTTGTGTAAGAAAGAACTGCAGATGCTGGTTTAAACTGAAGATAGACACAAAAAGCTGGAGTAACTCAGCGGGACAGGCACCATCTCTGGAGAGAAGGAATGGATGATGTTTTGGGTCGAGACCCTTCTTCAGACTGAGTAAATCAGTAAATGTTGATGGTTTTTTAAAGTAAATTCTTGTTTGAGTAATTTATTGGAGCTCTTTGAAGTAGTACCATCTACTGTGAATAAAGAGGAACCAGTATATGTACTTTCCACCATTTGGCACTTGAATAATTTATTGTATCAAAGGTTATTATGGATAATGATAGCGTCTGGTTATCATATCAAAGGTTATTATGGAAAATGATAGCTTCTGGTATTGAGCATAATATGGTGGCAAGGATAAATTATTTTCTTGCTAATAAGCTTCTGGTATCGAGCATAATATGGTGGAAAGAATAAATTCGTTTCTTGCTAATAAGTCAGCATAAATGTATCTTTTTTGGGTTGGCAAGATGTAATGACTGGTGTGGCACAAGGATCAGATGTTGGGACTCGAGTATTGTCATCTTTATGGATAACTGAGATGAAGCAGCCAAAAGCCCCGTTCATAAAGGTAGAGTTGAGGTTACATTGGATTGGCCGTTATCTTATTACATGATGGAGCAGACGCGAGGAAGCCAAATGGTCCAAGCTCATTCTTAATTCATATGTTTATACTTTGTTAATTGCCAGATGCAGTTAGGGGCAATTGTGTGGAGAAATTAAATTCTGGTTTTTTTTCATGTTATTCAAAGGCTTGGGAACATTGTTTAAAGTTAAATGTATCAAAGGAGACACAAATATTTGTAAAGTGTGTTTTTAATTAAAATGAAGTGCTGAAAGTACTCAGCAGGGCAGGAGAAAAAACATTCAAGGTTTCAGGCTGACAGCCCTTCATCAGAACAATATATTGTCATGTTTTTAATCGAGTTGGATAATAAATAATAGAAATGTTGTTGAATCAGCTTGTGTTTTCCTGTCTTTTCATTTTGAATACTCAAGGCAACAAAGTAACAAACCCTCTGCAAGATGTTTTTGATGTTTTTTTGAAAATAATTGATAAGTATGTTCTGAAAAGGACTGTGGAACTTTGTTCTAAAGTCACAGCCAACAACCCAGTGTGGGGGGGGGGGGGGGGAGAACAGTTCTGTTGAAAACTTTGCATTGTTGCAATTTCTTTAACACCCAAAATACCATTTTATAACAAAGTTGGGAAATGTGAATTCAATTGGAAAAAATATTCAAATACCTTGATGCATTTTTAAAATTCAACTCTGTGGAGAAAACTTGTTGTACTTGCACATAGTCTAGACTATTAGTTACAGATAAAAAATGAATGTGCTGTGTTCCTTTGCCCCGAAGGTGTATGTACTCGGGAGCCTCCATTTTACATCATCACAGAATTCATGACTCATGGAAACCTCCTTGATTACCTCCGTGATTGTAACAAAGAGGAGGTGAATGCGGTTGTGCTGCTATATATGGCAACTCAGATATCCTCTGCAATGGAGTATTTAGAGAAGAAAAATTTCATTCACAGGTACGTCATCCTCGCAGCATAGAAGTTTACATTATTTTGTCATATTTTGTCATTCACTCCAACAAACTTTCGCACCTGAGCTTAATTTTAAAGAGCAATTAGTTGCAGAATGGAGCACAGCATTGAGATCATGGCTTGAACAATAACTAATTTGAAATGTGAAGTGCGTATTGACACTATTATCGTTTAGCTGGAGGCACAGTGGAATGTATGGCAAGAATCATTGATTCCGATTTCCATAAAATTAACTATGATAAAAAAATGTAAATGCTTTAAATCTGAAATAAAACAAGCAAAAAAGGCTGCATCTGTGGAGAGAGAAAGCGTTAACATTGCATGTCCGAGAGACTCGGGTGCTGCTTGACCTGCTGAGATTTTCCAGCATTTTTGGTACTTGTGGCATTGTGAGCTTCAAAGAACATTCAGTTGAGGCAAGTTCCTTTGAGTGCCAAAAGAGGAACAAATAAATTCAGAGTTGTGTGGATGCCTAAAAATCAAAAGCTGCTGCTTGTGGCAAGCATCAGGTTGTAAATATCAGTGAGAACCTAAGCTGATTACATTTGAATCAGAGGAGAAGTGAAAATTAAAATGGGAGGAAAAGAGAACGTATGAGAAAAGATTAGCTGGCAACATAAATGAGAATCCAAAAGTATTTGCTAAACACATAAATAGTAAAACGGTGATAGTGCAATAGTGAAGGAATATATAGTTCAGACAGTAGACATTAATATATGGTAGCATGGTGGTAGGAGAAAAACTGGTTGAACTAGTGAAGTCATCGGGAATGAATGGGATGCACTCAGATTTTGAGGGAAATATTGGTGGGAAATTGCCAGGTCATTTACCTTAATCAATGTTCTTTAAATATGAGACTGTTAGCTCGAGAAAAAAAAGCTGAGGGAGATTTGATAGAAGAATATAAATGTTGAGGATTCTGGACAGAGTGGATGGTGTGAGGTTATTCCCCTTGATAGAGAGATGAGACCAGAGCTCACAGGTACAAATACTGGGGAAGAATATTATTAAGGAAGACGTGAGAACATTTTCAATACATTACCTGCAGTTGCACTGTGATCTTCAGTAGGAAATGAATAAATATAAAAATGAAGAAAAAAATTAAATATAGATCTAATTGACCAATTGTTCATCAGTCCTGCCATTCCAGGATCAGTCTAATAAATCTTTGTTGCATTCCCTTCCTGACAAAAACATCCTCGGATAGAGGACAAAACTGCATACAAAACTCTAGATGGGAACTTGCCCTGTCTCTGTCCAGAAACAGCAAGAGGCCTCTGCAAGAATAATGACATTTTTGAGTAGAGGAGTAATGAAGGCCAACATACCATCTGCCTTCCTAACTGCTCACAGCACTAGAGTGATTGATTTCAGTGACTGACCCATGCAGAGGGTCCCAATCTTATCGCACCACCTCTTTCCCAATCTATCACCATTTGGATAATCTGCTTTTCTATATTTGAATCAAAGTGGATGTACTCATTTATCTTTGTTGTATTAATAAGTGCGCCTTTCAATTAACCATTCACCCAACTTACATAAGTCATGTTGGAAACTCTTTACTTCCTCCTCTTGGTGCTCAATCCTACTCTTCCCATCCAGGTTTTGTATCCTGTGCAAACTTGGAAATGTTACATCTAGTTCCCTGATCCAAGCTATTGATAAGAGGCTTTCGATAGATGCCTAGAGATGGAAGGCTACGGATCATGTGCAGGCAGATGAGTGAGATTGGTTTAGCTTGGCATCATTTTCGGCACAGATATTGTGGGCCAAAGGGCCTGTTCCTGTGCTGTACTGTTTTATGATAAATATATTATGAATAGCAGGGACACTAAACACTGATCTCTGCAGCACCCACAAGCCACTGCCTGCAACCTGTTTATTCCCACTTCCTTCGTATGTGTCAACTAATTCTCAATTCATGTCATAACATTACTCCCAATCCAGTGAGCCTTAATTCTGCACACACATCTTTTGTAACAAAAGCCTTGTGCAAGTCCATATGCACAACCACTGGTGCTCCTTTATCTCTTTTGCATGTTACATCATCACAAAAAAACTAGTACATTTGTTAGGCATGATTTCCCTTTCATAAATTATTATTTTCTGAGCAGATAAACAATTAATTATAAAATGACTTGTGTGGTATTTATGATGATGGATCTTGATTTCATTTCTACAGTTCTATTTAATTTCTATGTAGGTGATGGAATTATAATGTTAATGTAGGCATCCATGTGTCAAAAGTGTTTGACCATCTGTGCTCTGTAGAATGTTTGACCTTTTTATACATTAACTAATGCACAATCTTTGCATCCTTCACAGATAAATTTTGGTTCTTTACAGACTGTGTTTCATATTGTTGAATTTGTGCCTGGAATTCTTATTATTCCATGAAACTTAATTGTTCTTTTGAAATTTCATCTAATAGCAATTGTTTCTTGGAAACATGTTTCCCTGGAAGCTTAACTATTCTTTGTCTGTTTTTGGCGATCTCATTATTCCTTGTACTGTTTTCACAGATTCTAAGTGCCTATTGTATATTTTTGTAGGGATCTTGCCGCTAGGAACTGTCTTGTAGGGGAGAACCACTTGGTTAAAGTGGCAGATTTTGGGCTGAGCAGATTGATGACGGGAGACACATACACAGCACATGCTGGAGCTAAGTTTCCCATTAAATGGACTGCGCCAGAGAGCCTGGCCTACAACAAATTTTCAATCAAATCTGATGTGTGGGGTAAGTAAGTACACGTGTACAGATTTGGGAGAGGCCTGTTTTGAATAGTAAATGGTGGTTTAGGAAAGATTCTATTTCAAAAATGTTATTTTGAGTCACCTGCTTTATTTCCCTGCCATTGACCACATTTACCTTGAATTTTCTAACGTTGACTTCTGAATTGATTTTAAGTTTCACCATTAACAAGAAGTTATTAGCTTTGTGTGTTTGTCAGTTAACCTTTAAAAGACACTTGGACAGGTAGTAAATGGATGGGAAACGTTTGATGGGATCTGGGCCGGAGCAGCCAAGTCAGACATGTTCGGTTAGGTACCTTGGTCGGCATGAACATGTTGGGCAAAGGGCCTGTCTCTTTGATGTTTGGCTCGATGATATATCCCTCCTGTTTCCACATGGCCATAACCTTCCCCCTGAATGTCATCTTTAATCATTATTGATTTGGTAAAAATGATGAAGGATATCCATCTTGATTATCTTTCTCTCATTTTCATTGTAAGTAGTTTCGAGTGTAATTTGTGTCGGGCTGCCATTATTCAGTGAGGATTTTCCAATGATTTGACCATTCTTACACTATGTAAGGAAGTTATGTAAGGGAACCAGTGTGCCTCATGATGCAAAACGGCAGCAATGAAAGTGATTCCTTTCCACAATGTTTATCTTTGTTAATATTACTTATTCTTACTTTCTCTGCAGCATTTGGTGTTCTTCTGTGGGAGATTGCAACTTATGGCATGTCCCCATACCCTGGAATAGACCTTTCACAGGTCTATGACCTATTGGAAAAGGATTACAGGATGGAGCGGCCTGAGGGCTGTCCAGAGAAGGTTTATGAATTGATGCGAGCATGTGAGTTGGAATTATTTCACTTAGACTCTGTATAATACACCAGCTCCTGATAAACATGAGAGAAAGAGGGGGAACAAATTATAATGAGTACTGATGTTTCAGTCACTTAATCAAATGGGTTGTTGTTTAATTGTCATATGTACCATCATCAGAACAATGACATTTGTACTTGCAGCCATATAACAGGCCTATAATACGCACAGGTAATATATAATAAACCAAAACAAACAAAAAATAAATAAATTATTAAATTCACTGAATAGATAAATTAATTCGGCCATGTCTTAATTAGCAACATATTTGATTCTGAATCAAAAGCAAGTCAATCCAAGTGCCAATTTAGAGGTTGGAGTCCCGTTCTGGGACATGCCTTCTTTGATGGGGTAAAGCTCTGTCTATCCTCTTAACACGGAAAAGATCCAATGCCACGACTTGAAAGAAATGGAGGGATTAGTGTGTCTGAGAGACTCTATCCAATATTTATTTTTTAATCAGCACTGTTAAACATTGATTTGCTGTACATAAAGTTGCTGCTACTTTTCCTATGCTTCAGAAGTAATCATTGACAGAGCTATTGCAAACTCATCGTTTCGTTACAGTATCCAAAAATATAATCACTAATGGACAATTTTTTTTAGAATTAATTTAAAAGTTGATTTTTGCCAAATTATTTCCCTGGTTAGTCATGATCTGCAGAATGTAGTTCTGTATATCAATGGGTAAATTGCCTGTGGCGTTATGAATATCTTGCAGGACAATAGGCAGCTGTCTGGGGCCTGGTGACCAAGCTAAAGTGTTGGAAAATGCAGTGATAATTTGGATTTGGATGAATAAAAGATAATTTGAATGATTTATTTTCTAAAATACTTGATAGACTTGTGTAATTCACTGGAGCTCATGGCCTGTAACTCCATCGTAACTGATGGGACAAAACTGAACAGGAACTGTTGACGTCAGAACCTGCAAGGTTGATAATAAAGGATGCCCACATCACAGCAACTGAAACTCTGCTTTCAGTTACAGATTTTAATACTATGTAGATAAATGAATGTGTATCATGCTTTAAATGGACCACTTCATTGAGAATATGCACCTTATTTGGCTCAAAAGTCCCATGACAGTATATTCCATTAACCCGCTGCACCTTCCTCGTAGTTTTGCCTTGCAAGAAATACCTTGCCTTCTCTTAAATGTGTCTCTGCACTTTGACGATTTGGATGCTTGAGCAATAGGAAGAGATTGGGCAGATGCATACAGGAGGCTGAAAGGTGAACTTATAGAGGTGTAAAAAAATCATAAGGAGCATAGATAGGGTGAGTGCAGAGTCTATTCCAGGCAGAGGAATGAAGAGCTAAAATGGAATAGGTTTAAGATGAGAAGGGAAAGATTTAATAGGAATCTGAAGTTTTGTTGCCTTCCATCACAGTGAGGGGGTGTTTGGAGTCACTGTGATGAATGTTTGCGATGGGGTCGTGTGTCTTGTGGTCTTTTCTTTTTTGTTGTGTTCTGTGATTGCTGGAAATGTAATTTCGTTCGGTATCTCGGTATCGAATGACAATAAAGCTCTGTATTCTGTATTCTGTATGTAATCGTTTCACACCGAGGGTGGTGGATATCTGGACGTGCTGCTAAAGGAAGTATTTGAGGCAGAAATACAATAACAACATTTAAAAGATATTTGGACAGGGCCATGGAGGGGAAAGGTTCAGAGGGATATGGGCCAAACGCAGATAACGGGTACTAGTTTAGATGGGGCATCTCGGTTGGCATGGACGAATTGTGACAAACTAATTTCCAGCTGTAAGACTCTCTACAGGAGTGATGGGAAGCTCTGCAATCAAACTCTTCAGCATACAGATTACTCGTTGCCCTTACACTGCCTTTTCGAAACAGCCATCAAATTTAGTTCTTAAACTGCCCTCCAAGCTTTAACCCCATAACCCTGCAAATTAATCCTCTTCAAGCACATTTCACGGACTTTTAAAAGTTGTTGTGGAATCGCTATCCTCTATTGCATTCGAGATCTTAATATGCCCTTTCTGTGAAGAAGTTTGTCAATTTCCCTCCACTGCTATTATTGAAAATCTGTAATCCCCTGTTACTCATCCCCTTCACTTAACTGAATTCCCTCATCCTTCATTCTGGTGTGAGAAAAGTGTGATCACACCTCGGCTAAAGGTGCTCGCTGAAACTGCCACTGTTTTATTAAATCACAAAGGCTTGGCTATTGAGAATTGGAAAAGACAGCCAAGTATTAAAGTGGAGATTTGCTTTCCGTCAGCAGTTCTTGATGCTCAATGATATACCTGACATAGGTTAGCGAAATCTATTCTGTCAGAGGTTCTGATGAAGGATCTTCAACCTGAAACATTAACTCTCCACAGGTACTACCTGACCTGGTGACTGTTTCCAGCATTTTTGTTATATTTCAGATTTCTAGCATCTAGAGTTTATGAAATTAATTAATGCTAATAAGTCAGTGGGCTAATAAATCAGTTGGATGGAAATATTTTTTTATTTTTAACAAACTTATAAATGTGATACTTGTACTTCTAGGTTGGAAGTGGAACCCTGGAGATCGACCATCATTTGCAGATGTCCATCGAGCATTTGATAACATGTTTCAGGAGTCCAGCATTTCAGAAGGTGAGTGTTGGTTGTGCAGTACATACTAGGGCTCTTTGGCTGGCCTGGTATAAGCTATCAAGTGTCCTGAACTGCAAACAAAACCCCCAGTTTTAAAGATGGATAAAACCCATATTTATCTATTCATTTGCTCTATATTTATCTATTCATTTGCTGTAATAAATCATGTCTTTGGAACCAGGTCAGTATTTTCGAGAGACAATGAACGCGGGTGATGGAATCTTGAACAAAACACAGTGCTGCAGGAACTCAGCGAGTCAGGCAGCATCTGTGGAGGGAAAACATAGGCGACATTTCACTTCAGGATGGTTCTTCAGAACTTTGAGTTAGCAAGGAAGTGCATGAGTTTTCACCAGAAGTCTGCAAGCCTGCGGCCAGTACTTGCAGGGACTCTGCCCCGGTATTTGCGTGGAGGACCTGAGAGTTTGCCAGTATTTGCTGCACTAAACTTTTGTGGCTAAAGAGCTGACTTCGTCATTGTAAGTTCAATTTTGTAGATGAAATGTGGCATCGGCCTGCAGGTCGAATGTTAAAGCACTAAGTATCTTCCGCTGTTTTAATTAGTCTGGTAAATATCTGGATGTATACTGGTCAAAACAGTGAGCTGATTGCTGATCATATGGACTTAGCCTCCCATCGGCCTGACAAGCTTCCACTGCATGTCACCATCATTGTGCTTTTCCAAATAATTGTAAGTCCACAGGCTTGGGGAAGATTGAGTCTGCAATTTCTTTATGACTAAACACATTCACTCTTAGTATTGGACAAAGTTGTAAAAATTGCATATGTTGACATGGGGCTGAGGGAGGCTCAGTGCCCTGTAGCGTGGACCAGAGTGGGATTCTTTCCAACAGTCCAATCCGATAATAAAACAATTGCAGGTCCTGCCAGGATCAGGTTGAGTGTTAATCTTGTACCCGACCTGTCCTCTATCCTCCTCTTCATTCATGTTTTGAATTATTTGCTTGAAACAGTGTTGTCCAGCAATATAACGGTGATCTTTGTCTTGTGCTTTGCAGAGGTTGAAAAGGAGCTCGGGAAGAAAGGAGGGAAATGCTGTGGCAGTAGCAAGCCACAGGCTCCAGAGTTGCCGACAAAAACGCGTACCCTTCGCAGAACCCCTGAGAACAAAGAACCAAGCGAGATCCAGGAGACGACCCATTCGATATTTAAAGCCACAAGTGAATTTGGTATGTTTCACATTGCATGGGGTGTGAGTAACAAAGCAGGAGGTGGCATGGAAGTTTGGAACATTGTTCATTGCTGGTGACCCCCACATAATAGCATGCGTGTAACAGGAATTCCCCCTATGGGATTCATAAATCATTCCCTGAAATTTTTGTAGGGGGCAAAATCTAAATAAACACTATTTATTTTTTTGGACTCTCATTTTGTGATGTGCAGCTGGTGCGGCTTTGTGTTTTTGCAAGAACACCACTTTTTGCAAGGTGGGAGTCGCCCGTCTGAAGAGCAATTCATTGCTGTGGGCTAACATGAATTTGTAGCTGAACTGAGTGGATTTGAATTCATTTCATAGCAGGCTCTTCAACTCAATAATCATGAGTCAAATTTGCAAACAAATTTCCCTCTTCACCAACAACCCTCCCCGGTCATGCACCAACAGTGACCATAACGCATTATTCCCTCGCAGCAGTGATGCCATCACACCTTTAACAAACTTGTCCTTGCACTCTTTCAGTTCTGTGGCATCTCAACTCCAACACAAACATGCATTTCTCAGACCCCAACGTGTGTGTATGCTCATTGCACAAACCAGGCCCTCCCACTTTCTCTGCCTCCACTAATGTCCCAACTACATGCCTGCATCTTCAACATCAGCACTGACTTGCCACCCCACCACAACCTTCCACCCCCAGACATGCCCAACACTAATCAGCCTCTATTATCGAGACTGCTTTCCCAGTCACACTGTAAGACTGTTAGACATAGGAGCAGAATTAGGCCATTTGGCCATCGAGTCTGCTCTGCCATTCGATCATGACTGATCTAATCTTCCCTCTTGACCCCATTCTCCTGCATTCCCACCAAAGCCTTTGACATATATTCATGAACATCTTCATAGCACTGAAGGTAATCTGATCCAGGTGATCATTTGTTGGGACAATTAGAATAGCACTTGCTAGTCCAAGGATTTGAGATCTAGTGATGTGTTAGAAATACACGTACTTATGTTTGCCTCTGCCTGCAGATTCTGCGGACCATGAAATGGCCATTTCTCCAATGCTACCACGGAGAGACAAAGACACAGACTTGGACGATGATCGTTTACAGTCTTCCACCAAAGAGAAAGGCAAATCCAGTTCAATCTTCAGCTCTTTCATTAAGAAGAAGAAAAAGACTGCACCCACACCACCAAAGCGCAGTAGCTCGTTCCGCGATATGGACGGGCAGGTGGACAAAAAGGAAGCGACAGAGGACATCAGCATAGTTGCGAAAGATACTAACAATGGAACTTGTGTGAACAGCATGATGCCTCCCGACACAATAGATCCTGCAAAATTTCAGCACTCGCTTAGCACTGGGCCACAAAGTACAAACAATGGAGGCGGAGGGGTTGCCAATGGCACTTTCTTGGGAACAACAGGGTTCTTTCTGCATTCGAGGAAGTCCAGTACATTAGCTGCAGGCAAACCAGTTGGGAATGATGAGGAACTGCTCTCAAATTCAAAGCGCTTCTTGAGATCTTGTTCTGCGTCGTCAATGCCTCCTGGAAACAAGGACCTAGAGAGGAAAGCATTGACACTCCCTCGAGACCTCCAGTCTGCAGGGAAACAGTCCGATCCTGCCGGGATCTTAAGTTGTGACAGGAATGACAAGCCAGCCTTGCCTCGAAAGAGAACAAATGAAACTAAAGTGGACATTGCTCCACGGGTAAGCCAAACTGCACCATCTCGACCACCGAAAAAGACCGATGAGTTAAATGATGATGTTTTTAATAATCTGGAGTCCAGTCCGAGCTCAAGCCCACCGTCATCCACCCCAAAGATAGTCCGAAGGCAACCCACAATCATTACGTCAATCAGTCTCGTCCCTAAGGACAAGGACGAGGGTGGGAAGACTTGTGCCTTAAGTTCTGCTTCCCAACAGGACCATACCTCCTCTAGTGTTGCTGCTTGCACATCCAAACACAGCTCCACGTCAATCCTGGGCGGGGTGAAGTTGCTGAATGAAGATTCCAAGGTACGAAGGTTCAGGCAGCCTCCCGACCAGCTCCTGTCGGCCCCTGTAAGAGACCGGGGTAAGTTGCAGAAATCTAAGCCAGCTCCTCCTCCGCCACCAGGTGTGAAATCTGTTCGACCATCTCGAAGCCCGACCCAAGAGACCACGGGCGAGACTGCTGTGAGCATCAAGCTCAAGCAGTCCACCCAGGGTGCAGACGCTGTGAACAGTGATGTTTCGAAGCCCAGTCACCCTGGGGATGTGGCGAAAAGACCTGCCCTCCATTCGGTAACAAAGTCCCAATCGTCCACAAAGACATCGGCCCCCAACTCACTGTCTGCCCAGTCTGCCCTAGCAAGCCCCGGTGGTGACCAGCAGTCCTCAGCAACCACAGCCTTCATCCCACTCATCTCCACCAGAGTGTCCTTACGCAAGACACGACAGCAGCCGGAGAGGATCACCAGTGCCAACATTACCAAGGACACCGTTTTACAGAGCACTGAGGCGTTGCGGGTCGCCATTGGAAAGCACTCTGAGCAGATGGCCAGGCACAGTGCGGTGCTGGAGGCGGGCAAGAACCTATACACCTTCTGTGTCAGCTATGTGGACTCCATCCAGCAAATGCGCAACAAATTTGCCTTCAGGGAGGCCATCAACAAGCTGGAGAGCAACTTACGGCAGTTACAGATCTGCTCAGCCAGCCAGGACTTCACCAAACTGCTCTCATCTGTGAAAGAAATCAGTGACATTGTCCAGAGGTAGCAAAGGCTCAGGGGGTGCGGGTGTGAGTGCGAGGGGTAAAAAGTATATTGTCAAAAAGCTGCTCCCAGACTCCAAAACAGTGTGATAGAATCAGGGGAAAGACTTGAATTCGGCTGACTGCCAGGAGTGTACGTGGAAGCATGGCTTTCATTGCTTGGTAGCCCTGTTAATTCCCCATGTTTGCTTCAGTTTCCTCGTGTCAGAGTTTTGTTATTGCATTGAATTTTACAACGCAGGAACAGGGCAGTCAACCCACCGGATCTGTGCCAATGTTTAGACTTCACACAAGCCCTTACTCACCTTTCTGCATCTCGGCCATTTACATTTCCATCTATTTATTCCTCACTCGTGCTTATTCACATCGGTTAGGTCTGAAGGAATTGCTGATTCCTTGATGCAGAGTGTAAGCTCTGAGAAGCCATTGTGGTCATGTGCCTGTTATGATTTGAGGTTTGTAAACTGTTAATTAAGCCTCCCGTCTTTGGTGTGATGCAGTTCCCGCACTGAATCAACTGCATTAATTTCACCTTGAAGCACAAGTTCCACTTGGGAGCAGCTGTAATTATTAGGGTGAAGTGCCAGCGCTGCTCCCTCTTCCTTAGAAAACTAGGTTTTCACTTGTTCAAGGCCTTTCATAATTATTTTTGGAAAATGTATCCCTCATGATCAAATTAGTCATTAGAAACGTTGGCATGCTTATGCACCTCGTTTCTTTTGCCATTCGCCACCTGCTGTCTGGAATATGTCTGACTTCATTCTCATTCCACGACCCACTCGCTCCCTTGACTCTGTCCCTATTAAACATTTCCTTACATCATTCCAAATGGATCATTGTGGATCTGCCTTTCTTATCCTAATAGTTATAATATTGATACAATAGGATATAGAATCAAGAATTAAAAACTAAGCTACGCCAGGAGTTTCTCAATAGTTTATCTCCATTACTGACACACTGCCGTTTGAAGGTTTTGGAAATGGAGGCCAGTGGAAGGTAAGGGCAGGGGACTAACTAAGGTTTAGGTCCATGCAAACTATTGAGCTGCAGATGTTGATTTTATCCCATTAATTGGAAGTAACTGGTTTGGAAGTCTTCTGGAAGTTTTTTCATATACATCTTTAAAAACTGGCCAATAAAAATCAAACCAAACTAATTCTGCAAATATCCCCTATATTTATCCCTCAATCAACTTAATTGAAACAACTCTGAGTGGCGATGGCATCATTAAATCTTTTGTGAGTTACTGAGTTGGAGGAAGGACAGGACTCGTAGTAAACAAATTTGCACTGAAAGTGATTTCCATTTAAGAAGCAGCTCATGGCAAACTACATTCTCCCATCAGAAATGGGCATCTCACCCAGAGAAATGAGTGGAGGATAATTGCATATAAATTATGTGCGTGACATCGATCTCAGTCACTTAACCTGAACCACTAGCTTCATTGACTGGGAATTATGCAGTTGTCATCACTGTTTGAATAGTGTTAGCACTCTATGCAGCTGTACTGGTCACCTGGCCACAATCTCATTGAGGGTTTTTGCCACATTTTCTGCAATGCAAAATTACACAGTTAACTGTCGTGTGCAAAAGAATGTCCTGAGGATTTGAAGGGTATTATACAAATGCAAGATCTTCTACACAAAAACGGCTCTCTATTTCTCTCAACCTTTTCAGTGCAGTATGTATGATCTCAGCATTAATTTAAAATGGGTCCGAGAGAAATGAACAGAGCCTAATCTCCATTGAAGATTATATATTCCTTGCCAAGTCAAAATTACTGACATTCAGCAATTTGAGTGCAATGGATATTTTAATCAATGTCAAAATTGGTTCTGAGAACTAATAAGTAACATTAACTTTGGTAACTGAAGCAAACATGGGGACATGGCCCATCATTCAATATTTACATTTTGTCTCAGTCCTGCTAAAACTGAGATCTCTTCACAGGGCTTGAATGCAATATTTCTCATAAGTGGTAAAGTTTTATGTGTTCTCTTTTGCAATTAAAATTGCTACCAGCAGTAAATGTATTTTTCCAATCACTAAACTCACTCAAGCAAACTAAGCAAAGTCATTTGAAACAAATGGAACACTTCGACTTAGCCTGTGAATTTCACCAACCAGAGCCTTGCTAAATAATAATGCAGAACTTGCCCACAAAAAATTGAAAATTTTGTATTTTGTTAATTGCTGGGTTAAGTCAAGACCTTTTTATCAAGGCTGCCCGCTGATAATCTCATTCCTGATGACAGTGTGAACTCACAGTTTAATGAGTTTGTTTTGGGGTTGGGATAAGGTGGGGGGTGGGCTGGGTGTGGCAGTGGAAAGGGGAAGAAAATACTGTTTTAATTTGATGGCATCACAGACGCAGCCTGTAATAAAGCTGGTGAAGTGTATGTTATGCACTGCTTCTGGGGCAGTCATGTCTTTTGTCATAGCTGGCTTAGCATATGTGACACTTCTCACTCTGAATCATTAAGGGCTTGGAAAATAGACCCGTAGAAGCACAATGTGAAATATCAAGATGGTCGAGATGTGAAGTTTATCTTTACACTTTAGTTTTATTAAGTATTGCCTTAAGTTCCTTCGCACAGCAGTTAAAGATTGATTCTGCCAAACATGTTTTTCAAAGTTTGTTATCCAGTTATGTAATGACTTCAGCATCCACCAAACTCTTCAACTATAAAGTTATTTTTTTGTTGGTTCTTAGAATGAGATTTATTTGTATTATAATTGTAGAACTGCACTGCGTCAAAATCTGGAGAAGGAAGGCAATAGTGTGGCACATCAGAGTCAAAACTGTATATTAATCTGGGAGTTTGCCTCTATTTTAATTCCACTTAATGATCTGAAAAGACTTGAAAAGAAATTGAATACTTGTATATTTTCTACGCTGAGGTGTAGCTTCATTGCTAAGGCTCCTGTATAAACAGTTCGGAACTGTTCTCTGTATTCTCTTGTGATTCCCTCATCACAGTGATGATCACTGAAGACTTACTCGCCTCCAAAATAACCAGTCAGGAACACCTGAGTCTCCTGAGACTGGTTGGATTTCCAAAGCTGCACTATTTTCATTCTGTACGCTGTAGCAGTATTTGTTCTGTGCAAAGATTTTCGGTTTCCAAATACAATGTAACAGGGAAGAAGGCACAATGTTGGCGAGTACAGACTGTTCTTTCACCCCTCCAAACAATACTACAAATGCTCTTAAGTTAAGCTATTTATAATTGTTTTGATGGCTCCCCTCTGCATTGGAATTGGCGAATTGTTTGCAAGCATAATATCAGTGTACATGAATGCTTTAAAAATATGCCACCAGCTTCATGTGCATGAATTTGCATGGACACCAGTAATATCCTTATTGTAAACTTTTGTCAGATTAAAAAACAAGGTCATCATTAAGTTATTACCAGGAAGCAGATTATAGAATTAATTTATCCATTTGTCTACTGTGTCTGGATTTGGACTGTTAGGAACAAGAATTGGCAATTCATCATCTATCCATTCATTCCGTTTTGGTTAATCCATGCTTCAATGCCTTTTATCCACCTTTGTTCCATATCCCTTAACTCTCACTCAACAAAAATCTATTGAATTTAGTCTTGAAAATTGCAGTTGCCATTCTTTCCCCGGCATCCACAACATTTGCAGGGTTGGACCACAAGACCTCTCAACTTTGCATGAAAAAGTGCTTCCAGTTTTCCTTCAATTATCCTATCTCTTATGTTGTTATGGATTCTCCTCCAATTGCTGGGTTATTAAATCTCTTTATAAATTTAAACCTCCAATGTTCAAGCCAACCTTCAATATTCTAACTCAAAATAATATATTTTATGAAATTTGTCCCACAATATTATTCCATAAAACCTATTGTAATTTAGGTGAATAGAAGCTTTCAAAGGCTCATGCTGAGATGTTGAACCCAGAATAGCATGTGTTTGCCCAGTGTTTACGAGGAATCAGACTGGTTAGAAATCCATGTCAGAGGTATTTTAATCTATCTTGGGGGTTATTTTACTTAGTTATTTGCTGGTACCATCTATCAGGAGCAGAATGGCAGAATAATTAAAGTTTGTGTTCTTGTTCATTGCATCTGATTTTAGAAACCTAGCACTGTACAAGCACAAGATGGACAGTGTTAATTTTAAAAGCACATCTAATTGGTAACAATTGATAAACTACCAGCACCAACAAGATAGTTGAAATGATATTTTAAGCAGTGAAGCTGTTTTAACCATTTTAAATGATAAGAAACTAGTTAACTTTCAAAATGTTGAACATATAATTTACCAAAGATACTGCTTTCTTTCATTTTGAGATATGACTACTTCTCCTTGTATCTCTTGTTCACTGTTTCTAAAAATCTTGTCCTTTTATCAACTCTGGTTACTTCATTCATTCATTCACTCACCAGGGTTTTTTTTCCAGCTTGCCTGCCTCCACATCCCTCTATTCTACATTCACTCTTGCCCCGTATCTCCTCCACACCCCCAACTCCTAAAGATCACTCCATTGTTATCTCCTCTCACCTTTTGATCTCTGATGTACCATTGTTCCCCGGGTCCCTCAGCAATCTGCTCCATGTTCAATCCATTCCCAGATCCTTTGCCCAGCCCCTTCCTTCCCTATGCCGCTCACCACACCTTACCACCCTCACACTGCATCCAGCCTGTACCCTCATTATACTTTACTATCTATGTTTTACATTTTGACCTTTGACTTGACCTTAGAGTATGGAAACTATTTCAAAGCCGAGAATAGGAGAAGCAAAGATAATCTACCACCCTGTTTCATTTCATTATGACTTTAACTTCCTTCCTGCCTGTTTATCTAACCTTCCCCTAAAAGTATCAATCCTCTCTTCTAACTCTATCACAATCTGTTCCATTCTCTCAGTGTTTTTAGACAGGCGCTAGCCTCAGTTAAGTTGAACTTTCAAGGGGAGCCGTTGCATTTTGATGTTGCCTCTTGATTGTGTGCTTGAAGTCTGGGATTCCTGATATTTGGGACCAAGCACGTATGCTCGCAGTTTCCTATCAGAATGTCGTCAGACCTGTTATGTGCAGAGGTGGTAATATGGACTTTAAAATAACATAATTAAAATCTGGTTCCTTCCATTATTTCTCCCTGATGTCAAGTGCCACCATCACCATTAATTGATTATCTTTTAAGTGTTAACAAAAGAAAGGTTTTTTATTTTTTAGGATGAAACAGAAAATTAAGAATACTATCTGAAAACACTTAACTGGTGGGTTGCTTGTGACTTGCTCAGGGTTGGTGGGGCTTTGCTTTAGATTTTAGAGATACCAGTGTGGAAACAGGGCCTTCGGTCCACCGAGTCCGCACCAACCCGCGATCACCTCCTGCACTAGCACTATCCTACACACTAGGGACAATTTATAATTCACGGAAGCAAATTAATCTACAAACCTATACATTTGTAGTCTTTGGAGTGTGGGAGGAAACTAGGGCATCCAGGGGAAACCCAAGCAGTCACAGGGAGAATGTACACTACAGATGGCACCCGTAGGCAGGATTGAACCCAATTGTCTGGTGCTTTAAGTCTGCAACTCCACCGCTGCACCACTGTTGTGTCTTAACAGGGTGATATGTGGTGTACTGTGTATCCTGCAGTAAAGAAATAACTAGCTGACTACTGGAAAGATCGCAAGTTTAATTCAGTAGAGAGAAGACCTGTTGGAGACTAATTGTGCTTGAGAAGGTTTAGAATAATTACATTGTAAGGCTACTGTGAGCTAGACCGTGAGATCATAATGATGAGGTTAGTTGGGCCCTCCAGTAGCTGAAGAAATTAACGGATCAGACCAAAAGGTTGACTGCTTTTTGTGTCCACATCAGTCTATTTCTCATGTTTCCCTTATCCCTGAAGAAGGGTCTCAACCCGAAACGTCACCCATTCCTTCTCTCCAGAGATGCTGCCTGTCCCGCTGAGTTACTCCAGCTTTTTGTGTCTATCTTCGGTTTAAACCAGCATCTGCAGTTCCTCCTTGTACAAAATGTTGTTTGGTTCTCAGCCATGGTGTGACCCAGCCTGTCAGTTACTGGAGAGGGCCTCATGAATATGCTTCAACATCTGTCCTCCACTAGCGTGCGGATTATGTTCCAGCCCTTTGCAGTCGATCACATTATAATCCGATTTTTAAAAACATAGCCAAAAACAATATTTCTTGTTAATGTAGGCTAAAAAACAAGTTACCAGCTAAATCACTTGTTTTAAATCAAAATAAGTGGATGGATATATACTTGATAGAGGTGACATGCCAGTAAACCAAAGGCACATTTGAGAACATAGTTAGGAATTTGCTCAGTTTATGGTTAATATTATCACATAGTACGGAAACAGGCTCTTGGCCCCAACTCATTCATGCCGACCAAGATACACTGTCAAATTTAGTCCCATTTGGCCCATAACCCTCTAAACCGTTGCTGTCCATATAATAGTCCAAATATCTATTTTATTGTTAAATAGATGCACATAGTTGCAATTTAGTTTGTGATACGAAACGTTGTTGGTCCAGAGGTTGCACTGGAAGAAATTCCCTTCCAGAGACCAGTTGAAGTGTTAAACGCCTGCGTGATTATTTACAACCAAGATTCCTCATTACGATCAGATTTCCCCCTCTTTCTGCTTCCCACCCTCCCCCCACATAAAGAAAAGATCGTTCATGATATAGTTTTCAGAGTGATTCCAGTTTTCTATCCTGACTATTTGTGTAGTTGTTATTCTAATAACATGCAAAACGTGTGGTGACATTTCAAACTACGCAATATATTTTTAAAAATACTTAAAGCACTTGAAATGAAATTACAATGTTTTGTAAAAGGAGGTAAGGGTGTGATCTGGTCTGTAAGGATATAGTCCCTATATCCTGTCCTAAAAAGCTTATGTTAGAACGAGGTTGGTTTTTGTGGGAGCTATTGAATGGGTTTGGAACCTTGTCTCTTGAAACTGAGGAAGACATTGAGTCTGTTGTGATGATAATTCAAGAAGGGAATTTAAAATAATAAAGTAGGTTGATGTTGCCACAAAATTAATCCAGTGTCCTTCCAGCAGTTTATCTTTTGCAGTGATGGCTGTGTTGTCCTCTGCACCTGATATAATACAGGTCACACTGTGTGTGCTGACCAGAGAGTATGGTGGGTGTGTATGGTGAGCACATCAGGGTCGCCCTTTATTTATTTATTTATTTGTCTCAGGTTTTACGTTTTTATTTTTCCCAGGCCTCCTCTTCCCATTGTCGCTCACTTGTACACATCTTTCGGTCTAATGAGCTCCAGGCATTCAGACACCCTGACTGCAATGTACCTGGTGACTGACGTTTTAGAGATAAATATCAACAGAGAATTACATGTCCTTAAATCCTTTCAAGAGATGGTATCAGTTGACCAATATAGGCAGTCTCAGTCCCAGCTTCCTATATCAGTGTCTTTTCTAGAAATGACCTGTTTTTTTAATGTGCTGTGAGACATCTAATGGGTGTAGGTGAGACATCTAATGGGTGACTTCAGCTTAAGTGAAGAGATGTTTGGCCGGACCATTCTTGCAATAGGGTGCCGTACGAATGTGTGGCTAGAACTCCCTCTTCAAAACTTTACTCTCCAATCATTCGCCCTTCCTGACCTGTGCTTTTCTTATCCTCCATGCTTGCAGCCTGGAGGCAGCAAAAATTATTGATCCTTCTTTAGAAATAAATAATTCCAACATCAAGTGCAATAAGCAGCTGCTGCTACCTGTGCTCAGCATGATTAAAATTCTGCCAATTCTGAACCCGTTCTTTGACATGAATTTGGAATTGTTTACTGTTCATCTAATACCCAACGTAAAGACACGCAGTAACAATTGAGTCCTGATTGTTAATGTGGCCAGACACCAGCTCCTGGGCCAGTAGACACACACACTATCTTACAAAAATTGTGAGGCAGACCTTTCTTTCAAAACTTGCTCAGAACACACTTTGGAATTAACCCCTCAAAATAAAGCCTCTCTGCAATATGATTGTGTGTATGTTATTATTTTTAATGGCATTGGTTCAAATTTACAGTTATAAAGAAATTTTCAGTATTAGTATCATGTTCTGACCTCTTATCACTCTAGCCCTTACTGTGAGTTGGAAACGAAAATAAAAATTGCACGCAAGTTGCCTTTTGTTAAGAACAGAATCGATTCTTTTTTGCCAGGGTACTGTTTTATTTGGACAACATAATGTGCCACTATTACCGTTGATTTTTCTCTATTACCAGCAATGTGTAGGGTGATTAATGTATTCCTTTTATGTGTAAGTGTCTTTTTGTATCTGTAACATCTATGGTGCAATTTTGATTTCTGGTCAAATACAGTTTGTTTATGTACATGATGATTGATGGCTTTTTACTTATTCAAAATGAAACACTCAAGTGATAAACACCTCTCCAGCTGTCTGCCATTGCATAATGAACATCTGGTTCCTCAGAGAGTCTGAAGAAGGGTCTCGACCCGAAACATCACCTATTCCTTCTCTTCAGAGATGCTGCTTCTCCTGCTGAGTTACTCCAGCTTTTTGTGTCTTATCCTCAGAGACCTATTGGCTGGTTGAGTAGCAGCCAGGGTTCAATGAGTACCTCTCCTGAGAGTCAGAAAGCTGTTCACATTTTGCAGAAGAAAACAATGCAAATGATCTGCTCAGTCTTTGTACTAAGGGTCTGGGACACGAATCAGGTGGGACATGTCATCTTACATAGGTGTAAACAACTGCATTACACTATTTTGAAGAAACTTGCTGTCACTACAAACAGTGATTGCACTTAGTATTTTAATGGCCTGCGGGTGGTAAAGCATCCCATACAAAAACAAGTCCTGTCCTCTTGCCATTCTTGAATTAAAATTAATTACTTGGAATTGAAGCTAATGGACTGTTACAAACAGAGCAGCTAACTCAATCTCTTTGCTACAATATTTGATCAGTAAATCGGAGCCAAAGAAAGTAAAGGATATTGTCCTTAAAAATAAATCAAACTTGATCAGGTAATATTCTAAACTACTCTTTGATCAACATGAAATTTCAAAGTCAGTCTTTCACTAATTATAAACTTGTGTAATTCCCCAACCACGGATGTTGGGCTAATTGATCTGTAATTTCCTGGTTTCATCCTGTTACTCCAAATTGCAAGATCAGCCTTAAGCTGGCTTTCCTGCAGTTAATGACTCGCCTCCTGCCACCAAAGAGGTTTTCCACAATCTGTGGTTACAAGTTAGAAGTGCGATGCAATTTGCCTGGAGAAGCCCATCTCCAACACCTCAAGCAGCCCCAAAATTAACCCAAACCTGCTCGCTTAATTTCCTCTCTCCCCCCCCCACCCCCCCACCATTACCATTGGCAACATGGTTGTAATGAATTTCATCTAAAATGTATTAGTTGTACACACATGGGCCACTCAAATAGCAGCTCGCAAATCCATACGCTCGACCACTGACAGCAAGTGCAGCAGAACACCAACTGTAGCTTCCTCTTCATGTCACACAATACTGATTGGAAACCCATTACCACTCCACCATTGCTCGATCTAACTTCTGCACTAATGAGTTCTCAAATACTGATAAACAAAAGTGTTTTGTGCAATTTTTACAATCTGAAGAAATGGTTGTTATGCTGAGATAATTTGCAAATGATTTCATCAAAATTAAAGTGCAAGTTGGTAGGGGACAGATGTCTTAAAGGCGATTAACTTTCAAACTAAAATCATGGTTATTGTTAATAGGCCTACCACACAGCACAAAGGAAGATAATTCTTTCAAATGGTCAATATTCAACTTTATGGTAATGTACATTAGACAGTTTATGAATGTCAGTTATGCATTACTCTGGTAAAGACAAACCCAGTCTATTATAATATTTTATTCAAAATATTTAACAAAAATAAAGTCGAGTTGACATTAGCCCTCCTGATTGATTAAGCGTTGCCTCGTCTCAAGCACGATTTCTTCCATTATTTCTGGCTTCAAAATATCTTTAATCTGTAATCAAAAAAAAAAATACCATGAAGAAAACTAAAATGTATGCTGTTGAAATGTTTCCACCAGATTTGGTAGGTCCAGTTACAACATTAAACGTCTATTTGTGTTTAAAGAGAACTAAATATAACGTTTCACTCACTTTTACAAACGCTCATTCTCAATTAAATGCATGTTTTTAAATATGAAATGGTGATTTTGCAGTTACACAAACCAACTATGGTGTCTTTCCCCTTAAATGTTCGTTTTTGACTGGTGAATCCCTTGCATACATGGACATCCAAGTACACACAGAAAGAGAGATTGAAAGATCATGAAATTAGTTTGAGACATCGGTTTTATATCATAGAAAGTTTGTTAGACTAACAGAAGTTTTGATTTACAAAATATTTATTGGCATTATACAAGCAGAGGCACACAAGATGGTACTAAGAAACCTTGAATTCATGCCTAAATGATGATAATAGCACACCACCTCAAAAACACTGCTCCATCTATCCCACCGAGCACTTCCTACCCATCTGTGGCCTCCTCAGCTACCTCAGAACTCTCAAAACCAGATGAAAGCAAGTCATTCTACATCCTGAACTATTTATACTGTTGTAAGTGACTGATTCATTTTATCAAGGGAATTGATTTAACTATTCTGTACTCACTACATCTTTCATGCTTTTATTCAGAAAAGTTGCATAGGATCTATTCCCTCAGCTCGTCAAACTGATACCATTTTCCAAGCAAATTGACTCAACTTGCTGAGTCATACATGTTGGCCTCAATAGTTGATGCTGCGCCGCAATACATATATACATCAACTGGAACAGTGCCTCGCCTAAAATGACCAATTGGGAAACATCTGGATTTTGTGAAATTCTGTAAATCATTACTTGGAATGCATGACAGTGGTTTATACTTGAATTTATTAATTTCAAACAGAAAAATAGTTAAATGCGAATCAAAGCCATGCTGTGCCAAAGCCATTCTACTTTGGAGATATTACCTGGTAATGCAGTGATGCCTCATAGCAATAGAGAACGCTGGTGTCATAAAGCAACATCTTGTGAATATTCAGGACTAAGATGCAATTGTGGAGTCGTGAGATGACCTCTCTATCCGATAAAGAAACCGGCTGTAATCAGGAAGAACGGGTGCACCAAGATTAAGATATAAGATTCAAGCTTTCAAACAGTTGAAACTCAGTGTCATTGTAGTAAAATGGAGTCACAGGGAACTGCAAGTGCTGGAATCCACTGCCTCCTCATCCCCCTCCCCTGCATTTGCAGACATCTTCCACGAGGGAAAAGGTTCTAACTGTTTGCCCTATCTATGCCTTTCATAATTTTCTTACCCCTATCAGGTCTCCCCTCAACCTCTGAAATTTCAGGAAAAACAATCCAAGTCTATCCAAACTCTCCTTATGGGCAATGCCCTCTAATTTAACTCTCAATTTTAAGAAATAAATCCTTGGTTCTTGCCCTCCAAGGCAGCTGAGCTATTAACTGCATCTATCCTGTCAAGCCCAAGTCAAGAAATGTACATTTCACCTTTAATTCTTGTAAACCCTAACGATTGCCCAAACTCTTTTCATGACAACAAACCCACTTTTCAAGGAAATAAACAAGCAAACCTTTGTTGCAATCTCTATTGCAAGGTAATCCTTCTTTGGGTAGGCAGTCCAGATCTACACACAATATAGTCAGTCATGGTACCTCACCTCAAAATTAGTCACAAATCCTCCTGCTTCATCCTCCTTCTGTTCAGCGATGGGATAAATCCAAATATAGCCGTTATTTCCAAGAATGATGGCTGCTCCACAAGGCAGGTTGTGAAAATGAGTCTTTCGGCGTTTTACAAGGGAAGGGGAGACTTGGACCAGAGTACCTTGTCCCAGCTGACCAAAGAGAGATTAGAAAGGGGAAAAATGCATATGAGATTAACTCCAGGGCATCACACAGGGACAAGTGTTGATAAACAATGCCTTCTTCCCCTTAATTTCTGCAACATAAAAATCCCTGAGCTCCTCCAATTCTTTACGTCCCAGATTTCTGCCACTTAGTTGATATTCCCACCCTAAACATCTCTATTCATCTCCTCCATTAAGATGCTCCTTCAAAGCTGTATTTCTCACCTAACCCAATGTTTTAAATGTTCTCCTTGCATACAGATGAGACTCTTTGGAACACTTTAATATGCAAAAAATGTATGTAAATGAAAGTTGTGTGGAAATTCCAAGCATTTAATGTTCTGTATAAATTTCACTTTTGCAAATAAATGGACTCTGCTTTACCTTTCCATACTTTAGGCTCCTGGTATGCAAGGACAAAGCACCATCAGCAAACACAGCTTGTACCTCTGCCTGAATGCATGATAAGGAAAATCATGAACAAGCAGAATGAGCAGAAGAAAAATTAGTATGCTTTTTTTAAATGTTTGGATTTTGGAGTAGTCATTGCTTGTTACAAATACCTAATCCATCTCAAGTGAAAAAATATTGAATACAAATCCAATTACAAATAGATGATTGATCCCTTTATTGTAAATTGCCAGAGTGTGTTGCATAAACCATGCTGTCGTCCCAATTGTACAAGAGTAAAGGAATGATCAATTGAGGTTTATGATTACAGTTAATGAGGTGGTTACAGAAATGAGAATAACCTTAAAATTACAGGTATCGTTTTGGAAGATTCTGTGCATTTCACAAAAGTAGAAATTTGGAACATTCTTCCCTCAGGCTGGGAGTCAATTGAAAACTTTAAAGCAGAGATCAAAGCAATGGGACAAAGGCAGGTAAATTAAGTTGAGGTATAGGTCTACCAAGATCAAACTGAATGGCCGCAGAGAGTTGAAGGGCTAACGGTCACCTTGCTCCAATTAATGGTGTGTGTGAGATGAAGAGATTCCAAACACTGCTGCAGTACATTGCTCACAAATGGGACACAGGGACTGGCCCTTTTACTTGTGTGATATCTCACTGATTGTTACTGTGGTTTTGCATTGATAACCAGCGTCTGAACAAAACCTCGTGTTAATTTATGGCTGGACATGGCAATTTCACATTGGGAGTGGGGTGGGGAAAACAGCCAGAAGGTGAGCCGATTCTTGAGCTGCTGCCTCCCAGCACCAGACCTGGGATCAATCCTGGCCTCTGGTACTGTCTGAGTGCAGTTTACATGTTCTCCCTGTGACTGCACGGGTTTCCCCTGGGTGCTCCAGTTTCCTCCCATATCCCAAGGACGTGAGGGTTTGTAGGCTAATTGGCCTCTGTAAAGCACATTCTCAATCAAAACAGCTTTTTAGGCCCTCCCTCCCCCCATGTCACCTATATATTTTTTTCCAATTAACTTAAAGTATCCTGCTTATCAACCCTTTTGTGACAAAAAAACAATTTCAGATAACTTGCTCTTTCCTTATTTATATCAAGGCTGGCTATTTGAAAATGCCAATTCTCTCCCCCTTTTGTATATTCAGGCCTGATCCACATACCCAGAAGGCTAGACTATACACCATCACCCAGATTTCACAACATCAGCAACACATTACACTGACCAAGGAGTTTAATTATCTACTTTATGTCTATCTATATTTAACCCATTACTGACATTATCTTTGTTCCATCCTTTGCCCTCCCACAACTTGTTACTTCGACTAACTTGATTTCCATGATCTTCAGTTCTTAAAGGTCTTCGACCCAAAATGTCCAATGATTTCTCTTTCAACTGATGTCCTAGTCCATGACTGTCCTAGTTCTTTTGGCATTTCTTTTTAACTTTGGACATTTTAACCCAATCCTGCCAGCTGGCTGTTTAAATTAAAAGGCAGCAAAAGAGTATTTCTTCTAGACCATGGTTTACTGAGTTGTGCCATTTTATACTGGAGCATCCAGTGGAGAAATCAGTCCTTTGAGCTCCATGCTGGTCGGTAAAAAGGATACACTGATCAGGTCTCCCTCCTGCAAGTAGTCCCTCATCATCAGTTCATCCTCAGCAGACCTCCTTCTCTGCAAGGATAAGAAGGTTGCATAAAAATACAGAAAGAAGTGCTTTAAGACAAACATTCTTCTCCCAAAAGACGGTATTGCATAACCGGGTTGTGTCTTCCTACTGAGAATTCAAACCCAAGGATGCTGAAGATTTCTCAATTTTATTTCAAAGATGTGCAGTGAGAGTCTCAACCAACCCATAACAACATAACTAAAATAGTGATCTGATCATTATCATGTTGCTGTTTGAAAAATCTTGCAACTTATAAATTAACTGTCAAATTCTTACATTATATCAGTGATTATATTTAAAGTAGCTCATTGAGAACTTTGGGCCAATATGAAAGGTACTATAGAAATGCTAGTACTTAATTTACTCACCAGTTCTCCTCCAGGAAGATTAACAGAAGAGAGGAGGAGCACAGAGTCTAGTCTGGAGTTTGTCTCCACTTTCCAGCGCTTCTGTTGAACCTACAATGGTTTAAGAAGGAAACTTTTTTTAGGAAAAGGGCTTGATGAGACTCTGCTGAAAGCGGCTGTGCTGAAATATTCGTAGTAATGTTGAAACTAAGTGAGCACTGGAGGAGATCAAGATAAAGTCCAAGTAGCTGGAAGTACATGTACAAGGTGATTGCCCAGGTAAAAGTGCAGTACACTTAGAAAATCGATAAGTAGAAGGCAAATGGTCAGGTTTTTGAGGTTTTAAATATAGAAAATAAAAATCAAGTTTATAAAAATCATGCCTTATTAATTTGCACCATGTGATAGCAAACAGAACTAATTTGTTAATGAATAAATTCGGATTTTTTCACCTTGTTTGAAGAACCTGGCTTCAGAGGAGACTGAAGTTATGCTCATTGTTACAAACTCATTCTCTGAAGGAGCAATCAGACTCACTCCCAGTTTTTGAGGTATTTGACAAGGAATTTATTAAATTACAAGTTTATCTCCATTTTAAAATTATGATGAAATCAGCTACATCACCTTTCCAAATCTGTAATTTCTCCAAATAACTAATATTTCATCTCCTAAATTTTTTGAGTCCTTTGGCAGCTATTTCATCACGAACAAAATAGAATTCCAGTAAACTATCTAATTAAAGCTAAACCCTCCACAAAAAGCCTGATTACGTTGCTTCAAGTGTCTTTGCTGATGGTTCACAATCCTGATCAATGATTTTTCTTTGCCAGTCGAAACTCATCAGGTTGCAGTGACCAGTTAAACTTGCACTGGAACTTTGGCCAAATCACAGGACTTTATCTATGACTTTGATACCATCAACGTCGGTTCTACTGCCTGCCCTATCCCCCGTTACACTCAAATATCTTTTCCTTTTAAATGATTGTAACTATTTGACAACATAAATTCCCCATTTAGCAGTGAAACTCTGGGATATGCTACGAATTGGTCCAATGGGTGCTAATTCTAAGCTTCAAATATACATGTCATTAAACTCATTTAAACTAATTAAAAAGCATGAGTTTGATCATACCTCAGTGATCCTGCCCACAATGACATCACCAACTTCTCCGTTATACCTACAGGGGGAAATATGAAATGCAAAGCATTAGTTACTCCAGTGATTGAGAACCCTCTGTCCATGGCATTTAATCACACAAATAAAATAACATTTCAGCATAAGCTACAGAGGAAAGGTATTGGACAAACTGCACTGCTTTCCAAGGTACAAGCACAAAGAGACTGATTGCTTCCTTCAGGTACAAATTTACTGAATCTACCATAATCGCCGGTCGACACGGAATCGGTGGTTTGAAGGGCCTATTTTTCTGCACTGTATCTCTGAAATCTAAAGAGATAAGGTCAATTTTCAAGGATGATCTGTAACAAAATCCACCAATACCCAGGTGAAACCAGGAGCCACGCAGGATCAAAGATTAAAACCGAGTATGAACAATAAACAGCAGTCACTTCAAAGCACTGGGGAAATGCTAGCTCGACAAAAATGCTCCAAAGCCATGGAACGAATCACGTACCAATATCCATATCCTCTCCAGCAACACAAGCATTGAGGATCTGATCATTCTCAACTAGCTTCGAAAAGAGGGCCACATTATCCGTACACCTAAAGATTTCCTCTAAAACAACCCTCTCACATCAAAAAAATCCCAGAACCCTGGAAAAGTGCTTCAAGGATGTTTTCAAAGCCTTGGAGGAAATATAACATCCTCAATTACATATGGGAATCCTTGGCCCAAGATTGCTCAACCTGGCAGATAATCACAAGGGAAGGCATCAAAGTCTCTCCAAGGGGAGTACACAGAGCTCAGGAACAAATACCTGAAGCAGTGCACAACATGCCAAACCACCTATTAACCAGCCAACTGTGAAGGAATCTGCAGATTCTGCAAGATTCATTAGTTGCCCCAGAACTAAAGTGGAGGCAAATCATTCTTGGTCCTTAAGGACGACCAAGAGCATGGAACCAGGACTTTGAAATGTCACTTCACCTAATCCTACTTGTACAATATTTGGGAATCGAGGGTGGTTCATTCTTTTTGTGTGTATGGTTTGCTTAAATCTTTGCTCAATAGTGTACACACACACGGTGACACATCTGGTAGAGTTGCTGGCTTGCAGTGCCAGAGACCCGGGCTCTATCGTGATCTTAGGTGCTGGCTCTGTGGAGTTTGCATGTTTTCCCTGTGACCACATGGGTTTCCTCCAGATGCTCCAGTTTCCTCCCACATCCCAAAGACATGCTGGTTTGCAGGTTAATTGGCCCTTGTAAATTGCCCCTAGTAGGTATGGAGTGGTTGAGAAAGCACAATAACATAGACTCGGATTGCCCAAGGGCCTGGTTCCATGCTGTGTCTTTCAATTCAATACATAGAAATGTATGATGTTAATTTCTTACCTGGTGTGAAGTGGCTTGACACATATCAGCTTGTTCACCCTTTCCACAGCCCCAGCAACTGATGCAATGAGCTTTTCATCTTCCATGTACGTACCATGGCCTCTAGAAAAAAAGGATGAAAATTTGCACAGGATCATAACCAGGAAAGAGCTGTTTCAGCTATCAATATGTGTAGGAAAAAAACTGCAGATGCTGGTTTAAATCGAAGGTAGACACAAAATGCTGGAGTAACTCAGCCAGTCAGGCAGCATCTCTGGACAGAAGGAATGGGTGACGTTTCAGGTCGAGACCCTTCTTCAGTCAGAAGAAGGGTCTTGACCCAAAACATCACCCATTCCTTTTCTCCAGAGATGTTGCCTGACCCGCTGAGTTACTCCAGCATTTTGTGTCTACTTTTAGCTATCAATATAATCTCTTGTTCCTATGTTCTCCAAGAATTAAAGATGAAGGCGCAAGAAACCGATTTTAAAACTCAAAAGTAAAAATCGGAGAAGCTCTGGAAATGGAAATTGTGCTTATCTCTTCGAACAATTTTATTAGTTACAAAAACATTGGCAATTGAAAGAATCTTTTGATTTTGGAAGGGTCAGTACCAGGTCTGAAGCAGGATCCCAACCCAAAATGTTGTATATCCCATTTCCATCCAGATGCTGCCTGACCAGCAGTGTTCCTCCAATACATTGTTTAGCTCAGTCCTAGGTCCCCTGCTTTTCATGGTTCATTAATAATTTCAATTTAAATGGCAGGAACAAGATTTTAAAATTTGCTGGCTACACCAAATCTAGCAAAGAAGATAGGTAGACATCAAAGGACCAGTTGGATTGGTAAAAAATTTGATACTGGGAAACGTGATGCAAAGCATTTGTTGAGTGAAAGCGTGATAAATGATAGGTTATTCATAAGTGTAGATTAACAGGAGAAATTTTATATCTAGACATCTTAGAGGACAGAATAGACAGATAAGATGACAAGAAAGCATAAGAAACTGTATAAAATTCGGTTTAAGCCACAAATGAAATACTGTGCACGCGAACAGCTTTATAACAATCGATAGTCTTAGAAACTATGACACTGTTTGGGGAATATCCCTTGGTCCGTTTTTCTCGAGGAACAAGGACTGGGGTATTCTAGTACGACCGCTAATCCTTGTTTAGTTTTGTCCCCTTTTGCACCATGCTGGATTTTTTTGGACGTAGGAGAAGATGGAGAAGTGCACAGAATCAAGTTGTAACATCCAAAGATGTTGGAGTAACTCAGCGGGTCCCGATCCGAACGTCGCCCATCCATGATCTCCAGGTATGTTGCCTGTGCCGCTGAGTTACTCCAGCACTTTGTGTCATTCGATTTATAAACCAGCATCGCAGTTCCTTGTGTCGAAATTGCAACATCCAACCTGGATATTAAACTCTCAAGTTGTCAGTGTGACCAGTTTAGCACCAAATGAAAACCGCCCAAAGCCCATCGTGTGGAGAAACGTACATGATGTGCAAACACGTTCACTGGAACAGGCATCGCCCTGCAACCGCGCGAGTGCCTTCTAGGCTGGAATTTGATTTGTTTTACCTCATAAAACCCGTATCGGTCGTAATCGTATCTCCTGGTGATACCAGATGTTTGTTGACCTCGGCCGGTAAAGTGGCGCGCTTTCGTGCTGTCGCTAACCGAATGTCCACCGCCATCTTTGTAACTGGCAGTTTGCGGGCGCCCAATATAAATTGTGGTCCGCCATTTTTGATGTGGTCAAATCACACGCCTTCCAAATACGTTGAAATGTATTCCCAAGTTTATGGATCCGAAATAAACAGGAAAAAAAGGAAAAGGCAGAGCATTGAAATCTGACGTAAAAATAAAAAATCTGGAAACAATCAGACTGAGTGGCATCGGTGGAAAAATAAACAAAATTAACGTTTAAATAACACAAAATGTCGGAGTAACTAAACAGATCAGGCTACAACTGTGGAGAACATGGATAGAAGCAGTTTCAGGTCGAGATCTTAAATCGTCAGATTATCAAAACAAAGAACACTTGAAACATAAATCAAGTTACTTCCTAAGAAGGGTTCCGACACGAAACTTATCCTGTGCATGTTTTCCAGGGATGTTGCCTGACCCGCTGAGTTATTCCAGCATTTTGTGCCTTTCTTTGATATAAATCGGCATTTGCATTTTCTTGTTATTACTTCTTGAACAGTCGGGAGCATGGGGTTTGCCAGGATATTGCGGTACGCGGTTGTCGTCTATTATCTTTGGTACAGCGTGTGTCCGCCATCTTTAATGCGGACAGAGCAGCCTCAGTTACTGCTCGGGACTACTTTCGCCATGTCTTTTACTGGCAAACGCTGCATGGCTCGTCTTTCTACTCGACATCGTTTTGACTGGTATACAACCACGTTTTCTTCAGGCGATCCGGCTTCTTTGGCGTCAGCTGCCATGTTTATGATTGAGAATAATTAGTTTTATTTTGGGCGACCGACTATATGTTTTTATAACTAATCTTTACAGTCATTTATATATCACATCGGTTGGCTCTTCCAGGTACCAGTTGAGATCGTGGAATATATTTCACATGAATGTACTTACTACTATGTTAGTTATGGTTAAATCTTGTAATAAAACCGGGGAATCGCTGTCAAATGTTGTGACTGAAATGGTGCTCACCGCCATCTTAAGTTTGTGTTTATATGCAATATTTTAGAGATTCATCATAGAAACAAACCTGAAGGGTCCCAACCTGAAATGTCATCTGCCCATTCCCTCCACAGATGCTGACTGATCCGCTGATTTCCTCCAGCACATTGTGTTTTGCTCCTGGAAACCGGCCCTTCAGCCCACCGAGTTCACATCGAACATTGATCACCCGTTCACACTAGTTATATGTTGTCTGACTTTCTGGTCTCCCTAAACTCCAGGGGTAATGTTACAGAGGCCAATTAACTTACAAACCTGCACATCTTTGGCATGTGGGAGGAAACCAGAGCAAATCCCCATGGTCACAGGGAGAAACCACACAGACAGCATCCAACTTCAGGATCTGGCACTTTGAGGCAGCTCTACCAGCTGCACCATTGTGTCGCCCCTCTCCGTAACTGCCACCAAAGGGAACGAGCCAAATGATCCCATTAATACATTTAGCCTGTTCTTCAAATGTGACATGCTCATTCATATGCCAGAGTCCATGAAGTATATATTTACCAGTTTCAACATTAATGTTTAAGCAGAGAGTTTTCGGGACGATGAACAGGAACATGCTCAAGGATGTGACATTTGGAACATAGTGTGGAAAAATTGTGGTTGTCCATTTTGATAGAAAAACAATAAGGTAAAGTATATTTAAATGGTGAGAAGCTGAAAAGTGTCAATGTTTAGAGGGACCTGGGTGTCATTGTAAACAAATCAGTTTATACAGAGTTACAGCAAGCAATCTTACCACAGCAGGATTTGAATAGAAGAGGAGAGATATCCTCCATTTATTATGCAGAACCCCAGTGAGATGGCACCAAGAACATTGTGCGCAGGTACAAACACCTCAACTAAGGAAATATGTTTCTGCAATAAATGGAATGCTGTAAACTTTCTGCCCTTTCATCAAAATTCCAATTGACCCTCAAATTCACTTAGACCATTACTGATACTAGTCTCGTTCTTGATCTCTCTGTCTTCATCTCAAGAGAAAAACTATTCATGGGCATTTACTGCAAACAATACAATACAATACAATACAATATATCTTTATTGTCATTGTACCCAGGGGTACAACGAGATTGGGAATGCGCCTCCCATACGATGTAATAATTTAAGTAATTAACAGCAACCCAACGAAACGAAACAATTGTAACAGTTTTTAGACAGGGTAAAGTGCAAGTTGATCTATGCATTGTGGCCATCCGGCTCAGCAGGACCGGTTCATAGCAGCTATGGCCCTGGGGATGAAGCTATTCCTGAGTCTGGAGGTGCGGGCGTAGAAGGCCTTGTATCGTCTGCCCGATGGAACCCGCCAAAGAAACCCACCAACACCCATAGCTATTCGGACTACACCTTCTCCCATCCTGTCTCTTTATTCCTTAATATTATCTCTCCACTATCTGGTTCCATCCACCCATCCACTTCTCTTCACCTTAATCTGCTTATCGCGTGGCAATTCTTACCCTATTCCCTCACCTCTTTATACTACCCATCACCTCTCCATTCTTTGTCCAAAGGAAAGGTCTCGCCCCAAAGCATCATCTGTTCATTTCCCTCCACAGATGTCTCCGTTCTTCCATAAAGTTTGTGTTTTGTAGCAAACTCACCAGCTTGACTCATGTGATGGCAGATTTGTGATATGGAGAGATCAAGCAGTTTGAGCCGTACTCTCAAATTAGTAGAACCTGCGTTGATCCACTTAGAAACACAAAATTCATATTGGACTTGAAGAGAGTCTTGCATATGACAATGTCACCCTAGGAAAAAGACTGAGATATCTACCTTATCTGTGCTTCTTTTTAATTTATATACTTTTATCAGGTTGCCCCAGAGAAAACAATTTAAATTTGTCTAACCTGTCCTTAAAGCCAAAACAAACACAAAATGCTGGAGATATGTCCTCAAGAGATGCAGCCTGACCCACTGAGTTATTCCAGCACTTTGTTTTTTTTGGTAAACCAGCATCTGCAGTTCCCTTATACACACTCCAATGTGGGCAATCTCTTGTGTCTCCGTCTATTTTTGTGTAGTCAGAACGTTTACTAATCAGACTACCTAAATATTGTATCAGCAATTTTGGGGTGTTCAAACGGAGTAACATTTGAAATCTTAGCCACTGCCAGACTTTAATGATAGCGCAGGCAGACACAAAGTGCTGGCATAACTCAGCGGGACAGGCTTCAACTCTGGAGAGAAGGAATGGGTGACGTTTCGGGTCAAGACTCTGCTTCAGATATCGCCATTTTTATTGCTGGCGGCATCAGCGTGTAAAGCGCCGTGTTTCTTATTAGCAGAAGCAGCCCGGAGTTACAACCTCCAGGCCGCCAGGAGCGCTGCGGCGGAAGTTTTGGTCGCGAGGGTCTTCCCTTTTCCGTCGCAAACCGAACGGTCAGATGTGGCGAGGCTCGACTTTCTCCGCGGAAACGGCGCCATAAACTTCATCATCATTATTAATAATAAAGGAATTGGTTAGCGTGATGTTCCCTCAGCAACAGCAACATTTACAACAGCAACTACTTCAGCTCCGGCAGCTCATTCACCAGCAGAGGCAGCAGCACCATCGCCATCCACACCCGCCCCAACCCTCACCCCGACCACCACAGATAGGCCCCAACCGGTAAGTCCATCAATGAAAATAGGCTGAGAGCTGGAACAGAGGTGGTACAAAAGTTTTTCTCTGTAGGAAAGCAAAATCTAATTACAGTGTAACTGAAATAATCGATGCAGTAACCTATATTTGTCTTTTTGACACTGATTCTAGAATAAGTAGCCGTTGGTTCGATTTGATTTAGAATTAAAATTTAAACACAAACGCCTGCGGAATTGTGACCGGCAATGGGATCTGCGTCTAACCACGTTCAGACTGTGTTGAGTGAGTGTATGAGTGTGGCCAGCATACAATTAATTCAGGAGAATTTGCACGATTTCTTTGGTGATAATATTCAACTCACAACACATACTCAAACAAATGACTTAATCAACTGTCGTTACTGTTAATGAGATCTTAGAAACATAGAAAATAGGTGCAGGAGTAGGCCATTCGGCCCTTCGAGCCTGCACCGCCATTCAATATCATGGCTGATCATCCAACTCAGTATCCCGTACCTGCCTTCTCTCCATACCCCCTGATCCCTTTAGCCACAAGGGCCACATCTCCCTCTTAAATATAGCCAATGAACTGGCCTCAACTACCTTCTGTGGCAGAGAATTCCACAGATTCACCACTCTGTGTGAAAAAAAACTTTCTCATCTCAGTCCTAAAAGACTTCCCCCGTATCCTTAAACTGAACCCTTGTTCTGGACTTCCCCAACATCAGGAACAACCTTCCTGCATCTAGCCTGTCCAACCCCTTAAGAATTTTGTAAGTTTCTATAAGACCCCCCCCCCCCCCCCCCTCAATCTTCTAAATTCCAGTGAATACAAGCCGAGTCTATCCAGTCTTTCTTCATATGAAAGTCCTGCCATCCCAGGAATCAATCTGGTGAACCTTCTCTGTACACCCTCTATGGCAAGAATGTCTTTCCTCAGATTAGGAGACCAAAACTACACAATACTCCAGGTGTGGTCTCACCAATGCCCTGTACAACTGCAGCAGAACCTCCCTGCTCCTATACTCAAATCCCCTCGCTATGAATGCCAACATACCATTCACTTTCTTCACTGCCTGCTGCACCTGCATGCCTACTTTCAATGACTGGTGTACCACGACACCCAGGTCTCGTTGCATCTCCCCTTCTCCTAATCGGCCACCATTCAGATAATAGTCTGCTTTCCTGTTCTTGCCACCAAAGTGGATAACCTCACATCTTCTTGTGTGCACATGAGCTTCCATGTTTCCTAGATTGCGCCATTTCTGTCCTGCAAAGGTACAATCATATGAAATACTTTGGGAGGTCCAGAGGTTGTGAGAAATGCTCAAGCAAATGCTACTATTTATGTACATTCTAAAATAATGCTGGAACTTTAGATATGCTAAATGTATTTGCTGGAAATACCTTTGTAAATTTGACCTACATGGGATGCTACCATCTCTGTCAATGTTAAAACAAACATAAGATTTCAAACGATCTCAATGAAGCAAATGGGAAACCTGATATCTGTTGTGGTATTGCCATGGAAAACAAGTACAGTAATGTCATTTTTAGGAAAAAAGTTTATTCTTTTCCCGAGTCACCTTAACACGGCCAAGTTCCGTGAAAAGAGGTGAGGCACCAAGAGTGACCCTCTCCCCACTAACCACACACTTTTGTCTTGGGATGGCTGTTTCCAGGTGGCCCACAAGCAGACTCAAGAAAACAACTTGCACTCAATTTTAACATCATAGGCAACATATAAGGAGCAGTGGAGGATGCAGCAGGTGCATTTGATTCTCATTTCCAACAGAATTTGTAGCAGTTATCTTTCAGCCTATTTAAAAGAAAAGTTTTATGAGTTGTTAAATTCTGGGAACAATTTTGACAATAGGTGCAGGAGTAGGCCATTCGGCCCTTCGAGCCAGCACCACCATTCAATGTGATCATGGCTGACCATTCTCAATCAGTACCCCGTTCCTGCCTTTTCCCCATACCCCCTGACTCCGCTATCCTTAAGAGCTCTATCTAGCTCTCTCTTGAATGCATTCAGAGAATTTGCCTCCTTCTGAGGCAGTGAATTCCACAGATTTACAACTCTCTGACTGAAAAAGTTTTTCCTCATCTCCGTTTTAAATGCCCTACCCCTTATTCTTAAACTGTGGCCTCTGGTTCTGGACTCCCCCAACATTGGGAACATGTTTCCTGCCTCTAATGTGTCCAACCCCTGAATAATCTTATATGTTTCAATAAGATCCCTTCTCCTTCTAAATTCCAGTGTATACAAGCCTAGCCGCTGCAGTCTTTCAACATATGACAGTCCCGCCATTCCGGGAATTAACCTAATAAACCTACGCTGCACGCCCTCAATAGCAAGAATATCCTATACAACTATATAACTGTAGAAGGACCTCTTTGCTCCTATACTCAACTGCTCTTGTTATGAAGGCCAACATTCCATTGGCTTTCTTCACTGCCTGCTGTACCTGCATGCTTCCTTTCAGTGACTGATGCACTAGGACACCCAGATCTCGTTGTCCGTCCCCTTTTCCTAACTTGACACCATTCAGATAATAATCTGCCTTCTTATTCTTACTACCAAAGTGGATAACCTCAAACTTATCCACATTAAACTGCATCTGCCATGCATCCGCCCACTCACACAACCTGTCCAAGTCACCCTGCAACCTCATAGCAACTTCCTCACAGCTCACACTACCACCCAGCTTTGTATCATCTGCAAATTTGCGAATGGCACTTTTAATCCCTTCATCCAAGTCATTAATGTATATTGTAAATAGCTGCGTCCCAGCACCGAGCTTTGCGGTCCCAGCACCGAGCCTTGCGGTACACCACTAGTCACTGCCTGCCATTCTGAAAGGGACCAATTTATCCCCACTCTTTGCTTTCTGTCTGTCAACCAATTTTCTATCCATGTCAGTACCCTGCCCCCAATACCATGTGCTCTAATTTTGCCCACTAATCTCCTATGTGGGACCTTGTCGAAGGCTTTCTGAAAGTCGAGGTACACCACATCCACAGGCTCTCCCCTGTCAATTTTCCTAGTTACGTCCTCAAAAAGGAGTTACATGCATTGACACGATCCTTACCCACTACCCTACAACCTGTAAACATTTCATATTTAAATTCAACCGATAAGTTGGTCAAATAACAGAGGCACCTTCTTGTTTTTTTTGTGATTTATGGATTTTTCAAATGTGAATATCTCATAACGACACATTTGTGGGTTAGCAGTATATTGCACCAACCCCCTTCAATTTTACATCATTCAAAAATGAACTTCGTAACAAGGATAACACTTTTTATTTCTGTCATTCATGGTAAGATTTACATCATTTTGTGTGCGAGATATACAGAGTTGCACGGTTTTGCATATCAGCTGACCAATGAAAAGATCAGGTCCTGATTTGTACCACCTCTTCACCTTCTCCCCCTTGTCTGAAGAAGGGTCCCAACCTGAAACATCACCCATCCTTTTTCTCCAGAGATGCTACCTGACCCGGTGATTTACTCCACCACTGTATCTATTTGAATTGGATTCATGCTTCTGTACCACGTCAGGCAGCATTGGTCATTTTAGTGGCTGTCAAGGGTTTTTAACTAATCAATTCACCAATTCAAATTTTCTTGGCTCTAAGTATAAAGTTAAATGTCTTTTCAATTATATTGTGGATACAGTAGAGTTCTATTGTTTGCAAATGCCTAATCACTGCTTCCATGACATTTTAAAATAAAACTAAAAGAGATACAGCTCATGGAGGCAAAATTAAAATTAACAGAGAAAACAAAGAGAAAATTAACAGAGAAAGCATTAAATATGATCAATTGGCCTGATACAGACAGAGTAGATCTCTCATGCAAATATTCAATCAATAACATCCAAAGTTTAAAGGTCACAAAGCAGCAACTCTTCAAGAAATAGTTATAAATGTCAACTATCAACTTATCCAAGAAGTTGAACAAAAATAATTGTTTGCAAATATTTGATGTACGAAGAAATCGCAGAGAGATTGAACACTGCCTAGTCTAGCACACAGAATCTGCTTTCTAAAATGGTGCTGAAATTTAGCCATGTCCTACTACGGTTTTCAGAGTCGAGTGGTCTATGTTGCTCCTCTAGTATCTTTGATTCTGAGTAGCAGAGTTGGCCTTCGTGGCTGGGTCTCAAGATGCAAGTGGTTTATTCAAGTGCATGTAGGGAAATGGCTAGAAGCCTCTTCCACTGAGTTGCAAATAGGCGTATTTATACAGAAAATACAGCTACACATTCTGTTTGGGTGATCAATTACTTTTGATTTACTTATCATTGGGTCTCCTCATTCATTGCCTCACGAGAGTTTGAGATTGTTCAGTTGATCAGTTGTTCCTTGCCTGTTTTGAGTGTTTATTCTGTGACCTACATCCTGTCCCCAGGCTAAAGTTTAAATTGCTTAGTGCCTATACTCCCCTGATTATTTCATGTCTGTGCTTTGTTAACATCGTCAGTCTCTTTTTAGATTAATTGACTTATTGTCCTCTTTCGCCATACAAAATGCACAAATGCATATGCTTTCATTCATTAAGAGGGAGGGGGGAGGAGAGGGGGTGGGAGGAGGTGGGAGGAGAGGGTGCTGCACCAATGCAGGAGAGGTTTGGGCCCAATGGGTCCACTTGATCTAGCCTGTCTGTCTGCCTATCTATCTCTGAATTTGCCAAAACGGTAAACCATAGTGACACAAATGTTGCACCACCTTAATCACCAATCTTGCGGCGACTGTTTATAACAAGTTTTATTTACATTGGTCGTATTTTTTTTAAGTTCGAGAGGTTTTAAAGTTAAAACATTTCATTTCTAAACACATTTTTCCAAGGGGTGCATGGCGTATGATGTCACCATAGGGCACGCACGGCCTCTCTCCTCACTCGCACAAACAAGATGGACGCCGTTAGCGGAGCCGTCCGCCCGCAATCAGGGGCTCCCCTCTCCGACACCCGGGGGACACTCCGAGCAGGAGGGAGAAGCTCTCCCCGCTATCGCCCGGGCCCAGCGCTCGCTTCTCTCTCCCCTCGCTTCCCTCTCCCCTCGCTTTCCTGGGGTGGGCACGGATCAGTAGGGTTGCTGGGGGAGGTGGGGTGGGGGCAGGAAGGGAGGGGGGAGTGGAGGGGTAGGGGGGAGTGGAGGGGGGATTGGTGGAGGAGGGGAAGGAGTGAGTGAGTGGGGGGAGGGACGGGGGGATGGAGTGGGGGTGGAGGGGGTGAGTGGGGGGTCGGGAGGGGGGGTGGAGTAGGTGATTGGGGGGATGGTGAGGGGGAGGATGGAGTGGTTGAGGGAGGGGGATGGAGTGGGTGTGGGGAGGGGGATGGAGTGGGTGTGGGGAGGGGGAATGGAGTGGGTGAGGGGGGAGGGTGAAGGGATGGAGGGCTGATGGGGGGAAGGAATGAGTAAGTGGGTGGGGAGGGTGGTGGATGGAGTGGGTGAGGGAGGTGGAGTGTGGAGGGGGATTGAGTGGGGGGGTAGAGTGGGTGAGGGGAGGGGAGTGCTGAAGACCCACTGACTGGTGGGGGGTCAAAAGGGGGGATGGAGTGGGGGGGAAGGGAAGGAGGGGGAGTCGGGGGTGCTACATCAATGCATGAGAGCTTTAAGCCCAGCGGATGTCCACCGGGTTAGAACATGCGCGGTTGGAGGGGGAGCATTGCCATTTTGTGTTCAGCTCCGGCGCGTCCGCAGTTGGGGGGGGGGGGGGGGTTTGCCATGTTGTTTTCAGCTCCTGCGTGTGCGCAGTTGGGGTTGCCATTTTGTGTTCAACTCCGACCACATGCTTGACGCCCAATTGGTCGGCCGACGTGGGGGGAAGCACAGGTGCTCCCCGCTCTGATTGGTCGCCTGCGCATCCTGATTTGCTCCTGCCGTTCACCCCCACATGGAGTCCATTGATTGGCTCAGCCTCCCGCTCGACCTCTTTATTTTACATAGGATCTTTATTTCCTTGATATTCATTTCATTCTTTTTTTTAAGCAATTAATTTTAAAGAAACGGTGAGTGGGGGTGGGGGGGGGATGAGGGTGCTAGACCAATACAGGAGAGGCTTTGGGTCCATGGCTCGCTCTGGCTGCAGTGCTGGCGCCACGGGGCCGAGGTGAGTGGCACCCTCTCCCCTTCCCTGACCCCCTCGCCCACCCATGGCCCTGGGAGACACTCCCCGCCCAGCCGTCCATTTTTGGGAAAGACCTCTGATTCAACTCGGCCTCTTTATTTTACATAGCATATTTATTTCATTTAGATTTTTTTAATTTAAGTAAAGCAATTTATTTTAAAGAAGAAATGGGATTTTCCCAAGTCACAATGGAGCAATTAAAAGATGGGTTAAGGACTGTCAACAGAGAAGTTTGACGAATAAGTATGCGGTAAGGGTGATTTGAACACAAGAATAACAGTTGTATAATCATGATGTTCAATTTCCACAATTCATTGCAAGACGATTTATTCACAAAATGCTGGAGTAACTCAGCAGGTCAGGCAGCATCTCGGGAGAGAAGGAATGGGTGACGTTTCGGGTCGAGACCCTTCTTCAGACTGATGTCGGGGGTGGGACAAAGGAAGGATATAGGTGGAGACAGGAAGATAGAGGGAGATCTGGGAAGGAGGAGGGGAAGGGAGGGACAGAGGAGCTATCTGAAGTTGGAGAAGTCGACGTTCATACCACCGGGCCGCAAACTGCCCAGGCGAAATATGAGGTGCTGCTCCTCCAATTTCCGGCGGGCCTCACTATGGCACTGGAGGAGGCCCATGACAGAGAGGTCAGACTGGGAATGGGAGGGGGAGTTAAAGTGCTGGGCCACCGGGAGATCAGTTGCGTTAATGCGGACCGAGCGCAGGTGTTCAGCGAAGCGATCGCCGAGCCTGCGCTTGGTTTCACCGATATAGATAAGTTGACATCAAGAGCAGCGGATGCAATAGATGAGGTTGGAGGAGGTGCAGGTGAACCTCTGTCTCACCTGGAAAGAATGTTTGGGTCCTTTGATGGAGTTGAGGGGGGAGGTAAAGGGACAGGTGTTGCATCTCGTGCGGTTGCAAGGGAAAGTGCCCGGGGTTAGGGTGGTTTGGGTAGGAAGGGACGAGTGGACCAGGGAGTTGCGGAGGGAACGGTCTCTGCGGAACGCAGAGAGGGGAGGGGATGGGAAGATATGGCCAGTGGTGGGGTCCTGTTGTAGGTGACGGAAATGTTGGTGGATAATATGTTGGATCCGCTGGCTGGTGGGGTGGAAGGTGAGAACGAGGGGGATCCTGTCCTTGTTGCGAGTGTGGGGATGGGGAGCAAGAGCGGAGCTGCGGGATGTAGAAGAGACCCTAGTGAGAGCCTCATCTATAATGGAGGAGGGGAAGCCCCGTTTTCTGAAAAACGAGGACATCTCGGAAGCCCTAGTGTGAAACACCTCATCCCGGGCGCAGATGCGGCGTAGACGGAGGAATTGGGAGTAGGGGATAGACTTTTTGCAGGGGACCGGGTGGGAAGAAGTGTAGTCCAGATAGCTGTGCGAGTCGGTGGGCTTGTAATAAATGTCCGTCACTAGTTTTTCTCCTGTGATGGAGATGGTGAGGTCCAGAAACGGGAGGGAGATGTCAGAGATAGTCCAGGTATATTTAAGGGCAGGATGGAAATTGGAGGTGAAGTGTATAAAGTCAGTGAGTTCTGCATGGGTGCAAGAGGTAGCACCAATGCAGTCGTCGATGTAGCGGAGGTAGAGTTCGAATGAATTATGCATGAACGATATCTGCTGCAAAATTGGCTCTCTAAGTTATGTGGTTGAAATCTGGAAACTGCATTAACAGTTTGTTTCCTTATGCAAGCAGAACCAGTGTTTTGTAGAATGCATGCAACACATAATAGTCCAATGTAAATGATGTACACAGACCACTTTTAATTGATGCGTAATGTTGCTACAGTTTCCAGGAGCAGCAGGTGCAGCAGACCCCCCCGGTAAATAAGGTGTACTGCATTTCAGACACAACAGTCTATTAGTTAATGGTCTGTACTCATTGGGAGTTCTTAGTCTCGAAAGACTATGCTTCTGGTCTGTACACGTGTAACCCAAACAGAAATCACGTATTGGAAAAAGGAGTCGCAAGACAAAATTAGCTGTTTTCTATGAACTATTTAGTATGAAGACACTGGCATTAATTCACACGGTTAACATGCGAGGATTTTGCAGAGATAACATTGGCAACGTTGCTGTTGGGTAGACAACGTTTCACAAGCATATAGCAGGTCAGGGATCACTGTGGCCTGGTAGTCTATAGGTTTTGTGCCAGATGTAAGATTTTGATTTTCAAATACCCTCTGTTCAGTTGACCAAAGTCTATACTGGCATATTAAAGGCAACGGTGAATATCATCATTGATATATGTCTGCTTTCACTGAGTGATCCATTTTTCCCTTAAACTTTTATTGTCGGAAAATTAAATTTGTCAGCAAAGATACATTAGCAGAGGATGTTGTCTAGTGGACATTTGTGTATCAGTTGGTGATGGCCTGGAGTTCAACCTCTGAGCATGAGAAAACAGAAGCATTAAATTACTGTAATTTAACTGCATACTGTAACATAACTTAACTAAGATGGCAGCATGGTTTTCTAGTAAAATTACCATTAGTTAAATAGTTTTACATCAGTTAAGGAGATTAGCTCCATTTCTCTGGAAAGTGTTTTATTTTTGGAGGTGTTACAGCTTTGAAGAAAGTGCAGGACAATAATATATTCATAAGTTCATAGTTCAAGTTGATGCAACGTTATTTGCCGTTGGACTTCTCTGACAATGATTCTGTAGGTTTGTGGCTTACATGCAAACATAGGATGTAGGACTAATGTGGGCAGCATAATTTGTGGAGTAATTTTCTGCATTAAGGAATCCAAGGCAACAAGGAGATCAAAAGACCATGTAGAGAGGCTAGTGCTACTTCCAGTATTTCTCCTGGAGCTGGTGTGCATTGAAGGTCATGTCCATTGAGCCTTCAGGAGAGATGTAGCACTTCACCCATTGGGAGGATATATAAGAAAATAACTACAGATGGTGGTACAAATCGAAGGTATTTATTCACAAAATGCTGCAGTAGGTCAGCAGGTCAACTCAGAGTAACTCAGCAGGTCAGGCAGCATCTCAGGAGAGAAGGAATGGGTGACGTTTCGGGTCGAGGCCCCTCCTCAGACTGAACGAGGGTTTCGACCCGAAACGTCACCCATTCCTTCTCTCCTGAGATGCTGCCTGACCTGCCGAGTTACTCCAGCATTTTGTGAATAAATACCCATTGGGAGGAGGCACATGAGAATGACCCTGACAGTAACTTCTGCTGCAGAAGTGTGAGGGGTTGGAGGGGACCTTGGACCATGACCCCACTGACGAGCACCAGACCTTAATCACTAACACTCACTGATCTCACCAATTCCGGCGCACTGCCCTCTAATGCCTCCAACCTTATCGTTCCCCAGCCCCGCAATGCCCGATTTTACCTTCTCCCTAAAATCCACAAACGGAACTGTCCTGGTAGACCCATTGTTTCTGCCTGTTCATCTCCCACCAAATTAATTTCCACCTACCTCGATTCCATCCTATTCCCCCCTGGTCAAATCCCCTCCCCACCTATGTCCAAGACACCTCACATGCTCTCCGTCTCCTCAATAACCTCCAGTTTCCAGGCCCCCACTCCCTAATCTTTACCATGGATGTCCAGTCACTCTACACCTCCACCCCCCACAAGAATGGTCTTGAAGCCCTCCGTTTCTTCCTTGACCGTAGAACAAGCCAATCTCCATCTTCTAACACTCTCCTCCCCCTAGCAGAGCTGGTTCCTATCCTCAACAACTTCTCCTTTGACTCCTCTCACTTCCTCGAAATCCGAGGCGTAGCTATGGGCACTCGCATGGGCGCCAGCTATGCCTGCCTCTTTGTAGGGTACATCGAACAATCCCTGTTCCAGGCGTACACTGGCCCCATCTCCGAACTCTCCCTCCACTACATTGACGACTGCAATGGTGCTACCTCTTGTACCCATGCAGAACTCACTGATTTCATAAATATCACCACTAATTTCCATCCTGCTCTTAAATATACTTGGACCATTTCCGACATCTCCCTACCGTTTCTGGATCTCACCATCTCCATCACAGGAGACAGACTAGTGACCGACATCTACTACAAATCTACTGACTCCCACAGCTATATTGACTACACTTCTTCCCACCCTGTTTCCTGTAAAAACCCTACTCCCAATTCCTCCGTCTACGCTGCATCTGCGTCCAGGATGAGGTGTTTCATACTCGGGCATCAGAGATGTCCTTGTTCTTTAGGAAACGAGGGTCCCCCTCAACCATTATAGATGAGGCTCTCACTAGGGTCTCCTCTATATCCCACAGCTCCGCTCTTGCTCCCCCTCTCCCCATTCGTAACAAGGATAGATTCCCCCTTCTCATAGAAACATAGAAAATAGGTGCAGGAGGAGGCCATTCAGCCCTTTGAGCCAGCACCGCCATTCATTATGATCATGGCTGATCGTCCCCAATCAATAATCCGTGCCTGCCTTCTCCCCATATCCCTTGATTCCACTAGCCCCTAGAGCTCTATCTAACTCTCTCTTAAATCCATCCAGTGATTTGGCTTCCACTGCCCTCCGTGGCAGAGAATTCCACAAATTCACAACTGTTTAAGTTTTTCTCACCTCAGTTTTAAATGGCCTCCCCTTTATTCTAAGACCGTGGCCCCTGGTTCTGGACTCGCCCAACATTGGGAACATTTTTCCTGCATCTAGCTTGTCCAGTCATTTTATATGTTTCTATAAGATCCCCTCTCATCCTTCTAAACTCCAGTGAATACAAGCCTAGTCTTTTCAATCTTTCCTCATATGACAGTCCCGCCATCCCAGCGATCAATCTCGTGAACCTACGCTGCACTGCCTCAATTACAAGGATGTCCTCCCTCAAATTAGAGACTAAAACTGTACACAATACTCCAGATGTGGTCTTACCAGGGCCCTATACAACTGCAGAAGAAAATAATTGACTCCAGCATCTTTCCCACCACCTTTGCCCTCACCTTCCACCCCATCAGCCGTCGTATACAACAAATTATCCTCACGTTTCCGTCACCTCCAACGGGATCCCACTACTGGCCACATCTTCCCATCTCCACCCCTTTCTGCTTTCCGCAGAGACTGTTCCCTCCGTAACTCCCTGGTCCACTCGTCGCTTCCCACCCAAACCACCCCTCCCCGGGTACTTTCCCCTGCAACCGCAGGAGATGCAACACCTGTCCCTTTACCTCCCCCCTCGACTCCATCCAAGGACCCAAACAGCCTTTCCAGGTGAGGCAGAGGTTCACCTGCACCTTCTCCAACTTCATCTATTGTATCCGCTGTTCCAGATGTCAACTTCTCTACATCGGCGAGACCAAACGGTGGCTCGGTGATCATTTCGCTCAACACCTTCGCTCAGTCCGCCTTAACCAACCTGATCTCCCGGTGGCTGAGCACTTCAACTCCCACTCCCATTCTGACCTTTCTGTCATGGGCCTTCTCCATTGTCATAGTGAGGCCCTCCGCAAATTGGAGGAACAGCATTTCATATTTCGCTTAGGCAGTTTTCACCCGAGCAGTATGAACATTGACTTCTCCAACTTCAGATAGTTCCTCTGTCCCTTTCTTTCCCCTTCCCAGTTCTCCCACTGTCTTCTTGTCTCCTACTACATCCTATCTTTGTTCTGCCCCTTCCCCTGACATCAGTCTGAAGAAGGGTCTCAACCCGAAATGTCACCAATTCCTTCGCTCCTGAGATGCTGCCTGACCCGCTGAGTTACTCCAGCATTTTGTGCCTACCTTCTGCTGTAGAAGACAGGGTTTCAGCGAAGCATTTGACAAGGTTCCACATGGTAGGTTGCTCTGAAAGGTTAGATCACATGGGATCCTAGGAGATATCGCTGAATAGATTTTAAAAATTGGCTTCATGGAAGGAAGCAGAGGGTGATGGTGGGAGGTTGCTTCTCAGACTGGAGGCCTATAACGAGTGGTGTGCCTCAGGGTTTGATGCTGGGCCCATTACAGGATGTCATCTATCTCGAAGATAGACACAAAATGCTGGAGTAACTCAACGGGACAGGCAGCATCCCTGGAGAGAATGAATGGGTGATGTTTTGGGTCGACTGGTCGGCGTACAGGGCAGGGGGAGGGATGGAGAGAGAGGGAAAGCAAGGGTTACTTGAAGTTAGAGAAGTCGATGTTCATACCGCTGGGGTGTAAGCTGCCCAAGCAAAATATGAGGTGCTGTTCCTCCAATTTGCGCAGGGCCTAACTCTGGCAATGGAGGAGGCCCAGGACAGAAAGTCAGTGTGGGAATGGGAGGGGGAGATAAAGTGTATAGCAACCTGGAGATCAGGTAGGTTTAGGCGGACTGAGCGGTATTCAGCGAAATGATCGCCAATCCTGCACTTGGTCTCGCCGGTCTCTCCATCCCTCCCCCTTCCCAGTTCTCCGACCAGTCTTACTGTTTCCGACTACATTTTATCTCTGTTTGCTTTGTTACCTTCTCCCAGCCAACAATGATCTATTCTACATTTTCCTTGATCTCCATTCCCCTTGTCCTGTTTTTACAATTTATACTTCCTTATCTATGTATCTCCCTCTCCCCTGATAGCAGTCTGAAGAAGGGTCTCGACCCAAAATGTCACCCATTCCTTCTCTCTCTCGAGATGCTGCCTGTCCCACTGAGTAACTCCAGCATTCTATGTTTATCTTAAGTTTAAAGCGACATCTGTAGTTCCTTCCGACACATTTGTCATCTGTATTAATGATTTGGATGAGAATTTTCATCGCAAGATTAACAAGTTTGCAGATGATTCAAAAGTGGGTGGTAAAATGTTAAACATCTATTTGGGTGTCTTATTGCTCTTTATTGGTATGACTGTATGGCAAATCAAATTCCTCGTGTGTTGCAAAACATACTTGGTTAATAAAGTACTATTATGATTATGATTATTGCAGATAGTGAAGATGGATGTCAAAAATTGCAGCAGGATCTTGATCGGTTGGCCAGGTGGGCTGAGAAATGGTTGATGGAATTTAACACTGAGAAATGTGAGATGTTGCAATTTGGAAAGTCTAACAACGGCAGGACCTACATAGTGAATGGTAGAGCTCTGGAAAATGTTGCAGAGCAGAGGGATCTTGGAGTGCAGGAACATAGTTCCTTCAAGGTGGTGTCACAGGTGGATGAGATGGTTAAAAAGGCCTGTGACACATTGGCCTTCATCAGTCAGAGTATTGAGTTTACAAGTTTGGAGGACATGTTGCAGTTTTCTATAAGACGTTGGTGAGACTACATTTGGAGTATTGTGTCCAGTTCTGGGCACCATGTTATTGGAAAGATGGTGTTAAGTTGGAAAGGTGCAGAGAAGATTTACAAGGATGTTGCCAGGACTCGAGGAAATGAGCTATAGGGAGATGTTGAGCAGGCTCTATTCCCTGGAGCACAGGAGGATGAGGGGTGAACTTATAGAGATGTATACAATCATGAAAGGAATAGATCGGGTAGACGCACGCAGTCTCTTGTCCAAAGTAGGGAACTCGAGAACCAGGGGGCATAGGTTTACGGTGAAAGGGGAAAGATTTTAAAGGAACCTGAGGGGTAACTTTTTTACACAAAGGGTGGTTTGTGTATGGAACGAGCTGCCGAAGGAGAGAGTTGAGGCAGGGGCTAAAGTAACGTTCATGAAGCAATTAGAAAGTTACATGGATAGAACAGGCTTGGAGGGATATAGGCCAAATGCAGGCAAGTTGGACTGGTGTAGATAGGGCATGTTGGTGTGTGTGGGCAAGTTGGGCGGTAGAAAATAGGTAGGCCGTTCGGCCCTTCGAGCCAGCACCGCCAGTCAATATGATCATGGCTGATCATCCAAAATCAGTAACCCGTTCCTGCTTTCTCCCCATATCCCTTTATTCCGTTAGCCCTAAGAGTTATATCTAACTCTCTTGAAAACATCCAGTGAATTGGCCTCCACTGCCTTCTGTGGCAGAGAATTCATTAGATTCACAACTCTGGGTGAAAATGTTTTTCCTCATCTCAGTCCTAATTGGTCTACCACTTATTCTTAAACTGTGACCCCTGGTTCTGGACCTCCCCAACATTGGAAAAAATTTGGCTGCATATAGCCTGTCCAATCCCTTAAGAATTTTAAATGTTTCTATAGGATACCCTCTCGTCCATCTAAATTCCAGTGAATATAAGCCCAGTCGATCCGTTCTTTCATAATATGTCAGTCCCGCCATCCCAGGAATTAACCTGATGAATGTCCTTCCTCAAATTAGGAGACCAAAGCTGCACACAACGCTCCAGTGTTCGTCTCACCAGGACACTGTGCAACAGCAGTCGGACCTCCTTGCTCCTATACTCAAATCCTCTTGCTATGAAGGCCATCATGCCATTTGCTTTCTTCACTGCCTGCTGTACCTGCATGCTTCCTTTCAGTGTCTCGTTGCACCTCTCCTTTTCCTTCACCATAGGAAGGGCCTGTTTCCACACAGTATATGACTCTAAAACTCTCTTAGACAGTAAAACGTCTATGTAGTTAGCACATTTGAACGTCTCCTATCTTGAATACATTATACACTGACGATCCAAAACATGACCGCCTGCCTAATATGCTGTTGGTCCTCCGTCAAAACAGCGCCGACCTGCCGTGGCATGGACTCTACGAGACCCCTGAAGGTGTCCTGTGGTATCTGGCACCAAAACATTAGCAGCAGATCCTTCAAGTCCTGTAAGTTGCGAGGTGGAGCCACCGTGGATCGGACTTGTCGATCCAGCACATCCCACAGATGATCAATCGGATTGAGATCTGGAGAATTTGGAGGCCAGGGCAACACTGTGAACACTTCATCGTGTTCCTCAAACCATTCCCAAACTGTGCAGTGTGGCAGGGCGCATTATCCTGCTTTAAGACCCACTGCCATCAGGGAATACCATAGCCATGAAGGGATGTACCTGGTCTGCAACGATGTTTAGGTAGGTGACACGTGTCAAATTGACGTCCACATGAATGGCCGGACCCAGGGTTTCCCAGCAGAACATTGCCCAGAGCATCACACTCCCTCCACCGGCTTGTGGTCTGCCCACAGAACATCCTGGTGCCGTCACTGCCCCAGGTAAACGGCGCACACTGACACGGCCATCCACGTGACCTAAAAGAAAACTGAACTCATGGGACAATGTAGGCGCTTTTGACGGTGGACAGGGGTCATCGTGGACACTCTGACCTGTGTCTGACTACGCATCCCCATACGCAGCAGAGTGCGATGCACTGTGTATTGTGACACATTCCTCCCGTGGCAACCATTAAAATTTTCTGTGACTTGTGCCACAGTAAACCTTCTGTTGGTTCGGACAAGACAGGATAGCCTTCGTTGCCCTCGTGCATCGATGAGCCTTGGGCGCCCAACACCCTGTCGCAGGTTTGTGGTTTGTCCCTCCGCGGACCACTGGCGGCAGGTACTCGCTGCTGACCGGGAGCACCCTACAAGCCTTGCCGTTTCAGAGATGCTCTGACCAGTCGTCAGGCCCTAGCAATTTGCCCCTTGTCAAAGTCGCTCACGTCTTTACTCCTGCCCATTTCTCCTGCATCCAACACATCAACTTCAAGAACTGACTGCTCACTTGGTGCCTCGTATATCTCACCCCTTGTCAGGTGCCATTGTAACAAGATAATAAATGTTATTCACTTCATCTGTCAGTGGTCATAATGTTTTGGCTCATCGGTGTACGATTACAGCATCTTTGGGATACCCCTTCTTAACCTGCCAGAGAAAGCAGTTGAGGCAGATACAATAACATTTAAAAGACAATTGGATAGGTATATGTATATTGGCCAAAGACGGGCAAATGGGATTAGTTTAGATGGGGCACCTTGGTTGGCATGGATGAGTTGGGCAGAAGGGCCAGTTTCCGTACTGTTTGACTACATCGTATGAGATTATGAAAGCCTTTGTTGCCAATAAGCGAGATCGGTATCTTGACCACGCATGCGCAGGCCATAGGCCACAAGCGCTAAACATTCTCGCCGGCTGAGCTGCTGCGTGTACGTTTCATCCGTATTTTCCAGTTTTGCTTCTTCGTAAGAAAATACTGCTTTAAAACTATTAATTAGGTGCATTTATGCACCCCTTCCGAATTTGGCGGAAAGTTTCCGCTTATTTCATTTCCGCCATTCTGATTTTGCCTCATATTTTTCCGCAAAACAGTCGGTAATTGCAATTTGTCAATTCAGCCGCTAGAGGTCGCTGCCTGGAAGTCGCCCCGAAAATGTGGCACCTAGGCTGGGAAAAACAGCCAATCTCAACCTCATCGGGACTTCCATGGCCGATCGGTGGGTTGAATTTGCAACCTGCAGCCGGGGCTCTGGAACTCCAGCACAGCTGGAGCCAGCACATCTATCCCCATAGCCAACTTCCTTGGTCAGCTGGATAAACCAGCAAAGCTCTGGAACCAAGAGTGCCAGAAAATCAGTGGTGGAACTGTAATGAATAAATATTAAATTTAAGTGCAAGATTATATAACTATATTAATTAATTAAGACGGGGTTAAAATATAAAACACAGCAGAAAACACAGCACCTTTTTGGGCTGATTATCAATTAATGTGCGAATTTACTTCAAGTACCGTATGCTTAGTCGAGTCGCATATATCAACTCTTTCTTCATAACTTAGTCATTCCTTTTATGACCGTTCTTTTATTCAATACCAAGAGAATTGGGATGTGTAAGGAAAAAGTAAAATAGAAAAAATAAAACAATTTTTTTTGTGTTGCAAAAAGTATCTCTCTGTTCAATAACCTTTCTATAAATAGCAGAATATACTCATGATAAACCTGACATTGTATATGTAGTCCAAGAACTACAGATTGTTGGAAATAATAGTCATTTTTCACAAACGCATAAGCGCATTTGTCGTGCCTACTTTTTTTGCTGAAAAGTTGCAATATGAATTTTGATGTAAAATTCTGAATTTTGGACATCAAAATTATGAATTTGTGAAATCAAATTTTGGGAAGTCTGATTTATGGTTAATTTGTACAAAACTACGATGATTTTGTAGGTTTTATTGCTTTATGCTTCGGTGAGTGAGCGAGATCGTGACAATTTTATTTTGCGTTGTAACTTGTATTGGAGCTGCTCCTCAGCAAGAATATGTTGCACTTCCCCAACCATGAGTTATTCTTGGTTTTCTCAATTGTTCTTGGATTGTCTGCGATGCAAAAGAAAAACAAACTTTTGAATGAATGAATTGCTGCTCTGTGCGGAATGTCAATGGATGACCAATGTAAGCTTGAAGCTGCTGTTCGTGCAGCGATTAGACAGCTGCAGAGGTAAGCATCCAGCGGAGCAGTTTGTCTGGTGAAACCTTCCCTGTAATATCACCTAGAAATGCATCATTCCGGTAGCCACACAATGCTGGAGTAACTTACCGGGACAGGCAGCATCTCTGGAGAGAAGGAATGGCTGACGTTTCAGGTCGAGGCCCTTCTTCTGAAGGGTCTTGATTCAAAACTCGGGTCAGTTCTGCGGTTTAGATAAAGTACTCCCTCCTGCAGCGTTTTTGGTTGGAAAATAATTGCACAGGCTGATTGCCAGCAAGTTGAAAGGACGACCTTGCCGCCAGCTTCAATAGCGCAGACCTGCGTGTGAGAGATATTTAGATCGTATCCACAATAACCTAAAGGATTGAATGTTTCTCGGCGCGACACGTTGCTCCATGCTCTTCCGTGCTGTTTAAAAATCAAACTTCCTGTATTGGCGGATTACCAGAGACATGACAGAGAAGGGACGGACACGGCTTGCTAGGGATTCCCCTCCGTCACCAAGGGTACATTCTCATGTCAGTGTCCGTTCGATGATAGACACAAAATACTAGTAACTCAGCGGGACAGGCAGCATCTCTGTTGCCTGAAGAAGGGTCTCGACCCGAAATGTCAGCCATTCCTCCTCTCCAGAGATGCTGCCTGTCCCCGGTAAGTTACTCCGGCATTCTGTGTCTACCGGAGTGATGTGTTTCTGGGTGATATTATAGGGAGGGTTTGATCAGACAAGCTGCTCTGCTGGATGCTGACCTCTGCAGCTGTCTAATCGTTGCACGAACACCAGTTTCAAGTTTGTAGTGGTCATCCATTGACATTCCGGACTGTAGCCACGGCCCGCACAAAGCAGCAATTCATTCACTCAAACATTTGTTTTTCTTTTGCATTGCTGACAATCCAAGAACGATTGAGAAAACCAAGAATAGCTCATGGTTTGGGAAGTGCAACATACTCCCGCTTGAGGAGCAGCTCCGGTACAATGCAAAAGAAAATCGTCACGAGCTCGCTCGCTCACCAAAGCATAAGGCAATAAAACCTACAAGATCATCGTAGTTTTGTACAAATTAACCATAAATATGCCTAATTAATAGTTTTGAAAGCAGTGTTTTCTTACCTCGAAGAAGCAAAACTGGAAAATATGAATGAAACGCAGGTCTGTAGACACGCAGCAGCTCAACCGGTGAGAATGTTTAGCACTAGTGGCCTATGACCTGCGCATGTGTGGCCGAAATACCAAACTCGCTTATTAGAATCACAAGGCACAGAAACACAGCTTGCAAATTCCATTGTAAAACATTTCTGATTATGGCTTCATAACTGTTAAGGAATGAATTGCTGTACCTGTGTCCCATGTTGGGGTCAGGGATTTGACTAATAATGGCACCAATGGTAAATTAAAAAATATTAATTCAAAGCTTAAAATGATATGCACCAGCTCTAAGAAGCAGTACTGTAAGCCTTCAGAATGGAGGACTTTGAGGTTTTGTATCCTAATAGGAAATCTGACGTTGAAGGATGGATTTGCGGAGATATTTTTTGTCGCAGTGTTTTCAATAGTTGAATGATGTGGGAACATTTCCATTCTTAATTTCAGGGAACACATTTGTGCCATGAAAATGTTGACTTTTGCACTTAATGAACCAAAAAAATGCTTCTGACAACTTCACATGTGCACCATTGATTTATACCAGTTGTGTTGTCAGGCTATAATAGGAACGTACAGTGCAGTGATCATTTAAATTAATGTTTTAACAAGAGAAAATCCACAATTTAAAAAAGGGGAAAGTGTCCCAATAGAGAATTGGAATTACAGATCAGCTATCAATTAGTATATCAGCAGATGGTTGTGTAACTCAATCCTTCAGTGAATTGCCTCCAGACTCATTAAAAATTAAAATTACTGGTGTGACTTATTGTGTATCGGAAAACTATGATCTATTACATTTTGGCTTTAATCCACAAATAATTGTGCCTGTTGGGAAAATATTTGTTTTTTTATATCTAGATCATTTTCTTTGTAGGGCGATGCAGCAACAGGCACAAAGGTTTCGTCCTCACCACCCTCGCCAACAGCCGCAGCACCAACATCAGCAGCAGCAGCAGGAGCAAATGTCTCAGCTAAACTTGCATCCGTCCAGTCAAGCTTCACTCCTTAATCCTAATCCTATGCTACAGCGTGCCCTGATAATGCAGCAGATGCAAGGTGGGATCATACTGTTGAAAGTTATTAGCAAGAATACAATGACTGAGATTAAATTGCTATTTTAATATTGTTGTAACTTATGAAATGTTCACCTCTTGGTAAAATTTTGAGCTTTATTTTGAAGCTTTACTGGTGACATTTTAATTGAGAAATGAAATAATTCTAAATAGTTTGGATAATGAGTGCAGATGTCCTTTAATAAATTTGTTAGCATGTTATCAACTTTGTGTGAGTCTGCTGTATAATTTTTTGTGGCTGAATTAAAAACATTAATTAAAAATACATTCTGTTCCAATAAAATACACACTGATAGACTTCAGTAACTTTTCCTGAGCATTAGTTTATCTAAATAAAGGGTGTATTTGGTTGCTATAGCGATTAGAATAATGGATTATTTGCCAAGTGAACTAAGTTTAAATCTTAGCTGCAGTAATTGGATTTTAGATTTGATTTTTTGTGGTTTGGCAATTCTCAACTTTTGTATACAACATTGAAGTATTCTTGCAGCTGGTGATCTGTAATTTTATAATAATCTACAACAAATTCGGTTTTAATTTATGTAATCATATTTAACTGTCTCGTAAATAATTCTGATGATTACTCGCTGTCAATTTATATTTAACACGTTTTAATTAGGGTTTTCTTTTACCTACTATATCTGAATGAACATGAACCTTTTAACTTCGTAATTAGATTCTGTAGGAAAGTGATCCTGTTAGATCCTGAAAAATACTTATTTTGAATTTGCAGCTACTTTATCCCTTCACACCACTAGAGATGTCACTCAGAATTAAAGGATATTATTTTAGGAAGGAGATGAGGAGAAATGTCTTTAGTCAGAGGGTGGTGAATCTGTGGAATACTTTGCAACTAAAGGCTGTGGAGGCCAAGACTGGATATTTGTACAGCAGAGATAGATAGATTCTTGATTAGTACAAATGTTGGAGGTCATGGGGAGCAGGAGAATGGGGTTCGGAGGGAGAGATTGATCAGCCATGATTGATGGAATAGACTTAATGGGCCGAATGGCCTAATTCTACTCCTATCCCTTATGACATTACTTTACATAGCTTAACATACTCTCCAGATTGTCATGGTCTGGGAAAATATGCTACATTCTTGTTTAATTGTGATTATGTTTTTTTGCTATTGTATTTGAAATGTGATGCCTGATTTCTGATGGACTGCTGAATGCTTTCAGAGATGATGGTTTGCCTTGTGTACATAACTTTATAATGGGGATTATTTGAATTGGACAATCCAATGAGAAATATTTTCTTAAGCGTGTTCTCGGTGAAACAATTCTAAATACTGAAAGTAAACACTGTTTTGCGGTGACTCTATATTGCCAACCTATCGTATTTTCTAAATGTCTGATTCTCACAAGTCCAATTTTATAGGTGGTCTTCATGGATACAGCATGCCTACACCAGGCCTACAACCCTTCTTCCCACCAGGATCCAGAGCATCAATTCTTGGCACCCCTCCCCTTGGCATCCAACTGCAGACTCCTCGCATCAGATTTGGGAACCAACTCTTCCCACCACGTCCTCGCGGATTCATTAAAGTAAGGGGAAACCTCATTATTATGGAGTGAATAGTTTTTTTATGAAACAATTGATGCAGGTTGATATGTTTAAATATTATGTAAATCCAGGCAAATCGTAATAGTAGAGACTGGTTTTCAATTACATTGGTGAAATATCCAATCACATGTTTAAAAAAAACTTCTCTGGATATTTTTTGTCCCGAAAGAGTACTCTCCACAGCTCGGTCAATGGGAGCCACTAGAATGCATTCAGTTAAAAGTAGTTAGTGTGAGAAATGAGCTAAAATAAAGAAACATAAACTATAGTTCCATTTCAATGTCTTGCCTGGTAATCCCAGAAGAAGAATATACTGGATTCTCTAAGATGAAGGCCTGGATGAAAAACTATTGGGCTCTTCTGCCTCCATATGGTGGAGGATCTCTATGACAATGGTTTCCAAACATGCCTTGTTTTTATCCAGTTAACAGCGCAAAGGTAATGTTTGCAGAGGAATGTCCTCGCCTTGAATCCTCTGCAAATACTTAATTGCATCTTCAATGTGGTGGATCTAAATCCTGGATCTGTGTATTTTACAATATTGTGAGAGTAAGTCCATATGCACTATCATGATTATGAAAGGTTAGCCATCCCCTCCTCAAGGGGACTTAAATATACTTTGAGGCCATCATTGTTTTTCAATGAGCCTGTGATTAAAAGTAGCATGAAATATAAACAGAAAATACTGGAAAAAATCAGCAGATCCGGCAGTGCTTGTGGAAAGAGACAGTTCATGTTTCAGATTGAAGACCCTTCATCAGAACTGAGAAAGGGGGAAAGCAAGTTAGTCAAAGTAGCAGAGAAGGTGGGGATGGACAAATGGTAGAACAAATGGAATGCCTATAACAGGGTGAAATGAGGGTGGTTATGGTGATTTTTGTTTTTTTTAAAGCACTGTAATCTGCAAAGAAATAATGATTGTATACTCGATTAAAATAAAGAAAAAATGTGTTTGCATAGAGCTTCTGCTGCTAGTGAGACCTTCATTTTTGCATTCTTGCAGAATATTTTGTGACTCTGTTAGAATTTATTTTGAAGTATTAACTGGACAGAGGGCAGAAGGTGTGGTGGCTGGGGTTGGCTCAATTGGACGGAATTTACATCGACCACAGTTAACAGTAGTTTACGCATGGCACAATTCAGGACATTCTACAAATTTCATACATTCAGAACAAAGAGACACAGTCAGAAATTTTGCTCACATAATTGCTTTCAACCAGCAATGAAAAGCAAAATCAACTGCAGTGCTAAAAATATGAGATGAAAATAATGAAGAAAACTCATTGATGTAAATTCACTCTCGCACTCCACAATCACTTTAGCTCGCCCCAGATGCTATCTGATTTGAATATTTGCAATAATTGGTATTTTTATTGCTATCACTCAGAAATTACTATTAAAAGCAACATCCCAAAATTAATTGATGGCTGTTTTGGCCTTGGCGTGTAAGTCCCAAAATTAATTGATGGCTGTTTTGGCCCTGGGGTGTAAGTGAGTGGTAGAATCTGGAATTGATGGGAATGCAGGAAAAGTAAAATGGGATTAGTGTAAGTGGGTGCTTATTGGTCATGAGAGGCCAAAGGGCCTATTTCTGTGCTGTGACTATTACAAACACTGAGGAACTATTAGTCATTGAAAGTATTACTTTAAAGACAGGGTTTAATGAATTAGAAACAAAACAACATGTATTTAGTTTTAATTTTAGAGATACAATGCGGAAACAGGCACACCAAGTCAGTACTGACCGGCGATCTCTGCACATTAACACTGCCCTACCGGGAACAATTTTACATTCATACCAAGCCAATTAACGTACATCTTCGGAGTGTGGGAGGAAACCGAAGATCTCGGAGAAAACCCACATGGTCGCGGTGATGTACAAACTGCATACAGACAGCATCTGTAGTTGGGTTCAAACCTGTGTCTCTGGCGCTGTAAGGCAGCAACTCTGTTGGTGTGCCCCATATGTATTCACAATTCATGTATGTAGTGTGAATTCACTTAAGAATATGGATTTTCAGGAAATTGAATACCTCTTTAAAGTTTATTTTCTTAGTCTGCTTTTCAGGATCAGGTATGTATCATGGATATGCAGCTAATAATAAATATGTATGTGCACCTTCACTACGGCTTCTTGGATAAGGTTCCAATCTGATGACTAGGCCCATATTTAATGTCTAGTGCACAATTTCCCACTGAAAGCAAAATGTTCTGACTTGCAGGATCCTAAGAGAATGCCTGACATGAGAAGAGGTCGTTATTCTCCACGGGGGCCATTCTGGGTAAATGCAGATCAAAAATCGGAAGCAAATAAAAACAAGACAGGCCCTAAAGCAATGGTGTCATCAGGTACTGATTATGCAAAATGAATTGTGTTAATACAGGCATGCCCTGAATCCTTAAAATCAACCGCAGAATAAAAAGGGAAATATCTTTAATTGCTGGCTTCCTAACATGATTTGTCTCTACTGTTTTGTAATGATCATGGCATTTCAAATCATTTATGCTCCATTCTAACATAGATTTTTTAGATTTCAGATGTAGAATACAATACAATATATCTTTATTGTCATTGTACAGGGGTACAACGAGATTGGGAATGCGCCTTCCGTACGATGCAATAAATTAATTAGCTAATCAGTATAAATCAGAATGCCATGGATCAGTATTGTTTTTATTATAGATAAACAAAGCATTGTTCACTTGAGGGCATGGCAAGGCAAGTGTTTGTCATGCAGGAGACTGCATGGCTAGTGAATGGGATTGGTATGTAGAAATTACATAAAGATGGAAGAGAATAGATTGGTTGAACCAGCCAGTTAACTTTTATCCTTTGCATCATATAACTGCAAATGTTGTGCTATCTCATATTTGGAGAAAGATGCATTAGGGCGGTAGTTGCTACCTTACAGCGCCAGAGACCCAGGTCCTGACGGGTGCTGTCTGTGTGGAGTTCATACATTCTCCCTGTGATCGCATGGATTTTCTCAGATTGTTCCAGTTTCCTCCCACACTCCAAAGACATACAGGTTTGTAAGTTAATTGGCTTTGGTAAAATTGTAAATTGTCCCTAGTGTGTATAGGATAGTGCCAGTGTACGGGATGATCGCTGGTCGGCACAGACTCGGTGGGCTGAATGGCCTGTTTCCACACTGTATCTCTAAAGTGATGTGAAAGAAAAGTTGCCGTTACAAATGAATATTTTTTAAAGTTTTCCTGTTTAATGCGTGAGGATTTGATCAATTATTGGTAGTGCACGTTTGTTCTGAATTGTTAATTGAAAGAATCTGAAGTGCAGGTTGTCATTCTTCCACTCCTTGTTTTTTGGGGTGCTTGCCCCATTTTGGCTTTGTGGTTGTTGCTACTAGCATTGACAGGAGTGGGATGCCTGGGAACACACTAGCTTTTTCCTTCTATATCTTTTTCTTATTCCATTCATGCTGCATCCATTACAAAGACAATAATTTAGTAATGTAATGACAGGCTGAAATCAAAGGAAACTTAAGTGTCAAATGACAGAAGTTACTTTATATTCTGAACCCACTCTAATACATATGCCTAATTGGAACCATATTTGACATTAAATTGTAATGTTAGTTTATGAAGTCTGAAACCACTTTTGTAAAGTTGCAAGAAATTGATTTGGTAATTTTAAAATGTGTAATCCTCTCCATCAGTATAAAAAAATATTGAGTTAAGCAAATTGGTATGGAAACTTCTATTAGACCAAATTAATGGGAAGGTAAGCATTTTTCACGTGCAACTTTGTAAATAGAAATAATTGTATTATTTTGCCTCAGGTAATAAACATGTTGATTTAAAGAAGGCAACTGATTCTCTATCTCTGAAAACTCAGGACTCCATGAAAGCTGATGAACCAGAAGTAAAAAGGAGGAAGCTTGGGAGGTACTTGGGATTTTATTTAAATTGCTTCTCTTTATCTCACCTTCCCCTGGGACAGCAAGTACTCATAGACTTTGTTGTTTTTGATCAGAAATGAGCCTTTGACAATAGATCCACAGCGCTGCGAATAAATCTTCCCATCTTTGCCATGCCATGCTTCATTGCCTGCTGAAACCCTTCATCCAATTTTTTGTTACTTTTAATTTAAAATTAAAATTATGAACCCTTTGACATATTTCTAAGACAAAATAAGATAAATAATTTGGAAAAATTAAGGTGTATTTATTTTTAACGGCATGAGAGAAGATTGTTTCAAAAATTCAAATAGGATAATATGATGATCTATAAAGCTTGAAATATTTAGCTCTTTTGAGGAAATAAGTGAGAAGAAAAGAGACACAATTTTATGTTGTGCAATTCAGACATTCGCATGAAATAGCCATTTGAGTTTGCAGCAAAATTGTGTTTCACTAGACAGCACTTCAGAATTGCTAAACTTAGAATTGTAACCATCATTCACCATAGATAATGTTGTACAGGTGCATTGTAAATGAGCAAAGAATGGGCTCCAGGTCTTGAGGGGGTGGGAGGTGAATAAAGCTTTAACCCTGGGGAATAGTTCACTATACGTCATTGAAGCTGTGCTTTGTTTCTTAAAGATAAATTGTTTATCTCGACAGTCGAGGCTTGATTTCTCCTGAATATCTGTGTGCAAATGTTTTGCACAACACAATGATGTGAGTTGATTGCATGTTCTTATTTTGAACTCCGAACGCAGCAATTGGCCTTCCCTGAGGAGGCACAAGGTAATTTAGATTAACGTTTCAATATTTTTCACTCCAACTGTTGACATGGAGCATTAACACGGACTTTTAAACCAGTTTGTATGACCCTCTCTGTGAAACAAGACTGCAATCTTCTGATAATAATTTAAATAGGTTTTAAAATGGCAAAATTGATCATCACCGCTAAAGATTTGTAGCAGTGACCTTTTCTTTTGGATTGATGAAGCAAAATAATTAAGATGCATGTCTTTAAGAAAATAAAACCACTTCAGTATTTTAGAATTCAAATAAAATGTTTATTGATGATTTCTGGGCACCTTTTCATACATTTTTAATAAATCTTCCATATGATTGCATTTAAATCGAATTGCGACTCTGCCTGATGGTCCTTTCTCAGTTTCCCTCTGTTGGAGAATAAAAATAAATTTAAAATACCATAAAACTAAAATTAAAACATCAAAATGAAGAAAAATAACTAAACTACTTAACTGCCCTTAATTTCTCCCTGGAATCAAATGCCCTATTTAAATTAATGTGGTCAAGCTTTTAATCTTGACCATCTCTGCTATAAAGCTGAGTAGAATGTAAAGAGCACCTGGCTCTTTAATAAATCTGTGCTCCAGTTTATTTACAATATCCGTGCTTCAACAGTGGGTGAGTGATAGAAGGTTGGCTGTTCACTACAAAATTACTGAATAAAGTATAATCTGGCCTAGGCTGAGTTGTCTCTGTTCTCAAACATAGAACAGCACCAGAAGAGGTTTTCCCAGAAGTAATGAAACAGTACAGCACATTGGGACAATTATGAGTATAAGTGGATCTGTTATTAAACTTACAGGGTGGAAATTAAAATACAACATACCCTATTTTTGTTTCTTCTCTTCCTCTCACTTTCTTAAAAGGGGCTATACATCTTAAGATTTATAGATCATCATATTATTGTATTTGAATTGTTTTCAAAAGCAATTTCCTATTATGCTTTTAAAAAGAAATATGCTCAGTTCTTCACAACTCTGCATTTCATTTTGGCTTGGGACATAGAGAATGAGTTTGTAATTTTTTGGCTTCTCTGATTGTAACTAAGAGACAAAATGTGCAAAAAAACTCAGTAGGTCTTCCTGAGCCACCTCAGGCCCGTGTCCATTTCCTTACCGATGTATTTGTCTGCGGCCTCTTCCATTGCCAAATTGAGATCGCATACAAACTGCATGAACAGCACTTCATATTCCGCTGGGGTGCCAATTCTCCAATTGCAGGTAAACCACCCCCTTTCTCCTGATCTATGCAGGTTCTCTCTTTCACATTTTCTTTCCCTTCTTCCTACTCATCCCCCACCCCATCATTTTGATCTACTCATCGCACCTTTAGGTTCTACGTTTTCACCTTTACCTTTCCTTATCAGATTCCACCATATGTAGCCCTTTGGATTCTCCGCTTATCACCTCCAGCCTATGTTACAATCTCCACCTTCTCTTCCTCTCCAACTCATCTGCGAATCAGCCCCTCCTTACCTGGATTCACCTTTCTCCCAGCTTTTGTCCCACCCCTTCCCCTCACCTCTTTCTGCTAGTTATCTCCCCTCTACTCCAGTCTTGAAGGATCCTGGCCCAAAACAATGTCTGTCCATTTCTCTCCAGAGATTATGCCTTGTTTGCTGTGTTCCGCATGCAGTTTGTTTCTTTTGCTCAAGATTCCAGCATCTGCTGTGTCTTGTATCCCTAAATAAAATGTTGTTTACTGCCTAGTTAATCCTTTGGATTTGGCGATACTGATTGAGCGAGAATGTTGTCACTAGAAGGATAGTTAGTATTCAAGATAATCTTGTGTGTTGTGTATAAATCAATGGAGAAACAGTAATAGAATAAAACAGTTTGTGAAAATTACCTCAAAGAATCATCGTTATCTCATTTACAATTATCTTGAGGGTTTTATTCCATTCTTTTAACTGGAAAAAGTACTGTTATTTCCTTTTCCATTAAGCCTTAGCAATTAAACATTCTGTGCATTGCCTAATTCATCATGGTTGGAAATCTTCTCAATATTTCTTTTTTCCCCACAAAGCCCTCTGCTACTTATGCCCTTTATTGCCCTTTATTGCCCTTCTGCTATTTATGCCCATTAACTCAGTGGGATTTAACGAAGTCATTTTCTTCTTTCTGCAGCCAAAATGATGATGTAATTGAACAGTCTAATTCCGGCGAGACAACCATATCAAAGAGTACAACGAAAGAAGGTGATTTAAAGAAAAGTACTTTGGGAGTCTGTAATAAAAGTGTGGAAGACGCTCTGCTTTAACTATCAAAGGCCATACAAATCATCTGCATTTTAACACCTAATTGTAACATCCAGTGCTATGTATCTTATAGAGGTGTGGATGATTGTTTATCACCACCCTATGTTATATTTTCTCACTCCCACACTTCCCAGTGGTTCACCTATGTAAATTTCAAGAAAAACATTGCAAGTGGTTGTGTTGCTGCTTCTTATCCAAACGAGTGGATTTTGTCAGTGTCTAAAGGTACATTGTTATAGTTGACTGATGATACACAGGCTAACACTGGAAATACTGCACAAAGGATAACAGCTGGAAATTGGGATCAAGTAAATATATGATTGGTTGAGCTTTTGCGCTTGTATTGTCAGTTGAGGGAGAACTTTGGGAAAATCACCGCGAGAGTAACATTCAAGTTATTCTCGAGTAAATATCTAGGGATTAACTGTAATGGAATAAATCAGGTTGTTGAATTTATCACAGAACTTTTACATAGTTTGAGTTTTTTGTAATTTTCTTACCTGGATGAGATTCTGTTGTCCTCTGAAGGGTCGAATTCCAGTAAGAGAACGTGTCAATGTAAAATTTTTCCAATAGCTTCACATTTCTTCATAATTAGAAACATTTTTTGCCTACAGCTATGGTATTTTATATTCTATAGTCTCTTCTGGATCTATCCTGGTAGTGGCAGCTAGATTCCAGTCTGCCTGTCAGATTGCTTGGAAAAGGAGTTCATTTTTAAAAAATTCTATTTACAGAAACTGATAAAAATGAAGAGAGTGGAGCTGGTGAGAATTTTCAACACAATGCAGCTAACACAGAGGTAAGAATAACTTTTTTCACTGTATGCTTCCTTACATTATGCCTTTGGTCAAGTGGAGGAAGCCAAAATGGTCCAATGGAAGCCAGATATCCCCATTAAACATGGATATCTTTGGATGGTTCTCAGTCAGAAAAAGACCATGAATAGTCTTGGCTGTAATTCGTGGCTTAACAAGGGTGGGTTAACCGAAACCAAACATCATTATTTTTTCTTTGGAAGTTGACTAGAAGATTGTTAGTTAATTTGCGAAGATCGCTTTTCAAAGATACCGTGGTTTCGGATTTTCTTTGCTTTTGCAGATTGCAATAAAATGGAAAATGCACCCTTTTGTTATTGAGAAACAAGGTCAGTGTTGGAGATATCAGTGTGGAGAGTACAAATATGCAAGGGCAGTTTGAGATTGAGAAGGAGGCTATTGAAGACATTAAGGTAAATAAGTTGCCAACGCTTGATGGGATCTATCCCAGGTTATTTAGGGAGGCAAGAGTGGAGATTACAGAGGCCTTGATGAGGATCTTTGTTTCTTCTCTCGTCAAAGGCGAAGTCCCAGAGGGCTGGTGAATGGCCGGTTGTTCCTTTGTTTAAGAAAGGAAGTAGAGAGAATCCAGAGATCTATAGGCCTGTGAGCCTCACATGAACTAGTTGGATGGAAACTATTGGAGAGAATTTTTCATGATAAGATTTACTCCCATTTGGAAAAGAATGAGCTAATCAGGGATAACCTGCACGGTTTTGTATGCAGCAGGTGCTGTCTCAATAACTTGATTGAGGTTTTTGAGGAGGTGACGAAGGAGATTGAAGGTAGGGCAGAGAATGTTGTCTACATGGATTTTATCAAGGCATTTGATAAGGTTTGTCATGGTAGGGTGATCCAGAAGATTAAGATGTACGAAATTCATTTTGACTTGGTCGTATGGATTCAGAACTGGCTTAATCATAAAAGACATGGTTATGTTGGTGGGTAGATATTCTGGCTGGAGGTCTGTGACCAGTGGAGGTCCGCGGGGATCTGTGCAAGGACCTCTGCTGCTTGTGATAGAAATAAATTACTGAAACGTAAATGTAGATGGGTTGGTGAGTAAGTTTGTTGATAACACCAAAATTGGAGGAGTTGCAAACAGTGAGAAATGCTTTCAGAAGATACAGCGGGATATAGACTAGCTGCAGAAATGGTGGAGAAATTTGCAGATGGAGTTAATCCCGAGCAAGTGTGAGGTATACTTTGGGAGGTTAAATGTAAGGAGACAATAAACAGTTAATGACAAGACCCTTAATTGATGTGCAGAGGGATCTGAATGTGATCTAGCTCCCTGAATGTGGCAGGATGGGAGGCTGTGGAAAGGATGCAGAGGAAGTTTACCAGAATCCTGCCTGGATTAGAGGGTTCCAGCTACAGAGGTTGGATAGGCTTGGATTGTTTTCTCTGGAACATCGGAGGTTGGGTTGATAGAAACTTTTAAAATTATGAGAGGTGTAGACAGGGTACAACCTTTTTCCTAAGATGGAAATGTCTAACACTGGAGGGCATTTTTACAAGGTATGGGGAAACTTTAATGGAGATGCAGCTTTTTTTTACGCAGAGTGGTGGGGAATCTGCCAAGGGGTGGTGGAGGCTGATAAAGTGATGGAATTTAAGAGGCTTTTGGATTGGCGTACGGAAGTGCAGGGACTAGAAGGATATGGATCATGTACGGGCAGATGAAATCAGTTTAACTTAGCATCATGTTCGACACAAACATTGTGGGGTGAAAGGCCCTTTCCTGTGCTGTACTATTGTATGTTCATTTTCTATGAATAGCTAATACTAATTATGTAGGAAATCCCAATATAGCAGAAAAATTAGTGTTTGCGTTAAGCATGATGACAAGCTTGGATTTCAAAGCCAATGGATTTGCACGAAGAGATGGCGAAAGGCAATATGGCTTTCTAGTTTTGATTGTAAGATTATAAAATCAGAAATCTCTATTGTTAACAATTGAAGAAGTATTGATGGTAGTTTTGGGAGGGAGTGGGACCTATATTCCACAAAAGTTCCCATCTAGTGAAATTTAGTTTAACATTGTGATGATCCACAAGGAAAATACTAAAATCTCTCATTGATCATGATGCCCATATATGCCAGGTGACAGTGGTACGATTTGGGACGAAATTTGGTGAAATTTCAGGACGAAGGTTTTGTGAATTGTTTTATCTTTTCTAACATTTTGTACATTCTGGTTGAGGAAACGAGAATAAAAGAAATGGGATATGTTTGTTTTTTGCAACTTCTTGATTCACGTGTATCTTTGGAAATGCGGTACTGTTTGTGTGAATGATGCACAAGATACTAGGATGATTTGACTTGTATGCCACATGTCAATTAGCAAAGCAAGTATTATGCTTTTGCTGACTATCTTCTTTATCCCTCTCTGTTCAAATTGATTTTGATTCCCACTGAGTGAGAGGGTTTACAGAGAAAACAAGTGTAAATGTGTATCTTACAGATGCTGAATACCATGAGTTCACTGAAAGTAACGATCCAGCAGAGCAGTGAAAGTCGGGCAATCAGTACGTCTGCAGCTGATTCTGGATCCATGGGCAATGAGGACTCTGAGGAGGAGTTGGATTCCATGCCTACCAAGTTCATCTGTTATATCTGTAATGTCAACTGCAATAATCAAAAGGTAAGGCAAGTGGCACTGACTTGTAGAATTGAATGAACAATGGAAAGGATCTTTGATCATTTGTATAATATTCCCCTTAAGGAAGCTGTTCACATGAAGATTGTAATTCACAGAGGTGCACTCTGGAGATGGTATTGGATGAGTGTATTGTGGGGTGATGCATAGGTGCAGTCTGAGCCATACCCCTCTGTTTACAGTTGCAAATTGGATCAGCAACACAACTTTATTCTGATGAAGTAGCCAGATTCTCCATGTATCCTACACTTTAACACTTGCACTCAGCTCAGAGCAGAATTGCTTCCATTCAAAAGGGGAATAGGGTATATTTCTGATACTGTATGAAAATTTAAAAGCCAGAGCAACAGGCTGCCAAATTACTATGTGCTTTATCCATTGTCACCTGACAGACTCAGGTTTTTGCACGTTTGTGCAGCTTAAAGACAACCATGTTCTTTGCAGCTCTCGAAGTAATTTATCTAAATAATGTCTTTGAGTGATACAATGTGGAAACAGGCCTTTCGGCCCAACTTGCCCACACTGGCCAACAATGTCCCAGCTACACTAGTCCCACTTTCCTGCGCTTGGTCCATATCCTTCAAAACCTGTCTTATCCATATACCTGTCTAATTTTTTTCTTAAACGATGGGAGAGCCCCAGCCTCAACTACCTCCTCTGGCAGCTTGTTCCATACACCTACCACCCTTTGTGTGAAAAAGTTACCCCTCAGATTCCTATTAAATCTTTTCCCCTTCACCTTGAACTTATGTCTGGTCCTCGATTCCCCTACTCTGGGCAAAAGACTATGCATCTACCTGATCTATTCCTCTAATGATTTTGTCTATAAAATCTCCCTTCATCTGCCTTCACTCCATGGAATAGAGACCCAGCCTACTCAACCTCTCTATGGCTCACACCCTCTTGTCCTGGCAACATCCTCATAGATCTTTTCTGAACCCTTTCAAGCTTGACAATATCTTTCCAGAACTAGTCTTAGAAATGTCTTAGAAATTGTATAATGCAACAAGTGAAGGAGAAATGCATAGTTCAGCAAAGACTCCATGTGTCTTGTGGAATGCTCTGTCAGCAAAGACTTTTGGCAATTTATTGTCAACGTAAGCATTTGAGAAAGGTGCTTGACAGGTTCTTGCAATAGCTGTTGGATGACGGATGCAGAAATGCTCGCAAAGCGAATGTAAATCTTGTCTGAAGAAAACCAATGATTTTGTCCAGTATTGCTTGGATTTTGCATATTTGGTTCAAAATTGTCAATGTTTCAATTTACCTTTTTCTTTCAAAGAACTTTCAGAAGCATATGATAGGGACGCGCCATCATCAGAGACTCTTGGAGATTCAGCAGATAAGTAATGCTTGTCTGGCCACATTAATTCCACCGTCGGGCTCAGTGGGAAGAAGCAGAGAAAGGTGGGTGCAATTACTGGAGATTGATAATATGGAGTCCTTTGAAATACCTGACATTAAAATCACTACAGAAGGAAATCTCCAACTGGTGAATTATGTATAACTTCAACACAATCAGATTACTCGGGTTAATTGTTGAAAGGCTGGTTTTATTTTTCCGAAGCCTCTTTCTACCTCTTTTTTGAATCTTGCAAGTATAATTTTAATTTTCTATCCTGTATTTATCTAGCATTCCCTAAATATTCCAGTTGTGTCCAGAAACTCCCCACTGGAGCAATTTTTGGAATGCGAGATCAGGTAAAATCTGAGGACTGGATACCCCAGCCAGTTCTAAGTAACCCTTTCTTGCTTTACAGTGCCAGAAAACGACCTAAATGGTGCAGTACCTGCCAGGGTCATTTCAGAGGGAGCATAATTGAACACCGCAGGACACAGACGCACAAGGTAGACAGAAAAGCTTCCAGAGATATTGCTTGTGTTGTACTACCGTTTGATGAGTGCCTCTAAGAGAAAAGTTTGTTTTCCTTTTAAATATTGAGAGCTCCTCTGAAACTTTGGAATAACATTTCAGGTATTAACGAATGTTTGGCATTTAAAGCATTCTCTGTCTTGCTTTTGTTTAAATATGTTTAAATATTTAGTTTACTATAACAATGATTCCTCAACATTTTGTGTTGCATCATCATGAGTCAAGTCAAGAGTGTTGTATTGTCGTTTGTTCCAAAACAGCAATGAAATTCTTACTTGTAGCAGCACAACAGATATGTAAACATATTTTAATGTAAATAGCATGATAAATAACAATGGCAGGAGTGAAATGAGAGTGTGGCCAGTCTTTGTGGTGTGAGTCTTTGATGCTACCTGCGTTTTTGAGGATACGACTCTTGTAGATCTCTGCAGCTGGAGGGCAGGTCAGTACCCGTAATGGACTGGTAGTTTGGAGATGCTGCGGAAACTGGCCCTTTGGCCCACTGAGTCTACGTCGACCATAGATGCCCGTACACTAGCACTGTCCTACACACACTAGGGACAATTTACAATTTTACCAGGCCAATTTGCCCACAACCCTCTGCATTTTTGGAGTGTGGGAGGAAACTGGAGCTCCTTGAGAAAACCCACACAAGTCATGGGGATGTTCAATAAGTTTTCCTTATCAAAGGTGAACAAATCTAGAAGATGCAGTTTAGGGTAAGGGGTAAGACATTTGGGGGGAATCTGAGGAGAAGCTTTCTGCGAGAAAGTGGTGAGTGCTTGGGTTGTATTGCCAGATAGAATGCAGAAAATGGTCGCTGACGGCACTTAAGAAGTGTCCACACAAGCACTTCAATCACCACGGCATTTAAGGCTATGGGCCAAATGCTGAAAGATGGGATTAATAAGGATGGTTTCCCACTGGTTGGTATGGTCTGAATGGCCTGTTTCCATGCTATAATACGCTATTTTGTTAGAATTGCGAAGGGTGGGGTGGGGATCGCCTGTAAATTACTTTGATCCCGATCGCCTGTAAATTATCATTGTAGAAAAATAATAAATTGATTTGTTAAAAAGCCTCCGACTTTGAAAATGATGATGCTGCTGTTGGATTTGATGCTCCTACTTGTGTATAGAACTGGGGGGAAAAAAACGCACAGAGTACTGACGTAAATCAGCAGATTAGGTAGCATCTCTGGAGAACATGTATAGGCGATGATTCGGGTTGAGATCCTTCAGACTGATGGGGTACTGGAATCTGTATAAGTCAGAAGAGACAGTAAGGTCACCCAGGAAAGAGAAGTCACAACTGAAGGACTTTCTTTATTTTCATCATGTCATAATGCCCAGCTGTACAAAACAATTTGACTGCCCATCAGTTATTTTGAAATTTGCTCTGACACTATTTGTATATTCTTTCTGGGTTATTGGTGCATGCATTATCTTTCATTCGGAGATGGATGTAGCCCCAGCCAGAATGATGTGAATAGTACAATAATCAAGAAACGGGCAGCGTTGCAAAGACGTGCGCTTCCTTTTTTAAAAAAAATTGAAACCACTAGGCAAACAAATCCCGTCCCATGTTGCAGCTACGTCATTTATGTTCTCTGTTTTGTCACTAGCTTTCTAAGTATTCTCTGCGGCCTTTCTGCACTGTTTGCAGCAGACATTTCAAAACACCCCGCAAGTTTGTGGAGCACATGAAGTCGCCAGAGCACAAGCAGAAAGTGGAAGAGGTATGCTAACCTTTTTTCTAAACTTTTCACTTGTTTTCACATGGGATTTGGGGGGCATTTTTAGGCCAATTGACTTTCATTGTATTTGGAATGGCTATTCCTGTGCCCTAGAGCAGTTTAGATGAATTACAGCGTTCAATGGCAACATTTATACGGAACCTTCAATGTGTTGAAACTGAAATGGCGCTTCACAATAGTATTATTGAATACATTTTTACCAATGAGACACAGGATGATGTTAGAACAAATGTCTAATTGTCTAGATGTCTAAGAGGTGAGTTTTATATATTATCGTTAAAAAAAATTAGTGTTTTAGTTTATTATGGAAGTTTCAGATCTTGGATGAGTGGAAAAACAGATTGACAGAGACTGGGTGTAAAATCAGGCATGTGCAAGAAGCTGGTGTTAAGGAAGCAGGGAGTTTTTGAATGGATGTAGGAGTGATTGAGATTGCAGATAATTAGGAGAACCAACATCGTGAAGTGACTTGAATACTTGAACAATGAGGATTTTGAATTTGAGGTTTTGCTGTCTTGGGACAAGTGTAGAGGCAATGACCAAGGTGCTGGAGTAACTCAGCGGGACAGGCAGCATCTCTGGAGAGAAGGAATTGGTAACGTTTTGGGTTGACCCTCTTCAGACTCGACCTGAAACGTCACCCATTCCTACTCTCCAGAGATGCTACCTGTCCCGCTGAGTTACTCCGGCTTTTTGTGTCTATCTTTGGTTTAAACTAGCATCTGCAATTCCTTACACCAAATGTTTGTTTTGTTTAGTTTAGTTTAGAGATACAGTGTGGAAACAGGCCCTTCGGTCCACCAAGTCCGCACCAACCAGTGATCCCCACACACTAACGCTATCCTACACACACTAGGGACAATTTATATTTATACCAAGCCAATTAACCTACAAACCTGCACGTCTTTGGAGTGTGGGAGGAAGCCGAAGATTTCTGAGAAACCCCACGTAGGTCAAGGGAGAAAGCACAAACTCCGTACAGACAAGCACCTGTAGTGAGGATGGAACCTGGGTTTCTGGCACTGTAAAGCAATAGCTCTACCGCTACGCCATCGTGCTATTTGTGATGTACATAATCTGTGAACAAAAAGTAGAATTAATTTTTTGTATCTCTATCGAACAATATTTGTGCTGTAATAGATCACACTTGTTACTCTCAATGATATCCAAGATGTAAGCTCCCTTGCATTAATTTTAAACACTTTTTGGCGGGGTCACATTAGAAGATTAGAAGTAGAAATAACCTATTCAGCCCCAATTGTCTACTGTCCTAATCTAAGATCATGTCTGATTTTGTTTTTGCTTTAACTCCAGTTCCTGCATTAACCCAACTGCATTGATTTCCTTATTATCTATATCATTCTCTGCCTTGAATGTGCTTGATGACCGAGCTGCCTCCATCTACTTTAGCGGAAAATTTTAAAGAGTTTACTATTCCTTGAGTGGAGAGATTTCTTTTCATCTCAGTGCTGAATACCCAACCCTTCATACTGGTCCTTTCAGGTCTTTTCAAGAATTTTGAAGGACTTGGCGAGATCGCTTTCAGAGCCATCTTAAATTGGTATTCCCACATTGCGCAGCAATTTGACACAAATGAGATTTTTATGAGACCAGTTCACAGGATGGTTGAACAACATTGCTGGGTGATAGGAATCGCCGAGGTCAAACTTTCCTTCTGAAACATTAATAAATAATTTATTTGCAATGATAGATTAATGCTCGCCTTGATTGATGTTGTAAGATTTTGATTACAAATTTAACTTTCTTTAAAATCCTTTGCATTTATATTCATGTCCCTGTGTCATTGGTCCATTAAAAATAACAAAACAAGTATCTTGTAGGAGAGCATTTCCAGCAATGACCTTTTGTAACTCATTCTGGTATCTCTGGACACATCCAAGGGTTTGTCCTTTGCTTCCTCTTCTTCTTCCTGTTCCAAGGCAGACTCCTGTTCCAAGGCAGAAGCATCCAAAAAATTCTGTCTTTAAAACATTTCAAAATTTTGCATTTGTGTTGATGAACCTCTTCTCTTGACTTCACTACATAGGTAGTGTCAATTGCTAATTCAAAATCCAAATATGGACAATTCACTTAAAAACTGGAAATATCTACGCCACATAATTGAGAGTTGGAAGGTACAGGAAGGGTGGGTGGGTTGATACTTGGGGAAGGTTTTCAGGAAATATGCACATTTGAGATTTCGGCACTTCTTTATGTTCACCACCAACCTGTGTAATTGGACATTGTTAAATTGCATTTGTTGCCAGGTTAAACTACAGCGTAGCTCCCTGGATAAAGATCCGGCTGGACAAGATGATCCAGAGGACATGATTACTGTTGATGCAGTTGGTTGCTTTGATGAAGATGATGAAGAAGGAATGACCGAGGATGATGACTGTGATTCTGATTGTTTAAGTGATAGTGATTCTCAGGTTTGTCAATATGCTGTCAGAATGGCTTGTAATTCCTTATTCCATCATGTTTAAATAATAATTGTTATTCAATACAGCATGGACGATGAAGCTATATCTTTAACTATTCTATTACTGTTTTTATGTAGTTAATCTTTACTACAGATCCTCATTTGTACAGTACTGTTAATGTACTAAAGGCTTTTCACCACATTATCAAACAAAGTTTGACACCGACCATATAAGATGATGCTAGGACAGATGACCAAACAACTTATGAAGGAGATTTTAAAGAGTATCTTAAATGATGGTAGAAACAAAAGTTTAGAGAGGGATTTTTATAAATTGGGACCCAGAGAATGGACAGAATAGCAATCATTGCCAGTGTGAAGAAAATAGGGTATATGCAAAAGTTTCAAATGTCCCAGGCAGACCGAGCCAGGGTATATTGCAGAAATGGGAAGAGATGGAAGGATTTTAAAATTAAGATGTTGCGAGATGAGTTGTAGTTAGTCTAGATTAGCAAATTCTGTGGTGGGAATTGCACATTCATATTTTTTTCTAGGAAGCAAAGGAATTTCAGTAATAAAATGCAGCTCTTTAAAATAATGAAGATTATCGGACTAAAATTGATAAATACTCAATCAGGGTCAATGAAACCAACTTCACAAACTCTAAACAGATTGGGGGTTATGAATCACAAAGATTGGCAGTCGTGTGACATGGTACTGCTGAAAGGATAGCTTATTTGGAGATTGAAACCTATTGAGAAAGAGGACTAAAAAATTGTGGGAATTGCTAATTATTTTTTTTAATTTCCTCAGAAATTCATAAAGGCCCTTTGATTAGGAAATTAACAATTAGCTTGGTAGAGGTAATCATAAACAAACTCAGCATGAATGTGATAACTTTTTGGCCCAACTCGCCCATGCATACCCAGTTGCCCACCTGAACTAGTCCCATTTGCCTGCATTTGGCCCATGTATCTTTCTACTAAAACTCTCGTTTGTTTGTTCCTGAACTACAGCCAAAACAGTACACGATAGCACGACAAATTTAGGCCCACCTTACTCACTTTGGTGCTAATGGAAGAAGCCTTGTTGAAATCGGTGTTATATTTTTTAAGTTATTCACATTTTAAAGTTTAAATCTATCTCCTAGGAAGTGGAGGGAGGATAAGAGGGTTTGAGAGGGATAGAGGGTAAAGGAGGAGGGGGGGGGGGGTGAAGGGAGGGGAAGGGGGGAGGGAGGGAATGGGGAAGAGGAGGGGGGTCAAGAAGGGAGGGGGAGGAGAGGGTGCTGCACCAATGCAGGAGAGGCTTGGGCCCAACGGGTCCACTTGGTCTAGTATCCCTCTAAAGCTTTAGATTGACACAAAAAGCTGGCGTAACTCAGCGGGTCAGACAGCATCTCTGGAGAAAAGGAATAGGTGATGTTTCGGATCGAGACTCTCCTCGACCCAAACCATCACCTATTCCTTTTCTCCAGAGATGCTGTCTGACCTGCTGAGTTACTGCAGCTTTTTGTTCTATCTTCGGTTTAAACGAGCATCTGCAGTTCCTTCCAACACATTCCCTCTAAACCTTTTCTATCCATGCATCTGTCTAAATGCCGTTGAAAAATAATAATTGTACCTGCTTCTATCATTTCTTCTGGCAGTTCATTCCACATACTCACCGCCCTTTGTGGAAAAGCTTGTTGTCCCCCCCGCCCCATTCACCTCAAAGTAATGCCCTCTGGTTTTGCTTGACATCTCTGAAATAACATGGGATATACAATTTCTTGAATAAATGTGTATTTTAGAATGGGGAGAGAAAACAAACATCTGCTTTGTATATTCAGGCCTTGATGTCAGAATTCCCGAAGGAGCCATATGATACAGAGACTGTATATGGTGAGTACTGAAAAAGTAATGTTGACCATTGCTTTTCTTCATTAAACACAATAAATTCACCCAAGTAAAGCTAACTTAATAATGTAGACTGGTAAAATAACACAAATGTTTTTAATTTAATGAAATGTTCCAAATTTTCTACACTGGACTTTTGTAATATATCCAATGTAAGAAAGGAATCTTATATTATCATAATCAGATAATCACCAAGCAAAGGGAAGTTCAGGATAGGTGCCAGAAACGTTTAGCTGGAAGTATAGATTTTGAACAGGATCCCAAAGGGAATGATATAAAGTTGACTACAATTACAGAATTGAAAACTTGTATGACTGAGGCCATGGCTGTTAATGGTAGATGGAAAGAAATAAGAATCAGAGAATTATCGGATTCAAATAAGTTATAAAAATACAAGGGAAACGCCATGGCTAGTTATGGAAACTAGGATGCGAATTGTGTGTTTGTGGCATTGCAGATTTGGGAGCCAGTGTGGGTGAACAAATACAGGGATGATGTCAGTTGGGATATGAGCATACATACGGAGAAATGAGGGTGAAAGGCTGTTCAGGGACATTGGAATAGTCAAATCTGGAGGTATCAAAAACCTACGTTAGTTTCTGCAACACAGACTGATACAGGGGCAGGGATGTGTAGTATTGTGGATGGATGGTCTTTGTGATGGACAGGAAATGTGTGAGGTTCACGTTAAGGAGTCAAAGAAAATCCTATGTGACAAATGGTTTGGTTCAGTCTGAGATATTGCTGGGGAGAGTAAATAACCAGTGAAGACAATAATCATGTTGGGATGATGGTGTCAGATTTGAAAGGAAGATCAGAGAGGTGATTACATCATCAGCTAGCATGCATACTGAGAAGGGAAATTGGTTTGTGAGCAGATTAGTACAGATAGGATGGACAGAACTGCTGGGTCTAGTGAATATGGTGCATCTGAAGAGGACTGGAACTGGAAAAGTATCTGAAGGAAAATGTGGGTTCGGGATTGGGCTTGAGAACAATTATGGGGAAAGTTTAGCTTGGTGGATAGGTAGAATACAGCAGGAGCAAAATAATTAGCTTTGCTCTTAGTTTAAAGAGAGGTAATGAACTGTTTGCCAGGCAGCACAAATTGATCTAAGGAGGTGCATTGGGAGTTAAAACAAAAGAGATTATCTGCTTTTTCCAATTGAGTTGTGATATACTTTTTCCAGAAGGCTGTTCTGCACTGTGATTATCATCACTGGTTTAAAATGGTTACTGTGAGTCTAATTATCCCCATGCTGTATTTCTAACAAGATTATTATCTATTAAATGATGGAGTTATGATTTGGCATCAATTATGGTAACTCAAACTTTCTGCATATAACGAGTTTGTTTTGATCTCAGATGTACAAATCCATTGCATCGCTCTCAGATTTGTTCATTGAATTTAGCAATTAAAGAATAGTAGAATAATAGATTGTAAAGGACTGGTGTTATAATGAGCAATAATTTGGGGGAAGAAGGGAGGAGATAGGAAAATTGTCTGGGTGTAAATAGGAAGTGCATAAATTGATAGGTGGCTTGTTATTCTCACTATGTTAATGTACAAAATAGGAAAACTCATTAAAAGTAAAGTGTGAAGCCTGAGGTATCTTATCCCCACTTCACCACATTGAAACAAATCTTTTTTTTGATCCTTTTTGTTTTCTCCTTGTAACTTTTTTTTCAGGTTCTTGGTTTAGATTATGATAGCATCCACTGACAGGATAGAGATGCCCATCTGCCTTCTCCAATGACTGTATTTATCTAAATTGTTTCAGTACTTTGGACTAATCTGCAAATAGAACCAGAGATATCCTATCCTAAATGTCTTTATGTAAGCCCAAATGCACCTCTTTCTGTGATAAACATCACTATTCCTCTGCCATTTTTCAAACTTCACTATCTTGCATGAAAATGTCTCCCTGAAAATATTGTCAACTTAGGAATAACCAGTCATTTCATTCCTCGGGCCTGTACCCTGCCATCGAGCTGGATTGTGATTGAACTTTCATTTCACTCCATTTTTCATCTTTAATTTTATCCTTCAATACCTGATTTTAAAATCTGGCAGTCCCTAATGTGAAAATTTCAATGGAGCTTCACCATCGACAGTTTCCCTGGGGGAACAAATTCCAGATGTGAAGATGCTCGTGAATTGACATTCCCTGATGGCATTAATACAATCTTTTGGTCAAGATATTTCGACGAGAAGAAATAGTCGCTGCAATTACTATCACATCTTAATTTTTTTTTAATATCTTGAGTACCTTACCCTTCAACTTTCTAAACTCGAGAATACAGATGTACTTTGTCCATAGCCTCATATTTTAACCATTTCAGGCACAACCTCAAAGCTCCATCTTTGTGTTTTGCCTTTGCAAGTACTGGAAATCATTCTTCAACCCAAATTTATCAATTTTTTTTAATTTATAGAGTACTATTTCAGATTGTTTTAATTATCGCTCTTGACCCCTCAGACATTGAGTTCATACACCAAACAGCAGAACCTTTAAAATCAAGTTTAAATGGGACGTGTTTTTCCGAAGTTCAATCTTTTCCATTCGATTTGAAAAATATAGATTGCCTATTAAGTTTAGAATCAGTTGATTACAAACAATAAATTCCAGTTCTGATTGTTATTCTCCCGTTGCCTAGCCTACCCTACGTTCCTAGTTATATCTAGTGCAGATGACTAAATTGGTTCTTGTACCAAAACAATATGTATAATTGTGACTTTCCATTATAATACCATGAAAGGCTTTCACTATGCACCTCCATTTATCTCTGAATCTAGAAGTTGATTTATTTTTATATGTAGCCTTAATTCTTAATACTGATTGTGTCAATTTTCTGTTAATTATTATAGTTAATTTTTGTTTTTTAAAGTAAATATCGTATGCAATTCTGTTTTACTTTCGATTTGTGTGCTTTTATGATTAGGGCACATTCAATGTAACTTAGTGATCGTCTTGGTTCCCCTCTCCTCCACAGGCCAGGAATATGTGGTCCCTGTGACAGGTTTCCTCTGCAAGCTGTGTCATAAATTCTACCATTCTGAGTCCACTGCCAGATTTACCCACTGCAAGTCACTGATGCATTTTCAGAACTTTCAGGTTAGATGGTTGTTCCATAACGTGGCCAATGTTTCATTTTCTTTCTCTCCTCACTATCTTTATCATCTCTCAACCCACCTAATGTCTTTACCTTTCTGTTCCATCCTCTCTTTTAACCCACCTTTCTTCTTACTACCACTCTTTCTCACCTCCAGCCCTAATCCTTCCCTTGGCCCTTTCTCCAGAGCCTCTCTCTGTTTCTGTGCTTTCCAATTTTGGTGTTTCGCGTAGTCTCAGACTTGCTTTAAGATCCCTTCACTTCCACCAAATGTACTTCAGTTTTATGTATGCAACTAGAATTTTCCCAGTTTAAGAAAATGTATCTGAATTATTTAATCTCCCTGGGACGCTGTTTGATCTAATATTTAATCATCCATATTGTGTTGGTGAAAATGTACCATGCAGATTTAAGTTTTGTCCTATTCAGCGTACCTCTTTAACTGGTCAAAATGAGAATGAAGTGGTTTATATTTGGCGCATGTATTTTTTCTTGGAAAATGAATAATTTTAATGGCCCCAAACTAGATGGGAATACCATGTTTGTGAACTTTGTTCCATTGATTTAAATTAAAGAATTTTATATACATGATGCACCAGAAAAAAAGTTGAGAATTTGTAATGGAGGTACTGTCATCCAGAGATGCTGTGGAATCAGGAATGTGGGAAAGGACACTGGGCATTGAGGTACATAGTTTGGCAAACGAGGTTAGCTTTGCATCTATCTTTTTTTCTAGATCTGGATATGTTTAATGGTGCTACTGATCCCCCAATCCAAAATGATAATGAAGAGGTATTAATAATGTATCTTCATGAAGGAAAATTGGAGCAAGTCTGTGACCTGTTAAGCATTCATTTTCTATTGAGCTTTGAGGATTTAAGTTATTGCTGCTGTGCTCTTTGTTTTACATTTGAAGTAATGGCAGTCCTATTGTCATCTTATGTTGTTTCTCATTTAATTTAAATCCTCTTCATTAATTTGTAGTCTGTCATCATGCAGTTATTGTTTGGTGGACTACAAGCTGCTTGCTTTACCTACTAATTCTTGGGGTTTCACATTTCTCTTTTCCTTCTCAACATTGCAACATATGTTTCTTGGCGTGTTAATTGTTCTATAGAAAGTTATTGAGCAAAAAGTTACATTGTCAATTTTGCAGTTCAATTTTGAGCTGACTTCCTCCTTTAGTACCATGCTAGCCTAAGCACAAAATGAGGGAACGACTCCACACATTAGGAATTTGAATGTACCAGTCCCTACCCCCAACGCGTTAGTATATGATGCATTTATGAGTTTAAGGAGAAGCAGCAAAAGATGTCATGTCTTCACACATTTGATCCTCCACCGTTTTACCAATTATGTGACTTTGTCATTGACTTTTTCAAGTAACTGTTAAGAAAATTTGCAGCTGTACAGCTTTGTAGTTTTGTTGCATCTAATCCATTCCAAGCAAAAAAAATCTCAATATTGCATTTAGTTAGTGCAGTTCCACGCTGTGCAGCACCTTTTACATTTACATACACCTCTGCGCTGGTATTTTAAAAATAATGCTTTAAACGTGCCATTGGTTTACTTTCACAGACTACATTTCACGTTAAACCACAAACAAAAATCTCCAGCATTTTCAGATCTCCAATTGCATCATTTGGATACCATCTTATGTTGCAACAAGCCACTGGTGCAGTGTTGCTGTCAGCATTTCGATGGCATAATGCTATTCGTGTTCACTGTTCACCAAGTCCTTTGGTAACTGGTGATTTATCAGGAGTATACGTTAGGATGCCTAGAAGGCTGGAAGAAGTACTATTGAGACCAGATTATCAAACAACCTAACATACAGGAAGTTACATTGCTGTGTATTTTAAGTGAATTTATCATGAATTGTTTTCTATGCAAATAATATTTGGTGTTTCAGAACAAATTCCTAATAGATCCAAAATGCACTTTGAGAATTTCTCTGAAGGTTAATATTGGTAGAGTGGTTCCCATTTGTCAGGTGAAATAGGTCACTGGTAGGTGAAATATGTTTTAAATTACTTTATATGATCACTCAATTGTTCTAATAGCACCTTCTCCTGTCGAGATCATCTTCTATTGAATTCATCTACTCCCATGGAGAAACACATAAAAGAAAATCCATATTTCTGTCAGTATACAGTTGACAAAGGTTAGAACAGAGAAGCAAGTTTTAAGGAGCATCTTGAATTTGAAGGCAAGCTTCAGATCTGGGTGGCAAGAAGGATATTGCAAGGATTAAAACTGCAAGATACCAATATGAGTGGTGCAAAGATCTTATAGGATTTGTGATAGTACCCATGTTACATGGGGTGTTTGAGAACGGAGGGATGTGAAAACCCTGAAGAAGATTTAAGTAATTTGGAATGAACAAACAGGTGATTATTTTTGAGAGTCTAGCGATAGCATTGTAACAGGTCATGTCATTGACTTATTAGGAGTGGAGTTGTTTTACATATTATAAATTCTGGTGCTGAGTAAGGTGTTCAGCATCAATATAATTCCCAGTAAAATGGAAAGAAAAATTGGACAGTGAGAAATATTTATAACAATTTTGTGACATCAGTTACAAGATAACAAAGATTTAGAAGGTGGTTACTTCACAACATTCTTAAGCAGGAAAAAAACAAGATTGGATCTGAAAGAGGAATTATTAATGCTATTTGTTTGCAGTAATCTATTTGAGCCTTTGTCAGTTTTTTCCTGATTTCTTTGTTCATACAGGGTTACAAAGCACAAAGAGCCCAGGATTATTTATCAGTTTCTCATCAAGAACCAGCAGCTTCTGTGGTGAACAGCCTTGGTTCAACAGATGATCAAATACCAGCAAGTGGGAACCAACCAGAGGAAGACCTAAAATTAGCAGTCATCACTGACAACGATCCTGAAATAGAAGGGGCAATTTGTGCTGAAACTGCTACACCTTCAGATGACGGTATCATTCCCGATGCAACCGATGATAACAATATAGACAGTTGTTCCCCTTTGCAGAAGCTCCAGACTGATCAAGGTGATACAGTCATTAGCAATATGCCTGATGTAGAGTTTGATTGCAACTTAACAGACAGCCCGTGTACAAAGAACGAAATGCCAAGTGACAGAGTGGAGGGGGAGCAGGGATCCGGCTCTGACAAATGTGAGTTGAGCTCTATTGTGGGCAGTGAGGTGGCAGATGAAGAGCAGGATGGGAATGAGGAATGTGACCTGGGCTCGTCCAAGGCTGAGGAGCCCAGTGAGACAGAGGATGGTGAAGACGAGCACCTGACTGATAGCTGCCTGGCAGAGAAAGAGTGCGAAGAACCAAATGTCAAAGGCGACGAAAATGAGCTAGGTGAGGAGGATAGGCTAGTGGAACGCAAAATCCCCAAAACAAGATCTGGTAGGGCAGTGCGTGGCCGTCGTCCCTCTTCGAGGCGGAAGAAGTAATTTATTTTTGTGGGGGGTTAATTGTACACCACTGGGCTACATTTAAACGCCTGCAGTGGATAAGATACCTCTGCCACCATTTTAAATTCACAATGGGTCGGTCACCAATCAGTGGTTATATATTTCCCTTTCTCAGTGAGGGAAGAATCATGTGTAAGTCCACTGTTGGTTGTGACTGTAAAATCTCAATGCAGTATCCATTCAGAAATGTTTTTGCATCCTCTTATGGTATTAGAGACGACTGCAATGCTCCAAAGATTTTACCATTGCATCTTAAGAATATTTGTCTTCAGTGTTTTTATTTTAAGGTTGTCACTACAGACTTTATTTACTGTGGCTGAATGATACCATTTGATCAACCATTGCTCTTCAAGGCTGATGAGTCAAGCTTGGGCAAACGGAGTGAATGATCAGTTGTAGGCTTGAGACCATGCTTACTTTTTAAAAAAATGTTTCCTTTCAAATTGGCAAGCGATTGTGGAGTTGATGTTGAGTAGACTAATTACTCCAACTAGGATACCTTTGCTTTGTGATCATATGGAACTTGTATCACTGAATGCAAAGTACAATATCAAACCAATTCCCAGTACCACGATAAATTTACTTTTAAACAGTATGTGCACCTCACTTGGTACAAAGTAGACAACTTTTGATTTTCATGCTGTGCAATGCAAGATTCATTGCATGTTGTGTGAACTGCATACTTACATACACAGGCATACCTAACCCAGGCAGTCATGCAATTTCTTACAATCTACTCTCTTGAAGCATTGAGGGAAGGGTTATTGGCCAATGATCCAGAAAAGGGAGAATTCCAGTTACAGTGGTTAACATGGAGCAACTTGATCTATGCTGATTTTAGCCTCAATTATCAAGTTCAGGTTCTTTGCACATGCAAATAGATTGATGTTAAGCATTTATGGGGATAATTTCTGATAAGTATTCACAACAAACCTTCTAAATCTCTCTTCAAAGCATCTTTTTGTGATGAGCAATTTCATCAACTCACGTTTAGTTCTCATGTTAGCACACAAGACTTTTCTTGATATTGATGCCAATATAGAATTGATAACATCATTCAATTGAAAGAACATTTTCACTTTTAAACAAAAACACAAGCAACGATACTAGGTGTGTTCCAGCTTCAATAACGCAAGGAACGGTACAAGGTTATTTAGCCCTTCCAGCTTGTCTGCGAATCAATGAAAATATGGATTATCTGTTAACTAATACCATGTTCAATAGCTTCTTCAAAAAAAGGGTCATACATTTTTGGATTCAAAGTTGGTAGTTGATCTTGCAGTAGGCTTCAAATCTTTGTCACTCCTTGAGTGTTGAAGTTTTTGCATGATCACTGAAAATAGGTTTTTTTAAATCTTCCCTACTTTTTGAGCTCAACCAGTGAAAAAAAAAATTCCCTCTTCTGCTACCCCTCCTTCACCTCCACCCCAACCATGGCACCTCTGTGTAATTCACCAATATCTTGAAACGGTAATCAAATCCCTACTTAGCCTTGTTTTCCCTGGAAATTCAATCTTATTTTGTGTGATCTCCAATCATTTAATTTGCAACTTCCTCCATATGTTTCTCTTCAACCATTGTGGTAATAGAATTTCCATTGTGTTACTTTATTTTCTGAACACCTCTGCCAAGTATTTTCTCCTACTTTAAAGCTATTTTCAACATTGTTATTCTAAGACGGACTAATTGAACAGGTGAAATGGAAAGTGTGTTTGACTGTCATTGATGCTGTTTTCAACCTATGCCCTACAATTCAAGTACTAGTCTGCTGCATCTTCATGGTAGATCGCATAGCCAAATATGAGCATATCTTTGACATTCAAATCATATATTGGTTATTTCATAATTTATGATCACATTGCTCACTCCACATGCATTGCGCTGTCCCCACTTACAAGGGGAAAAAATCTGACTGTCAAGCCAAAACCCAGAATGACTTTAATAATGTCTTTGAAAAAAATGTAATAAATCTGTGGGTTTATTTTCTTTCCATTTTTGATGGACCAAACTTAAAATTTAAACCCAGCTATTGATGATGGGAATTTATTCAAATGAGCCAGTTTTCCATTAAATTTTTGTTCCATTTCTTGGGTGATGAGGTCCTTCGTTCTTGGAGGTCCACTTGTGGAATAATATAATGGAAGACAAATAAAAAGTGAAATGGTAATTATACCCAAAATTGGGTTTGGTTACTTCGTCATGTAGTACATCTCTTAATGAAATTCTGCTGAATTGAGTTTCCCCATTTACTGCTGTCTCATTTACTCTATTTTGGTGAAATACTGCAGTCCAGGAGGCGAACATCCTCTGTCTCATGTGCACCCTGGAAGATAATGATCTGTCAAATACAAAAGAAATGGGTTTTTTTATTTTAAATTCTCTGAAAATGTGACATTTGATATGTAGCAAATGAATTTTGGATGGACAGTCATATATTTAGGGTAATGGCACATAAAAAGGTAACTATTTTGGAGGTAGAGTTCCCTTTTAACGTTGAATTTTTGTTATAAACGTTGCTGTTTGTGAGTACTGTCATTTTTCTTAGTGAAAATGCTGTTTCTGGTGTAGTTTGAAGACCATGTTTAAGTTGGTGGTTGAATAGCTTGCTCTTAGGTTTCAGTAATAAAATTTCAGGAACAAAGTTTCAGCTATTCCTGTTTCAAATGATATTTTAAATACATGACAACTTTGGTTTTTCAACTTAAGTCCTTGACTTGTCGATTTTTACATTTGTATTTTATCTGCTCCAAAATGCAAGTTTAAGGCTCCAAGTACACAATCGCACCAGCAGCAACAACCCCCTCCCAATCTCATTAGATTTCAATCACTCTCATCTGGTGTTTCCACCAATACCTAGCCAACAGCTTTATGTATAATTGCCTATTAGAATTATATACATTGTTTTGATGTCTGAGCAAATGTTCACTTACCCAAAATATAATCACCTCATCCAGGTTCTAAGAGAGCTAATTTTTGCATAACTATGGCCAGGGTTTATTTCGTAATCTCCTCTGATTAGTAATTTGTAATCTTTGCATTGGTAAGAACCACAGGAGCTTTTGTTTTCTGAACAGAATGCTCGTAAAATAAGGTACAAGCACGCATTCGATATGGTGTCATTGGCCTTTTTTTCTCCTGGCGAAGGAAGTTGGTATTTTTTAAAGTATTAAAAAATAAGTAAAGGAACAGTAATGGTCCAAAATCAAATGGCTATAAATGGAATTTCTGGGATTAATGAGGAAAAAAATAACCTTGTTTGCTTTTAGCCATGAGTTTATGTAAAGGAAATCTGTCAGTCATAAAGTCATATCAAGTCATATCAACAGCCATTCACACCAATTATACGTGTTTCCTAAATGCCCAAAATGGATGGATATTATTAATATAAACAAATTCAGAACAAATGAGTTTATTGCAGATTTAAACTCAATTTATTTCAAAGCAGTTTTAATACAGAGGGAAATTGTGCCTTTTCCAATTTGGAGAGACTTCAACCACTTAGACTTTTTCAACCTATGCCATTAGATTCAAATTTATTTTCCATCCTCCAAAAGATAGATATTCTTTTAGTTTACAGTTAAAATCAGGTGCTGACATGTTGCTCTAGCTCCATCTCCCCATATGCTCAGCATTGGTGAAAGTTATTTAATAGAATTGAATGCAAAATTAAATGAATTAAAAATAATTGTATTATATTGTTAACATCGTTTTCCAAAAAAATAAAATTCATCTTGCTTGGGTTCCTAGAGAAAATAATATTTGTGAGGCCAAAATTGGCATCTGTGGCCAAGGTTATTTTTTAACAATCTCTTCTGAATAGTAATCTGCAAATCTCACAGTGGTATTTATTTGAATAACCTGCTCAGGAAACACTAGTGAGAATTAATGTACATGTTATATAAAGTGTCTTGCTTAATTTAGGGAAGTGGCCAATCATCTTTCCCAGTCATTCTGCACATTAGATATACAATAACTATATTTTCAGGTTACTGCAGGAATCATTTCCAACTTTATACAAATCTTTTGCCATTATTTGGGTACCAACTAACAAACCCAATTGCCTGAATTGCTCCCTGCCTAATATTGAAATCTTGCTCTTCAGTGAAACTGAAATAACACTGAATACTGCATCAGCAAGTTGAATTACAATTGGTGCGGGTAGAACTAAATTATTCATTTGTATGATTAGTATAACTTTCAAAGCAGTTATAACATTTTATTTACATTTAACTAATTCTTGAGCCAGTGTACAAGACTTTAGCTATTAAATCCGAAGTTTGTTCCATTTAAATAAGTGAAGCAGAGCCTTGCAAGATGTGCTTTTAATTTTCCTTCATCATCCATGTCCTCCAAGACGGCCAATGGCTTTAACTGGATTACAGAACCATTTAATTTTCAAAAAAGCACAGAACTCTAGACTAGCCATACCTTAAGTAACAGATGCACTGATAAACAACAATAAAAACCAAGTACATTTGTTTGTGGTGGCAAACACTCGAATGAGGGGGAGAAGTGTGGAAGCTGGGAATGTTTGTTGGAGAACACTTTCAAATTATCTTTGAAAATAGTCAAGAAATTAAAAGATAAAACAAATAGCATGTCAATGCTATCTAATAAGGGTACAACTCTTGATTTAGCAGGAGGAAGATTACAGATATTTTAGAATAAAGTTTATTACAGAATCTGGCGAATGGACGGAGTTGGCAGATGGCTAACATCAGTAAATTAAAGGGAAAATGGGATTTTCTTGAAAAACATGAATTCAAAATTATGAAAATGATTGTGGGATTTGATCACTTTGAAGATTAACTGGGCAAGCTTAAAAACAAAACTTGTAGCCTTTCAGTCCACGTTCACGGCATAAAAAAGCAAACATGAAGGTGGTCCATTTGAAAAATAAATGTGTTCTTATCCAGCAAAAGTTATGATTAGAAGCTGCAGTACTGGTTCCTTGAAGAGATGAATGGGGAATTACACAATTAAAACAGACAAGAAATAAAGATGGAGAAATAAGGAACTGCATGTGTTAGTTTCCAAAAAACAACTAAGCGTTGGAATAACTCAGCAGGTCAGGCAGCATCACTGAAGGACACAGGTGATGTTTTGGGTCGGGACCCTTAAGAAAAAGGATGCTACATTCAGTCAAAAGATGTCAATGGAGCTCGAATGATGAAAATAGTTAACGTGCATCACAGGAAAGTTGTGCAATAATTACAATCAACAGAATGATTAGAACTTGATAGAAAAAAGATCTGTGTCAAGCCTTCTGGTTCTTGGATTCTATTGAAAGGACTGTGGCATCAATTTGTTGCTGCCTAAATTCCATCCTTGCTTGGCGATTTGACTCCAATAGTTCTTGAAATTTAGCATTTAGTACATCGTTCTTCTCCTCAAGGTTGTCCAAGCAAGAGGTGATCTGATCAAGCATCAAGTTGAGTGCATCATATTCTGCCAAGGATGGAGAGAGGTGAGGAATGCATCTTTAATCACAGACTGAATTAGTTACAACAGAAATAACAAAAGTACAGCATTGAGTCGCGTTTGCAGACAATTAACTACTTTTGAAGGGTAGTCCATTATAATATAAGATTTGCATGCAATAAGGGTTTTCACATGACTGGGAGCCGATTGCAGTGACGTTTTTTTCGGGATACTCACTAGGAGATGACTGATTAACACACCTGGAAGAATGCACGCATTTTCTTCAATAAAATGAGAAATTACATCACCCGTGGAGGGAAGACATGCCTGTTTGGAACAGTTCTTATTGCAAATGTACTCTGGCACCACCCATCAACTCTTCCTGCTGCATTGACCACATTAGGATTGCCTCCTGCACTTGTGCAGAACATGTTGATTTCATTAACTTTACAACCTGCCATCAAACTCACTTGGTCCTTTCTTGATCTCTCTCCATCAGAGGAGGGCGTATCACGTGACATCTATTAAAAACTCAACAACTAGTTATAGGAGGTAAACCACCTCCCACCCTGCCTCTTGCAAAGACGCTATCCTCTACTCTCGATTTCTCTGTCTCCTCTGCTTCTGCTCACAAGATGAAACTTTCTATTCTAGGACATTCAAGATGTGACCACATCTTCCCATCTCCACCCCCTTTCTGCTTTCCGCAGAAACCGTTCCTTCTACAACTCCCAGGTCAACTCATCCCTTCCCACCCAAACCACCCCCTCACTTGATATTTTCCCCTGTAACTACAGGAGATGCAACACCTGTCCTTTTACCTCCATCCAAGGACCCTGACAGTCTTTTCCGGTGAGGCAGAGGTTCACTTGCACCTCCTCCAACCTCATCTACTCTGCTGTTCCAGGTGTCAACTTCTGTACATCGGCAAGACCAAGCGCAGGCTCGGTGACTCACTGAATTCCTTCCGCACAGTCCACCTTAACCTACCTGATCTTCCAGTTGCTCAGCACTTTAACTCCCCCTCTTATTCCCAATCTGGCCTTTCTGTCCTGGACCTCCTCCACTGTCAGAGTGAGGCCCAGCGCAAATTGGGGGAACAGTACCTCCTACTTCGCTTGGGTAGTTTACACCCCAGCCGTATGAACATTGACTTCTTCAAATAGCCCTTGCTTTCCCTCTCTCTCCATCCCTTCCCAGTTCTCCCACCAGTCTTACTGTCCCAGAACATAGTATAATTCTATCTCTGTCCCGCCCACACCCCTGACATCAGTCTGAAGGGTCTCGACCCGAAACGTCACCCATTCCTTCTCTCCAGAGATGTTGCCTGTCCCGCTGAGTTATTCCAGCATTTTGTGTCTATCACACACATATATATATACACACACACACACTGGACTTGTTTTTCTCTTATTATTTTGTTTACAGAGTACTATGTTTACATATTCTGTTATGCTGCTGCAAGTAAGAATGTCATTGTTCTACCAAGGACATATATGACAATAAAACACTCCTGGCTTGTCTCTTGATCAGTCTGAAGAAGCAAAACACGAAATGTTGGAGTAACTCAGCGGCTTAGGCATCGTTGCCTGTCCTTCCCTCAACGGACGCTGCCTGACCCGTTGAGTCCCTCCAGCACTTTGTGTTTTGAGTTTCCGTCCACTGCCTTTTACCTTCGGCGGATACATCGTCCTCCTCATGCTCCACATTGACAGCCGGCTCCCCATTCGGTCCCGACATTGCAACAAAATCCCCTCCCCGGAGGTTGTAGCAACTGGAGCTTCACCTCTGACCTCAATGTAACAACCGGCTGCAAGGGGTCCTAACACGGGGTGTCCTTAACCCGCCTGAGAAAAGCTCACATTGGTTGTCAATTAATTTTTCCTAAATCATTTTAAAAGTACAAAAAAAAACATAATTCGGAAGATTATCATAGATTCCGGCAGCGAGGCAGACGGTCGGCTGCGAGGACGATCTTGTTGCAATATCAGCAGTTTGCCCCTGATTGAAAGGGTTCGCTTAAAAACCCTGGAGGAAAATAATAGAAAGTCATTAACTTCAGGCCACAACATTTGTTAAAGTAAGAAAAGCTCCTCCAAGAACCCCTGAGAAATGTAACCAACAAAAAATCTTATCGTAGCTATAATGTAAGATGGATTGCAACCAATGCTGTGTGTAGAGGCCAGAAACAACATAATACTGATTGAGGAATAAAACGCATGTTTGTTAATAAATAAGTGTATCAGATTTTTGAAGAATTCACGTGTTGTGTATCAACATGATGTTGAGGGTTTAGATCTGGGAGGGGAGTTGGGGGCCAGGATTGATGCTAAAGAGGCCACCTCTGACAGTACATACTCAGTGTTGAGTTGCAGATAATTCAGTCAGATCTGAGGTCACATAATTTTCAATCCCCCAACTTCACATGTAGTAGTGCACACTGATAATGCCATTTCCACAGCATTCCAAGCATTTCACTGGCAATAGTGTACACAGTATTGGGGGAAGTATGTTAATATGGATCCATTTTCACATTTTCGACAAAATTAGTCTTTCTTGGGCTGAAAAGATGCAAATGGAGGAGTGCCCCAAGGATCAGTTTTTGTTTCAATTATTTCCTTTTTATAGGACTAACTCGGAGGACGGGACAGGGTAAATTTTGCCAAAGATACAAAAATAATTGGAATGGGCATATTGTGCTGAGGATGTTTGACTCTGCAAAAGTCTACAGATGATTTGAGTGAAGGAAGGGGTGGAAACTAAATGTGGGGAAAATATGAAGTAATGCATTTATGTAAAAAGTATCAAAAGGCGGATTATTATCTAAAAAGAGAGTGCGAATGTAAATAAGTGTGGTATAAAAGGATCCTTTATATGAATCAGGGAAAAAAACAGAAGGGGGGTGCAGCATGTAGTGTAGGAAAGCAAATGGCTTATTGGGGTTTTTTTGTAAGGGGATTTGAAGTTTAACCAAAAAAAAAAAAAAAATTGTACAAGACGTTAGAGGCACTACATCCGGAGGACTGCATATTATTCGGACCCATTATTTAAGAAAATATGTCACAAGAGATTGACAAGGCTAATTGATGGAAGGATTTTCTTGTCACAAACTAAAGAAGTTGGATTTCTATTCTTTGGAATTTAGAAGAATGAAGGGTCAGCTTATTTAAAATTCAGGGGGGCCTGACTGGGAGAGTGAGAGAGTCTCGAGAGAGCCCCATCTGGGGAGTGAGGGAGTCTCAAATGAGAGGACAAGTTCATAAGAAATAGGGTTGGCATTTGAAACTGAGGAGTGCAGGAAGTTCTTCCCACGGAGGATGATGAATCTCTGGAATTCTTTACTCCAGAGGATTGTGGAAGCGGGATAATTGGAGGTATTTTAGGAAGAGGTACCTCATTATTTTTGAAAGATTAAAGAACTGAGAGCTTTGGGGAGTTGGCGCAAGAGAAAAGATGAGACCTTTGGCAGATCAGCCATCTTTGTATTGAATGGTGGGCAGGCTTGAGGGGCCAACGTGACCATTCTGGCTGCAATTTTATGGTGTTCTTGTAAAGCGCACAGGAATTCCAAGTTGATCCAAAAATGTCAATGAGGACACAAGAAGCGAAGAAGGGTGGGACCCAAAAAGTCACCTTTCCATGTTCTCTAGAGATGTTGTCTGACCCACTGAGTTACTCCAGGACTTAATTTTTTTTCCCCAAAATGCCTTACATTTTGAACTCCTATTTTAACCAATTAAAATATTTCAGAAAATGCAGATTCACAAACTATCATATTTAGATGGAAACACAAGGAAGTGCAAATGTAGGATTCTTGAGCAAAATACACAGTGCAGGAGTAACACTGCAGGCCATAGAGTTATACTGCATGGAAATAGGCCATTTGGCTCAACTTGTCCATACTAACTAGGATGCCCATTTATGCTCGTCCCATCAGGCAGCATCTATGGAAGGAATGGACAGGCATTGTTTGGGTTGGGAACTTGGGACCCCTCTTCAGACTGAATGTTGGAGGGGGGGTGGGGGAGAAAACTGGAAAAGAGGTATTGTGGGACAAAGCCTGGCGAGTGATAGGTAGATACAAGTGATGAGGATTTGATGATGATTGTGGGAATCCAGAGCTTTTCCCCTCCAGAGACAGAGAGGCCAATTTTAAAAATCCGTTGTTGGTCTGGCTGAGTCAATTGATTAGACTGTTCGCCTTTGCGATATTCAGAGCTAGTAATTATCTACTTGGAGATGGACAATGCCAAGCCGCACCATCATCTCCCACAGATGGACGGATGATCTACTAAAATATCGAAGTATCTCGTTTTTCAAAGGTTTTATTTCGTTTTGTCTGTTAAATAAATTTGTCTGCTGTGCTCATATTATAAAGAATGGCACACTTGTATGTTTTGGGGCTGGTGGCACTGACGCAATTCTCATGGTCAGATTAAAGGGACTAAATTTATGTGGTCGTGATTATTGGATTTTTGATTTGAGCAGTGATTGGGGGAGTTAGCTTACATGTTACGTTGTGCAAACAAAATTATTTTATCAGCGGTGTTATTGCTCCGGAATTCAATCCACGAGAAACTCTGTTCTACAGTTGAAATGCCGAGCAGGCATTTGAAAGGAGAAAAAAAAATCGGCATTGGAGCAATGCAATGCAATGCAATGCGCCTTTAAAAATACCAGGACTGAACCTCTGTTATCGACTTAAAGATGGCAGCTTCGTGCGTGGTTGCAGGGTTGTATTGTAGCCGTCTTGCGGCTTGCAGGAAGGTCGGTAAATGGCAATTCCCGGCGCTGCAGTCTGGCTGTCGGTTGTATGGTCACGGCGAGGGTTTGCAGAAGAAGCTCACGGAGAGATTGATAGCTGGCAACACAGCGCTGGGCTTTGCATTTGTGCTGGGTGGCACCCTGGGTCTGTATCAGACAGTCAGGCATTATGCACGGCAGCAGCAAGCTCAACAGCAGCATACAAAGGTAAACACTGGAGAAAGCAGCAGGAAAGTAAAATCATAATTTAACTCTGTATACTGGATCAAACCAGATGTATTTAAAACTAAGGTGTGTATGAATTTATTCCCAGAAAGGGTGGTGATTATCTGGGATTCCCTATTCCACAGTGCCGTGGAAACGAAATACTTGTTGTTATTAAAAGAGGAGGCAGATCATTTTATTTGAAAGATTATGAAACTGAGAGCTGCGATTGGAGCCTGTAATACACTACCAGGGCTAATGGTGGAGGCAGACATGACAGTGGCGTTTAGGAGGATTTTAGACAGGCACTTGGATATGGAGGGATGGATCAAGTGCAAGCAGATGAGATTAGTTTAACTTGGCATCTTGTTTGGCACAGACATTGTGGGCCAAAGTTCCTGTGCTGTACTATTCAATGTTATAATATCAGTAATTATAGCCCATTGGGTTTTCAAAGCTTTGAATTTGTTAGTTTTCACATATGCAGCCTAAATACAATTCAGATCAGAATACTGTCAGGTTAAACTGAGTTATTTTGTTGCGGCAAATATACTTGAAATAATTGTTTTAGTTTGAAAAGTGCAGGAAGCAGTCCTATGAAATGGTGTCACTTTTCTGAAAATATGAGTAATTGTGATTGTTTTTTTTGGTGGTGGGAACTTGAGTTGGTTTTTTTTTATTTAAAAAGGTGCAGTCCAGAGGGGTGTCTCCATTCAATTCGCTTTGCCGGGCAGCTTAGGACTTATAGAATATCCATCCCTCATTCAACATTATAAAAAGATCTGGCAATTATCACATTGACTTGTGTTTCCTACATTACAAATGACTATAATTCAAAAGTGTATTTTATTAGCTCTACTGCATTTTGGATATCATGTAGTCACACCAATTGCAAATTTTATTTATCCATGTGAAAAATAGTGACTGGTTTCAAACATTTTCAATTTTTCCCCTTAAATATTAATGTTCAATCAAGATCCCATATTGCAACTTTCCAGTGAAAGCAATGGTTATAATTTCACATCATTATCAGTATTATATAAAACAGCAAATTAATGTGCAAACAGGACACAATTTTTACATGTTTTGTCAGTGGAGCAGATACTGGATATATATTCCAAGTAACTCGATATTTTCAAGATCTGGAAAAAGTGCTGTATAACGTATTTTTGAGTTCTGAAATTTATTATTGCGATATTTGTTTGCTTTAATTCCTGGGGAACACAGGAGCAGGATTATGTCATTCGGCCTTTTGCACGTGCTGCACCTTTCCAATAGATAGTGGTTTATCAGTTGCCCAACTCCTTTTGCCACCTTTGATTCTGTAACTTTTGGTGTACAAGATATTTCTGTATTGACATTTCTCCTGACCAGAAGCCATAACACCTAGCAGGAAAAACAAACTGCAGATGCTGGTTAAAAGTTCCACAACTTGTCAACCATTTGTTTACATGTTTGTCAGTGTACCGGACTCTGGATCTGTTCCTAATATAAAAAAACTACACAAAGTGCTGGAGTAACTCAGCGGGTCAGGCAGCATTGCTGAAGGACATGGATAGGCTACTTTTTGGGTCTAGACCCTTCTTCAGACCTTGACAAAACATTAGTTAAAGATACAACATGGAATTGGGCCCTTCGGCCCACCAAGTCCATGCCGACCATCAATCACCCGCTTACACTAGTTCTGTGTTATCCTGCTTTTGCATTCTCTCCCTACACACCAGGAGTAATTTACAGAGGCAAATTAACCCAGAAACCTGCACATCCTTGGGATGTAGGAGAAAACTGGAGCATTATGAGGAAGCTCACATGATCAAAGGGAGAACGTGCAAATTCCGCACAGACAGCACCTGATGTCAGGATGGAACCCGGGTCTCTGGTGCAGTGAGGCAGCAGTTCTGGCAGCTGTACCACTGCGCCACTCTAATTGAAGAGGTGTTGGGTAGAGGGGGCAGTTCTTAGCATGTAGTTCCAAAAAACATTCACGCCCTGTATCTATGTTTTGTTGCAGGACTCCAGTGCTGGTCTGTCTCTAACTTTGTACCAGTATAAGACCTGTCCGTTCTGCAGTAAAGTCCGTGCGTTCCTAGATTTCCACTCGCTGCCCTATGAAATTGTGGAAGTCAACCCAATCTTACGGAAAGAGATCAAATTTTCCAGTTACCGAAAGGTTCCAATTTTGATTGGGGAAAATGGAGAAAAAGTGGTGAGTTAGCACATGTCTGTGTGTTAAATTAACATAAATACAAAATACTGAGCATTTTAAAAATATTTACTTTATGTGGGGGTGCAGTCTTCTGGATGAGGATGTGGGAGTTGATATAAGATCTTTACTATAAGTAATAATGGTCAGTATCATTACCTACTGAAGAATATTGAAATCTGAAATAGAAATTGAAAATGCTCTCAATACTTAAAGGATGGGCAGTATCTGTGGAAAAACAATCCGGGTTATTAATCAACAGAATTTATGACAGTGTAGAAATGTATCTTACCAATGTGGGTTTTAACTTGAAAGTGTAATTAATAGGGTACAAACCAATTTGGGATATCTAAGAAACATAAATAGAAAATGCAAGAGGCATAATAGGCAAAGGCCACGGGGAACAAGAGAGTCAACATTTCAGTTGGTCCTGGTATGAGATTGCATAAAAGCTGGGTTTGATATATTATCTAAATCTATGTCTCTTTTCCTTTCCTTCCCCTTTGTTTCTCTTCTTTTTCATGTCTGAGATTCCCTTCTCTACTCTTTCTTGACCCTACCCCTTCCTTCTCTCTCTACAAGTTTCATAACAAGTTCAATGTAGGTTTCAGATTTTTTTTTAAATGAAATCTAGCAAGTAAATGAAATAAAGTTTATGGCATTAGAGTGTAGAGTTGGTTAGTTGGCAGTCGTATGCAATAAACAGCTTGTAACCAATTTTTATTTCTTTCATTTTCAGCAAATCAACGATTCCTCGGTTATCATCAGTGCTATAAAAACATATTTAGTGTCCAGGTAAACTAAAAGTGGCCACTGTCAATCATTTTACTTTTTATTTCCAAGTTTCATGGCTTTGTGAAGTTTACACTCCACTGCTTTTTTGCAATATTTTTTCCTCAAAACACTTTTCTGCCTCTCTGGCTTTTAGTTTTGTTTTCTTTATTTTCGTCCTTTACATTTATAAACTTTATTTAGTTTTCTTTTGATGTTTTATTTGAACACTAATGAATCAAAGTTGATTTCTTTGAAACTATCACTTTCTCTTCCCATGTTCCAGTTGTTAAGAGTTTTGAGGCGGTAATACTTACAAATTATATTGGCTTTAAATATTTTCATAATAAATTTAGAAATATTAATAACATTGAAAATGTTTAATCACAAAGATGAACATTTAAATTGGTATAGTTGGTTCACCCAGAAAGCCATATGGAGCCATTCATTAATATTTGCATATGGTAGTCAGCATCGTGCTACTATTGTCTTTGTTTTAAAATGCTAGAGCTTATCAAATAGTGAAAGACCTGGATAGAGTGGATGTGGAGAGGATGTTTCCACTAGTGGGAAAGCCTAGGACCAGAGGCAATAATGGAATAATCAAATAGGGGCAGAGTTAAGAGTACGTGGCAGCATTTCCAAGAAGTAGGTTATAGATTCATACAGCACAGAAATGGGTCCTTTGGCACAACTTGTTCTTGCTGACCAAAATGCCTCATCTTAGCCTGTCTCATTTGTCCGTATCCCTCTAAAACATTCCTATCCGTGTATCTGTCCCAAAGTCTTTTAAGCGCTGTTAATGAGCGTGCCTCAATTACTTCCTCCGGCAGCTCATTTCTTGTACCCATCAGTCTCTATGTTCAGGCTTTCAAGTCCCTGTATCTTTCTCCCAGAAGGTAGAAGGGAGAAAAGCGAATGGCCAGGCGGCAGACGTCCTTGATGATACTTCCAGCATTTCTAATGCAACCCACCGTGAAGATGGATTGGATGGGAGGAATTGACAAGCCCGTGATGGACTGGGTTACGTTCACCACTATCTGCCAGTTTCAGACAGTCAAGAGCAGAGCAGTTGCCATACCAAGCTGAGATGGATCATATCCGAATAGTTTGTCTGGCACATCTATATCTGTATAAGTTTGAGAGTCCTCATAGACATGCTAACTCTCATTTGTCTAAGAAAGTTAATGCACTAATGCATTTTCTTGATCACCACTTCATTGAGAAGTGGTCCGGGTTAGGTTGTTGGTGATATGAATGCCTTGGAGCATCAAGCTGCGGCCATCTCTGCAACAGCACCTTTACAAATCTGAAAGTGCACACTACCAGGCTCAGGAACAGCTTCTTCCCCTCCGCTATCAGGCTTCTGAATGGTACTTCCATAGGCTAGCATACTGTCCACTTTGTTGCGCACATTGGGTTTTGTCTATGGGACTGATGCACTACAATGTTAGTACTATATTCTGCACTCTGTATCTTCCCCTTTGCTCTACCTTGATTTTTGACGACTGTATTTATGTGTAGTATTATCTGATCTAATTGGATAACATGCAAAATAAAGCTTTTCATTCGGTACCTCAACTTAAAACATGTTGTTGCTTGCAAATACTGGAACTCTTGACGTGTATTTAGGATGCCACTTAAAACGTACTGTTTTCTCACTCTCTACTTTTCAGGGACAGAAACCTGCATCAGGTGATATCATTTTACCCAGAGCTGAAATCAAAAGATGAGAAGGGGAAGGAGATCACTGAATACAACAACAAGTACTGGGTGATGCTGGAGGATCAGGATGAGCAGCAATTCTATCCGAATAAAGAGACTAGAAAGTATGAAGCATCAATAATACCTATCATTTAATTTTTATATTTCATATAGATCATTTGTTCTAACTAGGCCAGATGTCTGTGTCATCCAGTGTGTTCCCTCTTTCCACCACCAATGGATTACAAACTACTCAGTCCATTTTTTTGAAATGCTACCGTTTGTATGCAAAAAGCTCCCACGGTGCCACTGAGCCACCACCATTTGGGTCAAGTTCAATGACGCAGAGTCTCTGTACTTCTCAATTAGTCTGGGGTGTGACTTGATGGTGGTGCAATGACCATGCAAAGGGAAAGAGGGAAAGACCAATCTATGTGCAAGAATTTGTTTTTGACTATATTTTAAGACTGATCAAATGCACACTTCAGCACTCCCCCATACCATTCAGAAGTATTTGAGGGGAGATTGGTCAATGTGAACTCCCCCCCCCCCCCCCCCCCCCCCCCCCGGCTCCCCCTTTCCAGCCTACAGATGCCTCTATGTCATCTAGACCATAACTGATTTCAGCATAAGGTGTTAGATGTTCTTTGCGTATAACTTATATGGGTTTTTTTCTTGCCCAGGGAAGAAATCCAATGGCGCAGGTGGGTGGATGACTGGCTTGTTCACCTCATTTCACCCAATGTCTACCGCACCCCTGGAGAATCCCTGGCGTCTTTCGACTACATTGTGCGAGAGGGGAAATTTGGTGTGTTTGAAGGATTTTTTGCAAAATATGTTGGAGCAGTTGCCATGTTTTTTGTCAGCAAAAGGCTCAAGTCCAGGTATGTGAATTTGATTCTTTAGAAGGTTTAATTAGTTCAGGAAGCTGGACTCCCCATGAAGAAGCTGCATCACATTTTTTGGTTGTTTATCTCGAATAAAGTTCTAATCTTTTTTGACCTGTGCCTGGTCATAACCTCTACGTTTGCTGGTTTTCAGACACAATCTTCATGAGGATGTGCGGCAGGATCTGTACAAAGCAGTTGATCAGTGGGTGGCTGCTGTGGGCAAGCACAGGCCATTTATGGGTGGAAATGTGCCCAATCTCGCTGACTTGGTGAGTGAACATTAATTCTGGATTATATTTGAGTGCCTTGATCCCACAGCTGAAAGGTTACAACTTCCAGGAATGTTTGAATAGGTTGTGCCTCTTTGGCACACCAGCGCTATCCTACACGAACCAGGGACAACTTACAATTTTTTTTCAAGCCGATTAGCCTACAAACCTGTACGTCTTTGGAGTGTAGGAGGAAACACACCTGGTCACAGGGGGAACATGCAAACTCCATAACGACAGCACCCTTGGTCGGGGTTGAATCCGGGTCTCTGGCGCTGTCAGGCAGCCACTCTACCACTGCGCCACTGTGCTGCCCTTGAAAAGAGGTGGCTGAACGAGTAACCAGAGGGAGTCTTTATGATACAGAAAATTTGGTAGATTAGATGCTGAGATGTTACTACTAGTAGATGTTGAACAGAAATAGAAAATGTATTACTATTAAAGCCATAGGGGAATTTAACAGAAACTTTGATAGACTTGTGGTTATGAGAAAGTGGAACTCGCTTCTCTAGTAGGTGATTGAGGTAAATGGTGTTTCTCGTTTAAGATGAAGATGGCTAAGGACATGACGAGGTGTCCTCCACTATCACCCAGAGTACCGGCACACCACAGGGCTGTGTTCTGAGCCCCATGCTCTACTCCCTCTTCACACACGACTGTGTTCCTGCATTCGACACCAACACCATTGTCAAGTTTGCAGACGACACAACGGTGATCGGGCTTATCACCAACGGGGATGAAACAAACTATAGAGCGGAGGTGCAGAACCTGGCGGACTGGTGCTCGGATAACAACCTGTCCCTAAATACCACCAAGACCAAGGAGCTGATCATCAACTTCCGCAGGTCACATAACGGGGAATATGCCCCGATCTCTATCAACGGGGACAGTGTGGAGAGAGTGTCCAGCTTCAAGTTTCTGGGCACTCACATTTCGGAGGACCTAACATGGTCCAATAACACTGCTGCGCTGGTCAAGAAGGCACAACAAAGACTGTTCTACTTAAGAACACTGAAAAAGTCTGGTCTACCCCAACAGTTGCTGACGACCTTCTACCGCTGCACCATAGAGAGCATCCTAACGCATGGCATCCCTGTGTGGTACCTCAGCTGCACGGAGGCAGAAAGGAAAGCTCTACAGCGGGTAGTCCATAGAGCTCAGAGGGCCATCGGAACACAGTTACCAGACTTGGAGGGCATCTACAACACACGATGCCTCAGAAAAGCCACCAGCATCCACAAAGACTCTTCACACCCCTGCAACAGTCTGTTCGAACTCCTTCCATCGGGCAGACGATACAAGGCCTTCTACGCCCGCACCTCCAGACTCGGAACAGCTTCATCCCCAGGGCCATAGCTGCTATGAACCGGTCCTGCTGAGCCGGATGGCCACAACGCATAGATCAACTTGCACTTTACCCTGTCAAAAACTGTTGCAACTGTTTCGTTTCGTTGGGTTGCTGTTGTCTAAATTACTTAAATTATTACATCGTATGGGAGGCGCATTCCCAATCTCGTTGTACCCCTGGGTACAATGACAATAAAGATATATTGTATTGTATTGTATTGTGAAAGAGTATGTTTATGGTGTGTGAAGATTTGGACACAGGGAACTGCAGATGCTGGAATCTTGAGCAACACACAAAATGCTGGAGGAATTTGGTGGGTCAGGCAGCATCGATGGAGGAAATGGGCCCATGGGAGAAGACTTGTTTGGAGCAGACCCCAGTTAAGACTGAAACGTTATCCCCTAGAGGGAGGGTGAAGCTTCAGAAGCAGCCTGTACTAATTGTGCAGACAGTCCTGTTCCTGAATTTCCACTCATCTTAATATAGATATCACCATTTCCTTCTATTCCATTGCCCTTCATGTGTTTATTCTTCTACAAGTGCATCTGCAGTATTCAACTTAACTACTCGCTTTGAAAACAAGTATCCTGCTCTTTAACATCTCTCTTGGTAAAGAAGTTTCTCTTGAATTCTTTACTTGATTAACACACTGAGCTGCAGATTCTGATGCTACCCACCAACACAAAGCTCTTCTCTACTCTGGACTCAAATGGAAATGCCTTCTCCTGATGCTGCATGATGTGCTGTTCCCCCCGCACTTGGTGTTTTGCTCAAAATTGCAGCATCTGCAGTTCCTCGTATCTCCATGGAAATGCCTTCTTCACCTCTGTCCTATCAAGTTATTTTTAAAATGTCTTCAGCATTAATCACGGCATCTTTCATTTGGCTCTTTTGAAGAGATGCACGCTCCACCCTGTCTAATTATCCTGTTGGGAATAATCTCTTAGGTCTCTAAGTCGGTCTTCTATAACGTCTCCATTCTCCTTTCCTTCCTCACAGGCTGTCTATGGAGTTCTCCGGGTAATGGAAGGTCTAGAGGCATTCGGTGATATGATGGCAAACACCAAGATCAAGCCATGGTACCAGAGAATGGAGGAAAATGTACAGAAGGGATGGAAGTTAAGCAATAATTTGTTGCCAGGAGAATCACATTAAACATTTCCATTCATGATTTTAAAACAGACAACTGGATCTTTATGCAGAGAAGAATGGGTTTTATTTAAAAGCTCCATCACAAAACATTTACACTTTGTTAACAGAAAGTGTGAATTGGTGCAATTTGTAGCTTAAATCAGGTCTAAAGCAAACATCAGGGCAAGCTTGATATTAAAATAAAATTGATGAATGTAGTCTTGTGCTGCTTTGTTCCTAACGCCATTCAAGAGCTGGAATCGTGAGCAAAACTCCTGTAGGAACTCAATGGGTCGGGCAGAAATAATAAGCAAAAATAAAATAAACAACTGAATCATAGACAATAGGTGCAGGAGTAGGCCATTCGGCCCTTCGAGCCAGCACCGCCATTCAATGTGATCATGGCTGATCATTCACAATCTGTACCCCATTCCTGCCTTCTCCCCCTACCCCCTGACTCCGCTAACATTAAGAGTTCTATCTAGCTCTCTTTTCTTCTTGTGTTTGAGGCAGCAGAAGTTATGAAGCTGCTTCTGCTTCTTCTGTCTCTGTTTGTTGTCGTTCGCCTGACTGAGGTCAGTTGACAGGGCTCACTACGGGGAGGTCGACAACATGAGCCCCTAGCTCTCTCTTGAAAGCATCCTAAACATCCTAAATATCCTAAACACGCAGCAAATCCTGTGCATTTGTGGAGGGAATGAGCAAGTTAATGTTTCTGCTGTCATACTTAAGAACTAGTAACAGTGGTTCGCTTTTAAATAGGAGCAAGGAACAGAAGTCAATAGTCGTTTATTTGTCACATACACATAAATGTGTAGTGAAATGAAACATTACCCGCAGTTGAACAATAAGACCAATAAGAATAATCAATAAAAATGCAATAACATATACAATCACAAACTAACACCAAACAAAAAGAAACATCCATCACAGTGAGTGTCCTCCAGTCCCTCCTCACTGTGATGGAAGGCCACAATGTCTTTTCTCTTCCCCTGCCGTCTTGTCCCGCGGTCAGGCTGTTGGAGTTGCCACGTCGGGGCTCCCGACATTGAAGCCCCCGCAGGGCGGTGAAAATCCCGCGGCCTATTCCAAGCCGCGCCGGACGGTGAAAGGTCCGCGGCGGGCCGACCCAAGCCCCGCGATTCGGGGCGGGCGAACACGCTGCCGCTGCCGGAGCTCCCGATGCCGGCCCCCACCCAGGGGCCTTGGGGCTTCTGACGTCCAGGTGGCCCACGCCGGAGCCTCCGGAGACGAGTCGCAGCCGCTCCCGCAGCATCCGAAGGCGGCCAGCGCCGCAGGTGGTGAGTCCAGGCCGCGGGCTCTGCGAACCAGAGCCCAGGTGGTCCCAGGTGCATGGCCGGTGGTAGGCCGCAACGGGAACACGACACAGAAACAAAGGTCGCGTCTCCGTTCGGGAGAGAGAATTTTACAGTTCCCGTTCTCTCCCATATCAAAGAGAAAAAGGAACCAAAATATACAGATAGAATTATTGGTAGGCTGTTATGTTTACATATGTTGTCTCTTTCCTGGCCCTTTGTTTCACTTGAGTGCTATTTTCCCTTTCCTGAAAGATTACTGAGCCAAAGAGTATTCTCTTGGGTCCGAGCCAATATTTATTTCTACAAGAATGGAACCATATTATCTAATCATCTTGTATTGAATTGTTCTAATTGCAATTGGCTGCCATATTTTTGACATGGCAACAATTGCTATTCTCAGTGTTTCATTGGGCATATCAAATCATTTTAGAGCCCAAGGTCTTGAATGGCGCTGTAAAGATGCAAGTTCTCTCGTTTTTTCGTATTGAATCAATTTCCTTTGGTGCTGTGAAAATACCCTGATACGTGGTTTTCCATTGAGACACACCTTGATTCATGACTTTCTATCCTGGGTTAATTGCAGAAAAATTCAATGCTACCTTTTTTTAGATCGACCTTAGTTTAACAATCCAGGATACACTGGGTTTGTTTAGCAGGGTCAAGACTGTCCTCTTTTAGCTAAGGAAATTTAAAAAAAAATACAAACCTCCAGGTGTGGACTCACTAGGCTCTGTTTCACAACAATACTGCAGCCCTTGAGGTGTTTGAATTTTTGACAAAGTGTAGTGGACAGGTACCAACTTCAAGACCACTTGATTTCCATCTGATGAGAGTGGGAATCATTTGGAATATCACTTCAGAAGTGTAACTTGTCCAGTGCATCGTTTGTGATGTCTTCCCTCTCTGTTTTTCCTTTGCTTCTATCTCTCCTGATGATTAACAACTTGCAGTTGCATTTTGTTGATTCAACAAAACTCCTTTTCCCTAAAGTCAGTTTATCTAGTGATAAGGTAGACACAAAATGCTGGAGTAACTCAGCAGGACTGGCAGCATCTCTGGAGAGAAGGAATGGGTTTTACATCGAGACCCTTCTTCAGACTACTTATCTAGTGTTAGTCTTGGTCTACTTATCTAGTGATAAAATGGGTATATTGGAATCTGATTATTTATTGGATGCATTTTCTTTTATGCTTTTTGGGGTTGAGATGGAATCTCTTCATACATTGATGAGATCTTCAGGTGAAGGGGAATCCTTTGCGGCATTTGTAGATGGATGATGCAAGTAGTATTAAATAAAAATCTGAATTTCATTGGATTCTGCTTTATTAAATGTAGATTGCTTGTTTACAAAAGGCAATAATCGAGAGTCATGAATTCAACATTATAAATAGGAACAGGATTTATTTAGTCCTCTTGCCTTTGAGTTCGTTCAACCATCATCTAGATGACGGTAGATCTACCTCATTGTTACTTTACTGCATTAACTCCATATTCATTTTAAAATTGAATCTCTTTGTAAATAATCTTTACGACCAAACCTCCACAGCATTCCACGGAAGACAAATCCAATGATTCATCATCCTCTGAATGAATAATAAATCCTCATCTCAGTCCTAAATGATCCACCCCCTTGTTCAAATCAAATCAAATCAAATTTCTTTATTGTCATTGTAATGGTGCATACAATGAAATTCAGGCACACTGCCTGAGCGGAGCTCAAATGTACAAGATAAAAAATAACAATAAAATAACAGTAAAAGAATTAGGAAAATAAAAACTGTTCATACACTTCGTGCTCACACTGTGACACATACACACAGATTCACACATGTATACACATTATGCCGACTTATCAGAATATAAGATATTGCACCTTGTCAGAATATAAGGTATTGCACAGAATAGTATTATAAAAATAAATATAAATGAATATATCAGTACTGTACAGTATAAAAATTGTCTAAGGGGGATGTGCTTTCAGTGCAGAGTTCAGTGTGGTGATGGCCTTGGGATAGAAACTGTTTATTAGTCTTGTGTTGTGTGCTTTGATGGACCTGTAGCGCTTTCCTGAGTGCAGATGGGCAAACAAGTGATGGGCGGGGTGAAATGGGTCCTTTAGGATGCAGGATGCCTTCCGCAGGCAACGAGAGCTATAGATGTCTTCCAGGGCAGGCAGAGGTGTGTTGGTGATCTTTTGGGCTGTGTTGATGACTCTCTGCAGAGCCTTCTTGTCAGCCACAGAACTGTTGCCATACCACACCAGGATCCCATGTGTCAGGACACTCAATGGAGCAGCTAGAAGGACACCAGCAGCTGTTGTGGCAGGTTGACTTTCCTGAGTGTTCTAAGGAAGTGAAGCTGCTGTTGTGCATCCCTAAACAGAGAGTTTGTGTTGGTTAACCACATGGGATCTGAGATGTGGGTGCCCAGGAACCTGAAACTGGAGACTCTATCCACTCTTTCTCCGTTTATGTGCAATGGGGGATGGTCACCCTGCTTCTTCCTGAAGTCGATGATGAGCTCTTTTGTTTTTTTAGTGTTGAGTACCAAGTTGTTCTGACTTGATCTCTGGTTCTAGACTATCCTGTGTCAAGTCCTTATGTGTTAAGTTTTGATGTAATTTCTTATTCTACACTCTAGATTATATAAGCTTAGTGTACTCAATCACACCTATAACAAGCCCATGATTCTTGGATTGACACAAAATGCTGGAGTAACTCAGCGGGACAGGCAGCATTTCTGGAGAGTAGGCTGGGACTCTATTCCTTGGAGTACTGGAGGATGAGGGGTGATCTTATAGAGATGTTTCAGATCTTGAGAGGAATAGATCGGGTAGATGCACAGAGTAGATGAATCGAGGACCGGAGGACATAGGTTTAAGGTGAAAAGATTTAATAGGAATCTGAGGGGTAACTTTCACATAAAGGGTGGTGGGTGTATGGAACAAGCTGTCAGATGAGATAGTTGAGGCAGGGACTATCCCAACATTTAAGAAACAGACAGGTACATGGATAGGACAGGTTTGGAGGGATATGGACCAAACGCGGGCAGGTAGGACTAGTATAGCTGGGACATGTTGGCCAGAGTGGGCAAGTAGGTCAGTGTGGGAATGGGAGGGGGAGTTAAAGTGTTTAAAAACCGGGAGATCAGGTAGGTTTAGGCGGACTGAGCAAAGGTGTTTAGGGAAATGATCGCCGAGCCTGTGCTTGGTCTCACCGATATACAGGAGACCACACATGGAGCAGTGGATACAGTAGATGAGGTTGGAGGAGGTGCAAGTGAACCTCAGCCTCACCCTGGAATCAGGCTAATGAATCTTCACTGGACTCCATCAATGGAAGGTATGTACCTTTGTAGGTAAGATGTGCACAAACCTCCAGATGTGGGCTTGTCTGAGCTCTGTATAATTGCAGTGCTTCTCTGCTCAAGTCCTTCACGTTGAAAGCCAATGTGCCATTTGCCTTCCCAATTGCCTGTGGTGCCTGTATATGTTCCTCAGTGACTTGTGTGCAACTGTATGTCCTTTTGAACAAATGAATGCAAAAAGCAACGATGATCAAGGAAAGGTGGAGCCCACAATGGTCCATTGTTGGCTGTGCGGTAGGTGATAACGAGTTATACAGTGTATTCAAACATTATATTTAGGAGGTATACTCATCTTTTGCTTATATATGTGTAAGAAGGGACTGCACTTGCTGGTTTTCACCGAAGGGAATTGTGTGTTGTCGTCTGCTTGTATATCTCGGATTGCAAAGGCCAACAAAGGGATGCCAGAATTTGGAGTGGTTGCCATGGTAATCCAACAGCAAGCATAACCCGGAAGTCCTGGCGATCGCTTTGAGTGGGCGGGGTCAGGTTTAGGGCAGCAACCAATCGGAGCGCCACAGAATCAGTTGCGGCGATTTGAATGGACCAACCAGAGGCGATGAAAGCGCATCCGGACGTGACGTTCGGCAGCACATCTGTCGGAAGTGGCTGCGAGCTTCGATCAAACGCTTCAGGTGGACGTTGACGACGGAGCTTCGCATGGTGAGGAAGACCGGCACAAAATGCTGGGGTAACTCAACGGGCAGGCAGTTTCTCTGGAGAAACGGAATGTGTAAGGTTTCAGATCGAGACCCTTCTTCAGACTGAGAGTCAGGGGAGAGGGATTCTAGAGATAAAGAAGGGTAAGGTGTGAAAACGACAGACCTAAGCAGACGCCGGTCATGGAAATGCAGAACGGTTCATTGTTGGCTGAGGGGAAGATGACAAGGAGGCGTACAATCAGTAAAATTAATCAGGAGGACAGTGAAACTAGTCGGAGAACTAGGGCGGAGTAAGACTTTCATTGTGTAGGAAGGAACTGCAGATGCTGATTTAAACCGAAGATAGACACAAAAAGCCGGAGTAACTCAGCGGAGGCAGCATCTCCGGAGAGAAGGAACGGGTGACGTTTCAGGTCGAGACCCTTCTTTGGACTCATTGTTCTATCTGGGACATATGACAATAAAACAGAGAGAGAGAGAGAGAGAGAACGAACACAACCAAGGGTTACTTGAAGTTCGATAAATCAATAGTCGTACTGTATGGGCAGGGTTATCAATGGAGTGGCTTCCCGTCATTTAACGGAACACCCAATGGCATGGGTGGATTCATTAGTGAAAGAATAGATCGCTTCTGTTTAATCAGTTCTGTTTTTAGAAGTGTTGTCCACCCGTGAAGACAAATCAAAACGGGGCAGTGACTTCTGCTGGGTGACAAAGATGATCGGCATTTTATGTGCACAGCAAGATCGCACTATTGGTCGGTTAAGTACCTCCTAGTCTGTTACGAAGTAACTGCATATGCTGGTTTAAACTGAAGATAGACACAAAAAGCTGGAGTAACTCCGCGGGTCAGACACCATCTCCGGAGAAAAGGAATAGGTGACGTTTCGGGTCGAGACCCTTCGAGAAGACCCGTTTCTCCAGAGATGCTGCTTGACCCGCTGAGTTACTCCAGCTTTTTTTGTGTCTACCTCCGCGTCTGTTATGTGGGAAAGGCTGAATCAATGAACATACCATTCGGGGATTTTGGAGAGAAGGTAAACAACAGGATTAACGATGTGTAGAGAAGTGTAAAGGCAGCATGTTTTTTTGGAAGGCGAGCAGCCGCTCCTCTGCACTCTGGGTGGATGTTTAGGTTAATTTAGAGATACAGCATAAAAACATGCCCTTCGGCCCACCGTCCATCGATCACCCGTTCACACTAGTTCTGTTATCCCATATTCGCATCCACTCCCTACACGATGGGGACAATTTACAGGGGTCAATTAGCATTCAAACCTTACACGTCCTTCCGATGTGTGAGGAAACCAGAGCACCCAGAAGAAACCCACTCGATCACAGGGAGAACATGCAAACATCACACAGACAACAATACCCGGGGTCAGGACCGAACCCCTCTGCGAGGCAGGAGGTCTACCAGCTGCGCCACTGTTGAAGATGAGAGGTGGTGGGAGGCGGGGGTTGACATTAACCAGTGGCTAGGTGTTCTTATAGGTGCACCTATAATTTCGGTGCTCTTCCCTCCATATCTCACCGGCCCGTTTAGTCAATCCTACGTTTACCTTCGTTTCCTTGCCAACGAACACTTCCTTAATTCATCGGCGACCAGGTTTACGCGTTTTCGACACATTCGTCTGCTAGTATTTCAGACTAGGATCGCGACAATCACTAGTTCACAATCTGCACGTCGGAACAGATAGACTTTTAACAAACGACAACACCGACGTCAAGGGCATATGCCAAGGCTGCCGTAAGAAAATTTGAAAGCTTAAACTCGGTACTTAGGCAGCAGACATAAGAGACCACTGGAGCCGGAATTTGTAGCAAAATACCTCGCTGGTTTGCGTTGGTCTTTATTTGAAGTACATATTATACTGGAAGTCTTGCAGACGTACGGCGTGACTCATTGTAACGATGGTAGTTTAGCTTTGTGACACTGGGACATCATTGTTACTCTCTAGTTTAAGTTGAGCTACAACCACTGTGAAAGTATTACTTTCATTATTAGCATTACTTTCTTTATCGATGACAGAAAATGGAGGAAACACTCAACAGATTAGGCAATAAATGTGGAGAGAGAAACTTGCCATTTAAGTTCACAAGCCTATGCATTTGGAGGGGAACTGGTTGGGCGTTCTGGAGTGAAGGGCATCTAAATGGGTTTGATATCCTTGGTGAGCCAATTGGACCAGGAAAAATGTCACATTGGCAGATGGCATTAGAGATATCATGGATGTGATGAGGGATTCGACAAAACAAGAAAGAATAGACGCAAGCTAAGAAGAACAGGCAGAATCAGCAAATGTATCAGGACATTTCTATTGCTGGTGTTGGAATGGAGGTAAACGCAGGATGTCTGGGGTAATGTACTGAGAGGATAGAAACCCTCCAGAGGAAATTATGTCTGTGATCATCTTGGAGTCAGTAGAACGATGTACAGTGGTGATGCCGTGGTCCAGGTAAGAAGAGGTGCCTGTGATCTGGCATTGCCCTCTGCTCACCATCCCACAGCTTCTTCATCCTTGTCAGTGGTTTGATGAGAGTGTTGGAGAGTGGTGCTGTATGTTCAGAGGGATTAGAGTGAAGAAGAACAGTTAATATCCCATCAGCAGGTACCAATGTGTGTATCCAGAGTGAAGCAGAAGCTAAAGGAGATGTCCAGATGGATCAAGAATTTTGGTGATGGGAGGAAGGGACTGTATGGCACCGTGGTGCTAATAACGCTACTGCCTCATCGCCAGATATCTGTTCAATCTTTGCATGTTCTCCCGATAATCAAATGGTGAGAGCACATTCCTAGCTGTGAATTAAAGAGTAATTCAAAACAGACGAGATGCAGGAAATATGTTCCCGATGTTGTTGGAGTCCAGAACCAGGGATCACAGTTTAAGAATAAGTTGGAGAGATGAGGAAAACTTAGGACTGAGATGGGGAAAAACCTTTTCACTCAGAGAGTTGTGAATCTTTGGAATTCTCTGCCACAGAAGGCAGTGGAGGCCAATTGACTGGGTGTTTTCAAGGGAGAGTTAGATTTAGCTCTTCGTGCTAACAGGATCAAGGGATATGGGGAAAAAGCAGGAACGGGGTACTGATTTTGGATGATCAGCCATGATCATATTGAATGGCGGTGCTAGCTCGAAGGGCCGAATGGCTTATATCTAGACCTATTTTCAATGTCTATGTTTCTAATTGAAAATAAAAACTACAGACCAAAAGCAAAGTGCTGGAGGAACTCGGAATCAGGCAATAATGTGGGGGGAATAGACAGGTGACTTCAGGTCAGGATCTTCTCCAATCTGAAGAAGGTTCCCGACCTGAAACGTCATCTGTCCATTCCCTCCACAGATGCTTGTTTGAAAGCAGCTGCCTTGGCAGAACATTTAGAATTTCAACGTCATTGTGTTTGCAATATGTGAGCTTCCAGATGATGCTTCAACACAAGTCTATCTTTATATTTGTTTTTTTTGCAGATGTGATAATCACGAGTGGTTGCATTATTAATCTTTTTGCGTCAAGGAATTCAATTGCATCTGCATTGTGTTGTTTCATTTTAATTCAGTTCAGAGAGATGCTTTCCTTGTTCCATTTTAATTCAGTTCAGATAAATGCACATTCCTTGTATGTGTACATACTTGGCCAATAAATTTGTTTATTCATTCATTCATTTATAATGGATGCCACTTGCAAACAGCAGTGCTGGAAATAGAGTTCAATTCCACAGAAAATTGATTTAAATTATGATAGATTTTGGAAGGAAATGAAGTATTCTCAGTTGAAACTCTTTGCTTTTGCTTTCTTGCCGATGAAGAATTGTTACCCAATTAATGGTAAATAAGTTGAGTCTTTTGATTTTGATTACCAACTGACTCACAGTAGTTTATTTTGCAGATAGTCTGGGTTCTCAAAAATAGTTGCATTGCTATTATTATGACATAGAAACAGCAGTAGGCTATGCATCTTCTTGAGCATCCTTTAGTTTAGTTTAGAGAGACTGTGCGGAAACAGGTCTTTCGGCCCACCGAGTCTTCACTGACCAGCGATCCCCGTATGCTTGTACTACCTAACACACGAGGGATAATTTTACAATTTTTGCCAAAGCCAATTAAACTACAAATCTGCACATCTTCTGAGTGTGGGAGGAAACTGGAGCACCCGAGGAAACGCAGGAGTCACGGGGAGAACTTACAAACTCCATACAGACAGCACCCAAAATCAGGATCGAACTTGGGTCTGCAATGTGAGGCAGCAAGTCTACTGCTGTGCCACCCATCCCATAGATTTAGAGATACAACATGAAACAGATTTTTTGGCCCACCAAATCCATGCTGACCATCAATCACCTGTACACTAGTTCTATGTTATCTTATTTTTGTATCCTATGCACTGAGTGGAAAATACAGAAGCTAATTAACCTCCAAACCTGCACATATTTGGAATGTGGGAGGAAACTGGAGCACCCAGAGAAAACCCACCCAGTCACAGGGAGAACATACAAAGTAAGCACAGACAGTACCCAAGGTCAGGATCGAACCCGAATCCAAATCTCTGGGGCTGTGAGATGGCAGCTTTACAGCTGTGCCGTTTTCTGAGTCATTTAATTAACTTTGTCAAATGTCTTGATGGCCAGCATTGAACCAAAGAGTTATAATTGATCCACCCCAGAGCCTTTTGACAGTAATTTCTATGTTTTCGCTACCCATCCTGCTTGATTCTTGACTCATAACAAAAGCAGGTGTTGCAATTATGTATTGATATGTATTATGTTGGAAAGAATGGTGTGAATATTTACTCCTCGAGACAAAAATAGTATTCTATTTCATTTTGTTATTTTGAATACTTTATATATAAAATGTTTCTACATAAACTATCTTGTATCACCTGGATAGACAAAAGTAAATTTTCTCACTGAGAACGTATTTGAAGTTTCAAATGCACTCCCTGAAAGAAATTTCTGGATGAGTACTGAAATTACTATGCTGTAGAGTAGACGATTAAGGACCAAGATCTAGGAATTTGTATAAATGAATATTTTACTGTTGGTTTGAAGTGAAGAGCCTGCTTCTGTGTTGTATGATTCTGTGACCAGAATCCTTTGAAGATAAGTAGAACCAATTTGATTATTTGCGTTACTTTGCTCAGCTGAGAAGAGAAATGAAAACAAGAACCTCTCCTCTACTTCATGTTCATGTTGATGAAACTACTCCTGTTCACGTTCATGTCAAGAAGAGTCCAAAACAAGGAAAGAGGGTCCAGGTAATTACATAGTTCTAGCAATATTGAAATACTCTGTCAATCTTGCATGCTTTCCACCTCGCACACCGCTTCTTGATTTGCACATGTTTTCTACAACTATTAAAATATTTCCATCTTCCATGTTTATTGCCTTTTATATTCAAATAGATTTGATTTGCTCTTTTAAAAAATAACATTGCAATTCTTTTGCATCTTGCATATTCATACTCTTATTTTGAATGGAAATTGCTCTTTAAGGTCAGCACCAAAATGCAGTTTATTCACACCAATAACTACTGGCAATAATTGTACCTTTAATTGTCCTTTTAAACTGGGACATTTACAGTCAAATCAGGACACAAGTTGCACCTATTTATGTTATCTCTTCCCACATCCCATCATGTGACAGCTTTTGGGAATTTCAGTTTGGGAACACATATGATCTGCACAAATTCTCTTGGCCCATATGATTGAGAGATTTTATAGATTACAGAGTTTGTAAGAATGACATATTTGAGAGGACAGATAATAAGTTATACTTCCAAAATTAAGAAAGAATATATGGCCGAAGTAGAGCAATTGGAGAAAGAAATTACAAAATTAGAAAAAGAATCTCAAAGGTATGTAACGGAAGAGAAACGAAGACAACTTATCAATAAGAAGTTACAATATAATACATTACAGACATACCGAACAGAAAAAGCAATTATGAGAACTAAACAGAGGTACTATGAGTTAGGAGAGAGATCACATAAGGTCCTTGCCTGGCAGTTGAAAGCCGAACAGTCTTCGAGAACGATTAACGCCATTAGAATAAATACAAATAAAATTACTTATAAACCTTTAGAAATTAATGAAACCTTTAAAAAAAATTATTCTGATCTATACCAGTCAGAATCACAGAAAGATACTAATGAGATAGATTTTTTTTTAGCACAAATAAACCTTCCTAAATTAAATTTAGAAGAACAGATGGGATTAGATATACCTTTTTCATTAAAAGAGGTCAAAGAAGTTTTAATATCACTACAGAGTAATAAATCCCCAGGAGAAGATGGGTTCCCACCAGAATTTTATAAAAAATTTAAAGAATTATTAATTCCTTCTTTTATGGAGGTAATACAGCGGGTGGAAAGAACACATAACCTCCCAGTCTTTTACGACAGCGATTTTAACAGTAATACCAAAAAAAGATAGGGACCCTTTAAAACCAACATCATATAGACCTATATCTTTGCTGAATACAGATTATAAAATAGTAGCAAAAATTTTATCTAATAGATTGTCTAAGTATTTACCAAAATTAGTACATATGGATCAAACTGGATTTATTAAAAATAGACATTCTGCAGATAACGTAACTAGGTTACTTAGTATAATGCATTTGGCACAAAAGAGGAATGAAATAAGTGTAGCAGTAGCTCTGGATGCAGAAAAAGCATTTGATAGGTTAGAGTGGGATTTTTTATATAAAGTATTGGAAAAATATGGGTTAGGAACAACTTTTATAAACTGGATTAAAACTCTAAATGTGAATCCTAAAGCTAAAGTAGTGACAAATGGCCAAATTTCAACACCGTTTCAATTAAAAAGGTCAACTAGACAAGGATGCCCATTATCACCTGCCTTATTTGTCCTGGCGATAGAACCGTTAGCTGAACTAATTAGAACTGACCCAGATATTAAGGGTTTTAAAGTCAATCAGGAAGAATTTAAGATTAACTTATTTGCAGATGATGTTTTGATGTACTTAACAAAACCATTAGATTCGTTGCGCAAACTATCTTTTAGATTAGAAGAATATGGAAAAATATCAGGTTATAAAATAAATTGGGATAAAAGTGAAATTCTACCCCTTACTAAAGGAGATTACACTCAATGTTGATTACTAACCCAATTTAGATGGCCATTAATTGGTATAAAGTATTTAGGTATAAGAATTGATAATGATATGAAGAACTTATATAAATTAAATTATTTATTATTACTAAGAAAAATAAAAGAAGACCTTGATAAATGGATGACATTACCAATAACATTAATAGGAAGAGTTAATGCCGTTAAAATGAATATATTTCCGAAGTTACAATATTTATTCCAAACATTACCAATACAAGTACCACAGAAGTTTTTTCAAGAGTTAAATAAATATGTGCGGAAATTTCTTTGGAAAGGTAAGATGTCAAGAATATCGTTGGAAAAATTGACATGGAAGTTTAATTCGGGAGGATTACAACTTCCGACCTTTAAGAATTATTATAAAGCAAACCAACTTAGATTTATTGCATCTCTTTTTGAAGAAAAAAACCCGGCATGGACAAGAATAGAACTAGACAAAATAGGAGAAAATATACCAGAAGACTTTATATATAAATGGGAACCTAAATTGATACGGGGACTGAAAGAATCTCCATTATTAAAATACTTGATCGGATTATGGAATAAGGTAAATTTTGAGGATGAAACAAAAAAATCTTTATTAGGAAAGACTACTTTGATTCAAAATAGATTGATACCTTTAACAATGGATAACCAGCTTCTATATAGGTGGCATCAAAAAGGGATTAGATATATAAACATAGCACAAAAAGTAAGGAAATTTGTGTTTGGTAGATTATTTCTTTGTTGTAACAATGCTTCTTGGCAATAAATCTTATACCGTTGGAAAGCCTGTTTATTTCCCTTTTAAATGGTGCCACATTTGTAAGGAACATGCATTTGTGGGATGAGCAGCAGAGCTGAGTATATGGGTTGCGCCCATGAATAATTTGCCAAATCTTCTCTGCCAATGCCAAACAGCTTATTCTGCTGTTGCTATTGACTCTTGTTTTGAGCTTCTGGTACCCCCAGGTGCTGACAATCAGGTGCCTGGTTGGCACCTGATTGGCAGCATCTGTGAGCATGGGCCCTGCTACAGTGGTCAGTAGGTGTCTGCTCCAAGAATCGGCATGCCACGTTTGACTGATCTGGATAGGGCCTGTGCGATAGGGCAACTTCAAGCTGGTGTTCCGCAAAACCAAGTCGCGGCATTATTTGGAGTGAGCCCTAGTACCATCTCCAAAGTGAAGGCCAAGTTCCATATAACGGGGGATGTCAGAGACAGGCCGCGAAGTGGGCGTCCCAAGAAGACGACACCCGAAGAAGACCGTTTCCTCACCCTGTCAGCACTTAGGAACCGTAGGCTGTCTTCTACAGATTTGCAGTCAAGGTTTGCAGGACGATATGGCCGACGGCTCTCTGCCCAGACAATTCGGAACAGACTGCACGCAGCCGATCTCCGGTCTCATAGGGCTGCCAGGAGGCCTGCCATGACTGCCCTTCACCGTCAGGCCCGTTTGCACTGGTGTCGGCAACACGTGCACTGGAACCTGAACATGTGGAGGAACGTTATGTTCAGCGATGAGTCCAGATTCTGCCTACGACAGTTGGATCATAGGGTCAAAGTGTGGAGAAGACGCGGAGAACGCTATGCTGATTGCTGCACCGATAGAGTAACATCTTTTGGTGGAGGCAATGTGATGGTGTGGGGCGGCATCTCCCTCACTGGAAAAACGAGGCTTGTCATCATTGGAGGCAATCTCAATGCAGAGAGATATCGAGATGAGATTCTGCAACCAGTGGCAATCCCATATCTCCACAGTCTGGGACCAAACTCTATCCTCCAAGATGACAATGCTCGCCCCCACAGAGCAGGGTTTCTCAGAGACTACCTCCAGAATTTGGGAGTGGAGAGGATGGAATGGCCTGCCAGCAGTCCTGACCTCAACCCCATTGAACACTTGTGGGATCAGCTTGGGCGTGCTGTTCGTGCCAGAGTGACCAACACAACCACGTTGGCTGACTTGCGACAAATGCTGGTTGAAGAATGGGATGCCATCCCACAACAGTGTGTGACCAGGCTGGTGACCAGCATGAGGAGGAGGTGCCAGGCTGTTGTGGCTGTGTATGGTTCTTCCACACGCTACTGAGGCTCCTGTTTATTAAATGAATAAATTGTTAAATTGCCAATATGTCTTGTTTCTTCAGACTTCAATCATCCAATCCACCAAACAACACAGAACAAGAGTCAATGGCAGAATAAGCTGTTTGGCATTGGCAGAGAAGATTTGGCAGATTTTTCATGGGCGCAACCCACATACTCAGCTCTGCTGCTCATCCCACAAATGCATGTTCCTTACAAATGTGGCACCATTTAAAAGGGAAATAAAAAGGCTTTCCAACAGTATAAGATTTATTGCCAAGAAGCATTGTTACAACAAAGAAATAATCTACCAAACACAAATTTCCTTACTTTTTGTGCTATGTTTAGGTGATTGCTTTGAAAAAGGTATATTGATGTCATTTGAACAATTGAAAATTAAATATCATATCAAATAATTCCCTTTTCTGTTACTTTCAATTAAGAGCTTATTTAAAAGATAAATTGGGTCAAACAATGTTATTGCCGAAATCTAAGGAAATTGAAAACCTAATTCAAAAAGGACAAATTAAAATTTTTACTTCTATTATATATAATCTAATTCAAAAAAAGGCCCCTAAACAAGGAATTCATATATCAAGGCGAAAATGGGAAACGGATTTGAATATTAATATTGATGGAACAAATTGGTCAAAACTATGCCTTGACAGTATGAAAAATACAATAAATGTTCGGTTTAGACTAGTACAATATAACTTTCTGCATCAATTATATATCACACCACAAAAATTAAAGAGAATAAATTCAAGTTTATCTGACCAATGTTTTCGGTGCAATCAAGAAATTGGTACTTTTTTTCATTCTACTTGGTCCTGTTCAAAAATACAACCTTTTTGGACAAACTTAAGAAGTTTTCTAGAACAGAATATCGGAATACAACTTCCATACAACCCAAGATTTTTGTTATTGGGTGATGTTGAAGGAATAAGACTACAACTTAAAATGAATAAATATCAGAAAGAATTTATAAAAATTGCATTAGCAGTAGCCAAAAAAACTATCGCAGTTACTTGGAAATCAGATTCCTATTTAAGTATGGACCTTTGGAATAATGACATTTCTAACTGTATCCCACTTGAAAAAATTACTTATAATTTAAGGAACAAATATGATACTTTTTTAAATATCTGGCGTCCTTATCTACAAAAGATGGGCCTATATATATAGAAGAATTGTTCATATTCTCAATGGTTCTTTTGGGAGAGATGTACATATATATACAGTTTATTCTGTTTGGAATTCCATGGGGCGTGTGCAGGACCCCCAACACCCAGGCAATCTTTAATCTTTTTTTCTTTTCTTCTTTTTTCTTATTTGGGGTTAGTATAAGGGGGGGTGGGGGGGAAGGGTGGGAGGGCTTGTTTTCTAAAAAGTTCTGTAAAAATAAAAATAAATAAATAAAAAAATTAAAAAAAGAATGACACACAAATATCACAGTTTGAAAATTATGTAGAACAAAGCTTAACTTGCAGGCTTACCTGTTCTCAGAAGGCAGTGGTGGAGATATATTCTGCTGGCTTTCACCATTATGGCAGTAGCAGTGTCTGCAGCTTGGGAATTTTTTTGCAAGAAAATTTACCTCTCATCTGTTTTTGCTCTATCCTCTATTGTACACTCTTCCTGATGAAAGTATTTTCCCACCTGCTCCATCCACTTTTTCCCTCCCTTTTGCTGTTTTCTTGCCCCTCCCTCCTAACCAAGCAGAAGATTTCCTTTGTAGGAAATCAGAAGTAAAAGATCATGGTGGAGATATAATCCTGTAAAGTCAACTCGGCTTTTCTGTCTCAACCTTTGTTGCCTGATTTATTGGGTATTTCCAGTTTTCTCTTTCATTTCATATTTCTACAACATGCAACTGCAGTTCTGTATCTCGTATTTTCAGAGCTTGGCACACTTTCCTCAAATTTGTCTCCAATCTCCACCTCCTGTAGATGGCAACTTCAAAATCTAAACCAACTACTCTTCCAGACAGACTCTGGTTATCATGATTCACTTTGTTACCATGCGCTGTTACTTTGTCCTTTCTCTCTAACTTATTATCTCCACTTATCAAAATATTATTTTGGTTAGAACATAACATGTTACCATGATTGTTTTGCCAGCATACTGCTTAGCCTGTTTCAAGTGAACCCTGCACCGTTTTTGGACTTTCATGAAATTCTCACAACATTGACATACATTGCACCTGATGGCATTTCTACTTTCAATATACAGCAGAAGCTGAAAGGAGCATTAGATTGTGGCAATCTGCGACCAAGCAGCAAGGTGAAGACCAAAGTACCATGGATTCCACCAGGCAAAACGTCAGTAAGAGAACTTGGCTACAAATGGGAGGTTTGTATATTTCTTGTATATCCATTCCTTGGATATGCTTGTGGTTTTGTTTTCAGAATATAGTTAAAGTGGCGTTCCTAGATTATATTGATGTTAAAATTTTTATTTAAGTTCTGTTGTCATAATGATTTCGGAGAGAGATTAGGGAGATTTGAGGGTGAACTATAGTGTGTTTCTCTGCTATTTATACAGATTGTTCTGCTGCTCTCATTGTCTCAGTTTCTCAGAATTCTATAAACAAAGCCTCTTTTTCCAGTAAGTCCAAAAACCTGGCTGGAGCAGGGTGATGGTCCGTCTGTACTTTTCTGCCTTTTATTGAGCAATGAGCTAGTGCTGTCAGTGGCTTTGAAAGTGGATCCTTACTTTTACAAGATACATGATGGTGAACAGAACTGTATTTCTTGAGAATACAGAGAAAGTCTGACTAGCTTTTTTATACCACTAGATGGTGTAAATGTGCAAATGGAACACTCAATAGAGATGTTGCTTTCTTCAAAAATTTTAATTAATTTAATGGTTTACATAACATTATTTGTCGACGTTTATTACTAATTCCATAGATAATTTCAATACAACAGATCTAGTCATTTTGGCTGGTAAGTAGCTGAAAGATAAAGACCGGGATGGATCATCTTAATTCTCTAGTCTATGCTGAAGTAACAAGAATTAACTTCCATATTCCAAATACGATGGAAAATCTGGGCATAATTTCATCATTGGATTAGTAACTGTGAGTCCCAAGTACACCTCACTGGATTTTTGATGAAGGTGGGATGATATTTAGCGGTAGTGTTTAGTTTTTAGTTTACTTTGAAGACACAGCGCAGAAACAGGCCCTTCGTTTCACCGAGTCCGCACCAGCCAGTGATACCCGCACATTAACATTACCCTGCACAAAGGACAATTTTACATTTATACCAAGCCAATCAACTTACTAACCTGTCCGTCTGGAGTATGGGAGGAAACCAAAGATCTCGGAGAAAACCCACGCAGGTCATGGGGAGAACATACAAACTCTGTACAGAAAAGCACCCATAGTCAGGATCAAGCCCTCTGGTGTCCTGTCTCTGGCACTGTAAGGCAGTAGCTGTACCGCTACACCATCGTGCTGCCCCTGATCATACAGAAATTAAGTAGTTAATTAAAGAGAAGGAGAAGGAATTAGCTGAAGTCACTAAGGAGCTTGTTCTGAACATAAGAATGAGCCACTGCGAAGGAATATTGAAATGATGAAAGAGGACACAGAAAATAGTGTTTTTGTAAAAAATATATAAGAATACAATCAAATATCAGAAGATCAAACTGATGGGCAAAATGAACAACCTGTAGTTTTACATATACCAATGTTTATGAATATCTGTGAGAGAACTGATAAACCTTTTAAGATCTTTAGGATGGGCCTATCATGCTTGATCAGGACTACTTCTCTACTTTCTGGGTGTTTCAGCTTTTAATATTTGTCTCAAGATGGTAATAACTTCAAATGTACATTCTGTTTGGATAAGGTGTTGATCATTAGTAACAATTCCTGTCATACTATTGTAATTCCAGGGTCCAACACATCGACTGGATATAACACCTATTGACAATGAGAAATTCCACTCAACACTTCACCTGAGTGACCTCTCCACTGATGATGAGGAAGCTATACATGGGAAGATGAATCAGTATGAGAAAAAAATCAACTGTCTTATGAAGCAAGTGGGATCATTAAAGAGCGAGGTAAGATTATAGTGCAGCTCGAAAGAAGATGTTATTTTGCAGGCTGTTAATGGCATCCTTGTACTGTCACACCTCTTAGGATTTCAATGGGCTTCACAAAATAAAGTGCAGTAAGTTTTGTATCATCAAACACTTCACTTAAAACTGAACTTGGCTACATTCAAGACTGGTAAGTCTGGTGTCTTGGATTGCATTGCTTGAGTGAAGAATGCAGGCCTCATACCAACAGACATTAAGCCTATCTATACCTAATGATCATGGCAAGTCTCTTATTCTGTCCAATTCCATCAATTCTATTGGCATCCAGGAATCTATCTCGGCCTTGAATACATGCAGTTACTGAGCTTGCATAGCTCTCTGAGGCAGATGAATCCTAATGGTGATTTATGTGTAAATTATAGGTTGAATTGAGAAAGAAAAATCATTTGCTGGAACAGCAAGAGGAGGAGCTAAACCTATCCAAGCAGTTGATTGAAGAGAAGGAGGAGGAATTAGCTGAAGTCACCAAAGATCTTGTTCTTACTGAACATAAGAATGAACTACTACAAAGGAGCATTGAAATGATGAAAGAACACCCGGAAAATTCCCGGTACAAAGTGCTTCCTTTCTTCTGTATGATTTCGACCAACAATTTCTCCTCCATGCAACTTACTTCAATTGGGAGAACAGTCAGTCTAGGCAATTACCACAGAAGGACCAGTATGGATTGGCTGATGGATAATAAACATTATTTAACCTATTAAATAATATTAGCAAAGAATAAGGCATTAAATTGAGTCTATTGAGAGTGTTGATAAAACCAAATGAATTTGAGTTCTGGATTCATTTTTAATCACTTTTAACGAAAAATCTGAATAAGCTCTTGGAGAAAAAAAATCTAAAAAGGAGACTGACTGAGATTATGTGAAAATATATCTCCTCGATACTAGAGCTAGTTATATGAGCCACGTTTGACTTTTTCTTACTGGCTCTGGCCAATATGCATCTCCAAATCCACCGGTGTTAATTCCCTTCTTTATTCAGAAGTGACTGCGAATGGGCAATAATTTTACAATAGACAATAGACAATAGGTGCAGGAGTAGGCCATTCAGCCCTTCGAGCCAGCACCGCCATTCAATGCGATCATGGCTGATCACTCTCAATCAGTACCCCGTTCCTGCCTTCTCCCCATACCCCCTCACTCCGCTATCCTTAAGAGCTCTATCCAGCTCTCTCTTGAAAGCATCCAACGAACTGGCCTCCACTGCCTTCTGAGGCAGAGAATTCCACACCTTCACCACTCTCTGACTGAAAAAGTTCTTCCTCATCTCCGTTCTAAATGGCCTACCCCTTATTCTTAAACTGTGGCCCCTTGTTCTGGACTCCCCCAACATTGGGAACATGTTTCCTGCCTCTAATGTGTCCAATCCCCTAATTATCTTATATGTTTCAATAAGATCCCCCCTCATCCTTCGAAATTCCAGTGTATACAAGCCCAATCGCTCCAGCCTTTCAACATACGACAGTCCCGCCATTCCGGGAATTAACCTAGTGAACCTACGCTGCACGCCCTCCATAGCAAGAATATCCTTCCTCAAATTTGGAGACCAAAACTGCACACAGTACTCCAGGTGCGGTCTCACCAGGGCCCGGTACAACTGTAGAAGGACCTCTTTGCTCCTGTACTCAACTCCTCTTGTTACGAAGGCCAACATTCCATTCTTCACTTTCTTCACTGCCTGCTGTACCTGCATGCTTCCTTTCATTGACTGATGCACTAGGACACCCAGATCTCGTTGAACTCCCCCTCCTCCTAACTTGACACCATTCAGATAATAATCTGCCTTTCTATTCTTATTTCCAAAGTGAATAACCTCACACTTATCTACATTAAACTGCATCTGCCATGTATCCGCCCACTCACACAACCTGTCCAAGTCACCCTGCAGCCTTATTGCATCTTCCTCACAATTCACACTACCTCCCAGCTTAGTATCATCTGCAAATTTGCTAATGGTACTTTTAATCCCTTCGTCTAAGTCATTAATGTATATCGTAAATAGCTGGGGTCCCAGCACCGAACCTTGCGGTACCCCACTGGTCACTGCCTCCCATTCCGAAAGGGACCCATTTATCCCCACTCTTTGCTTTCTGTCTGTCAACCAATTTTCTATCCATGTCAGTACCCTACCCCCAATACCATGTGCCCTAATTTTGCCCACTAATCTCCTATGTGGGACCTTGTCGAAGGCTTTCTGAAAGTCGAGGTACACCACATCCACTGACTCTCCCCTGTCAATTTTTCTAGTTACATCCTCAAAAAATTCCAGTAGATTTGTCAAGCATGATTTCCCCTTCGTAAATCCATGCTGACTCGGAATGATCCCGTTACTGCTATCCAAATGCTCAGCAATTTCGTCTTTTATAATTGACTCCAGCATCTTCCCCACCACTGATGTCAGACTAACTGGTCTATAATTACCCGTTTTCTCTCTCCCTCCTTTCTTAAAAAGTGGGATAACATTTGCTATCCTCCAATCCACAGGAACTGATCCTGAATCTATAGAACATTGAAAAATGATCTCCAATGCTTCCACTATTTCTAGAGCCACCTCCTTAAGTACCCTGGGATGCAGACCATCAGGCCCTGGGGATTTATCAGCCTTCAGTCCCATCAGTCTACCCAAAACCATTTCCTGCCTAATGTGGATTTCCTTCAGTTCCTCCATCACCCTAGGTTCTCCGGCCCCTAGAACATTTGGGAGATTGTGTGTATCTTCCTCAGTGAAGACAGATCCAAAGTAACGGTTTAACTCGTCTGCCATTTCTTTGTTCCCCATAATAAATTCCCCTGTTTCTGTCTTCAAGGGACCCACATTTGCCTTGACTATTTTTTTTCTCTTCACGTACCTAAAAAAACTTTTGCTATCCTCCTTTATATTATTGGCTAGTTTACCCTCGTACCTCATCTTTTCTCCCCGTATTGCCTTTTTAGTTAACTTTTGTTGCTCTTTAAAAGAGTCCCAATCCTCTGTCTTCCCACTCTTCTTTGCTATGTTATACTTCCTCTCTTTAATTTTTATGCTGTCCCTGACTTCCCTTGTCAGCCACAGGTGTCTCTTACTCCCCTTAGAGTCTTTCCGCCTCTTTGGAATAAATTGAACCTGCAACCTCTGCATTATTCCCAGGAATACCTGCCATTGCTGTTCTACCGTCTTCCCTGCTAGGGCCTCCTTCCAGTCAATTTTGGCCAGCTCCCGCCTCATGCCTCTGTAATCCCCTTTGCTATACTGTAATACCGACACTTCCGATTTTCCCTTCTGCCTTTCCATTTGCAGAGTAAAACGTATCATGTTGTGATCACTGCCTCCTAATGGCTCTTTTACCTCTAGTCCCCTTATCAGATCAGGATCATTACACAACACTAAATCCAGAATTGCCTTCTCCCTGGTAGGCTCCAGTACAAGCTGTTCTAAGAATCCATCTCGAAGGCACTCTACAAACTCTCTTTCCTGGGGTCCATTTCCAACCTGATTTTCCCAGTCTACCTGCATGTTGAAATCTCCCATAACCACCGTAGCATTACATTTTTGACTCGCCAATTTTATCTCCTGATTCAACTTGCACCCTATGTCGAGGCTACTGTTTGGGGGCCTATAGATAACTCCCATTAGGGTCTTTTTACCCTTACAATTTCTCATTTCTATCCATACTGATTCAACATCTCCTGATTCTATGTCACCCCTTGCAAGGGAATGAATATCATTCCTTACCATCAGAGCAACCCCACCCCCTCTGCCCTCCTGTCTGTCTTTTCTATACGTTGTGTACCCCTGAATATTCAGTTCCCAGCCCTGGTCCTCTTGTAGCCATGTCTCAGTGATCCCTACAACATCATACTTGCCCATGACTAACTGAGCCTCAAGCTCATCCACTTTATTTTTTATACTACGCGCATTTAAGTACAACACTTTAACTTCTGTATTTACCACCCCTCTCACATCGGTCACAATTGGCCCTGCCCTTAATTTCTTTTCCCCTCTAGAACTTCTGTTCCCATTCTTCCGAGAGTCTTTTGCAATATCTCCTGTATTCCCTTTTTTTTTACCTCATCTTCATATTCACAATTTGTCAACCCCTCCCCCCCACTACTTAGTTTAAAGCCACAGGTGTCGCACTAGCAAACCTGCCTGCCAGAATGTTTGTCCCCCTGCTGTTAAGATGTAACCCGTCCCTTTTGTACAAGTCACCCCTAGCCCAATTTTCCAACCATGCTATTGATACCCCAATCTGATGAGCAAATAGATAATTTTTGAATACCCTTCCCTTCCTGCTGAGTAATTATTACTTTGTTCTCTTCGCTTCAAGACATCTTCTTGCATATAATGAGAATTACTGAAGTGCATGTTGTTTTTCAAAGCTCAGAAAAAAAGCATTGGCGAAAAGATGACGCTGTGTTGAAAAAGCTGATCGAGGCTGAAATGGATGGAGCTGCTGCAGCAAAACAGGTTGCAGCTCTGCACAGCACTATCAGTAGGCTGGGCAGTGTAAGTATAACTTTTAGTTATCTTGGACCGTGTAGGTTTTTTCTATGAGGAGACTTTTCCTTTTGCCCTGTAATTTGGCCATTCTACTAATGGAGAACAGCTGAAACAGAAATACTGGAAAGATGTGCTGATGTTTTGGTGAATGACCTGAAATATCTGTGATTTCATGGTGGTCTACCTTGTGCGTAGATATGTTCCATTCAATTTTGGGAGTATGGTACAAGACATCACCGATTGGATTGTTCTTTCCAGAAATTTTGACACACTTGGTATTCTATCCTGAGAACAAGAGGAAAGCATCAAATGGCTAGTTTTGGGGGATAAATTTAAAGTTGAAACTACTAGTTCATTGATTTCCCAGGCTGTTTTGTCTTTTGCTGATTTTTGTAGACTGATGCAATGTGGTCTTGCACAATAGCAAGATACACAGGGAACTCCACTTAGTATTATTCCATAGAGCATTAAATCATTATAGTGCCCTTGGTCTTCCAGTCTTAATACTTGAATGTATGTACCCCTGCGCTTTGGCTTAGGCTCTGTGCCCATGAATCTAGCGTGATCCTGTGTCAACCCTGTGCTGTCCCAACGATTTTGTTCAAATCAGGAAATTGGAAAGGGGGTATTAGAATGGTTGGGGCAAAGAGAGATATGGAATTGTTGGAGTGAATTCCAAGACTGAGAGATGAATTTTGATGGTGTCTAATGAGGAAGATTGTTTACTTTCGGCTTTGCCTTCAAGAAAAGTAGGGCGGCAAAGGTGTGTGTGTGTGTGTGTGTGTGTTGGGGAGGGGTGGATTTGGTAAAATAATGTTATTATTGAATAGAATGACAAAAAGGGTGATGAAAGAGAAAACATTTTTTTAATTAGGGAATAAATACTGGGATCCTAGCAGAAGAAAAGTGGAACAGAAGTTTGGGTTTGGCTGAACATCCAAAGAGAGGTTTTTTGGAGATTTGAAGTTGGGTAGAAATGTTTTTTTAATGGGTTTTCCTGAAACTAGGAAATTGATGCCTGAAGAAATAGCTACTGTTTGTGAGGTGTGGTACCAGAAGATACCAGAAGATATGGGAGCATAATACTCTAAATAACTTGGGAATCTTGGCCAAAACTATGGTACAGATCGAAGCGGCTCCTGGGGTTAATACTGGTTGTTGGAGGGAGGGGGGGGGGTGGCGAATGAGTGTAACGGATGTTATCAAATTATTTTTCCTCAAGAACTTAAATATCAGTAAGAATTTGCAAAAATATTGGGTGCTAATGTGCAACTGGACTTTGTCAAGAAACAGTTGGAAACACTTAGAAAAGTTTGTGACTATACAGTGCAGATGTGTAATGCTGTGCCAACGTGGATGGGGAAAAAGAGAAATTGATTAATGGAATGATTTGTCATCCCAAAGGGGGTAGAGTACAAATTTCTCAGTGGACCCTTTTCTTAACATTCTTCTCTAAATTTGCAGTGTGCAACTGCAGTGTGCAACTGCAGTGCCTCAAAACATGTTTTTTCTCTACATTAAGGAAAGGCAAATGTCAACTTCAGAATGTAACTTCTTAACACGTCAGAAGGAATTGCTATTGCAGAAATTGGAGACCTTTGACGCAACAAATCGAGCAGTTCGGGAGCTACTAAGAGAACAACATGCACAGGAGGTAAGAATTTGTCCGCGCTTGGATTGTTCAATTCTCTTCCGTAGTTGTACTCAATTAGAAAAGCTTTCTCTTGTTTCACGTTTGTTGGAGTTGGGTCATTTGGTACATTTGATAATAAATGTCCATGGTAGCACTTTTTTTTGAGTGGTACTGTGTAACTACTCTCAGTTTCAGGAAGATTTTTCATTGTTTAATCTCCACTTTAATTTTAACCCAGGTTGATGCTTTGAGGCTATTCGAGCTAAAAGAAGCCCTCCTTGAAAAACTGGCTCGGTCAGAAGCAGAAAATGCGGTGAGAAGAACATATTGCAGTTGGTGATATTGTTTATGACAAAAGACCTTAACCAGTCTGAAGAAGGGTCTCGACCCGAAATGTAACCCATTCCTTCTCTCCAGAGATACTGCCAGTCCCGCTGAGTTACTCCAGCATTTTGTGTTTACCTTTGACCAGTATCACCATCTGTTTATGTTTTGGTTGTGCTTTCAGTAGTGGCTGGAATGGGTCCAAAAATGAATTTTTCCCATAACATTATTGTATAATTTTCTGAATACTTGTATATGTGAGAAGTTGTGTTGTCTTCTGCACTCAAGTAGCTTTTCTTGGGCGTGTATTGACTATTTAGGAAAGATCAATATCTATGGATGAGATGGTGAAGATTGGCAAGAAAAATCTGAATGTAATCACACTTGTAAAATGATGAACATTCATTTATAATTCATATTATAGAAAACCCCAAAATGATTCAGAGGCACATAATTGACACGAGGCAAAAAAAATCAGCATTAACAAGCCTGATGAAACAGTTAGGTTTTAAGGAATGTTTTTGAAGGAATAGCGAGAAATGTTCAGGGAATGAATACCGGAGGTTAGATTTGATATGGTTTAGTGGACATGATGGGAGTTGTGGAGAAGAGGTAATAATCAAGGAAGTGAGGAAGGTACATGAGGCTAGAGTTGGTAGAATGCAGAATTTTTGGAGGGTAGTAGGATCAGTGGAGATGACAGATATGCGGCAGAAATGAGCTCTGAGGCCTTTTAAAACAAATATGGGAATTTTAAACACAAGGTGTTGTTGGACGAGAAGCCAAATCAGATCGGTGAGCAGGGAGTCACCGATGGATGTGACAGTGTAGGTTGGTATGTGGCGACAAAACCTTATGGGATCAGGGTGTAAGGGGTTTCTGCGCCGAGCTTTCGCCCGACCTAAGGTCCCCGTGCCTTGCTCTGATCCCTTGACCAGGCCGCGCACACTGGTTCCCCGTGAGTGGTTCGACCCACTCACCCCCTACGGTTCTAGACACTGGACTTAGATGCAGGAGCGTTGATAGTGCAGAAAAAAACTCAACCAGACCAGATTTGAAGACCAGGGTTTAAATGGAAAAGGCTTTTATTGAGCGCTGGGGACTATTGTCCATGAATACTTATACAGTTCTATAAGACATATCTATAAGACACCGAATTACATGAATACTTTTGACTATGAATCATAAAACGCACAGTTCTACAAGACATATACATGAATACCTTTTTCCTCTGAATTCTCAAACGCACAGTTCTACAAGACATATACACGACTGTAAGATGGGGAACGTACGACACATTGCAAAATTGACCAACACATATTCCTTTACACACCCACGTTTATTCAAACCACCCTCCCCTCTACACTAAACTATGTCCAGGATATGCAGGATCGGGGTACATGCTCACCATGGGGCTATTACTGGGGTTACTGGCTGTTCGTGCTGCTTCTCCGCTGCTTTCCGTGTGGGTCGTGCTTGTCCCGAGTTTCTTCCTTCCGTTTCTTGCGTTCCTTGCAGGTTTTCTTGCAGTATTTCTTCTCGAGTTGCGTGCCGGTTCCTCTCTCTTGCACTTCGCTTCTTCTTGCCTGTCTTTTCTTCCTCCTGCATCCGTTTGACTTGAGTTTAAAACCCAAAAGTCGTGGCCAGTTATACTATTCTGACCCGTCCTATCTCCCGCCAGATCTTGGGATCTCTTTGTTTAAAAGATATGTATTGAGTTTTCTCTCTGATCTGCACTTATGTCCGGGGGTACCGGGGATGGCCAGACGGTGTTAATTGGTATTTCGTTGCGAGGTGATGGGTTTAACTGGTTTCCCATCATCTACCAGGTAGTTTTCTATGGGCTATTGTGCCCGCTTAACGAGATTAACCGTAGGTCGGCTTGGGGCATTGTGAGTATGCTGATGTCAGCGCCCCAGTGTCTGGACTTCGACCTGGTTTCGCAGGTTTCAGCATGGCCAATACCCATCCATTGTTCTGGCCGTGGCTTTGCAGAAACCTAGAGACTGGGCTGTAAGGTTTTTGCTCTTGTGGCTGGTCACGAGGTCCTTCGGCCATTTTAGGACCCACAGATTGTGACATCGCTTGGTAAACTGACCGCAGCCTTTCTCCGCTATCAGCCCCAGTCTCCCGTTTAAAATGTCCAAACTGCAGCTCTTTGGTTTGGTGTTGCTTTCAGAATGAGGGAAAACTTCTCAAATCTTACAGTCCCTCCTGTTGATTTGCATAACCCCAGCTTATCGAATCAATTAAATAATGTGGTTGAGCAATGTTTTCCCGATTCTCCACATCCAGACCCCTGAGGTTTTAACTAAAGTAGTGTTCCATTGCGAATGTACAGTCCCCATCTTTTAGGCTGACCTTTACTGCCCGTGTCCCGGGCAAAACTATATTACCAGTATGTACATTTTCATGTCAGACATATACACCTACACCTTGTCCCAGGCCGATGCCTCCACCATCCTCCTACTGGTGTCAGCTTTAATGTAGGACATGAAAACAACACAACAGCAAAACGATACATTTTTTTACATTCCTTCAACACAATCATTCTTTATATAATTTTGAAAAAGGACAATGCAAAACACAGTTCACTCGGTGCGGAGGGGCCCGTCCTTCTAGCAGCTTGCGGCTGGGTCCTGCTCGCCCACCCGCACGTAACGGTCTCTCCATTCCCCCTGATATACTCGGTTATTGAGGTGCTGCCCTCTTTTACATTTTACACATAATAAATATAATACTATCCCTGCTTGTACCACAACTAATGCGTGTGACGCTATCCTAACCCAAGACGGGACCTCGATATTGGTGAACAGGTCCCACCATGGTGGAATCACAATGTCCAATATTTCGGACCCTATCTCTACTGTCTTTTGCTCCAGGGTATAAAAGTGCCTTTGTGACACGGCGACTGCCTTTAACAGGGTTGTGAGATGTTCGGGGAGAGGGGGAATGGCGTACCCGAAATGCGCTACAAATCGCTGCAGGTCGGTGAAGTCCAGCTCGGCGATTATCTCGCGCAGGTGTAGTGTCATCGCCTGGTCCTCATGCAGCTCGGACCCGACGACCTTGTTCTCATCCGTGAGGATGCCTTTTAACTGCGACTTTAACCTGTTAATCTGGGTCTGCAGCTCCATGGTATCTAGAGCGTTGACCACAGATGTCCCGGTGTTAAAGCCCGTAAATACATCATTCACTACACCCCTCCTATGCCTCCCCGTCTGACCCCAGTCCTCCAGCTCTTGGCTATACAAGCTCTCCTTGTCCACACTGGCAAGGTCGAACTCGTAAAATTGCCGGAACATGTTGGTCAGTAGCACCTGGTACAGTCTTTCAGTTTCCCTGGGGCACCACCCCGGCAACCGCACCTCGGTGAGGTTTAAGATCACCGAGGCTACCGCGTAGTGCACCCCCTGGTACAATACCTGGTCAGTCGGTAGCAGTACCAGGCCATTCCCGGGCCCCTTAGTGGTTTTTGGGCACTCACCCTCCTGTGCTACTGCCAGCGGAACTGTGGGAGGTGTTATGCGTGGTCGTGTGATGAGTTCAGTGGCGTTTACCGGGATTGGGGAAAGGGGGACCCCACAAGCCCGCGAGCTAACATCACACCTCATCCCCTTACCGTCATCCTGCCACTGTCTCTGGAAAAATATGCTGTTGCCCGTGGGACAGCGATACCTCGAACCCCACATACACATATAAATCCCCTCATCCGGTTCCCACCATTTGTCCCAACACACACTCAACTGTTCTTTAGTCCCAGAAATAGTTATGTGAGTGTTGTTGTTAAGTCTCTCCCACTCAACAGTGGAGTTGGCCATTGTCCGGCTCGTTTTCCACAGCCACCACCGTCTGCTCGTGGGGACCTTCCCCGTGCATACCAGGCAGATCCTTTTTCCAACGGTGGCGCTTACCCTTTGGGCGATGATCTTGACTCTCGGGCACAATAACGAAGTGTTCCGATAAGCAAAGCCTGAGGCGCTGGAATACTCTGAAGAGTTCGATCCCAGCCACCCCGGCCACCGGCCTTCATGGAAGTGAACTGCGGTCTCCTCCGCTTCTCTCCTTCCAGTCCCATCGGTCGCGATGGGAGCCGTGTCCCCGGAGCAGCCGTAAATGATGATGTCCTTGGTGCGGCCCCGATAGGCCCACCCACATCCGATCGCCATGGCAACGATCCACCACACGAGTGCCTCCTTCCACTCCAGAAAAACAGATAAAGAAATATGGTATAGCCAGGCTCTTGGGGAGCGCTTGGCTTTGTTAACGCCTCTGCGGGCGGGTCTCTTGACCCCCAGCCTGCACCCCACACCCACACATCCTGGACGCATCAACTCTATCTAAAATTATCCCCACAAACTTATCTAAAATACTTATCCTTATCTAAATTGCTTATCCTTATCTAAAATACCTATCCTTATCTATTCTAAAATATAATACAGCGCCGCCTTCCCAGGGCGGTTCAGCTAATCCCTGTCAGGGCTGCAGCGGTTCATCTCCTGCGGCTGCACCACGCTGTCTCCCACCTTTGATCCTCCGCAGCCTGTCGCTGCCTGGCGGGGGCTAAACCTCCTCTGAAACGTTAGCTCCCTCCTCCTCACTTGGCTCCGGTACCTCGGGGCGTGATTGACCTCTGTCCAAAACTTTCTAGGTTGGGGTCCCCTGCTAGACCTACGGAGAGTCACCTTAGGCACTGCCCCCTGGACAGCCTGGCTGAGGACCGGTTCCTGCCGTGCTGCAGCTCGGGTACCCCCCGCAGCTGCCGACCCTGGCCCCGCCTCATCCAGCTCTGCCCCCTTGGTGCTGGGTATACCCGCGGCATCCGGCCTCACCCTGCCTGTACCTACAGGTGGTGAGCCTCCGCCCGCTACCCCCGCCTTCCTGGTGCTTGAGTTGGGGACGTTACTGTCGTCCCCCTCCGACTCCTCTTCCTCCGTAATGGGATCCAGCCCCTGGTCGAGCTGATCAGGCTCTTCCTCATCTGAATCCCACCCAAAACGCGAGACCCTCCATTCCTGGAGAATGTCCTCCCCCCTCACGCAACCTTGCCTGTCTGCGTGATCTGCCTCATCCTTGGCTGTGAGTCCCCACTCACAGGGCTGGCCCCTGTGGTTGACCCCTGTGCTCCAGGCTTATAACTACCTACCCTACCATAATCGTGTTTGTGGGTCACAAACGCGTTCAGGTTGTTCCCCACACACTCTTGCAGTTTGGCCGGGACCTCCGCCACCATGCGCTCGAGGTCGTAACCCTCGGGCGGCTTCATGGTGCACAGAGTCTCTTTCCCCTCTTTTCCCCTAATCCCCTTCCCACCCCCTTCTGTCCACTTCATCAGGATACACTCCCATGTGGTATGGAGTGCTCCCAAGTGAATGGACAGCGGGATGGAACGCGCGCCAGCCTGTTCCTTCCCCGTGAACCCCGACAGTGCGAAAGGGACCCCCGTGGACAGGGGAGAGTCAAAGGGTTCCTCTGTGGACCACGGTGCATGAAGCCCCCGTGTCCGACAGGTAACTGCCCCTTTGCCTCTCCACTACCATCTCCACAAGCGGCCTCTTCCAAGCATCGTAGCGGAGCGGACACAGATGGGCGGGCTGCGTGGGCTGATGTCATTGGGGAATGTCCAGTGCCCCCGCACCCGGGGAGCCGGTAGCGACTGCCACCTTCCCCTGTGCGGCCATGAGGGACCGCATCACCTTGATCATCGATTCGATAATCTCGGGCTTAACTGGGACATCGGCGCGCAGGGTGGTGCCAACCCTATCTTCCTTGGTGTGGACCCTGCAATCCTTCCGCCAGTGCCCCACCTTACCGCACTTAAAACACTTGGACTGTGCGGTAGGGTTACCCTCCTGTCGCCACTCGTTTTGGGCCGGTGTAGTAGCCTCCGCCACGTGCACCTTCCCTTTTACGAGTCGGGTAGACGTGCTCCGGGTGTTACTATACCCTACCGTGAGACGGTCCAAAACCGTCTCCTCCGTGCTATTTGCGGGATCAAACCAGGCTTTCGCCTGTTCCCTGACGGCTGCCAGGCTGTTTGACACCAAACATCGGAGCCACTGGGCTCTCCCATTCCCGACCAGTTCATCCCGCGCGGGGACGTGCGGGCAGCTGCTCTTATACACTGTCCACAGTCGCGCCGCAAAAACCTTTGGGGGTTCTCCCTCCATCTGGAGGGTCCTCCCCAATCGGGCAAATGGACCCTCATCGCCCATCCCCAAAACTTCCAGGACCTCGTCCCGTAGGAGATCGTAGGTCCTGGTCCCTCTTTTACTCTCATCTGCGAGGCATTGGAGGATCGAGCTGTCCAGGGAGAACAGCAACAATTTTGCCCATTCTCCCTCGTCGCAACCGTTGATTGCGGCGGTTTGCTCGATCTCCCTGAAATGCAGCGAAGGGTCCCCTGATTCGGACAATTTTGCTACATGCCCGATCATAGCTCTTAACTGCTGGGAGCTGTGGGGCACCACGATCTCGCTCTGAATGGGTCCGGCGTCCCCGTTCAGCGCGGTGGGTCCCCGTCTGGTTTCCAGGACCGGGCACATGGGCGCCGGTGCCGAGTCCTCGACCGGGAGCTCCTCTCTCTCTCTCTCACCTACACTACCCCTTTCCCAGGATGCCTCGTAGCTAGGGGAATTGTGGAGTCTGGGGGCCAAAGCCACCACGGTGTTTCTGGGGACCGGAACCGGGACCTTCGCAACCGCCAGCGACTGGCTCACTGGGGGGTTCATTAGATAGACCAGCCCTTTTACTTTATTTAAAGTACTCCGCAGACCCTCTATCTCCTGCAGGCAGGCCCCGTGGTCGGCCCCTTCCGACCTGTCCTCCAAAACCATTTTGTAGGCTGCCCTAACCCCCTTGAGGTTCTCTTCCTGGGTCTCCAGCTGGTGGCTCAGGGAAGCGCACTGCTCCCTGAGCTTGCCCTTACTGCGCATGGCCTCAGTGATCTGGCACTCCATCAGCTCTACCCTGGCTTCGTGGCGATTGGTCACGACCCGGCGCTCCTGGTTTAAAGAGTCCAGAGCCTCAATCAATTGGTTCCCACCCGCAGCCTTCTCCTCTACCCCCTCCTGAAGGTCCCTGATCTGGGCTGCCTGTGCCACAACCACGCGGTCCAAAAGCTGGACCTGCTTTTTATAGCAGGTCAGCCAGACCGCCTTTTCTACAGATTTCTTGTGGGCTTTACTGGCCGTCCACCGGATCGCTGCATCCAGTGGGCGCTTGTCCTCTAACAAACCACACATCCATTGTTTGGTGATATTCACCTTGCTAAAAACATAGTCCGCAATGCGCTCGTCCATTACATCCCTAGTTTTAAAATCCTTTTCTGGTACACTATCATCCTGCTGCCAGTGTCCGTTCGTGGTCGCCATTATCTGTAAGGGGTTTCTGCGCCGAGCTTTCGCCCGACCTGAGGTCCCCGTGCCTTGCTCTGATCCCTTGACCAGGCCGCGCACACTGGTTCCCCGTGAGTGGTTCGACCCACTCACCCCCTACGGTTCTGGACACTGGACTTAGATGCAGGAGCGTTGATAGTGCAGAAAAAAACTCAACCAGACCAGATTTGAAGACCAGGGTTTAAATGGAAAAGGCTTTTATTGAGCGCTGGGGACCATGAATACTTATACAGTTCTATAAGACATATCTATAAGACATACCGAATTACATGAATACTTTTGACTATGAATCATAAAACGCACAGTTCTACAAGACATATACATGAATACCTTTTTCTCTGAATTCTCAAACGCACAGTTCTACAAGACATATACACGACTAAGATGGGGAACGTACGACACATCGCAAAATTGACCAACACATATTCCTTTACACACCCACGTTTATTCAAACCACCCTCCCCTCTACACTGAACTATGTCCAGGATATGCAGGATCGGGGTACATGCTCACCATGGGGCTATTACTGGGGTTACTGGCTGTTCGTGCTGCTTCTCCGCTGCTTTCCGTGAGGGTCGTGCTTGTCCCCTGAGTTTCTTCCTTCTGTTTCTTGCGTTCCTTGCAGGTTTTCTTGCAGTATTTCTTCTCGAGTTGCGTGCCGGTTCCTCTCTCTTGCACTTCGCTTCTTCTTGCCTGTCTTTTCTTCCTCCTGCATCCGTTTGACTTGAGTTTAAAACCCAAAAGTCGTGGCCAGTTATACTGACCCGTCCTACCTCCCGCCAGATCTTGGGATCTCCTTGTTTAAAAGATATGTATTGAGTTTTCTCTCTGATCTGCGCTTATGTCCGGGGGTACCGGGGATGGCCAGACGGTGTTAATTGGTATTTTGTTGCGAGGTGATGGGTTTAACTGGTTTCCCATCACCTACCAGGTAGTTTTCTATGGGCTATTGTGCCCCCTTAACGAGATTAACTGTAGGTCGGCTTGGGGCATTGTGAGTATGCTGATGTCAGCGCCCCAGTGTCTGGACTTCGACCTGGTTTCGCAGGTTTCTGCATGGCCAATACCCATCCATTGTTCTGGCCGTGGCTTTGCAGAAACCTAGAGACTGGGCTGAAAGGTTTTTGCTCTTGTGGCTGGTCACGAGATCCTTCGGCCATTTTAGGACCCACAGATTGTGACATCCCTTGGTAAACTGACCGCAGCCTTTCTCCGCTATCAGCCCCAGTCTCCCCTTTAAAATGTCCAAACTGCAGCTCTTTGGTTTGGTGTTGCTTGCAGAATGAGGGAAAACTTCTCAAATCTTACAGGGTTATGAAAATTATTTGATAGAGGCTTATCAGGCGAACCATAGTTGACTCTGGTAGTAACTAAATTACTCTAGATTTCAACAGATGAGAACAGAGATGAGTAAAGTAATGCTGGTGGAATTAGGTGGTCTTTTCTCAGCATAAAGTGAAAATGAAGTGACACCAGTTTTAAATGAAATCTGAAGGAGAATTCAAAATACCTTTAGAAGGATTATTGTGTGCTAAATAGAAGTATATTATTGAGAAATCTTTTGGATTCTTAAAATTATGATTTTTATTTAAATGTTTATTATTCTTTTACAGCACTTATTAGTGAAGCTGCAGGAGATTGAAAGCCGGACTGACCAGCTTCTTACTCGGTATCAAGCAGAAAAAGTAAGCTGAGATAAAAAGAAAAAAAAACATTACAAGCAATAAATTGAACTTGCTGTCTCTATTTAATATAAACACTGTTGTATTCAGGCCTGTATTAAAATGGTTGTGCATGGTTAATAATTTATTCAGCTTCGTTCTCTTGCCTTTTGCTACATTATATGCAGCTCTCAGATGATTTTTACATCGTTCCTTTCACTGATACACTCACATTTGTGTTGGAGAATTTCCTACTTTCATTTCCATTGAATAAGGCTTTCTATTGGATATAAAAGCTCACTGAATTTGTTGAATAAATATTGCCGGACATGTACATGCAATGCAATTTCCATATCAAGTGAAAGTAACAAATTATTTAAACAAGATTTTCTTTGCAATTTTTTATCAGTTTTGTTAATCAGCACATTTTTCATGAGGTCTCGAGCTAGCAAATGGCCATGTCTAAGTTACTGGTTTTGAAAATAGACAACCCTCAGCCATTGTCAGTGAGCATGTCAGATTCAATGGTAAAGAAGACCAATTCAGATTATTTAGTTTTTTATGATCTTGAGTTTAATAAATTGCTTTGAGTTTGAATAATCAGGGTCTGGTGACAGTAGTATAACAGATAAACCTCAAGAGTTATGGCCCTACTAATGTGCTAGTAGATGGACAGTCATCCCAGATTTTGCAGGAACTTGTCTATGTCTAATTATTATTTTGTTTTTGACTTGATAGGAATTCCTTAAATTCCAATTAAGTAACTTGATGTATTGGAGAGATGAAATTAGAGACTGTTATAATGACAGAAGAGGAATGGTATTTTCTTGAGTCAAATAAATTTGGCATCAAGAGAAATTTTTGAAAGATACATCAAGGAAAGCAATATTGATGAATTTGTGGTTAATGACAATAAATATTTAGACCACCACAAAAATAATGATGGGAGATGTTAGTGTAGTTAGTTTTTATATATTCTGACTCTGGGATTGTGTGGTTTAAAACTAAATTAAGTGCAATAAATATTGATTAGTTCCTGGTCTTCCATGATGGTTGTGCATTCAGCAGAAAATTACATTTCCAAAGCAGCTCTTTTAATAGACCTTTTTAGAACCATACATGTGAGTTGGCACAGCTACATCACAGTTCTGTTTCAATCGAAATGCCTTGTCTTTAGGGAGGGAAATAATGTGATATTATCATGCGAAGCTCTCAAATTCATAATGGATTATTGAGGTTAACTGGAGATTGTATTAGTGTCATGTTCTGTAACTTTTTTGTTTCCAAATTATTACTTCTTAGTGTTCCCACCAATCAGCAAGATATTATTGAGATTTGTGCAATTTTCTTTCATCGCAAGATAGAACCTATTGTGTCACCAAATACTAAAAATAAATCATTGCATTGGTAAGCTGGCATTATAATTGATTTGTTACTCAGGAAAGAGCAATGAACTGTTTACTGAGCCACTTTCTTTCTTTCTCTAGGATAATGCTCACGCAGCAGCAGAATTATCCAAATCACTTGAAAGCACTCGAGCCCATCTACAGGGACAGCTTCGCAGTAAAGAGGCAGAAAACAATCGCATGGCTGTTCAGATTAGGGTATTTCAATGTCTTTTCAAATTTTGATGTGACTAAACCAAAATACAAAACAAAATCTGACTTGCCCCATGAGTATCCATAGATTTGACTTTCTATTACATTCATATTAATTTTTTTATTTGCTTACGAGTAATTTATTAATTGTTAAGATGGGCACAAAGACACCACCCAATGTCAACATTCATTTTGTGTCTAATTGCTGCTATATTGTGTTGCTAGAAAATCTCTAATGGTCTGAAGAAGGGTCTCGACCCAAAACGACACCCATTCCTTTTCTCCAGAGATGCTGCCTGTCCCACTGAGTTACTCCAGCTTTTTGTGTCTAATGGTATTGGTCCCATTAATATGATTCTTTTTATTAAAGCACTGGAATCGGTGAGTCCTTTGATACATACTCAATGAAAGGTTTATTCTCTGATAAATCTTATATTGCAGATACATGTATGCATTCTTCACTGCTGCACTCCTGTCCCACTAAGCATTTAAATTGGTGCTTAAATGAAGGACTGGGAGGTTAGAGATACCACTTAATGAGATAATCAGCTCTTGACATAATTATTTGCTCTTCAAGTCAGATGGACGTTTAAGGTCCCACGGCAGTGTTTGAACAGCAGCATGTTCTCCAAGTGTGTTGCCCTACATTGCTCATCAAATGAACAAAATTGAAAGCGGTTTAAATCATCATTATTCTCATTGTACTCTTGTAGAATTTCTGTTCATGCAAAATAACTGCTATTTGTACCAACATCAATTAAATGCAAAATTGTAATTGTTTAGGAGATTTTAAGGGACGCAACAACTATATGTGCATGTCTTTTTTTTGTGCTATCTTTACATGTTCTGTTTTATATTTTGTGGTCTCCAGTTGAAGTTTTCAATTTGTTCTAATGTTACTCCTTCAGAATTTTGAGCGTACCATTTCACAGCAGAAAGGGCAAATGGACTACTTAACAGAGCAATTGACGTTGTTTCAAAATAAAAAGGACAGAGACAAGGAGGCCTTAAAGAAAGCCACAAAGGCTCAGAAACAACGAGCTGAACGCAGTGAAGACGCAGTCGAGCTGCTCAATTCCCAGCTTGTTAGCAAGGTATTCAATTAGTATTAGGAAATAGAGTGGCTTGGAATGTTGGCATCTAAAACTGAAATTGAATAACTGAAATTGAATAGGTATGTTTTGAATTGGATTAATCATACCATGTACCTGGAGCAAATGATGAATGGCAGAACTTTACTTCCTCCACACTGAAAGACAATAGACAATAGGTGCAGGAGTAGGCCATTCTCCCACACTCTGGAACTCACTACCCCAAACCGTCAGAGACTCACCACATTCAAAACATCACTGAAGTCTCATCTGTTCAGCACTGCCTTCAATCACTGACCGTTACCTCTTTTTCCTTTTCTCTTCGTTTACTCATTTATCTATTTATTTTCTTTTATGTTTTAGTAAACCCTGTAAAGCGTCTTTGAGTGTTAGAAAAGCGCTATATAAATGTAATGCATTATTATTATTATTATTATTATTATTCAGCCCTTCGAGTCAGCACCCGCCATTCAATGTGATCATGGCTGATCATCCACAATCAGTACCCCGTTCCTGCCCTCTCCCCATACCCCCTGACTCCGCTGTTATTTAGAGCTCTATCTAACTCTCTTGAAAGTATCCAGAGAATTGGCCTCCACTGCCTTCTGAGGCAGAGAGTTCCACAGATTTACAAAAGTTTTTCCTCATCTCCATTCTAAATGGCCTACCCCATATTCTTAAACTATGGCCCCTGGTTCTGGACTTCCCCAACATTAGGAACATGTTTCCTGCCTCTGAGCTGCCACCTTGTCTTTAGACATGTCAACTATGCACCCAAATAACTTTGTGCCAAGGAAGAAAAGCTTTATTCTGAGCATACCCTATTGATCTTGTAGTGGTTGTATACCATATTACGTATTAACATTCCTTACAATGACAAGAAGTGTTCAAATAGTGCAAACTGACTATATTTAACTGCAATTGATAGTTAAACCTTTTAGTTTTTTAAGAAAATAGGCTACATTATAATTTTTGCTGTAGTACCTTTAATATATTTCTTATTTAAAACGAGCAGAGTAATAAAATGTCACTTCCACTGTGAACCTTGTGTGGTTGGCTTGTTTATAGGAGACGCAGTTGGCAGATGCGTTGTCATCAGCTGAGACTTGGAGAAGTTGTTATAACAAGGTGATGAAAGAAAAGAGTCAACTGGAGATTGAGATCTCAATCATGAACAAGTAAGAAAGTTGAGAGCTTGAACAACTCGGGAGAAAATACAAACTTGGTGTCATTTAGTATGATCGCACATTAACCATGAATAGTATTTTTAATTGTGAATTTGCACTGAGACTTTGCAATGTTCATTTTAACAAGATAGCAATTGTTTATGGTATCTACTCGTGGCTTTCCCCCAGTTTGGTACACTTCCTGATGACCTTGAGTAGAGCTTCCTTTTTCACTGTTTAAATATTTTTGAACCAATAAACCAGATTGTCTTAATAATCAGTTCATGAAGAATTATGGGATATATTAGGACCTAAAGATGCCTTAAAGTCTATTTTTAAAACACATTTTTGAAATGCGATTCTTATAAAACCATGTGATGCAAAACTGCGGTGAAGTAGAGATGCAGCTTGATTTTATATTGTGACCGTTATATTTTCTGAAACAACAATTACCTTTGCAACACAGCTGTTGATATTCATTTATGAGGCATTAAATTTATTTGATTTGTTACATAAATCCCTTTCCTTAGTCAGATGACCTTATTTGGCATTACAAGTTTTTCAAATGGACAGTAATGCAGGATATAAGGTGATAACAATACACTTAGTGGCTGCAAACTGAATCTATTTGCAAAATGAATTTAAATTACATTGATTAATTACATTGCCATTTTTTAATGTTGCCAACATATGAACAAAGATTGCGACCTGAAATAGATTGTATGTGCAAAAGGAGTGCATGTGAACAGTATCTTTAAGGTAATAAGTTTTCTTCTGGCAGCCGTAATACGGATCTACTGGATCAAACTCATCATGTGGAGGATAAGGCTCGAGGAGACCTGGATTCGCTCATGGACAGACTCCACAAGATGTCCTCAGAAAGCACATCCATCAAAATGGAGAATGAGACAATGAAGGTAAAGATTTTCTTGCTCAAAATTCTCCATTGGCAGGTATATAAAAGTCAACTGGCCAGGCAAATGTGGCAGGACCTAAATATCATCATGGGCTAAAGTTAAAATCATGGGTGATTTCTTGCAACAATGCATTCTTCCTTTTGCACCCATTTTGAAATAAACAACAAAGTTCTACCAAGGTGTCCTCTTCCATCTCGGTGGCAGATCTACTTTCATGAGGGTAAACTCTTGGAAAGCGATCAATCCGGATGGAATTGATGGACAGTTTGTTGCCCTCCAGATCACCAGAACCCTGACCTGGACCCCTCATATTGATTAAATGATCAAGGAGTGCATCATAGTTTTTACATTTCTAGACAGCTGAGATGATTTGGCATGTCCACGATGACTAGTATGACAACTGCTCTGCATTTGACTGCCTGAACCCATAGAGATTGGTGAACACTGCCCAAGCTTGTCACTTCCTTCCATTTTGTCACAAGCTTGTCACTTCCTTCCATCTGGACTATCTTTGTAGTACATTGCATCAGGAAGGCTGGAAATATTGTCAAAGACACCTGTCACCCAGAGAAATCCCTTTTTTCCCTTCTACATTTTAGGAGAATATATAGAAGGTTGAAACCCTGAACATCCAGACTAAAAAACATCTTCCCCATGTTATCATGCTGCTGAACCAATTACCTCTTTCACATCTGACTACCGGAGATGCTGCCACATGCAATTTCTCTTGGCTCTTTCTCATTGGTTTTTCCATTATTGCACTTTATTATATATTTTGCGCTACTTTGGATTAAACCACAATCTTTGCACTATTTTACTGTTTTGCATTTGTTTTATTTATTGCTGTATCTATCATTAGCGTTCACTGTCTATAAGCTTAACGAAAAATTTCATAGCATCCTAGTATACACAGAACCGTACTGCAATCATCCATGAGGAGCCTTATTAAAAGCCTTACTAAAATCCCAATATAACATCCACCACCCTACCTTCTCATTCATCATCTCCCTAAAAACTCAATTAAGATAGTTAATACACAACCTGCTGTGTACAAAGCTGTGATGTCTATCCCTAATTAGCCTACTCTCATTTGGAAAAGAGTGGGCTAATTAGGGATAGACAACATGGCTTTGTAAGCAGCCGATTGTGTATTAACTAACTTAAGAGAATGCTTTGAGAAAGGATTTACTCCAGAAATCCTTTCTCGAAGCACTCTCAATAGTTTTCGTACCATTGACGTGAGGCTCACTGGCCTATATATAGTTCCCTGGATTCTCCCTACTTCCCTTTTTAAACAAAAGAACAACACTGGCCTGAAATAGGCCGTTGACCTTTCACCGCCCAGCGGCGGCTTCAATATCGGGAGCCCCGACCGCCCCGACGTGGCAAATCCAACAGCCTGACCGCGGGACAAGACGGCAGGGAAGAGAAAAAGACATTTTGGCCTTCCATCACAGTGAGGAGGGACTGGAGGAGACTCACTGTGATGGATGTTTCTTTTTGTTTGGTGTTAGTTGTGATTGTATGTGTTATTGCATTTTTATTGATTAATCTTATTGGTCTTATTGTTCAACTGCGGGTAATGTTTCATTTTACTACACATTTATGTGTATGTAACAAATAAACGACTATTGACTATTGACTCTCCGGTTCTCCGGGATCTTGCCCGTGGCTAGAGAAAAAATAATGATCCTCGTCAGGGCCCCCGCAATCTCCTCCCTTGGCTCCCACAATAACCCAGAATAGATCCCATCTTGCCCTGGGGTCTTATCCACCTCAATGCTCTTCAAGAGCCTCTGCAACACCACCTTCTTGATCTCAAACTTCCCCAGCTTATTTGTATTCTTCACATTGATCTCCAATTCCTCCTCGGTGAATACAGATGCAAAGTACTTGTTTAGTACCTCGCCTACATCCTCCTACTTCAAGCATAGATTCCCTATTTGTCCTTGATAATAAACTAACCTAATCTACTCTGTAACAAAATAGCACCAAAAGGATGGTGAATATTATTTTTATGATTCATATCTATTATCTTCATTTATACTTGTGTAGAATAAATTAGATTAATGATTCATATCTGATTTTGATTCAGTGACGTGTTTTGAGTTTGCATTTGAAAAACTTCTTGGGTTATAGATGAATCCCTGAGTTACTCTAAGATTAGATGTTGCGCAATATCATTGTGCACGATTCTGTAATTGTGCAATCACTGTGCAATGTACCCAAGAAGATATTTTAAAGCAGACTAGAATGTCAAAATGATTAATTTGACATTTTTATTGCTATCTCAGCAAACCCCATGTTAAATATTTTTTCATTTGCCAAACATATTTAGGCGAATATGAATGCATTGGAGGAAAAGTTCATGTTTGCTCAGACTGAGATGAAACAACTAAAAGTCTCTATCAAACACTACGAAGGGCTGGTGGACAGTTACAAATCTCAGGTAATCAGTTTGGGATTTTGGAACATCTGAGAGTGTGTTTAACCAATTTGGTAGACACAAGTCTATATTTTATATTACATATAACTAAAACTCTCATCTTGTATGTATGCATGTTCCCGAAATTCAGCCAAAAAGGTACATGACAGCGCAACACCGTTCTCACCATTCGCCTGCGGTGTGCAGTATTGAGTTTTGTTACATTTTAAAAGTAATTAAATTTATAAACTTTAATAAATGCGCCAGGAAGACCAGCGCCCGTTCTGACGTGTCCCACGCCTTACCTTCCTCCCGTGGTGCACTACGGCGGCAGAGGGTCAAAGAAGATGGCCGCCGGCAGGACGAACATGCGGTAGCAGCTCTCCGCTCTCCTGCTACTGGCCACCCGGGCCGGGATGAGTGGCTCCCTCTCTCTTTTTCTCTCCCTCCTCGCCCGACCCCGGCCCCTGGAGACACTCCCCGGCCGGCAACGGGTCCACTGGTCGTCAGTTGGGGTGGGGGGGGGTTGCCTGGCCCGGTATCCTTGCATGCGCAGTTGGGGGAGGCTTGACGGGTGGCGGCGGCCCTCGACCCTGGGATCTTGCTGAGTGCTTTTGTGGTAAATAAAATTATGTTTAGAAGTTTATCAATGCAGGAGAGGTTTGGACCCAACGGGTCTACGGGTCATCTAGTATTTTTTTTTAATTTTAGCCTATGATCCTACCATTGGCACTCAGGTTTTTGGATGTTCTTCCAAAGGGAATATTCATTTTCTTTGTGTGGTTGGGTGAGAAGGCTTTTGTACAATATAAGAAGACGACAGTAAAAGTGAACATGAAATGTGAATTAAAATTACTTTACAATCCCTGTGGTTAATCATTGAGGGAAGTGTACATTGACAATGCTGACAAAATATTCAATAGCTTCATTATAGGGATTTTTAATATAATTCTAAAGTGGGTGTCTTTTCTTTGTGTGGCAAAGTTTGTCAAATTTTGCATTTCACTATTTTAAAATTCAAATGTAATAAAATTCTTGTCAATGGACCTAGGTGATAAAGACATGTTTGGAGGCAGATGATTCCAATATAAAGCTGGAGAAGGCAGAGAGGGAGAACAAGTTACTGAAAGATGAAGTGAATATCGAAATTGACCAGGTAACCACTGGTTGGGAAGAAGGAAACAAATCCCCTATACTAGCGGCCATTATTTATATTTTAAATTTCTCCACTGGCCCTTCAGATGGAGACAGAAAGGAAAACTGAATGGTGTCTATAACTGCGGTTATTTTGATATGAGGTGGCTGTGTTGAAAGTTTGAGTAGTTCAATTACTTCTATTTCGCTAGAGTTTAACAGAAATAATAAATTTTGGAAAGAAAAATGTTTCGTGAAAAGTCATTTGATATGATTAAAGATAAATCTACATGGCATTAATTTGATGACCAGAAAGCTTATTTTATTGATCCAACTCCTTCACTTTTCTCTTTCCCCTTTGTTAACAAGGAACTTCATTGCACTGGGGTGTATGTGACAATAAACTAATCTGAATCTGACTTGCATTAGATCAAAGAACCATTTTGTATGTTAGTCCAGCAAATATTTCCAGTATTAGAATGCAGCTTTCGTGGGGTCTGGTGACATCCTTCTTGTCAGATGACTCAGTTAATTACTGGATGAATGTACTGGGGAACAATAGGACATTTGTTTTCAAATATTAATGGTATTAACATTTTGGTTTACAGCAATGAATATATTTTTGATGTTCTCTTTGTTACCTGTATTTCTACTGTAGGTGCGTAGACAAATGCAGAAAAAACTGAGTGATCTCGAACCTGTTCCTGAGTTGTTGAAGTTAACTGAACATAAACTACAGGACTGCCAGCAGCAGCTGGCCATGTACGAGAAGAAAAATGTGGATCAGTCCTCCATTATATGTGATCTCAGGATGGAGGTAGATTTGGAAATTCTGTCTCTGTAGCTTTTCAACAACTCTAAATTCTTTTATGTTGTATCATGCGGGAGTTTGCTCTTTGTAAAATAGCTTTTATGTCTGCTTACATTATTCATTTGTGAAATGTGGGATGAAAGGTTTTAAACAAAACAACAAAAGTGTGCGATTAATAACACAGCAAAAACCAGAAATCTCTGGCTTTGCTCTAACAGTTGTCCCAATTTATTCCTTGCCTCTAGTTTGACACTTGTATGTACTAAATGTATGTGGATGAGGAGCTTTCAATGGGATAGCCAGCATAAATCCGTGGTGGTTAAACTTTTTTTTTTGGCAGTGGGGGCTAGCTTTCATTTTTTGTGTTTTGAACAAAAAAACAGCTGTTGGAAAGTAACATGCGCTTCTGGTGCTCTCCTCTCAAGAACACTCAAATGTCTACCTAGTTTTCCTCTTCCTTGGTTCATCCCTCCCATCGCCTTCCACCACCTAGTTCATTCTCCACATCTGGTTCCACTTATCCCCCACATATCTCTATCCCATCCTCAGTCTGATCCCATGATCAGTCTGAAGAAGGATCTCGACCCGAAACGTTACCCATTCCTTCTCTCCAGGGATGCTGCCTGACATACTCCAGCATTTTGTATCTACCTTCTATCCCATCCTCCTTTGTACTGCTATATGCTGACAATCTTTCCTGTTTGTCTTCAGTTCTGATGCGGGATCTCTGCCCGAAATGTTGACTTACACATTTTGCCTTCACAGATGTTTCTTGAGTTCCTCCAGACTTCTGTTCCAGCATCTGCAGTCTCTTTTGTCTTTGTGTCATTGTACCCTTTTTTTCATGCCCTGGGACATGGGGAGGGAAGGAATTGGTAGGAAGAGAAGATTAACTATTTAATAATTGTTCATAGCTACCATGTGAAAAAGGCATCAAACTGGGCAAGTTGATTCTTCATTAAATTCTTAAACATCGGCGAGACCAAACACAGACTGGGCGATTGTTTCGCTGAACACCTTTGCTCAGCCCGTGTGAAACAACCTGATCCCCTGGTTGCTGGACACTTTAATTCTCCTTCCCATTCCTACACAGACCTTTCTGTCCTCTGTCTCCTCCATTGTCAGAGTGAGACTAAACGCAAATTGGAAGAACAGCATCTCGTATTTCGCTTGGACAGCTTACAGCCCAGTGATATAAATATTAATTGCTCTCACTTCCAGTAGCCCCGGCATTCCCTCTCTCTCTATCCCACCCCCACCCAAGTTACATCAGCTTCCCGTTTTCACCCTACAAACAGCTTACAATGGCCTGTTGCTTTATCTTTGTTACTTGTTTGCATATCTTTCATTCATTATTCTTTATTTCTCCACATCACGGTCTATATCTCTCGTTTCCCTTATCCCTAACCGGTGTGAAGAAGGGTCTCGACCCAAACATCACCCATTCCTTCCCTCCAGAGATGCTGCCTGTCCCGCTGAGTTACTCCAGCTTTTTGTGTCTATCTACATTAAATTTAGTTCTTTTTAACTTTCTGCAGTTTGATTCCTTATTTTCACAGATTGAGGATCTAGGTGGAAGGTCAAGAGAGAAGTATCACAGTGTGCAAGAAGAAAATCATAATTTAAAGTTGAAATTGGAAACTTTGGAAAGGTTAGTTGAGTGTAATTTAAAGGAGGTAGGTTGCACTGAAATTATTTTTCCTGAAAGAGGAAAGCCTAAAACAAATTATTTATTCCTTCACGTTTAAGATAAAATGTATGTAGCCTTATTGTACATTTTATGGGGTTGGTGTCTCAGCGAGATTTCTTACCTGTTGACAAGTTTTTCCCCTTGCCCTAATGACCTGCTCTTTAAAAAAGCTATTGTTTCCATGGCTTGTTTGGACAGGTATTGTAATTTCTGATTCTTCTTATTTCTAATTATTCTAGATTTTTGCTTAAAACAACTCAGTTCATGATAAAATCAGTTTATTTAATTTCATGCAGATTCTAAACTAATCTTTTGCATCTCTGCAATGGAATATGTCTTTAAGGAGATTGGAAGGAGAGATCCAAATACCATTATGCAATGATGCAGCCTAATCTGAGCTTTGGTTGAAAATTGATAAACTTTCTACCAAATTCCAAAATCAAATTATTACACCATCTGTCACACTTGTTAAAAAGTGTCATTCTTGCAAATGTTCAAAAATTATCAACCAATCATGTGTACAAAACCAATAAACAAATGAAATGACAATGTTTGGAAGAACACGGATGGGTCATGAATTGAGTGGGTGTGTGGCGCGTCGAAAAGCCCGAAATAAAGGCCAGGTATTTCTGGAGGGATTTATTTCGAAATAAAGGCCAGGTATTTCGGGAGGGATTTATTTTGTGGTGTCTCTAGACTGGTCGAGTCTGCCAGAGAGAGATCGCGCCTAAAATCCCGCCCTTTATCCCCTTAGCTCAGGGCTGCCCCCCTGGACTGGTCCATTCCCGTGCCGAGGGGTTCGGTAGTGGTATGGCCCGACCCTTGGGAGCCACCACAGGCGCATATATCCACGAGGCCATGTTTTCTTGAAGAGTCAGATCAACTTACTGCCAGATGTAAAATATTTCATTTCATAGTGTTATATCCTTGCAAAACATTTTGCAGTGTGCAATTATGACTTTGATTTTTTGGAATTGGTTAAATTTTGAACTTGTTTGGCGAGTTGAACGAGATATGTTTATATTCCAATAACATAAACCTTCTCACCAGGGTAAATCACATAATGTCAAATTTCTGAACATAATTTACACAAAATGGCTTGCCATGTTAAAGGCAAAGGTGGCAGCTATTTGTGCTTGGTGTGCTGCCACAAACAGTGGAGGTGAATGAAAAGTTAATCAGTCTCTGGCAGTTGTAGAAGATATGACCAGAATATTGGGAGAGGTCATTTTCTCATCTACTTTCATATTTTTAATGCTACAGATGGCCCTGTTGATACAGAATTCCACCATTTAAACCTAACAATGATAAATTAACCCTAATTATGCTATATCTGAACTATAAGAATCGCTAAATTGGCAACAGTTTAATATCACATCTCAAAGATTATCACTACCCTTGCCTGATTAAGCACTCGATCCCTGGAGTGAGGTAGAAGCCTACTTTTTTTTAAAAAAGAGGGTGTGAATGGAATAATCAAAATTAAATGGCATGTCTGTGAACTGCAAGGATATTGCATCCTAAAGAGTGCATTGATCACTTTTGTAGGAAACTGGAAGATGTCAGTACACATAATCGAGAGCTAACGCTGGTGGTGGCACAACGGGAGGAAACTATTCATCATAATCAGCAGCGTTTGGAGGAGAAATCCCGTGAGTGTTCCAGTCTAGCTCGTCAGCTGGAGACTTCCATCGATGATGCCAGGCGCCAGGTTAGTTTGTTGAGATTTACTAATAGCAGGAAGAGAGCAATAAGGTCATTTAGCCCCAGTATACAGGCCATTGGTGAGATCTGCAATACAGTATTGGTCTCCTTAGTTCAGGAAAGATTAAATATATCCTTTTCTCCAAAAATGCTGCCTGATCCGATGAGTTACTCCAGCATTTTGTATCTATCTTTGATATAAACCAGCATCTGCAGATTCTTTGTTTCTAGAAGATTTTCTGGACTGATACGTGGAATGCATAGATAGTCTCAGAGGATGGGTTTGGCAGACGAGTCTTGTGTAGGAGAATGACTTATTAAAACATATAACATCCTGCAGGATCTTGTCAAGGTGATTATGGAGAGGTTGTTCCTGTGCCACCATTGCCCTGAGCCATTGAGGTGGTAGATGTGAGTTTTGGAGATGCAGGTGAAGTTCTGGACTTCTACAATTCTGGATTTTAATGTCAGATTCTTGCTATTCATTTCAAGTCTCACCACTGCCAATTTCTTTTTGGACTATTAATGATGTTTTTCCAAGTGACTAAATTATATTTAAAAGTTGTTTCATCGGCTTCCATTCCTCTTTTTAAGTGCATTACAGATGCTAATGCTTATCAAAAATATCCATTGAATTTTCTATTGTTTCTTATTCTATTGTTTTATTTTGCCAATTACCGTGAAGCTGTTCTACTCAGCCTTCTATGAGATTAAACAATTCCTGGAATGCAAGACAAATCCTAAATTGGAAAAGTTTAGCTGATATGACCATATCCATTTGTTTGTTTAGGTGGACCAATCCAGAGAGAGAGCTACTTCAAAAGAGCGGACTGCACAGAACAAAATACTGGACCTTGAGGCTCAGTTGAGCAGAACAAAAACAGAATTGACTCAACTACGGCGGAGCAAAGATGATGTAGGTTGCAAGTAACACTTCCTGTTTTGATGAAGCATATAAACATATAAATTTGTCCTTCAGATATTTGGAATAAGGGGGTATCAGAGAAGAGCAATGAAATTGCTTCTGGAGAACACTCAAAGTGAAGGGTAGACTTTGGAAAAACTTTGACACTTAATACTTACAGGTAAATTAATAAGATGGGAAAATACATGTGTTAAATAAAATTGGAACGGTTAATCCTCTGGTGAAAATGGTGTATAAATGCATAAAAGGCAATTACAGGAAGTGTTTGCATGGATTAATCTCCAACATCGTCCTTTATGCAGAGTATGCAGAATGATTCACCCTAGGATAGAGGTGTCCGTCCAAATTGTAATCTGTGAAACTCAGCTGAATGCTGCTGGTTTTTGAGATAGTCATACAGCATGGAAACAGGCCATTTAGCCCACATCCTTTAAAACCTTTCCTATCCAGGATATTATGTTAAATTTGTTCAAGACAATGGTGAAGCTGCACTTGTATTTTGTTTTGGTCACTCTGCTAGAGCAAAGATACCGTTAACTGAACTGGAAAGAGGGCAGAGAAGATTTACAAGGACGTTGTCAAGACTTGAGGGCATGAGCTATAGTGAGAAGTTGGACTGGCTAGGACTATAATCATTAGAGTGTAGGTACCTTAGGAGCAACTTATTCACACAGATGGTGATGGGTATGCCAGATGAAGTAGTTGAGGCAGGGTCAATAACAACATTTAAAAGAGATTTGGAAAGATACATGGAACAGAATGGTTCAGAGGAAAATGGACCAAATGTGGGCAAATGGAACAAGCTTGGATGGGGCATCTTATCGTCAAGGATGAGTTGTGCCTAAGGGCTGTTTCCATGCTATATCACTCTGACTCGATCCTATCTGGATCTCCGATCAGTACACTAGCACCCTACGATAGGAAGGAAAAAATGATTAGGCTTGCTACCACTGTTTATTATCCATTAATTCCCATTGGAAATTTACATGATAAGGAAGGACAGTCTAAAGGCTGGATTGCTTTAACAGGCACTTAATCAAGGCTTATAGATAATAGTTCAATGGAATGGTTCAAATAATGAACATTTGGGTGTGGTGCAATGGGGCATCCTGGAAAATACAGCTGAGGAACAAGGGAATGAGTAAAGGGAGAGCATTTTTAGCTACTTGACCATGGAGAAAACACTGTGGTACTTCTTTGAAGCTGTTTATACTGAATGGTAAGACTTTCCATTATTACTGTTGAAAGTATCTTGTCGAATCCAATTATTTCTTAGGCTGAAAGGCGTTTCCAGAGTCGCTTAGAAGATTTGAAGGATCGCCTGGAGCAGTCGGAATGCACTAACCGCAGCATGCATAACTATGTCCAGTTCCTCAAATCCTCGTATGCCAACGTCTTTGGTGAAACTGCATTAACAAGTTCTCCAGTTTAAATACGATACCCTGTGAGGACGACTGGTATCAAAAAATCATCTTGCTGAATTGGGGGTTTTTCTGAGCTACTCGTATCAAAATTCTATTAAAAGGACACTATATACAGCATGAAAGAGCAATCTCTGCTGTTTTGCCCTGAAATACAACTGACCCTGTTAACCCTATATTTAAATCGATCTTAAAGAACTACCTAAATACAAATTCCCAGACTTGGTATGGAACTAGATTTCTGACTAGGCTGAATTATCAGTCAAAAAAGGACATAAAGTGCTGGATTAACTCAGCTGATCAAGCAGCATCTCTGGAGAACATGGATTGGTGACATTTCAAGTTGGGCCCCTTCTTCAGACTGAATGTAGGGGAAAGAAAGCTAGAAGAGAGGAGAGGCAGGGCAGAACATGGCAGGTAATAGGACGACAAAGGCAAGGGGTGGGGGGGTGCAGTTGAGTGGCAGGTGGTTAGACCAAAGGCCAGAACTTAAAACTGAATGTGTGAGACAAGGATTGAAGTGTTGCGAATTGTGAAACCAGAGAAAAGAATGTAGGCAGAGGGGGAGGGAAGAAATAGGTGCGAGTGCAGGTGGGGCACAGAGGAGGGTGGGGAGAACAGAGTAGGGATTACCTAAAATTGAAGAATTCAGTGTTTATACCATTGAGTTTTAAGCTACTCAAGCGGAATATGAGGTGCTGTCAGCGTTTGACCTCAATCTGACAATAGAGGGCCAGGACAGAGAAGTCAGAATGGGAAGAGGAGTTAAAATGGTTAGCCATTGGTTAGCCAAATCGAGTGGGCCTTGGTGGACTGAGCACAATTGTTTGGCGAAAAGGTTACTGAGTCTGTGCTTGGTCTCACCGATGTATCAGTCAGTAAAATTCCAGTATCTGTAGTTCTTTGTATCTCGGTGTTACCAGTCAGCTTATTTATAATTGAAAATGTCAAAATGTTTTAGAATCCTCATTTGTTTACTTATTTGGTAAATTGATGCACATATGGATAACAGTATCTCTTAACTTGCATTTATTTTTATGGGTGTAATCCTTGTAATTTCCAACACACTTTCACAGGGGAATTGTGCTGCTGTAATGACCTTTCTTGCACTGATGAAATGAGCTTCGCAGCTCCCATGAATGTGAGAGAAGGCCTAGCATATTGTGAGGAGTAATGAGTGATGTTTCTTGATTCTTTGAAGGCAAGAGACTACAGATGCTGTAATCTGGAGCCAAAAAAGGAAGCTGCTTTCCCAGTCCAGATGAGGGACCTTGGCCTGAAATGTTGACCATCTATTTCTCTCTACAGACATCCTCTGATCAGCTGAGTTCCTCCAGCACCTCTCCTTTTTTTCCTTAATTCTTTGGCATGTTCAATATCAGTTCCTCACTCTTTAACATACTGCTCTGAAATCTTCTTATCCTGATTTCTTTGATCCACTCCTCTGTCATTTTAAACATTAATGCGCTTCTACTCTCACTCTACGCCTGGATGGTATATCTTCTGACTTAATCGCTGCTACATAGGCAGTCTTCATGTACATCGTGTGAACTGAAGCAGTTCCCTAGGATGTTTTTGCAGCAAATGGGACCAGCACTGAAACAATGAAAATACTGCAATTTAAAATATGCCCATAATCTTTCTTTGAAATATTAATTTCTGAAAATTTACAAATATTTTTTGGCTACAAAACTCTTGTATATCCATGTAATATCACAATATCGAAATCAAAATTCAGTCAGTGCAACATGAACTTTCATTATTTTTAAGCCAACTATTGGAATTTAAGTTTCCTTTGGTCAAAAATGTTATGCATTTTTAAATTTACAATTCATAAAGCAGTGACCAAGATTGATCTGTATTGATTGATCAAAATTTATTTGTATTATGTTTGGCCCAGGATTAGTTGATGTAGAGGCTGCACAAAGTGTTCTCAGTTTGTCAATGCCAACATATCTCATTTTGTTTAAAGTAAAGTACAAACACACTGACTTTAAAACAAGTTCTGATATTAAGTAACTTTTAAGGTTCTTGATACCAATTTTTTGGATCCATTTGTCGGGGCTGAAACTGCACCCGAAAAATACCTGATCATATCATCTCCACTGGTTCAAAACTAAAGTCTCTTCCCATCTGTCTTTATCTCGCTAACATATTCTCTTTTGCTCTTTCTCCAATTTTTGTGATTTTTCTCTCAAAGCTCGGGGCTTGGTGTTATCCTCAGATCTTGTGGAATTTAGCTGAAGGATTGCCTCCTGTGTAATCTGTGTAACTGCCCCTTTAATAATGGTGCAAGTTTTCCATGCCAAAGTCTGAAATGTTTTTAAAGCCATTTTAGCTAACAAAAGTCTCTCTTTTGGCTATGTAGAGCAGCTTAGGAAATGCTGTGTTTTTCTTCTTTTAAATGTCTTATTGGTGTATATTTAGACCTTGATTACACTTAGTGGATTGTTAATTGTGTGCCATTAAAATAATTGAAGTGAAGAGTGAATTTGTTCATTATTATCAGGGAACTCGTTTGTCTAATAACTTGGATATTATGTGACTTTTCTCCATTCTCTGCTTAAAATACATATTTTCATCTTAATTTTAAGAGTAATAAATACAAATGTGTATTTAAAAAGTAGTTGTGGATCAGAAATTGATTTTTGTAATAACGCTTGCATATTTTTGTATTCACTATTTCTCAGTGCTTTGTGTTCCATAAATACTTAACACGAATCAGTCTGTCACTCTATTCTTTTAATAGATGAATGTCTGGGAGCAGTCCCCAAATTCTCCCTACACATTATTGAGGTATGGCTTTGTACAAAGTGTTTTCAAAGGCAAAATTCCCCGTAGTAATATTTCTTTGTCTGGTATAGGATATATAACATTATTATGAAACAGAGTACCATCTCTTAAAATGGCAAACTAAGAACTGTAATTAGGCAATAGACAATTGTCTATTGTCTAATTACAGTAATTTATAACTCAATAATTTATTCTTGTTCATTGTCCTCATCCACTCACATATAAAATCTTATGACATGGATAATTATTCCAATTTAAAAAAAAAAAAAGAGTTAAGGGCCTGTCCTTGCCTGTCCAAGGGCGATTGGTTTGGCGACTGCTGGCGACTGTCAAAGTCGTAGCAGATCGCCGAACTTTTCCTTTACCCGACGACAATGACCACAACAAGCCGAGTCAGGTCCAGTTTCTGAAACATCGCAAAAATTCCCACGCTGTCAATGCTTCTCTGGCGTCTGGTTTTCGCTGAAATCACTGACAAGTCGGTAAGTACTTGAGAGTTTTGAACTATAACACCTTGTATGGGTTACTTAAAAACCAAGCTTCACTGTAACAAGGAATAAACTGGATTTACTTCCAGTTTACTAATAGCTGTATTTAAAAAAAAATGTTTTAAGTGGTTAAGTGGATTTTTGTGAAAAGTGTGTGGGCATTCTTTGAAAATGTAAGGGAGATGTATATCTGGTTTCTGGGTTGCATATCTGGGTTTGGAGCTCACTTTAAATGTAATGGCTGAGGCCAAAAACATCGTGAAAATTCCCACGCTGTCAATGCTTCTCCGGCGTCCTAATTTTCGCTGAAATCACTGACGAGTCGGTAAGTACTTGAGAGTTTTGAACTATAACACCTTGTATGGGTTACTTAAAAACCAAGCTTCACTGCAACAAGGAATAAACCGGATTTACTTCCAGTTTACTAATAGCTGTATTAAAAAAAAAAAATTTAAAAGTGGTTCAGTGGATTTTTGTGAAAAGTATGTGAAAATTAAGGGAGATGCATATTCCCACGAAAATTCCCACGCTTACCTGACCGTCAAACTGTCGCCTCCAATCTACCTGTCAAATGTCCTGACGGTAAATAAATTCGTGAAACACAAGCATTTTATGGTATTTTGAAATGACTACTTATTTTAATATTATGTGCTTCTAAATGCATCTTAAGAGAACCTATCAAACCTGGGGACAGCATGCGACAGCGACCGCAATAAGCTATGATACCTGGCGACAAGCTAGCTGTCGCCAAGAAATTTCAAACCGTTTGATTTCTCAGCGTCGCGGCAAGATCCACTACGATCTTTGGAAGACTTCTCGCGATCATGCCCACGACACCCCGGCGAACTGTCGGCGACAGCCTAGTCGCCGGCAGTCGCCTTAAAATCGCCTAAGTGGGACAGGCCCTTTAACTGTATAGCTTGAGCTGACCGGTTTTCCATGTCAAGACGATTTTAGATGTTAGTTTTAAGTGACCTACCCTTTCAGTTTATAATTTTATAATTCCTCAAGATAACTTTTCAGATTTCCTCAGCTTGCAAAGTCTGTTTGCTCATAATTCATACCACTTTACAACATATTACAATGTGAGACAGAATTTTGTGAATTCAGCATGTAAGCAAACTATTCACCCAACAATAAACATGTGCTTGAGCTATCCTCCCACATTCATCTCATCCTGCAATCTACTGTAACATGTTAAAGGCTAAGTAATTGTTAAGAAATTGTGGCCTGTTCCTCGTGTTTCATATTCATTGAAAATATGCAGCCACAACAGTTGACTCATCAAGTCAGTATTAAATTGTGAGGGATTTAACCATTTTTGGTCCCATTGTACTCTGGTGCTTCAGCTAAACATTTTGTAAAATGCATAATAAAATAAAAAATAATTTTCAGGATGAGATTTTGTTCATTAGTTGTAAATAATGTTTTTATACTTGTATGTTTTAAAATATTTAGAAATGTTTATAATCAGTATCTTATTTTTATATGAACATATTAATAAAAATGCCCATTTGTTTGAAAGACAACAAATTTGTCAGATAGTGTCTTTCACAATAATTTATGCATTTGTCACCTACTTTGTACAGTTTTCTGGCTGGAAATGAGCTGGTTCCAAACTCCAATGTTGGGTTTGACTTCATGATTCACTAGTCCTTGAAGCAAAATCACTCACCAATGATGAAATGCGAAGAACAGTGTTAGCAGTAGCCCCAAATTAGTATATGTAATGTAGCCACAATGAAAATAAAAACTTTCCAACTTGTGTAAGTATCTTGCATGATAAAGCATTGCAAAAGACTCGCCCATGGCTGATATAGTTCTTTTTTTTAAAAAGTACGTTGTAAATCTTAAAAACAGAAAATGCTGGATATGCTCAGCAGGTCATGCAGCATCATTCCCTCACTATTTCTAAATTTGCCTTATTGTTCATCTAGCTCATGCACACCCCACCAACGGTGCCAAAGACATCATCAGTTAAATCTACACTTCAGATTTCTAGATACTGCTGGTTGTGTCTCTTACATATTTAAAACTCTTTGTGTAGGATCAGACCTTTCTCCTGTCTGACCTCCCCAAAGTCCTGCTCATTAACTGTTCTATTGGAATTTGGATCAGACAAATTGACAATTTGAAGATTGTTAATGTTCCAGAAATTACCTGAATTATATTTTTGATAATGCAAAACTACCTTTATCCTAGCTTGTGTCAATTCCCATTCACCAATAACAACTATGTTTTAAACTGCAGTTTTAAAATCCTCATCCTTGTTTTCAAATCTCTCCATGATCTCCCTTCTTTTCAGCTGTACAATTTTCATGATATAATTGTTTCTTTAATTCTGACCTTGTGTGTTTCCAGTTTTCATTGCTACAATAATGCCTTCAAGTCATTGACCCATATATCTCTTGTAAAATAAGGTATACCTTTCACATTTGAATATTTTCTTACATGACTTGGTGTGAGACTTTGTGACTGAAGCAACTTGGGATGTTTTCTACAATATCAGTGCAAGAATGACAGCGTCAGATTTTTGACAGTGTATTGTTATATGTTACTTTCTCATTAACTTGCCATTGAACACGACTTGCATGTAACCCACATGAGACAGAAAGTGGCTTTGTGTCTAGAACAAGTGAATCCTTTTGTTTTCAGATCAAGCTACCAAAGTTTCTTTGCAGCTGTAAGCCTAGATGTCAAATATCATATTTGTACTCACAAAACTCTGGTGCTCAGTTACAAAATATTCTTGGAATTTTTAGAGGTACACCTTGCTTTATTCAAGTTAAACTAAGATTTAATTATGTAATGTGATGCAAGTCATATTGATATCTCTCGGTGCTCCTACATTGTAAACCACATGACCCACATTTGCATCTGAGATTCTTCAAGGGATTGGAAATTGAGAATAAATAATACTTGGTCTATTTAACATCCAAGTATCTTTCAAAAATAAAATTAAAGCCTGTTCGGTTTTGGAAGTTTACCAGTTTAATAATGAGCTGGCTGTCTTATGAGGAAAAGTTGGACGGATTAGCCTTGTTTAGAAGAATGAGTAATGACTTGATTGAAACAAATAAGATTCTGAGAGGATTTTGGCTGGGTAAATGTGGAGAGGATGTTTTCACTTTTGGGAGAATCTAGAACAACGGGTCACTGTTTAAATATAAAGGGTTATCAATTTAAGATAGAAATTCAGAGGTATTTGGAAGTCTCCCCCTCAAATGGCAGTGGAAATGAAATCCTTAGATATTTTCATGTAAATAGATGCGAGAAAGGTAAACGGGAATGCACAGATGGAGTTGGAGCGGTGCAGGCTTTAGAGGCCAATGACTTTCTCTAGCTTTTAATACGTATGTTTACATGACTGCAGATGGGAAAAGGGGTAAAACATGTTTGTTTAGTTTAGAGATACAGCGTGGAAGAGGCCCTTCGGCCCACCGGGTCTGCGCCGACCAACGATCCCCGCTATCATGGATCAACACTGCTACACCCACTAGGGACAATTTACATTTGTACCAAGTCAATTAACCTACAAATCTGTGCGTCTTTGGAGTATGGGAGGAAACTGAAGATCTCGGAGAAAACCCAAGCAGGTCACGGGAAGAACATACAATCTCCGTACAGACAGCACCCATAGTCGGGATCGAACCCGGATCTCCAGTGCTGCATTCGCTGTAAGGTAGCAACTCTACCGCTGTGCCGCCCACGGTGTTGGAATGTTGGAAAGGTGAATGTTGAAAAGCCTTTTTTAATAGTTGGTTCAGGTATACTGAGCCAGACAGCAGCCCTCCTTCTAGCCAAACCACCCCAGTTAGAAGGTGCTCTTATATGAAAGATCACAATCAAACCTAATTTTTACCTGCAGATATGATTGACCAGGAACATGTCCATTTTTTTTGTGAAGGATTGCCGTGAATCCATCCTTGCTCTATATTTTTGTCAGCTGTTTAACAAGCTTGCAAAAAAAAAGTTTATATCTCACCGAATGTGAAAAAAAAATTCTCTCTCCATATATAACTGAAATGATGTTCCCAGATAGGTGATATACAAATTATCAGTGCTTGGAGCCCCCATATTGATCCCTGCAGTGCCTCATTACTTACAGCTCCCAATGAAATTGACATTTATTCTTACTAATTTCTCTGTCTGCCTCAGTTCTTGCCAAACATTACCCAATTCTATGTGCTCTAATTTGGCACCATACCAAAGGCCTTCTGGAAGTCCAAATGCATTGATTTGTTCTAATCTATTCTACAACCTATAATCTCAGAAAATTCTAACAGATTTATCAAGCATAATTTCCTTTTCATAAATAAATGGAGACTCCAATCCTTTCTTTGTCCCGCCCCCCCTGACATCAGTCTGAAGAAGGGTCTCGACCCGAAACGTCACCCATTCTTTCCCTCCTAGATGCTGCCTGACCTGCTGAGTTACTCCAGCATTTTGTGATACCTCCAATCCTACTACCATTTTTAAGTGCCTTGTTACCTTACACTTCGTTATACTTTCTTTACTATTTATGTCAGGTCAATTGACCTTTTTTCTGTCTCCCCTCTTAAACATTAGGATTACATCTTTTACCTTCCAGTCTATGGGAACCATTTAGAATCTACGTAACTTTGAAAGCTAGCAAACAGTGCGTCACCTATTTCCAAAACCTTGAGCTGAAAGTCATCAGTTCTTGGAAAAGTTCAGTTTAGAGATAGAGCATGGAAACAGGCCCTTCAGCCCACCAAGTCCGTGCTGACCAGTTCTAACCAAGTGCACTAGTTCTATCCTGCACACTGGGGATAATTTACAGAAGCCAATTAACCTACAAACCTTCATGTCTTTGGAATGTGGGAGGAAACCAGAGCACCCGAAGAAAACCCATGTGATCACAGAGAATGTACAAACTGTACAGACAGCACCCGCAGTCAGGATCGAACCCACGATTCTGGTAGCAACTCTACCACTGCACCATTGTGCCACGTTATGTATTGGCTTTCAATCCTATTATTTTTCCAGTACTTAAAAAAAATTGATGTACAGGTCCACCACTGATTTTCCAGCACTCTTGGTTCCAGAGCTTTGCTGGATTATCCATTTTGCTGGACCACTGCCACAGTTACAGCCTCCGAGAAAAGTTGAATGGTCCGCCTAGGCTGCCAGGGAACTGATATACTGGCCCCCAAAGTCAGTCTCGGAAGTTGGCTATGGGAACGGATCTGCCAGTCAGGCCCAATTTTCAGATCTCCGTCGATCGGGTCCATATTCGACCCGCTGATCGGCCGCAAAAAGTTATGGGGTTGAGATTAGCCGCCCATCCTGCCTTGGGCACCACATTTTTGGACTTCCCGGGGCGTGGGGGATTACAAGTGCACTCTCATAATATTATCCGGTTTAAAGGAAGTGCCACCAGTTGACAGAAAATCGCGGGTGAACCTGTAACTTCTTTCAGCTTTTCATTCACTCCAGATCTGTTGTTCTCCAAGAGGTTTTCTTTATTTTCCATGAGGGAGGACTCAAAATACTTGTTTAATATCTCTTTCTCCCTGATATAATGTCTCACAGAGGGGTCCCTCACTAACTTTTGCTGAATTTTTCCTTTTCACCTATTCACAAATACAGGTAGAATTGTTCCTCTTGTTTCTTCCGAGATTACCTATGTTCTCTACTTTTCCTCACTGTCAGTGTTTCGGTGGTCTTCCCAAAATTATCCTTTTTTTTGGCTTACTCTTCTTCCTCGGCAACTTTATAAACATTTTCCTTTAGACAATAGACAATAGACAATAGGTGCAGGAGTAGGCCATTCAACCCTTCGAGCCAGCACCGCCATTCAATGCGATCATGGCTGATCACTCTCAATCAGTACCCCGTTCCTGCCTTCTCCCCATACCCCCTCACTCCGCTATCCTTAAGAGCTCTATCCAGCTCTCTCTTGAAAGCATCCAACGAACTGGCCTCCACTGCCTTCTGAGGCAGAGAATTCCACACCTTCACCACTCTCTGACTGAAAAAGTTCTTCCTCATCTCCGTTCTAAATGGCCTACCCCTTATTCTTAAACTGTGGCCCCTTGTTCTGGACTCCCCCAACATTGGGAACATGTTTCCTGCCTCTAATGTGTCCAATCCCCTAATTATCTTATATGTTTCAATAAGATCCCCCCTCATCCTTCTAAATTCCAGTGTATACAAGCCTTTGACCTAATTCTATCCTTAACTTCTTTTGTTAAATGCAGATGAACTACTTTTCTTGACAAACGGCCCCCAAGCAGAAATATTAATTTTCTCTTTCCACAGATGTTGCTCGATCTGAGTGTTTTCAGCATTTTGGTTTTGAAACAATTTTCTATTGGGTTTCTATTGCCTTAAAATGTGTTTTTTTTTGTTGCAAATTAGATATTGTTCTGCAATATGAGTTCCTAGGATTGTATTGAAGGTAGGCACAAAATGCTGGAGTAACTCAGCAGGTCAGGCAGCATCTCAGGAGAGAAGGAATGGGTGACGTTTCAGGTCGAGACCCTTCTTCAGACTGACTCTAGGGTTGTATTGTTGAAAAGGGCTTATTGCTTAGACTCCTCAGGACAGTGCCAATATTCACCTTACCTTTGGAGCAGGGGTGGTATTTACTGAGGGTTCACAGCATTTTATATTACCATTTGTTTTAGTACAACTGTGCCAGTACCTGGTTATCGATATTGGGAACATCCTAATTCTGTAGACTGCAATCTTCCTGTATAAATTTAAAACATTGCTGCAATCTTTGGTAATCTATCAAGGGTTAACTAACCCAATTTTCAAACCCCACCTCTTGCATCACACTGAGCTGATGAAAGATGCCCTTTAAAAGGCTTTGGTTTCTTGCAAACCATCATTCTAGCCTTTCAGGTGACATTTCCAAGTCCAGTCAAGTGAAGAATTTAAATAAGGGAACCTTGTTCTGTGCACGCCTGATATGAGGTTCAAGATGTTGACCCTTTACATCATGGCTGCTTTCACCATCTCCGTGATCTCAAGTGCAGCTGTGCCCCTCGTGAACTGCACAGCAAAGGACAGTAATGTATCCATGTTTGATATGTTTGAGGTGAGTTGAAAATTACAGTAATGGATCACTGTGTACATTTAACCAAAGGCTAGATTGTAGAGTCAGTGACAAGGGAATAGTTTTTGTGGCAAGATTCATGGCTTTGACTTTCTGATCGTGATGCTGAGCATTAAATATTATAGACAGTGAGATACAAGCGGTATAGGAAATAGTGAGATGTGCAGAGTTGGTGGAGAAGAATAGCTGCCCATTCGTGTAATTCTAATGTATTTCTGGAAAAAGAAACCAATTTTGATGAAATTTAAGTGGGTTCAAAGATTAGTCCTTGAGGGACAACAGGGTGAGAAGAGAGAGGAGATTACAGACTGCAAATGAAAAGAAGATACAATAGAACAGATGAGGGCAAGTCAAGATTGATGAATAAGCATAAAGCAGCAACAGCATTGTGTTTTTTATTCACATGGTAGAAATTTCATGAATTAACTTTATACTTATTGGGGAGCAGGATTTTTGAATGTGCAGATCTTATCAGAAGTGCGTAATTGAATCACGGTATTGTTAATCTATTGGAGTTTGTCTGTTTACAAACCTGTGAATCAGTTGTCATATTTTACTATGTTAAAGATGTTATGTAAATGTAAGGTTCTTCGATTGTTGATTGTGGTAATGTTTCGTTATGCCACTAGATGGTAGTTTCCCCCATATTTTGGAAAAAGGTCAGGGATTTGAGTGAGAAATCAAATGCAAGATCTGTGAAAGAAAGGCAGGAAAGAGCAGTCAGTTTACCTTGCAAGGTTGGTAACCCTTTGTCAGAGCTGAAGAGTAAAAAATTAAGATCTTTTTGTGCAGGAAGGAACTACTGGTTTTACTGGTTTGCTGGTTTACACTGAAAGAAGATACAAATTGCTGGAGTAACTCAGTGGGTCAGGCAACATCTCTGGAGAAAAGAAATAGGTGATGTTTTGGGTTGAGACCCTTCTTCAGACTGCTTAGCAGGGGTGGGGGGTGGGTAGGGACAGAAGGAGATAAGGAAAGGCACGGATGCAAAGAGACAGTAAGTGGGAGAGATATTCTATTCAACAGATCAAACTTTTTTTCTGAGCTGAGTAAGTCATGGAATCATTGTGCTGCACAGCACGGAAACAGGCCCTTTAGAGTGAACAATGGAACCAGGGGAGAAAACAAAATACAATGAGTAAACCAATTGGCTACTCTCGAACTGTGTGGGCTAGGCTACGAGAATCACTGGACTCTGTGTGGACGTCCCATATACTGCTCACTACTCGTGAGTCAAAACCCAAACTGTCCAAACTGGTATGAACAAAAGAAAGGAGAACATTCAGAAACAGTACCAACTTCTAAAATACAAAATCATTTGACCTGAACTTGTAAATATATTCATGACACATTAACAATGCACCACTTATTAATAATCAGCTAGCAGGCTCTGGAGTTCATAAATGTGACGTTGTGGGGTGCAGATCACCAAAATTTGCTGGTTGACTCTTATCACTCCAAACTCACTCCAATATTAGTCTTGTGCTAATAATACCATACCCTAAACCTCTAATCTGTTTGCCAACTTGCTGGGTTTGCATCTTTTGCTATTAAATTTGCATTAGAAAATTAAGGCTGGTAAGTAAGTGTGCATGAAACTGATTTTATTATTCTTCCTTGTATTACATCCCTCTCTCTGAATGAGATTTTAATTATTGATTCTTCCTGTTTCTATGCTTGTATTTCACTTACTTTGCCACAAGCAATGCTGCTCCAACTAAGATTTTGTTCATTATCTAAAATTAAAGTGGGTTTATTTCTATTTTGCATGTTTGATAAGAATCCCATTGAAGGCTCCTTGGCAAAGGAAATCATTTTGTATTGCTCAGCATTTCAATATAAATAGAGAACATGTGGTCAAATCTTTGCCAAAGTTGACCAAAAGATTTTGGTCAAATTTTTGCCAAAGTTTATGAGGCCAATGGGGAAGAAATTCTGAGACAATCCCCATCAAGCTCTTTTCAGAGGTACATCTATGTATTTCATTGATTGTCATTCCTATTTTCTCCATAAGCCTTTTGGTGTTTGGCATACCATTGCAATTGCTTCAGCAGAAAATCATGATGGACTGAATAGCTTAACAATTTCTTTGAATGATGAGAAGAACCTCTATCTCCACATTGATTGGTAAGTTGATAAATTTATTGCAAAGTTTACAGAATAAAATGAATTAATTGGAGCTTCATATGCTATTATCAGTATATTCGGAATCATGGTTTCCAAACAGAAATGGGTGGAGTGAGATTTCCAAAGGACATCAAAGGGATCCAATGTAAATATTACCAGAATATTGTTCTGAATAAAGTAGTTCCACATCGTTAACCTGACATTTTGTACAGCATAATGTAGCAAGCACTTAGGTCTTTGAGTTCTTTGATCTACTGAACTTTGAGTGAATGATTTGTTAACTTTGCATTTTCTGTATTGATCAACACAACAGGGATGGAGTATGCACAAAAATTGAAAAAATCTTTTCCAATACTTCTAAGGGTGCTTTTGAAGGTTGGTGCAATGTTTTATTATTTGACATATATATTCTCAGAGACAAGCACAAAGTACTTCAAAAGTGATGTGGTTTGAGACATTCTGAAGCCATGATAAGTGCTGTGTATTTTTTTTTCTTAACTCTTCAGATAAATGGGATTACATAGCTATAAATGGGAATACTGAATATGTTATACTCCATCACCACAACCACAGGAAATGTGCAACCAACGTCTTCCTCTTACTTGGTAAGAAGCAATTAGAAGAAAGTTACAATTTATTTTACAATCTGCCGATGGTATATATAAGGGTAGGAAAAAACTGCAGATGCTGGTTTAAATCGAAGGTAGACACAAAATGCTGAAGTAACTCAGCGGGCCAGGCAGCACTGCTGGAGAGAAGGAATGGATGACGTTTCGGGTCAAGACCCTTCTTCAGATGATATATGTAATATATTTAGCACAGCCTTAATGATTTCTTTATCCAAGTTGTAAAAAGAATGGTCTATTTCCAGGGAGTTGATAACATGTTTAACTAAAGACTATTTGTTGCTCAAATCTCTGAACCTGATTAGGGCTGATGGGGTTAATTGAGGAAAAAATCCCTCAGAGGATTACTTCATGTTGGAGACGAATATTAACTATCTAGCATGTTCCATAGATGTAAGCTCGTATAAAACTTTGCTGGGCATATCTAGACTTGTATTATGGCCTTTCGATTCAATATCTTTGTGCTGATTTACATTTTTCCAACGGTAGTTTATCAACACCTTGATTTTGAAATTTACATTCCTGTTCCTTTCAAAGCCCCATTGCTCCCTACTTTTGGAACATCCTATCTACCTCAACCCCAGCTAGAACTCTGCATCTCCCACTGCCTTCACCCCACCACACAGCCCCACCTTAAGTCACCATGGTCCTAGGTTCTGTTTGTTCACTCAGTCTTAAAATCTACCCACAGCCTAGCTGTAGGCCAATTTCTGTCTGATTGCATTCCCCTTATGATAACTTCATCCAATTAAGGTACTATAAAAATTAAACTGTTCTATTCCTGCACAGGCAGCCATTAGGCGCCCGCACCTCCAGACTTAGGAACAGCTTCATCCCTAGAGCTATAGCTGCTCTGAACCGGTCCTGCTGAATGCCCCCCCCCCCCATGAACTGTCTCCTTCGGATGGTCACGTCGCACATCGACCCGGCACAAACCTATTTGCACTTTATATTCTTTAACTGTTTCTAATTTTGTTTCTCTGGGTTGTCTAAATTTCTGTTGATTAGCTAATTAATTTATTACATCGAATGGAAGTCGCATTCCCAATCTCGTTGTACCCCTGTACATAGACAATAAAGATATATTGTTTTGTATTATTGTATTGTAACACTCTCTGTTTACATTACATGTGAGTTTAATTCTCAAATCAAATTATTCTCCACTGCTAACATAATATTGTATTCTAACTTAGTTAATTGAGAAATGCATAACACAACTTCCATTATTTGTCATTATAAAGAATAGCTAGGAGTGGGAAATAGCAGATAATTGAGAACTTTGTACTTCTGGTATTACATGTGTAGTATATCAATATCCTCTGCAAAGACATGAAAGATGATTTCCACGAGGTTTGAAATACAATATATTTATGAACATCATTTATCCTGCAAAATCTCTGGATGATGTTTGTAAAGTGGTATTTAGTGGATGCACTATATGCATTAAATTCTTACTCTGTCATCAATTAACAGCCATTTGTCTTTGCAGGAAAAAATCCAACAGCAAGCGTTGACATTATGGAAAGTTTCAAGAGGCTGGTAGATTGTTCAAATATTCCGGAGCTCACAATCTACACATTGCCTCAGGAAGACGGTAAAAACAAGAAATGAAACGACATAAATGCTTTTGGGGATACTTGTCGACAGATTTAATCTCCTTGCTATTGAATTGAGAATAATACTTTGGGAAAACGTTAAAGAACATTGTTTTCATATTTTGGTAGATGAGATTTTAAGTGCCGTTACACAGCAACACTTTGAGAACTCAGAGAGATGTGATAAAGGTCTTCACAGTGCGAGAATATAAGGTTTCAATAAATGAGATCACAAACTTGAAATTTGCAGTCCTTGCCTGAGATTAGTGGTGATATAAAACTTCAACATAAAAATAATACTCAGCAGGGCAGACTTTGTGTTTTGCTCGTAAATAAGTAAGGACTACAATATTGGTTGGTATATTGTAATTCTTGGAAAGTGCTGTTCTGGGTTGGGGGTTCCCTAATGATAAAAACAGAAGCAGTTGAAGTCCAGCAATGAAACAACACAGCAAAACAGATAGATTAATGTTCACCAAAAATCAGAATTGGTTATACATTTATTGCATCTACTTTTCTTTAAAGGAAACTGCAAGATCAGCGCACCACAGGTTGGTATATTTTATCTTTTTAAAAGTCATTTAGAACACTTAGCTAAATACAGAACTTGTTATTAACAAAGTGCAAAAATGAATATTACACTTTGTTTAAAAAATAGCATACTGTATTAATGAAACAAAGCTTTGTTCAGCACATTTAAGAAAATTAGAAAAATACTGTAGACTGTTTGAATTATATTGTTCCATTTTTTATCCTCTCAAAGACCATCTTGACTTTTCAACTAATACTGTCACTTTAATAAATTGCAACATTTGTAAATTAACTGAGAATTTAACATGCTGCTCAAAGTAAAACTCAGTAATTAATGACAATTACATTATAGTTATTATAAGAAAATAACTGCAGATGTTAGTACAAATCGAAGGTATTTATTCACAAAATGCTGGAGTAACTCAGCAGGTCAGGCAGCATCTCAGGAGAGAAGGAATGGGTGACGTTTCGGGTCGAGACCCTTCTTCAGACTGACTACAGTTATTATATAATTTGAAACAATCTCTCAGGCCCAGAACGAGAAGGATGCAACTTATTCAGTTTTATTCTAGCACGTAATCATAGTTGTTAAAGATCTAAAACATATCACATTTTGATTTATTTTTCCAACATTGTCCCTTTCCCTTTTTATTTCTCTTTCGATACCTAATTTGATTTTACGATTTACTTTTCCGTTTTATCTTTTTTCCTTTCTGTATCCTTAAATCTAATTGTTAGTGCTATTATACCAGCTTGTACCCATAAATTACCATCCAAAAAAGAACGTCAGTTAAAGGATGCTGAAAAAAATCTAGTTAACATTGTGAGGTGACAAAAAACATTGATGTTCTAGTTTGTTGTTATAGATTTTTGAGAGTCTGCCCAAGTTTGAAAGACTTGCTCTGTCGCAAGCGACTTGCGATTAATTGCACGCTTTGACTTTTTAAAATTAATTAGTTATAGATTTTCTCAGATTTTATTTACAGTGTTTTTATATTACAGAAATAAAGGAGATCAATTGGAACAAGAGAACGCTTGAGCAAATCGACTCACCATTTTGGAACCTATCTACGTACAAGGATTCTGCAACAAAATATAAAATTATAGCTTTCATTTTCAGTTTATTTAGAGACACAAGTGTGTAAAGAAATCTTGTGATTCGAAACATATTTTTGCTTTTATAGCAGTAGAAATTTGCAAATAATCTTTACTAATCTTTAAAATTTAATAATGATTGTAACAAGTATACTAGCAAAGAAGAAAAAGATTTTCTGTAACAGCAGAGTATGGCAAACTTGTATTTAAACATTAATTGGTCATTAATCAACCTGAAAATATCTAAATATAATACTACAGTTCATATTAAATGCAGTGATTTATTATTTGTTGCAAGTTGATGCTGAGTATTATCAATAGGTGCATGGTACACTTAATCCCCTGATCATGTTTCCAGCTATCATCCTTACCTTGTACAGTGGCTGATGGTACAAAATAATGAGCCGAAATACTAATAAATTGATTAACTCAGCCACATGAAAATTGAACCCTCATAAAGAAATGCAATAATATCTCCAGCTAATACTTGATAACTCCAAAACGAATCTTTGCACTAGATTTAACAATCCTACGTGGTCACTGAGTCATATAGCATGGAAACAGACCCTTCGGCCCATTGAGTTGACACCATCGATCACTCATCACACTAATTCTATGTAATCCCATTTTTTCTACTTACAAACACACATGGGTCAATTTGCAATGGCCAATTAGCTGACCAACACGCAAGTCTTTGGGAGGAAATCGGGGTGGTCAGAAGAAACCCACCTGGTCAAAAAGAGAACATGCAAACTCCACACAGACATCACCCAGGGTCTCTGGCGCTGTGCGGCATCAGCTCTACCAGCAGCAATACTGTGCCATGGGAAAGTAATTTGAAGGCGTTTTCTATGAGCCTGGACACAATTTAATACACATTATCTGTCAGACATTGAGGAAGCTCACGATTATGAAAAGCAGACAGAAATACTTGGAATATAGCAGATTCTTCAATTGATTTGGAATGGAATGGAATACTTTGTCACATGTGACAAGGCGCAATGAAATTAATTACTTGCATACCCAAGGTATGGAAATAGTCACCACACACTGCACTGACAAAGTTCAAAGTACCCCCGCCAGCTCTCCCCTCATGCTCTGTTAATTTCAGACCTGCACATAAACCCAATTGACCGACCCAGCTCTCAACCTTTCCAAATAAGATCAATTTGTTGTTAGCTGATACAAACTTTAAAAGAGAATTTAAAGAATCATAGACAAAGCTGAAAGAAATATTTAAATTTTCACTGAGACCACCATTTTCCCCTTTTCGTATACACCTGTCGTCCTGCAACTTATTCTTTCTTAGCCAGACCCATCAACTCCCTTTTAGGAAGAAAGGAACTGCAGTGCTGGAATAACTCAGTGTGTCAGGCAGTATCTGTGGAGGGGATAGGCATTTTCTCAGACTCTCGTTTGAGTCCTTTACTTCACTGATCCACACTAGGGGTATTTTACAATGGTCAATTAACCTACCAATACGTCTTTGGGATTTGAGAGGAAGCCCACACTGTAAAGCGAAGAATGTTTTAACTCCTCATCAACAATTTCTTTTCTTCGGTATTTACCGAGGAGAAGGATGTTGAATTATGTGAGGTAAGCGAAACAAGTAGAGTAGTGATGGAAATTAGGAGGATTAAAGAAGAGGAGGTACGGACACTTTTGAAGAATATAAAAGTGGATAAGTCTCCAGGTCCTGATAGGATATTCCCTAGGACATTGAGGGAAGTTAGTGCAGAAATAGCAGGGGCTATGACGGAAATATTTCAAACGTCATTAGAAACAGGGATGGTGCCGGAAGATTGGCGCATTGCGCATGTTGTGCCTTTGTTTAAAAAAGGTTCTAAAAGTAAACCTAGCAATTATAGACCTATTAGTTTGACGTCTGTGGTGGGAAAATTAATGGAAAAGATACTTAGGGACAATATATATAATTATTTGGATAATCAAGGCCTGATTAGAAACAGTCAACATGGATTTGTGCCTGGAAGGTCATGTTTGACTAATCTTCTTGAATTTTTTGAAGAGGTTACCAGGGAAATTGATAAGGGCAAGGCTGTGGATGTTGTCTATATGGACTTCAGTAAGCCATTTGACAAGGTTCCACATGGAAGGTTGATTAAGAAGGTTAAATCGTTGGGTATTAATAGTGAGGTTGCAAGATGGATTCAACAATGGCTGAATGGGAGATACCAGAGGGTAACGGTTGACAATTGTATGTCAGGTTGGAGGCCAGTGTCTAGTGGAGTGCCCCAAGGATCTGTGTTGGGTCCACTGTTGTTTGTCATTTACATTAATGATCTGGATGATGGTGTGGCAAATTGGATTAGTAAATATGCAGATGATACTAAGATAGGTGGAGTAGTTGATAGTGAGGTAGATTTTCAAAGTCTACAGAGAGACTTGGGCCTTTTGGAAGGGTGGGCTGAAAGATGGCAGATGGAGTTTAATGCTGATAAGTGTGAGGTGCTGCATTTTGGTAGGACAAATCAAAATAGGACGTACAGGGTAAATGGTAGGGAATTGAGGAATGCAGTGGAACAGAGGGATCTGGGAATAACTGTGCATTGTTCCCTGAAGGTGGAATCTCATGTGGATAGGGTGGTGAAGAAGGCGTTTGGTATGCTTGCCTTTATAAATCAGAGCATCGAGTATAGAAGTTGGGATGTAATGTTGAAATTGTACAGGGCATTGGTGAGGCCGAATCTGGAGTATGGTGTGCAGTTCTGGTCGCCAAATTATAGGAAGGATGTCGATAAAATGGAGAGGGTACAGAGGAGATTTACTAGAATGTTGCCTGGGTTTCAGCACTTAGGCTACAGAGAGAGGTTGAACAGGTTGGGTCTTTATTCTTTGGAGCGTAGAAGGTTGAGGGGGGACTTGATAGAGGTTTTTAAAATTTTGAGAGGGACGGACAGAGTTGACGTGGGTAGGCTTTTCCCTTTGAGAGTGGGGAAGATTCCAACAAGGGGACATAGCTTCAGAATTGAGGGACAAAGGTTTAGGGGTAACATGAGGGGGAACTTCTTTACTCAGAGGGTTGTGGCTGTATGGAATGGGCTTCCGGTGGAAGTGGTGGAGGCTGGCTCGATTTTATTATTTAAGAGTAAATTGGATAGGTATATGGATAGGAGGGGATTGGAGGGTTATGGTCTGAGTGCAGGTAGATGAGACTAGGTCAGGGAGAATGGTCGGCGTGGACTGGTAGGGCCGGACAGGCCTGTTTCCATGCTGTAGTTGTTATATGTTGTTATATGTTAACAGCACCCAGTCAGGATCAAATGGAGCTGTGGTGGTGGAGCATTCAATGTTGCACCAATGTGCCACCCAGGTAAGTGTTTATTGGCACTCCTACAATTCTGTATACGTACCTTATTGGACAAATTCAAATGAATAAATGTGGCCCTGTGCAAAATGGGTATAAATGTAAAAGTTAAAATTGGTCAGTAAAAAGTTAATTGAAAGATTACTTTATGTTATTGACTTTGTACTCCAGTCTCTCCAAACCCACCAACTGTGAAATGCCTTCAGGTATGCTTGAATGCATTTCATGAGTGCACCAGACACATTTGCAGGTGAGGAAGAGAGATATCTGCTGGCAGATGGGCAGGGCAGGCAGCATCTATGTAAGGAAATGGACAGTCAATGTTTTGGGTTGACGCACTTCCTCTGGACTGAAAGAACCCGGGTGGTAACAGCCAGCGTAAAGGGTTGCGGGAATAGCTAGCAAGCAAAGGTGGATACAAGTGAGGAGGGGTTGATTGGTGATAAGAGTCTGGTGGGAGGAGAGAAGGGTGGAAAGAGCAACAGAAGCTGGGAGGTAATAAGTGGACAAGTGTAGAGGGATCTGGGCCAAATACAGGCAAATGGGACGAGCTTGGATGGGGCATCTCCATATAAAGATCACTGGCCTATTTAGAACAATTTGGAGTGCTTCCTTGCATTAATATTATGTCTCTTTCACATCAGTTAAGGATTCCGTGCTCATTATATAAACTCCTTAGGAGCCACACATAAAGACAAAATAACCTCTCCTTCCATCCATGCAAAGCCTGCCCTACCTGGTCTCCATGGCGACACGTGGGCGGGCCACAACCCGGAACTGGAAATGGCTGTGGGTCGGATTTTTTAATTGATAGTCGGGGATAAGGCGGTTTTCAGTTGTTTGACCGGAAAGTTGTTTCGTGCGGGAGATCATGCCCGCCGAGGATAAACGCTGGGAGACTTTGCAGGCGCTGCGCAACTCGAAGAAAGGGCGGCTGACCTACGGCACGAGCTGGCTGGAGGACGGGGAGGTGAGTCCGGCCCGGTCCCGGTCCCGGGGTGGCGAGTCCGGTCTGGCCCGGCCCGGCCCCGGGGTGGCGAGTCCGGCCCGGTCCCGGGATGGCGGCCGAGTGGCTCAGCCCTCCCGGCTTCCCGGGCTCGTCCACCCAGGCATCTGTCTCCCGCCTGGGCCCCAACTTCAGCCCCTCCAAGCCTAATTATTAATTTTATTTTTTTGTCACAGAGCAGCATCTGGGGGCCTGGCTTTCCCAAAAAGGGTCCCAACTAGAAAAGTTAGATAGAGCTCTAGGGGCTAGTGGAATCAAGGGATATGGGGAGAAAGAAGCCAGGCACGGGGTATTGATTGGGGACGATCAGCCATGATCACAATGAATGGCGATGCTGGCTCGAAGGGCCGAATGGCCTCCTCCTGCACCTATTTTCTATGTTTCTATGTATCTGCTCACTCCTTCCCCGGATACTGCCTGACCCACTGAGGTCCTTCTGTACTTTGTGTTTTACTGAAAATAGGTTTAGTGTTTAGGTTTATGATTGTCACATGGACCAAGGTGAAGAGAAAGGCATGCTAGACAGTCAAATCATATATTATACACAAATATAATCAAGCCAAACTCGTGCAATAGGGTTGAGCAAAGGAAAAGATACATGGTGCAGAATGGAGTTCTCGGCGTTATAAGGTGACAGTTAGAATATTACTGGAACTAGAAATGCAGCTATATTTATAAATAGAATAGAGATTTAAAGGAGTAGGATGATTGTATCAGATGCCAGCAGATCTTCATCTGGGACCAGCATTGCAAAGAATCGACATATTCCAGATTCCAGCATCTATACTTTCTTGTGTCTTCTAAATTCTGCTTACCTGGTATTACATTTATTGATTTACTGCATTAGTAATTTTTTAATATTTGTGTGTTTATAGGCCTGTTAAGCTGTCCCAAACAAGAATTTCATTATTTTGTTGTTGGTACATGTTAATAATTAAACACTCTTGATTTTACTCTTGACTTGTTTCCTCACACCCCACACATCCCATAGATTTTTAGATTAGTTTAAAGATACAGCATGGAAACAGGGCCGTTTTAGGCTTGCTGAGTCCATGCTGACCTTCAATCACCTGTTCACCCTAGTTCTATGTTGTCCCACTTTCTCATCCCACTATATACATTAGTGACAATTTTAGAGGCCAATTAAGCTGTCTTTGGGATGTGGGAGGAAACCCATGAGGTCACAGGGAGAACATGCAAACTCGAAACAGAAACCAGCCAAGGTCATGATCGGACGTGGGGCTCTGGCGCTGTGAGGCAGTATCCCTATCAGCTGCGCCACTATGCTGCATTCCTTTTTTTCATCCCAATTTCCCTTCAGTTGGAAAGTGAAGTCGGAAAGCTGCAGTAAAGAAAGCTAATGGCATGTTGGCCTTTATGACAAGAGGAGTTGATATAGTAGCAAAGAGGTCCTTCTGCAGTTGTACAAGGCCCTAGTGAGACCGCACCTGGAGTACTGTGTGCAGTTTTCGTCTCCAAATTTGAGGAAGGACATTCTTGCTATTGAGGGCGTGCAGCGTAGGTTCACTAGGTTAATTCCCGAATGGCGGGACTGTTGTATGTTGAAAGACTGGAGCGACTAGGCTTGTATACACTGGAATTTAGAAGGATGAGAGGGGATCTTATTGAAACATATAAGATTATTAAGGAATTGGACACGCTAGAGGCAGGAAACGTTCCCAATGTTGGGGGAGTCCAGAACCAGAACCCCACAGTTTAAGAATAAGGGGTAGGCCATTTAGAATGGAGATGAGGAAAAAGTTTTTCACTCAGAGTTGTAAATCTGTGGAATTCTCTGCCTCAGAAGGCAATGGAGGCCAATTCTCTGGATGCTTTCAAGAGAGGGCTAGATGGAGCTCTTAATGATAGCAGAGTCAGGGGAGAGGGCAGGAACGGGGTACTGATTATGAATGACCAGCCATGATCACATTGAATGGCGGTGCTGGCTCGGTGCCGAATGGCCTACTCCTGCACCTATTGTCTATTGTCAACAAAAAAGAATTGCAGATGTTAACAATTTGAAATAAAAGTAGAAATCGCTGGAAGTACTCAGCAGATCAGGCAGCATATGTGGAAAGAGAAACTGGGTGATGTTTTAATTTGAAGACCCTTATCCAGCCTTTGACTAGATAAGTTGACTCTTTCTCCTAACAGGGATGTTGCCTAATCTGTGGAGTGTTCCAGCATTTTCTCTTTCTTAGCCTACTTTTGGTAGGTTTCCTGTTCCCTTCTGAGCTTCTGTGTTCGATTACCCAAAAGCCTCTCCCCCCCCCCCCCCCCTTTGTTTCAGAGGTTATGGGGAGAAGGCAGGAGAATGGGGTTAGGAGGGAGAGATAGATCAACTATGATTGAATGGTGTAGTAGACTTGATGGGCCTCGTGGGCTAATTCTACTCCTATCACTTATGACCTTTGGAATTCCTTGTCTGGACTGAACAGCCTTCTTTTGCGATGCCCTTTTTTCCCAGGGGTATCTGTTGTGGTCAAATGTTATTATCTTTAGTCAGCATAACAACTTCAACGCATCTGATGCCATTAATATTTTCCATTCCTGAAGTTGAAATCAACAACACGAAATTGCTTCAGTATTCTTCAAACACAGTTCATACAAAATTTTGCTACCTCGATCTGGTTCTACACTACTTCCCACTCGCACATCCCCCCTATCCTTGTGAACCTACTTTGATGAGGGTCTTTGATATTTCAATATATGCACACGGTTTGAATGTGTCTATACTGTACTTCTCTGACATATCTCCATTTATATCACTCGGGCTTTGGCTTGTAGAAATACAGGTACAAGATGAGTGGGTGAAAATTTAAAACTCGGGTGCTCTGAAAGTTCTCACAGAGAATGATGGATCCCAGGAATTTTCTACCCTAGAGGGCTGTGAGGACTAGATCACGGGGTGTGTTTAAAGATGTTTTTTTTGAGAGATCGGGGAACTGACACACATCATCCCTGATCATATTGGGCAGACTTGAGGGACTGATTGTCACATACAAAATATTTAGTGTAGGCCATTGAATACTATATAGATAACCTGGATAGGAATGTGATGCATATTAACAAATCCAATGCTGATGTAAAGATTAAAAAATGTATTTCTTGTTGCTATAATCCTAATAAAATGTGCACCGTGTTATAGACATGAGGTGAAAGCGAATATGTTTTTGAAATAGAGCTGGGTAGATTTAAAAATTGAATGTTCTGCAGGTTCATTGTGCATTTCGGTAAAAGTCTTTCTTGGATCAAGTTATTTCAACGCTCTTAAGTTTTATGTCATTCAATGCCCTATTTTTTTCTAGGATATTTTGGAACAATGCCAATCATCATCCAAGCTTTCTGTAACCTCAGCATGGGTACTGGACCACTTGTCACAACCCGAAACTCAGTCCAATGCCACAGAGAATTTGACATCGCTGGTCAAGTGTCTGGCTGGAAACAGCCAATTGCCAGAGAAGTCTGTTCCTTCTCCAGATCCAAGAACCGAAGAGGAAAATAATAACAATGTGCAGGTTAGTTCCCATTCATTAGTGTCCATTCATTTTTTTCTGTAAATACATAATAATAGATATAGTTGATCACTGACTTTGTTTTACTGAAACACTAACATCCCAGACTTGCCTGACTCTGCTGTACAACTAGAGGATTTTTCAATTTATCATATGGTTGGTACAGAATATGATACAAGGAAAATGGTGGTGGTGGACAGATACCCCTGGGAAAAAAGGGCATCGCAAAAGAAGGCTGTCATTTTGAACACGTTTCATGGTACAGTGATGTGGCTCAATTCTGCTCCTTTGACCTGTAATTGTTGATCATAAGATGCCGTCCCTTTTATCTACCAAGGGAATTCATCTCCACCATCTTGTCTGCAGTCTACATACCACTCCACTCCAATGCTAAGGTGGCACCTGGCGAATTATACTTTGTCCGTAGCTCTCTTGATACAGCAAACTGATTCCCTATACATCACCACTGGTAAATTTAATCATACCAACTTCAGAAACGTACTTCTTGAATGCCACCAGCACCACATATACCATCCTGCCCCACATGGGGTATTAACACTCTACATCACTGCTGCACCACCATCAAGTATGCCTATTGCTCCATCCCTTGCCCTCTGTCTGGCTAGACCGATCATCTGTCAGTGTTGCTCTTGCTGGATTACAGACAGATTGAGGCACATGGAAGAGAGTAATATAGCAGTGGTGTGAGGAGGTTGAGGATGTACTTCAGGATAATCTACATTGCTTGTAATTCGCACACAGGAAAAATAGGTCGGACACCAAAATACTGAGGACACCATCTCCCTTGTGCTCCATTCAGCTCTGATAAATAAGAACACCCATATCAGGATGTTTTTCTATGAGCTCAGCCTTCCATACTAGAATTAGTCATAACATTTCCTCCACCCTAACCCTAAACACTGGTGCTCCTCTGGGCTGTGTGCTCTGTCCCTTGCCCTACTCTGTGTACACCCACGACACTGGCCAAGTGCAGCGCCAACTCGATCATTAACTTTGCCTACAATATTACTGTTATTAGCCAGATCAGCAACAATAACAAGATGGAATTCAGGAAAAAGTGTGAGAACCTTGTGTCAGAACAACAATCTAGCCCTTAACGTCATCCAGGTGAAAGAATTAGTGGGGAGGGGATAGATGTGGACTCAACCCTGTCCTAATGAACAGAGCTGCCTTAATGAACACCCATTCCTTCTATTCAGAAATGCTGCCTGTCCTGCTGAGTTACTCCAGTATTTTGTGTATCTTCGGTGCAAACCAGCACACTGTGGAGATCGTCGGCAGTTTAAAGTTCCTAGGCATCCATGTCACTAGCAACATAACCTGTTTCCATTGCTCTGGTGATTAGGGAAAGCGTATCCGTGTTACATTCTTAGTCATCAAGATGATTCTCGGACATTTCTCTCGGACTTGTCCAGATGTGCTTTAGAATGTATTCTGTTGGGATATATCTCAGCCTGAAATAGCAACTGCTCTGCTCTTAACCATCTGAATCTGCAAAGAATGTTGAACACTGCTTGTCACTTCTTTCCATTAGGCCCATTTTCAGGATGTGTTGCATCAGGAAGACTAGAAGTATCTTCAAGGGTGCCTGCTACCCTGGCAATTCCTTTTCCCCCCTCTTTTACCTTCTGGGAGAAGGTACTGGTGCTGAAAACCTGTTCAGACTTGATTGACCTTCCCCCGGGGTATCAGATTCTTGAACCAATCTCCTCGTTCATCCTTCCTGAAAATGCTGCCACATATTCCTGCTCTTAACTCTACCTCATTCAGTTATTCCATAATTGTGCTTAGTTTTATCTTTGTACTACTTCAGGTCACACTATAATCTTCACAGCATTCTACTGGTTCATCATTGGGCTTATTGGGACCCAGTCGCATTTGCACCGTGGGACCCTGGAATTTTTGGACTGTGACGCTATTGGACATGTAGAATTAGAATTACACTGCACCCTAATGTATATGAAAATACACTAATCTGAATCTGAGCTAACTTTGTTGAATCTCGCAACTTCCACTCTTCACATTTGCTACGTTCATTCAAAATTCTGCTGTCTTTCTCACTGCAATTCTTTTCTGTACACACTCTTTTACAGTTGGTTCTGCTCTGCTAAAACGTTAAAAGTTCTATCTTTGTTTTCAGATCCTTCTTTCTGCCTTGCCCTACTCCACTCTTTGGCCTTTTGCAGCCCTAAGATCAATTCGTTTTTTGCACAAATATAATTGTATTTCCCCTATCATTGGCAGCTGTACCTTCAGCTGCCTCAGTCTTTATCCCTGAATTTCTCTCTCTCCTTTCAGCTGCTGCTTTGAATTTCCTCACATTTCTCAAGTTGTCTTGAATCCTCCCATTGAAAATGGTCAACGTTGAATTTTGTTTAACATTTCTGTGAAGTTCCCTGAGATGTTTCATATATGTCATGTGAAAAGTTTTTCAGGAACAATTTCCTTATATTCATTTTATTCCTCTCTGTTTTTAGCAATTGGTTGAGGAATTGACTCCAGATCGCGCACTTCTGCTGCTTTCTCCCGAAGCCACTCAGATCGAGGGTTATGTTAAAATGTATGAGGCAGTCCACAAAATTAAGGGCCAGGTGAGACATGGAACATAAAAATATTGTCTGTGTTTTAAGGTTATGAAAGTCTGGGCAAGTACGGTGGTTTGTGTTCTACTAGTACTGGGGATGCTGCTAGGCTATTTAAGTGGTCAATTTCTGGACACTTAGACTACCTGTGAATATCAGACAAATAACATTTGAAAAAGGTGAAGGAGGAGGTCATATTGTCCTTTAAGGCTTCCTATTTATTAATAGGATTCTACCTGCTATTCCACCTCCACATTCAAATCTAGAATGCTGAGAACTATATTCTGCACTCTGTATCTTCCCCTTTGCTCTACTATTGTATTAGAGTTTGAGGTGATTATATTTATGTATAGTATCTGACCTGAAATGAAGGTAAAGCAGTATACATGGCTTTAGCAAGGCTTTTGACTATGGTCCTGCATAGTAGGCTGACTCAGAAAATTAAGGCACATCAAATCCAAAATTTACTTGATGATAGGCACAGGGAAATGGTCAAGGGTTGTTTCCCTTACTAATAACCAATGGTGTACTGCAGGGATTGGTGCTGGGATCTTGTGTTTGGCATGCACATGTCTGGGTTTTGATAGTAAGTTTGCTGAATCACTAAGATAGGTGGAATTATGGATAGTGAGGATGGTTGCCTAAGGTTAGAGGGCAAACGATCAGCTGTAAAGTTGGATGGAGTGCCGGCAGATGTAATTTAATTTAGACAAGTGTGAGGTAATGTATTTTGGGTCATCTAATACTGGCAGGAAATGTACTGTTTATGGCAGGGCGTTTGGAACCATTGATGTACAGGGGGTTCTAGGGATGCTACTTCATAACTCCTTGAAAGTGCTGCCACGAGAGGACAGTTTAGCTTGTTTGTCTTCACAGGTATGGGTATTGAGTGCAAGAGCTGGGACCTCAAATTGCTATTGAATAAGATATTGGTTTGGTTACACTTGGAAAATGGTGCACCGTTCTGGTCACCTCGCTTGAGAAAGGATATGGTAGAGTCAGAATGAGTGCAGAATTGAGTCACCAGGATAGTTACAAGGAAAGGTTGGGTTGAATAGAATTGTTGTTACTGGAGATTTGAGGCTGAGGAGTGATCTTAGAGGTTTATAAAATTGAGGGGCATAGATGGCCAGTCCTTTCCCAAAGATAGGGGGATCTAAAACTAGAGGTCATGGGTTTTGGTGAGGGGGATGGGTGGGGGGGGGGGGTGAGAGTGTCAAGTTTTCCACAAGGGTTGGTGAGCACATGGAACAAGCTGCCAGAAGAAGTGGTAGAGGCAGGTACAATTACAGCATGTAAAGGACATTTGTGCAGTTGCATGATTACGAAAGGAATTGAGGAATATGGTTCAAATGCAGGAAAATGGGATTAATGTAGGTGGGCATATCGGTCGGCATGGGTGAGTTTGGTTGAAGGGCCTGGTTCTGTGCAGTACAACTCTGACTCAAATTCGTGAAGATTATCTTCAAATATTGTCCCAAGGTGAAAGATACTGGGCTGGGGGGACGACAAAACATGGAGTGGCAGAGATGTGCAGAACAATAATGGCACTTTCTGCCCACCATATCCATGCTGGACCATTTTGCCCATTTAACGTATCACATTTGCCTGCTTTAGACCAATAGCTATGCCTTGTCTATTCAAGTGTCTGTCGAAACATCTCTTAATCCGATTCCACTACTTATTCTGGCAGCACGATCCAGATATCAACTACTCTGTATGTAAAAGAATTCCCCTCAAATCCACTTTTAAATTCCTTCCTTTCACTTTAATCCTATGTCCTCTTGTTATTAATTCCCCTACCATAGGAAAAAGATTCTGATAATCCACCCTATCTATGCCTCTTATAAAGTTATATCCCTCTAATCAAATCATCCCTCTTTCTGCTTTCTCCTTAACCATTTCCCTATGCTCTGCTTCATAATGTTTTGATTTATAAACTGGGTGGAAGCATGTTCATGAGGGTTATTGTTGTAACCTGTTTGATAATTGCTTCACGTCCCCCTAGCCATTGATGCTCTGAATACCATTCCAACTGTATCTCGGTGCTCTGGTAACAAATTTAACCCATGCCTGCAAGCCTCATAAACGATTATAACCTTGTAAGTTTGCTAACTGCAGAGCTGAGAGCCAGAATAATTTACAGTCTTGGTAAATGAACTGATTTCCTAAATTTGACTGCCAAATTTTGTGTGCTTTTATTTTCTCATAATCTTTTGTTTGTTTGTTTGTTTTTATGTTTTGTTTGCTCTGTAAAGCGTCTTTGAGTATCCTGAAAAGCGCTATATAAATTAAATGTATTATTATTATTATTATTTGTCTTTATAAGATGGCCAATTAGTTAAAAGCATAGCTGGAAAATGTCTTTTTAATTCCCTCGAAGGAAGTCGGTGTATGGCTGAATTTTTCATACCATCACAACGTGATCTATGGCTTTTTATTGTCCGAGTATTTTTAAATTACATTGGATAGGAGAAGATCATGGTATACTCTCCTTTGTCCATCAGGCATGATGTGCAGACATTTGAAAACTCATACCTCCAGATTCGGGAACAGTTTCTTCCCAGCTGTTATCAGGCAACTGAACTGTCCACTCATCAGCTAGAGTGCAGTCCTGACCTCCCATCTACCTCATTGGAGACCTTTGAGCTATCTTTAATTGAACTTTATCGGACATCAATATTATATCTGCACTAAATGTCGTACCATTATCCTTTATCTATACACTGCGGATGTCTTAATTGTGTTTATAGTCTAGTATTTGACTGGATAGCACGCAAATAAAAGCCTTTCCATTATCTCCGTACACGTGACAATAATAAACTAAACTAAATCTGTCACTGATGCTTCAAAGAGTCAGCATTGTATGTTTAGAATGAATGCCTAGCTGAATGAATTGTTTTCTGGCTACTCTCTTTTGTCTCAAGAGCCACCAAGGCGAATTGCCCCATTTAAACTTGGTTGAAATCAGTTTTTTTCAAACTGTTCTAGTTTATGTAGGTTGTGCTGCACCATTGAAAGGGATGAGGCATTGCTAACTGTCTAATGTCTTATGTCACTGCTTAAATGTGTTGAATGTACTGCAACAGGCCAGTCAGCAAAATGGATTTGCTAGCATTTGCGCTCAACTTGAACAGTGTGTAAATAATGAAAAAAAAACTTGTCGCTTTACTAAAACAGAACTTTTACATGGTAAAAGTGATGCGTCTTTCTACCCCACGGTAGACAGCAGAGGTGCTTGAACTTTTCATTTGGATATGTGTGTCCCACATTTCTAAGAAGCTATATTACTGCATGGGTCAAAGGGATTTCATTTTCTCAGGTATTGTGGACAGTCATAATTACATTGTCAAATGTTTTTGTAGGGGTGGTGTGGATCAATCTGATCGCACAATAAAATGGAGCACAATTCAAATTTTTTTTTTTTAAACCTTTTGAAATAAAAATAGGGATGGATCCAGTTTTAGATATTCATATTAATTATTTAAAATTGAGATTACGTGTGCAGTACTAATGAATCGACTAACACTTCCTCTCTCAACCAAAAGCAGGTTAATCAGTCGTTGATCATCATTTTTTCTTTTTGTGAAATTTTAAATGTGCATTCGGCTAATGCCTTTCCTTGGTGATAAAAGTGACTGTATTTCAATAGTATTCCGTGAACCCTGAAGGATTTGATAACGTGGAATTTAATTATATCTCTCAGGCCGAACTGAAGCATCGCCAGGAACTTCAACAGAAAATTGTTCATGATCTCTCGACATCATCCACAGAACAAATGAAACGCTTTGAAGAATCCCTGGAGCTGAAGCAGCGGCAGGAATACGAGGAGATGCGGGACATGATGGAGAAAGGGTAAGAAAATTGAAGGGTATGGGATATGCTTTTTTGTTGCTTTAGACAAATAACTAAACCGGCCACTCTTCATAAACCTCAATAATGAACCACACATTTAATGAATGAAAATAACCCTAAGGTGACTTGTACTGCAGTGTTTACCCTAACGGGCCGAAAGACAATCCCAGCAAAGCGTCGTGGAGCGCAAACAGGGCAGAGTGAAATACGTAGGACACTTCTGACCATCCACTGCATCCTGACCTGTCCCCAGACGTCTCGACTATGTCTTTCTGCTGGAACCCGATAGGCCAGGACGAGAGAATGAGGGCGAAGATCTGCGCAACTCCCCCTCACTTAAATCCTCACCTTTTACTTTGCAAAAATTTCAAAACACCTGTTTTCGCTTTTTTATTATAGGGTATTGTGTGTAGATTGATGATTAAAATTATTTTTTTTAATCCATTTTAAAATAAGGCTGTAACATAGCAAAATGTGGAAAAGGTGAGTCCCTATGTCTTCTCTCGCAAGGGACTGAATTTCATCCCTCACCAGCAGAGCTACCCCACCGCCTCTGCCCACCTGCCTGTCCTTTCTATAGGATGTGTAACCCTGAATATAAAGTTCCCAGGCCCGATCCTCCTGCAGCCACGTCTCTGTAATCCCCACAATGTCATATCTACCAACCTCTAACTGAGCTTCAAGCTCATCTACTTTACTTCTTGTACTTCGCGCTGAAATTGCCTGCTCATGTGGTGGAAACAAGATGGGACAATTTCTGCAGTGACGATTTCCTTCAGTAAATTTATATCACTTTTGTTCTTGGGGACATAACAACTTCAGATTCTGATGTTAATGATATCTTTCTAGTTTTATTACTTATGAGAAATAACAAGTCTGCTTTTAATAATGAAAGACAATAGATATGCTTAAATCAGATTGTCTTAATTTTAAGTTGATCAGTTACATTTCTTTGTTTAATATTCTGATGTTAGGTTGACGATTTGTTTAGACCACCATAACTGTGACTTTGATTAGTTCCAGTCCTGCTGATATTTTAGTCCTTTTTTGGCCTGTGCACAGATGCAAGCCAAATCTAAAACTTTTCCTATTGCTTTGGCGAGGAGTTGTGGGCGAAAGGGAGCAAAATGATTTTGCATTTGAAACCAAAACAAAACATTTCCTTTGTAGATCCCTTGAAGCTCGAGGACGTCAAGAAAAGTTAAAAGAAGAACACCGGCGTAAAGCTAAGGTGAATAATAGATGACATAGTGCAAAGTGGGGTTGTTGGCGAGGCGCCAATAATTATAATCAAAGCTGGGAAATAATCAATAGGGTGATTCTTGTGATTAGGAGCTCTAGAGCTAGGGTGCATGGATATAAGATTTAATGAGAGAAAATTTGGAAAGAGATCAGGGAATGCTTTTTGAAGATTTGCATACATGTGCATAGTATTTTTTTGTAATTCGCGGCACTGAAAAAGCTTTTTAAACCTAATCAGTTCACACAATCTGTTTTAATTTTAATGCGCGCTTTCTCCCATCTTTCCTCATGTTGCATGCATCATAACTTTCCATTCCATCCTGGCTGCTGCCTCACAATTCAATGTCCTTTTTTCCTGTTTTGTGTAGAATATGAATCTGAAACTACGAGAAGCCGAGCAGCAGCGGCTCCGACAGAAGGAGTTGGAGTGTCAGAGGCAAGCAGAAAGCCGAGATCGACTGCGCAGGTTGAATGCGATCCAGGCAGAAGTGTTACATCTGAACATGCAGATTGAGCCCTACTTGAAACAGAAGGACCTTGTGGGACTGGACCTCTCGGAATACAGTAATCGTGGCAATCAACTTTGCAGCCTGGTGTCAGGAGTTATTAAGCTCACATCAGAGGTGTGTGTGTGTGTGTGGCATGAATGGGCATGAAGTGTAGATGGAGTTAATGGTGAGAAGTCTGGTCTGTGTGTATTGGGCTACATCTCCAACTCTGCACTTTCTTGCGGCTTTGGGCAGAGCTGTTCCCACTAAGAAACCTTGGGTGTGTGAGGAAATGTCAGGGACGGGAAAAAGTAGAGTCGTCTGTGTCAGTGCAGACTCTGAAAATTGCCAAGAGCAGGAAAGTAAGCATATTACTTGCATTGTGAATGCCCATATTTTAAAAAGTATTAATTTGCTCTTTGTAGGGTGGCTTGCTACAACAGGAGGACATGCCCAATGCAGAGAAAGCCCTGCTGCAAATGAGAGCGCTGATAGCCGCAATGCATGAGAAAATTGCTGCTGTAGCAGCAGAGAAGAAGAGGATAAAAGAAGAGGAGGAGAAAGCACTTCAGAAAAAACAAGAAGTCAAAACTGAAATAGCACCACCAGCTCCTCAACGGAAGCCCACTCATGAAGGTATTGTAGTGTTTGTATTTGTGACAAATCTATTTTTGGTTATTCACATGGTGGTATTGCAAGGGTGATTTTGCAGAGAAATGCATGGAAATGTGACCCCAGCGTTCCACGCATGAACTGCTTTTGAAGCAAATAATATTGTTCTTGTGACTGTTTTATCTGAGGTGGCAAGTGCTCATTGGTTTGGAACATAAGACGTTTGGAACTCGTGCTGAAACCCCTTCAATACGAGGGAGGAAAGAAATGGTTTAGAGATAAATGTCAAGCTAAAAGAACTCTGTAAAATGGGTTTCTAAAACTTGGTTCCTCTGCATTTAAATTCAGCTGCCTAAGAAAGACGTGCTGCATATGAGGCAAGAACAACCAGTTTTTGGATTTGTCTCATCTTTTTCCCATTGGAGTTTGTTTTGGTGAAGTATTTAACCTGAAATGTGAAAACCATTCTCAAATCTTTGTCCCTCTCAGCTAAGAGTTCCCTTTGCTCTGCACAGTCATTGGCAAGAGTGACTGAATCTGTCCGGTTGTCACAGAAATCTGTTTCTTGCCAACAAGTAGCTATCAGACTTCTGAAAGATCTTCCCATTAACCACAGCGTTGCCAGGATCTTCTAACCTCTCTCATTGTGGATATTGGATTTTTTCCTTTGGAACTCTAATGCTACAATGCTGTAAAGCCATATTCTGCACTCTGGTATTTTCTTTGCTCTACCTGTTGTACTTGTGTATGGGTTGATTGTATTTATATGCAGTATTACCCAATTTTATTGAATAGTGCACAAACAAAAGCTTTCATTGTATCTCAGTACATGTGACAATAATAAAACAATGCTAATAAGTGTGGTTGTGTTATTTAGGTAATATTTAAGTAATTTGTATATGATTTATTACAACAGTACAAACAAGTTAAAATTTGTGGAAACAAGCAATTAATTCAAATCTAATTTAATTTGCATAATCTTTTTCTATATAGGGCTACAATTAAAGGCGGATTCAAGCACTTTGCAATGGTATCAACGGTTGCAGGATATCTGTGGTCAATGTGCAGCATCCATTAATGATCTCAACAACAGCAAGGATAGTAAGGTAAAATAATATTAAAAGCTTTTGAAGTAAATTGTAATCATTTTACTTCCAGGCAATCTTTGCGCTAACGTTGTCAACATAGTTCACTTTTCAATGGAAATCTCTCCATCTGGCCTCATTTAGACTTTATGGAGGGAAGTGAGCTTCAGATTTCATTTGCATTTTGAAGAGAAAGCCGATGGTTACAGTTGGGTGATAATTGATCGCAATTTTAATCCTGGAAGGTACAATTGATTCTCCTTTCTACAGTGGGTAGGAGTTTTGGCAGGCTATAAATCATTGCATTATGGCATACATGATTCTCTACTGTACCTTTTTATGTAACTGAACAAGGAATTATCTAAATAATTTCAGCAAAGTATCCTATCATTACAACTGTCTATAATCTAGCTCTTGACATTGTGTGTGCCATGCACAAAGTGCAGTCTAGTTATTTAACTTGACTCATCTGATAAATGTCTAACTTTAGAAAAAGAGCAGCAGGTATGTGGGAGCACCATTATTTGTGGGGTTTCATCCAAGTCGTACACCATTTTGACTGAGAAATGTGTGGCAAATCCTTCATTGTTGCTACATCTAAATCCTGAAAACCCCATCTAACCAGATTGTAGAATCCAATGATTAGGAGAATCTGGTTCATGAAGGTGACTTACCACCACATTCTCAAGGATAATTAGGAATGTGTGATACATTTTGGTCTTGCTTATGAAAACCACAATCTGAAAAATTAATAGAAAATACCAAATCTGTTTAACTTGGCTGGAAAATGATCCAGGATGGGGAGGAATCTGCCTAACAGACAGGAAGTGACACAGCTGGCGTCCTGGTGCCATCTCAACAACCTGAAGCTCAATGCTCTTAAGACAGTGGAACTGGTTGTAGACTTTAGGAGAGCTTCCCCCCCCCCCCCCCCACTCACCATCAACAACACCACAGTCACATCTGTGGAGTCATTTAAGTTCCTTGGAACCATCATCTCCAGGGACCTCTCCCTCTCCTGTCTCCCCCCCTCTCTCTCTCTCTCTCTCTACCCTCTCTCTCTCTCTCTCTCTCCCCCTTCTCTTTCCCCACCCCCTCTCTCTCTCTCTTCCCCCCTCTCTCTCTCCACAGTCTAAAAGACCCAACAGAGGATGTACTTCCTGCAGCAGCTGAGGAAACCCAATCTGCCACAGGCAATGATGGTCCAATTCTATACTGCCATCGTGAAGTCCATCCTCTCCTTCTCCATCATGGTCTGGTTTGGCTCAGCCACCAAGCATGACATCCGGAGGCTGCAACGAATCGTTCGATCAGCTGAGAAGGTTGTTGGCTGCAACCTTCCCCCCATTAACAAACTGTACACTGCAAGGGCCAGGAAGCGAGCGGGCAGGATCATCTCTGACCCCTCTCACCTTGGCCACAAACTCTTTGAAGCACTTCCCTCAGGAAAGTGACTCCGGACTGTCAAAGCAACCACAGCTAGACATAAAAACAGCTTTTTTCCCGCGAGTAGTAGCTCTACTCAATAACCAAAAGTCTGTCGTCTCTTTTTGCTGTGGTTTATTTCACGCACATGTTTAAACCATAATATTGTATTCTTAATGTTTTCATGTTTTATGCATTATTCTTAATTGTTTACTGTATGTTCGTGTTGTTACTTGCGAGTGGAGCACCAAGGCACATTCCTTGTATGTGTACATACTTGGCCAATAACTCATTCATGCAAAATTAATGCTTGTAGGCAATGTTACACGAGATCAATATAAGTAAATAATATTTCCCATTTAAGTTATTATGCACTCAGAAAAGTTTGTACTTGTGTTTCTAGGTTAAGAAGATTAAAATGGATCTTCAAAAGACAGCAACCATTCCCGTTGGTCAAATCTCTTCTGTCGCAGGTAAATGAAAAAAAAAGCTTACATTTTTGTTTTTCAATTTAATAATGCCATAATTTATCTGTTCTTCTACAATTTTCCCCTTCCTTTAATTTCTCCTGCCATGTTCCATCCTACATAAATTTTGACCTCATGGTCTCATACTAATCATTTGCTCTGTTTAGGGTTTTCTCCCATTGCCTCCCAAATCTATTGAAGTTTATGATTACTTGCTGGAGCATGGTTGCAGAAAAATGCATTGCTCTTGAAAATTTTATTACATTGTGAGTCTTGGTCGTCTTGGGTCATTAGGTGGGGAGGAGATGGTTATGGAGTGGTGCCAGAAACGCAAATAAAAACAGAAAATGGTGGAAACTCTAAACAGGAGAGATAGCATCTGCAGAAAAAGAGTTGTTGAAGAGTGCTTAGTTAATTACAATTGGAGAATATATATCTGGTATTATTTTGAACGTTAAGGGTGTTTTTAAAAAAAAATCCTGGGTTAAAATGTATCTCTCAGTTAACATCATTGAAATAGATGGTTTGATAAAAAAAGATTATAGATTACTGAACTAGCATAATATCAAGAATTAGATGGAACCTGGGGAAATAATAAGCTTTATCTGAAGATCCAGAATGGTATGTAAAGATCTCTACTCTGGGTGAACTATTAGTTTTGTGATACTGTAGACCAAAGAAGGGTAAGAAGGCAGACAAAAATAAACAAAACTGGAAATAGTATTACACTCAAGCCAGTGGTTAATATCAGGTTGCATTGATCTTAATTTTTGTTGGCTTTGCTTTAAGCTAGAGTTTTGATTGTTGTGTTGGTTTAACACCATCAAGCCACTCAGCAACAAATGCATTCTGTGGTTGTTGGAGCAAGGTTCCCAAGCCTGGTTAATATCTTGGACTTTCACATTCATATGATGTCCAAATATTTTTAATAGTCGGTAAATTTATTTTTGAAATGCAGTCATTTGTAATGACTTCAATTTTTTGTACACCAGCATCTGCAGTGCTTTGTGTCTCTATCTCAATCAATCTGGTACCTGGTCTCTTTTAGATGAAAAGTTAAACTAAAGTCCAATCTGCTTTTCACAGGATGGATTGATGATACAGATTGGGGTCCACTAATCAGCATGAACATGGTGGTCATGTGATAGGAGCAGAAGTAGTCCATTTGGCCCAGCAAGTTTACCCTGCCATTCAATCATGGCAAGTTTACACTGCCATTCAATCATGACTGATCTAATTCTCCCTCCTAATCCCATTCTCCTGCCATCTCCCCCTAACCCCTGACACCCATACTAATCAAGAATCTGTCTATCTCTGTCTTAAAAAATATCCATTAACTTGGTCCCCACAACCTTTGGTGGCAAAGAATTCCACAGATTCACCACCCTCTGACTAAAGAAATTCCTCTTCGTCTCCTTTCGAAAGGATCGTCCTTTAGTTCTGAGGCTAGGTCCTCTAGTCCGAGACACTCCCACTGGTGGAAACATCTTCTCCACATCTACTTTATCCAAGCCTTTCACTATTCCATAAGTTTCACTGAATGGCCTGTTCCCATGCCCTGACTATATGATGAAATCCCACTTGTCCAATAGTTATCCTTTAATGAAAACACTAAAAAAAATATTGATAATTTCTCACTGCCATTTGTAGGACTTCTCTGTGTAGATTAGGCTGCTAAATTTGAATTTTAATGGTATTACATTTCAAAAGTACATCATCGGATGCAAGATGTCCTTGGGATGTGAAGGCGGTTGTTTAAATGCAAGTCTGTCTTTTGACATTTGTTCCAGCCAGAGACTTTTCTGTTCATCATTACAATTTAGTTTCTGCTTTTATATTCTGTGGCGAGTGGTCTGTAATTTATTTCCTTTACCATGTCATCAAACTTTCCAGCCTCTCCAACACAATGTAAAGTACTGTTTTGCTTGAGACACATGGCACATGAGACTTCCTTTGGGATTTATTTGTGGAAATCAGGGCAGTTCTCTCTCAATAATGTTTGTACAGAAGTAGAAGTGCAAACTGGGGTCATTTAAACAACTCAATGAGGGGGAGGGTGAAGAAGCATGAACAGATTAGATGGCCAAATTCCCTTTGCCTATCTGTCTTGTGCAATGAGTGAGCATCAGTGACATACAGATGTGGACTGGAATTGGATTCGTTTTGAAGTAAATGTAAAATTTTGATCGATGTATTATTTTCTGTTGAATTACATTTGTGAAAATACTGCATCATTTTACTTTTGCTGAAATACAAAAGAAATGTCATATAATTTTTGCACTCTTTTTGTACCCCTCACCTGTCTTCATCACCAAGCATCTCACCTGCGGGAAATCTTTGACAAGATCAATAACCTCCTCCTGGGCAAGCAAATATCATTAGGTGGGAAGATGGTGTCGATTGCTCAACACCCACAAGGTCAGGAGTTCGTCTATTACAAACTGGCAGAAAAATTTGTGGTGAGCAATTAAAATTAATGCCTGTAATATGATGGTGTAATGTCAAAACAAGGACTTGCTATGTGCGCTAAAATATATGGAAAAGAAAAAAGAAATTGTGTAGCACCCTTTTATGACCCATTGATATCCTTGGGCAGCATGGTGTCACAGTGGTAGAGATGCTGCCTAATGCACCAGAGACGCGGTTTGATTCTGACAATGGGTGCTGTCTGTATGGAGATTGTACATCCTCCCCGTGACTGCATGGGTTTTCTCTTGGTACTCCGGTTTCCTCCCACACTCCAAAGACGTGCAGGTTTGTAGGTTAATTGGCTTCAGTAAAGATTGTAAATGATCCCTAGTGTTAGGATAGTGCTAGTGGATGGGGATCACTGGTCAGTGCAGACTGGGTGGGCCGAAAGGCCAGTTTCCACGCTGTGTCTCTAAACTAAACTTATTAATTAGCATAATTAGCACAGATGCCGATGTCAGAAGATCTTTCAGGCGGATGAACTCTCGGAAAGTGCCTGGACCTGATGGTATACCCGGTCGAGTTCTCAAAACTTGTGCAGACCAACTGGCTGGGGGTTTTGTGGACATTTTCAACCTCTCGCTACTGAGGCCTGAGGTTCCCACCTGTTTTAAGGAGGGCATCAATACCAGTACCCAAGAAGAGTAAGGTGACATGCCTCAACGACTATCGACTAGTGGCACTAACGTCTGTGGTGATGAAGTGCTTTGAGAGGTTGGTTATGGTGGATATCAACTCCTACCTCAACAAGAACCTCAACCCACTACAGGTTGCCTACCGTCACAACAGGTCAACGGAGGATGCGATCTCACTGGCTCTCCATACCGCACTGGACAACGTGGACAATAAAAACACTTGCGTCAGGCTGTTGTTTATGGACTACAGCTCGTGTTCAAATACCAGCAACCCCTCCAAGCTGGTTACCAAGCCCACGGAACTGGGTCTCTGTGCACCCTCTGTAATTGGATCCTCGACTTCCTCATCCACAGACCACAGTCTGTTCGAATTGGCAGAAATACTTCTTGTTCATTAACAATCAGTACGGGAGCACCTCAAGGCTGCGCACTCAGCCCGCTGCTCTACTCAATCTATACTCATGACTGTATAGCCGGACATAGTGCGAACTCCATCTTCAAGTTTGCCGACGACACCACCGTTGTTGGACAAATTACAGATGGTGATGGTCAGAGTACAGAAGTGAGATCGACCGATTGACCAAATGGTGCCAGCACAACAACCTCGCTCTCAATATCAGTAAAACCAATGAACTGATTGTGGACTTTGGAAGTGGAAGGATGAGGACCCACAATCTTGTTTATATCAATGGCGTCGATGGTGGAGAGAGTCAAAAACTTCAAATTCCTGGGCGTGCATATTTCCAAAGATCTTTCCTGGACCCAGCACACTGATGCAATTATAAATAAAGCACATCAACGCCTCTTGATTAAGGAGATTCGGTAGGTAAAGTAGAGAGCATATTGATCGGTTGCATCGTGGCCTGGTTCAGCAACTTGAACATCCAGGAGTGGAAAAGACTGCCCAGTCCATCACCGGCTCCGACCTCCCCACCATCGAAGGGATTTATCCGAGTCGCTGCCTCAAAAAGGCAGCCAGCATCATCAAAGACCCACATCATCCTGGCTACACACTTATTTCACCACTGCCATCAGGAAGAAGGTACAGGAGCCAGAAAACTGTAACGTCCAGGTTCAGGAATAGCTTCTTCCCTACAGCCATCAGGCTATTAAACACTACAACCTCAAATAAGCTGTGAACTACAATAGACTATTATTATTGCACTACTATTGTTTGTTTTGTGTGTGTGTGTGTGTGTGTGTATATATATATATATTTTATATATATTATATATATATATATATATATGTCTGTGTGTGTGTGTGTGTGTGTGTGCGTGTATACTTGTGAGTATGTGTATACACTGAAATTTCTGTTTCTCTCATTTATCATATTGTTTACAGTGTACTATGTTTACATATTCTGTTGTGCTGCAGCAAGCAAGAATTTAATTGTTCTATCTGGGACATATGACAATAAAACACGACTCTTGGCTCTTGATTCTCTTGATATTTGTAGTAAAGCTTCTCGAAGTCATGAGAAATTAAGATGATGTTCAGAAGTGTGATTGCTATTCATTGTACCAGAAGAGTTTTTGTTTCAGTGATAATTAAGTTAACTATCTTTTTATTTTTCTTCCCATTCTTAATACTTCATTTAACTGGAGTGTCCAAAGGAGATGGAAAGGATACTATTTCTTGACTTCCAGTTAATGGTTTTTAAATTAATGGTTTTTGCTTCTCATTCCTCTCTCTGTCGTTTTGGAGTTTTGTTATTCTTTAAAGCCAAAAGCAAATGCCTATTTTTCTGTTTTGAGAATCTCATCATCTGCAAAATGGAGGCATACTTCCCTGTGTATCTATAAAGCATTAATTGCATACAAAACTCCCAGAGGGATAATGAGAGATTCATTTTAACTAAATGCAATAGAGAAGAGCAAATATTAGTCGCAGAGCTATACAGTAAGGAAACAGGTCCTTTGGCCCAACTTGTCTATGCTGAATACGATATGTACCTGAAATAGGGCTGATATCCCTCTGAACCTCATTATCCATGTACCTGTCCATATGTACATATAAAATTCTTAAAAGGATTGGATAGGCTAGATGCAAGAAAAATGTTCCCGATGTTGGGGGAGTCCAGAACCAGGGGGTCACAGTTTAAGAATAAGGGATAGGCCATTTAGGACTGAGATGAGGAAATGTTTTTCACCCAGAGAGTTGTGAATCTGTGGAATTATCTGCCACAGAAGGCAGTGGAGGCCAATTCAGTGGATATCTTCAAGAGAGTTAGATTTAGCTCTTGGGGCTAAAGGAATCGAGGGATATGAGGAAAGAGCAGGAACAGGGTACTGATTTTGGATGATCAGCCATGATCATATTGAATGGCGGTGCTGGCTCGAAGGGCTGAATGGCCTACTCCTGAACCTGTTTTTCTATGTTTCTGTCCAAACGTGTTTTAAATGTTGTAATTGTAATTAACATGCATTCCATCATGTTGTTGTACGATGCAGCAGAGTAGGTCATTGATCCTAAGATGGCTTTAAATTGCTGGAGTAACTCAGCGGGACAGGCAGCATTTCTGGAGAGAAGGAATGGGTGACGTTTTGGGTCGAGACCCTTCTTCAGACGGGTCTTCTTCGAGACCTGTCGCGACCTGAAACGTCACCCATTTCTTATCTCCCTGTCCTGCTGAGTTACTCCAGCATTTGTGTCTATCTTTGATTTAAACCAGCATCTGCAGTTCCTTCCTACACAGATCATTGAACCTGTTGCGCCACAGCTAACTCTATCTCTTCACTCCCACTCGTCTGTTATTTGTTCTCCTTGGCCATGTATTTTTTCAATTGAAGTAAAAAGGTGCTTTTGCAATTTCTTCTACAAGCCGTTTGAACATTCCATTCCATAATACAAAAAAAGGTTGATTCTATGCCATCTGTTATAAATACACGGTGCAAAAGAACCCATCCCAAATTTTTTGGTGTTTGGGTTGGGTATAAAATGTAATTGATTTTAATTGGAAAGCCATAAGTACAGTGTGCTCTGATTCTAATGTTGCTTTATTTCATTATTTGCAGAAACAAGGGGAGGAGGAGGTTGCATCTCACCATGAAGCTGCATTTCCAATAGCAGTGGTTGCTTCAGGGATTTGGGAGACTCACCCGAAGGTTGGCGATATTTTCTTGGCCCACTTGCACCGAAAGTGTCCTTATGCAGTCCCGTTTTTCCCTTCATGGAAAGATGGGTTACCAAAGGAAGAATACCAAAGGTAGAAGCCCCCAAACAACATTATACCCTCAAAACTGCAAGCATAACTGATCTGATTTCTGCTGTCTGCCAGGTGGTTATTCATCGCCGTTGTTTTAGTGCTTCTAACCCATTAACTACAATTACAAGCTACTTTAATTAGCTGTCGCGCTGTGGCTTTTGTAAATACCTTTATGTTGTCGTAAATACCTTTCTATGTTGTCTGAAGAAGGGTTTCGACCCGAAACGTCACCCATTCCTTCTCTCCCGAGATGCTGCCTGACCTGCTGAGTTACTCCAGCATTTTGTGAATAAATACCTTTCTATGTTGGTCTTTTTCCATTTTCGAAAAAGATATTGATTTATGTATTGCAATTGATTTGATAAAAGTTGGGTTGCCATGTAACAGCTGTAGAAACTTTGTGTTCACTAGTATGTTGCTGGGATTAGAATGTATTAGCTTTCATGGGGAGATTGAGCAAACTTGGATTGTTTTCTCGGGGGGGGGGGGGATACTTGATAAGGTATATAAAATTCTGATTGCTATTGATAGGGTAGATGGTCTTAAATGCAGAGTGGATATGTCAAATACCACAAGGCATAGGTTTTTGACGAGGCTAAATATTAAAGGAGATATGCAAGGCATTTGTTTCCATAGACAGAGTGGTATGTGCTTGGAACACGATAGCAAGCGAGGTGGTAGAAGCGGATATAATTGCAACGAAAGAAGCATTTAGACAGGCACATGAACAGACTGGGAATAGAAGGATTCAACTCTTGTGTCGGCAAATGGGATTAGTTTAGCAAAAAAACAGACTGCTGGAGGAACTCAGTGGGCCAAGCAAGGTCTGTAGAGAGAAATGGACAGCTGACAGTTTGGGTTGGGACCCTTCAGACTGGAGGGGGAGGGGAGAAAGGGCGACAGAAGGAGAGCTCGACATCATCTTGAAACTCCTTGAGGTGCGAGTGCAGGGCTATCAAGGTAAGGCCTCCGCTGAGGACCGTATCAGAAAGGGCGAATGCAGGGAGGGATGGTGAAGAAATGACCGGGGCTGGGGCTGGCACAAGACAATTGCAGGTGGATGGTGGCTCAGAGGAAAGCGGGGTGTGGCTTAAGCAGTGGCATATGAAGTGCGGCGCTGGGGTCGGGGCCCCAGCCTATATGTGACTGGAGGAGTTGTGGGCTCAGTTTAGATCGACGCCATGGCTGGCGCAGACATGGTGGGCCAAAAGGCCTGATTCTGTGCTGTACCGTACTGTTGTACCTCTTGTGTGGCTGTTTCAAAAGTACTGTGATATAAATTGCTTTCCTCTCCTGAAGAAAGCTGTTCTGCAATCTGTGACTCAAGAAAATGAAGAAGGAAAATTATAGTTTCCAAAAAATAAAATTGAAGTAAATTTTTAAAACTCTATGCCTATGAACAGACACTGCTCCAATGGCATCTTGAAGTTTACCAACTATCGTACTGTCGTTGGACAATAATGAGTCATTAGTCAGAGTAGAGGAGGGAGAACAATAATCTGGTTTAGTGTGACAGAACAAAACTCTTGCTGCCAATATTAACAAGGAGCTGATTGCTGGCTTCAGCAAGGACCATGTACATCTGGTCATATATATTTGAGGATCTTTCCTGATACCAGCACTTCTTTAGCAATTTGAAGATATATATCGGTACGAGTTATATATATATGTATATATACAAGGTACATTGTTGCTGAATACTCTATTGAACTTCTACAGGTGTAAGTGCAGAGTGCACTGACTGGTTATATTGTGGTTTGTTAATTCAATTGCTGAGGAATGAAGGAGGTTGCAGAAAGTGATGGGGTTGCCTGGACCATCACCATAATTTGAACTGTGATCATATTTTCATGGTTTAGCTTGATACAAATTCCATATTTACTATTTTAGTACTTCTGGCAAACCATTCTTTTCATAGCTCGTATGAGATGATGTTTCTATTAGTACTAAAACAAATGTACTAGAAATCGGAAATAAGCATAAAATGCAGGGAATTCTTAATAGGTCATACAGTATCTGTGGGGAGAGAAACAGTTAATGTTGAAGATAAACAACCCTTTGCTTCTATTAAAACTCCTTTCTTTGTGAGTTTGCGTTTAAGGAATCATTTCATGATTCTTTCTGGGGGTGATGATGAAGTGAAACAGTCGAACTGCAAATTGCTCTTCCCTCCGGAAGTATAATTAAAGTTTTATCCTTTAATCTCTACTGGTAGGTTATTGGGGTACAGAGTGCATGAAAATTGTGTTGAGCAGCAGGACAACTTTCTGAAACGGATGTCTGGAATGGTCCGTCTGTACGCAGCCATCATAGTGTCAAGATGGCCCTATGGATCAAAGCAAGGGGTGAGTAGAATAACCAAATGCTATGGCATTAGTTGTGCAATTAATGATGATTTGTTCAAATGCTGATTTGTCCAAATCGGAATCAAACCCTAATGAATATGGAACCAGATTGCATTGGACTTGGGTTGCACCTTCCCGCCCTAAACTTGTTCAACTGTGCTGCCCCAATTGCATTTCTGGCATTGCCATGGGGGCCTGTTTTAAACTGCATATAGGCTTTTTCTGCTGCTGATGTATGACTATCAGAGATGTGTAGAAACGTTGAGGATGAAAAAGTAAATAATTACAATTTAAACCATCTTTCAATGAGGTTGTCAAACTTAATTAAAACAAATGAATGAATCCATGCTAGATGTGCCAGAAATGGGTAGTGATAAGCTGATGAAACTGCAGCTCGCTACTTGGCTCAGTAAATCATGCAACACTCCTTACCTTGGTGGCAAGTTCAGGCGTGGAGCATGATATCAGATATTACCGCATCTGATCTTCAGTGAGTTTCGTACCTGTGCACAGGTGTTGAAATCTGGAACATGTGATTATTTTCCTTGAAAAATTAATTTATCTTAAATGTGTTAAAACTGTGTTCCTACATTTCTCTCAAAGTATAATTATTTATGCAACCTGTGTATTTATTTAATTGACTACCTCTTCCCTCAAATTCACTTTTTAAATTAGCTGATAAATTTTTAAAGAGGAGTTCCACAGGTACTACCCGAGTAAAATCTGAACTGCATTATAGCGTAGAATTTACAGCAAGGAAAGGGTTGCGCATCAACCACGCACCAGTGTTTGCACACCTTAAGCCGCCTCTCACCTCTTCTATCCCTATCAATGTATTTTTCTCTTCCTCCCCCTTGTGCAACGATCCAGTTCTGTCTTAAATGCATTTATGTTGTATATTATCTAAAGGAAAAGCCATCTCTTGATATCTACTGTACCGCACTGCTAATATGGCAGCCCTATTAAATCTCCCTTCTAAGAAAGATGTTGTGTTATTCTATTGAGATTTGCTTATGATTGAAATTGACATGTAATTACAGTATGATTCTATGCCTAGGAACATCCACATGGCCTGAATCATGCTTGGCGCTGGTTAGCTCAGATGTTAAACATGGAACCATTGGCTGACATAACTGCTACATTACTCTTTGACTTCTTGGAGGTATGACACTATTTGCAATATACTATTTTTCTAATGTAAGTAACAGACAGTAATTAGATTTTGGATTCCACTTAAAACTGCTTCAACATTTCAGACACCCTTATCATTATTGGTAGGCTGTGGAATAATTAAATGGTTGGGGGGAAATGTTTTGATAAATGGACATTGTTTTCAATGATTGCCATATCATATATGCAAAGCTTAACCTCAACTAGCCTTGTGACAACTTTGAAGCACCACATTGAAAGAAGTAAACCAAAGCCAAGAGATGGTGCAGAGGTAATGCAGTAAAATCGTACTATAAATGAAGACATTTGGTTATGTTGATGTAAGAAAAAATGTATCATTCTCCTTGTAGTGGGAAAGATTGAGCAGAGATTTTGCACATGCATTCAAAAATATTAGATTGACTAAAGAAATTATTTCTACTTGACATGGTGGATGAATAAGCAGAGAAACAGCTTTAACAAATTTAAAACTGATAAAAGGTTAACCCTGTTTCTGTCTCCTCAGACACAGCCTGACCTAAGTATTTCCACCCATGTGTGTCATTCCAAATTTCCAGCATCAATAATATTTTTCTTTGGTTTTATAATTTAATCCACTGCTACTTTTCCAGTATTCTTTGTCTCTATTAGAGGGAACAAATGCAAATTGGATGACCACTTCAGGCATGAAGCACGACCCTAAGCTTCCAGTTGCCTGTTGCATTAATTGTCTATCTCACTCCTGCTCTTTGACTTCTGTCCTTGCCTTCTGACTGTGCTAATAAAGCTCAATACAAGGTCAAGAAACAACATATCATCTTCTGACTGGCACAGTCCACCCTTAAGCACTCAACATTGAATCAACAAGTTATATTTATCAGTCTTTATCCAGCTTTCTTTACAGAATCCTTTGGTGATATCAGATGTTTTGTATTTTCACCTACTCTTGAGAATATCCCTGCTTATGTCACTCTGTCTCTCCTGTCTTATACCCTATCACATATTTTCCTTCGTTCTATCCTCATGTCTTTGTGTCTCATAAAAAGTATTTCAAGCTATTGCCAGATCTGATGGTAGCTCCTTGATCTTAATCGTAAATTCAGTTTTTCTCTCCGCGCAGATTGATGAATGCTTCCGGAATTGCTATTTGTATTTGTTTATAGAAGGAGATGCAATAGTAATTTTCAAGAAGAAAGGAGGAATTTACTGGAGAGGGGGATTAATTGGATGGGTTTTACAAAGAGGAGGCACGGGTGGAATACATTAAGTTATAGCCTGCACTGGAGTATGACAATGTAGATGTGCATTATTCCCATTAATATTATGCAGTTTAATATTGCTACTTGTTTCCCCAACAGGTCTGTGGCCATGCTTTGATGGGAAAGTACCAGAATCAGTTCTGGAAAATGATCCGACTGATCATGAATGAATATTTCCCCAGGTAGAAAACTAATGATGGTTGTGGATATTTATCCCCTCCTTTCCTTTCATGGAATACACAAAGATAATCCAAGCATATTGGGAGAGAGCATGTCTGAAGAAGGATCTCGACCCGAAACGTCACCCGTTCCTTCTCTCCTGAGATGCTGCCTGACCTGCTGAGTTGCTCCAGCATTTTGTGAATAAATACCTTCGTCAAGCATATTGGGATGTTATGTTATTAAGTTTGATGTTATTAAGTTTGATGTTATTTTGCAAAGAAAAATAACATGTGTTACTTTACTAATTTTCGTGATTTAAAGGCACCCCAAAACTATAATCTAATAATATTGGTTGAAAACAGCTTCAGAAAAAGGTGCAGGAATGACTAATTTGTCCCCTTGCGCCTACTTTGTCCGAGGTTCAGTCTTTCCAATGACCTGAGGTTATTTACTGAGTCTGACCATATTCATCCCTGAACTAAATCACTAAAATTAGATAAAGCTTTTACAATAATACTTGTTTGTAGGTTATTGACCTGTGTAAATTAATTGCTACATTTTTAGTAAAATTAAGATTTTGACAATCTTGCACATCGGGAAGCACTTTGAGGTGAATTGATATTACAAACAATCTATGAATAAGCGAGTTCGGTATCTCGATAAACGCAAGGAATCATGCGATTTGTTAAAGGTCATTCGGGATTTTTAAAAAAGCAAACACAGCGCTGTATAAACTGAGTAGATTTTAGGTCTGAGTTTTCATCTTCTTTGTATCTTGTATATTGGTTATGGCTGACCCAAATTACGATGATATGACACTGGATGTTTTTCTGCAATGGAAAGTTGTTTAAATGTTCTTGGCACTTTAGTACTGACGACTTTTTTCTTCCCTTCCCAATATCACGTTTTCATTGCTTTATGCTTCACATACTTGCATAGGTTGTCTAAGTCTTCCTTCGAAGAAAGCCCTGTCAAGCTTCTCATTTTTATCGGTCTTGATATTGCTACAAAAACGCTTTTTAGCTGCAACAGTCTTCAGTTTTAGTTTCAATTCTTCTGCTTTGCCTTCCAACATTTCAACCTTGTCGGTCAGTTTGTTTATGTCCTATTTTTGGATACATCCCGTGCAGTTACAGTTCTCTCGACAACTGCATTTGTACACATAAGCATGATCTACAGCAAGAGCTCGTAAAGGCTTGTTGTCTGGTCCATCGTCAACATGTTGGTCAATGTTAGGTTGCGTTGCTGTCAGCAACTTTCTCCTTTTATTTGAAGGTTTTCCATCTCTGTGAGGGAGTGCACGTGGGGACTTTGGGGAGTTCGATAACAAATAACGAAGATTCAGGGCTGGGTCTGGACTGAGCGTTTGGTTTAGTTTAGAGATACAGAGCGGAATCCCCTTTGGCCCACTGGGTCCGCGCCCCCCAGCGATCCCTGCACATTAACATTATCCGATACCCACAAGGGACAATTTTTACATTTGCCAAGCCAATTAACCTACAAACCTGTACATCTTTGGAGTGTGGGAGGAAGCCGAAGATCTCGGAGAAAACCCATGCAGGTCACGGGAAAACGTACAAACTCCATACAGATAGCATCCGTAGTCGGGATTGAACCCGAGTCTCCGGCACTGCATTTGCTGTAAGGCGAGCGTTGTTGGCTCGCCGTCCACAAAGTGCTTAAAGCACTTTGGGGTCAGACCCAGTGGGTTGAAGGGGCCCGTTTCTGTGCCGTAGAGCACTTTTTTGCCTTTGGGGTCAGGCTGCCAATTCCTGCCTTTCTAGTCCTTTCAGTTGACCAGTTTGGCCTACGTGGGTTTTCTCCGAGATCTTCAGTTTCCTCCCACACTCCAAAGATGTACAGGTTTGTAGGTTAATTGTGTTGGTAAATGTAAAAATTGTCCCTAGTGGGTATCGGATAGTGGGTATCGGATAGTGTTAATGTTACCCTTGTGAGTATCGGATAATGTTAATGTTCGGGGATCGCTGGTCGGCGCAGACCCAGTGTGCTGAAGGGGCCTGTTTCCGCGCTGTATCTCTAAACTAAACCAAACGCTCAATCCAGACCCGGCCCTGAATCCTGGTTATTTGTTATCGAACTCCCCAAGGTCCCCACGTGCACTCCCTCGCAGAGATGGAAAACCTTCAAATAAAAGGAGAAAGTCGCTGACAGCAACGCAAACCAATGTTGACCAACATGTTGACGATGGACCAGACAACAATCGTTTACGAGCTTTCGCGTTTACGCAACTGGGCTGCTCCATCCCTCTTTGTCGGAAATGGGTAGAGTTTGAAGGGAGGCACAAAATGGTGCAGTAACTCAGCGGGTCAGGCAGCATCTCGGGAGAGAAGGAATGGGTGACGCTTCGGGTCGAGACCCTTCTACAGTTGTCTGAAGAAGGGTCTTGACCCGAAACGTCACTCATTCCTTCTCTCCCGAGATACTGCCTGGTCGGCTGAGTTACTCCAGCATTTTGTGTCTACCTTCGATTTTAAACCAGCATCTGCAGTTTTTTTCCCTAGAGTTTGAAGGGAGGTGGGCAGAAACAGTTTCCCGTTGCAAATTTACAGGTGTGGCTGTCGCACACATCTGCATCCACCTATTCGGGTGATACGTGCTGTTTCCACAGCCCAAAATTGCACAAATGCACATGGCTTTGCCCAGTAACATATAAAACAAAATAAATAACGTCAATTATACGTTAATTCATATAGGGTTCTGTAAGCATGTCCATTACCATACAAGTTACAATGCAAAAGAAAATGGTGCAAGTATATTGAACTAATTTATACAATCACAACATAACAGAAAATTAGAATGTCAAATACTGGTTAAAACTATCCAATGTAATGGGAATCAGAAGAGACATGATTAGTCAGAAGACTTGTGACTAAGTTTTGTACTACATAACTTTACTTACACATATACATGCAGAACTCATTCAGAAGTCAACAAACTGCATACAGCCCGTGGCCGTGGACTAGTATAGCAAGAGGTAAAAACTCCACAAATACTTTTCATATTATCTATTGATAGTTACAGAAATCATACATTTCATTCTCCTCCCCCCCCCCAAACAAAAATAATAAAAAATGGTTGTTATTCATCGTCACGATCTCACTCACTCACCGAAGCATAAAGCAATAAAACCACCAAAATCATCGTGGTTTTGTACAAATGAACCATAAATACACCTAGTTAATAGTTTTGAAACCAGTATTTTCTTACCTCGAAGAAGCGAAACTGGAAAATACGTATGAAACGCAGTCTTTATACCCACAGTAGCTCAGCTGGCGAGAATGTTTATCCCGGATGATCCATGACCTGGGCATGTGCAGTTGTAATACCGAACTCGCTTATATGTGTGTATTAAAAAATATAAATAAATTACTTCTGATATTTTTCTTCAGGATTGAAGCTGTTACAGGCAGTGGTCAAGTTGGAGCTGTAATCCGGTTGCGCCAATTCCTCGAGGTAAATGCTCCTCTTTGTGTGACACATTTTCTCAATTCAAGCTCTGCTATGATTTTTGGACATTTTCCAATTGATGCGTATGGAGTAAAATAAAATCCTCTCCCCATACAGTGATCATTAAATACACATGTCAGCAAAAGGACCTAGAAATAGCAACATTTATATTTAATTTAATGCAATAATGTGTTCCTAAGTGCTTTGCCGGAACATTATCAACTGAAATTTAAGGTCAAGAGATTTAGTAGGGGTTAATTTCAGAGCTTGAAGGCTTGGCAACTAAACATACAGAAGAGGAATAGAGGCATAGAAGTATTGGAGAAAGGACCCTGCTGACATTTGATGTGTGCACTCAATTTCAAGCCACGTTTCTGTGTTACAAATACAGACTGAAAGTACCAGTAAGCTTTGATTTATTTAGCACCTTGCATGACTTTGATAATCCAAGCCAATTCACAGAAAAAACTACCTGGAAAAAGTAGATATTTTGTTGCCATTAATGTTGATCAAAGATCATTTTCTGTTAGGTCTATTCACTGGACACTAGGTGTAAGAAATGGTTGAGAAAGTGGGAGAGCATCGAACTAGCGTGATCAATGGTCAGTGTGGACTTGATAGTTCGAAGGAACTGTTTCCATGCAAAATCTTTCAATCAATCATTAAAAAACTCTTGTGTATTCTACACATTGTAGGAGAATGCCACATGTTAAATAAAATTGTTTTCAAATTGCACATTTCAGATTTCAAAATGCCTTTACTTGTTTCATTAGCGTAATTTACAATAATATTTGTGGTAAAAGTGATTCAAGAAATTTGGCCATCTTTCAGCGGCTAGTTATTTAAATGTTATCAGTCCAAAATATCTTGAAACTTTTAAAAAGTTTGAAAAATATTAACTAGATCCTAACAATAAAATTGGAATGGGCTTCAGTACATATCTGATCTTTTAGACCAGATTTGCCTAAGGAAGGCATTTCTTAACATTTAAATAGGCACTTGCACAGAAATAGGCATGGCATAGAAGGATATGGACCAAGTATGGGTAAATTGAATTTGTGTAGACGGGCAAAATGGCTGGCATGGACGTGGTGTGCCAAAAGGCTTTTTTCTGTGCTGGACAACGCTATGACAAAATTTTTGATTTCTCCTGTCTGTCTGCGTTACAGAAATGCTTGAAACAAAAAGATTTTCCTTTACCGAAGGGTTACCTAAAACCTGCATTCTGGAAGTCATGAACATTTCAATGGACTGGATCAACAAGCCACGGAAATTTTACTTGCTCTCGACTAAATCATTTAAAAAAAATTACTGTTATATATATATTATTATTAAAAATAATTAACTTAAGTGGGATTGTCAGATTAATTGAATGTTTATACTTCATTTGTCATTTCTGCTGTGACTTAAAGCTTTGTGTTGCTCTTGATGTTCAAAATTTTGAAGTCCTCTAAACTATAGTAATATGAAAGAGGGCAAACAGTGTTTGAGAAGCTGTGTATTTGATTGATTGATTGTTTTGTGATTGGGATTTATTATGTAACATGAAATGATCATGTGACTATTATTGTATGAAGTATTCAGCATCCACTGTAGTCACAGGTTGCATCATGTTTTTACAGATCGGTACAGTGGATGTTTCTTGAGTGTATTAATAGGTTGTGGAAAGCCTTTATAAGATGCTTTATATTGACTTTCTTTGTAACAATATTTGTGGTATCTTGTGCATTGGACACTTAATCTCATGATTGATGTGAATGGTGAAGTAACTTGCCTAGGATTTGGTGAATTATTTCCTTTTGAAGGCATCATGTGTTTTTAAATATTGTTTTGCTAACTACTTGGTTTCCATTAACTGTGTACCTTGAAAAGTTGAGTAGCCTGCTATACTTACTACTATCTTCCACCAAGCACATTCTTCCCTTGAAGTATTATTGATTGTATTGAGCAATGACATTACTATATCTGTCCTCTCCACTGAGGAGTACTCTGGTAATCTGCCTGATGGGGAACCAGTTAGATATGGGGTGGGGTTGGGAAATTTTACTCAGCCTTTTTCTGCTTATCCCATTACTATCTTTTCTACACTTTTTAGTTGTATTTTGCCACTTCCCTGGGAATAGTTTGGGACAATCATGTATATAAATTAAGTATTTAAGGTATTTCTAGAAAATTGTAAGGACCATTGCATCCATCTGCTTTGAGGTCCATGTAAGCTGCCCCCCTGTTGTATTTTCATTTTTCTCTTAACTGATAATTCTATTTACTTCATCATTATGCTCACTGAGTAGAATAACCTTGTATAGATATTGTTTCTATTTGCATAGAATTTTCAACACCTCAGATGGCTATTTGGCCCATCTAGTCCAAATTTTATATGTTCTCCCTGAGTGGAAATAATAGGCTCTTCCTACCCTGCCCCATCAGCAAAATGTTCTTTCTTCATTGAATTTATTGGTGGCTCTCTTGTATTTATGAACCCCAGTTTTGGATATTCCTACAAATGAAATGGTCTTTTCTCCTTTAAATAGCCATTTATAATTTTAAAGATCTCTAGGGTAGACACAAAATGCTGGAGTAACTCAGTGGGACAGGCAGCATCTCTGGAGAGAAGGAATGGGTGATGTTTCGGATCATGACCCTTCTTCAGACTTTAAAGATCTCTTCCTTTTTATTTTAATTTGATTTTAGTCAGGAAACTGCGATCAACTGGACTTTTTTTCAAAAACTGGAAAATAACCATGTGATACCATTTCTGTATTCTATGCAAGGAGAATGAAAATTAGAGGTCAATTCATAAACAATTGTTGAATGAACATGGGGTAATCTTGGTTTTGGTCAGAAGACTTTTTGTATTGCATTGCGTCAAATCTATTATCATTTTGCGAAGAGCGTTTGTGTTAAATGTATTCCTAAATGCAATAGTTTATAGCATTTTTGGAATTCATTTATGAATTAATGGGTTTTGTCCTTTTGTATGCAAGATGCAGTATCTATTTTATGTAATGATTTTAACGGAGCAAAAATATTTCAAAACATCACTGGCATTAATTATCAAACAAAATGAATGTTTTTCATGTGAAGGTATTGATGCATTACTAAACTTTTAAAGCTTAATTTGGATTTTAATGAGAGTCTTCGGGAGGGGTAGAGAGCTCATAAGATCATAAGACATAGGAGCAGAAATGGGCCATTTGGCCCATTGAATCTGCTCTGTCACTCAATCATGGCTGATCTATTTTTCTTTAACCCTATTCTCCTGCCTTCTCCATGTAATCTTTGATGCCCTTACTAATCAAGAAACCGATCAGTCTCAGCTTTAAAGATAAACATCTACAACCAAAGGAGAAAATCTCAAAGCTTTTAGGAACTTAGATCTAAATGGTGGAGTGATTTTGTTTTAAAATAATTTTACTGAGTAAGCCAAAACTCGAAGTATGCAGATAACTCAGAGGCTGTACAGATAGAAAGGGGGCAAGACATGAAAACGAGGATAAGAATTTTGAAGTTAATGCTTTTCTGAACTATCATGGAGAACTGATAATTGGGATGATGCTGTATATATCACATGTAGCATGCCCTACTATGATAGAAAGTTATAGGGAAGGCAGGACTGCATTGAAATGTTCATGTTTTGAGGTGAACCCTTGGATGAGGGATTCAGCAGATGATGGGCAGAGTTGGATGATTATACTGGGTTGGAACAGTCTAAATCTGTCACAGAAACAATGTTCAAAACTTATCTTTGTCAGAAAACATACAAAGCTTGTGAACAGTGAATCTATTTTCAGAAAGATGCGAGTCAATGTGACGGAATCCGTGACTGGGGAACGGTCTTTGTGACAAGTATTTTGTTTTTTTTTTCTCTGAACCAGTCCTAAATGTCAGACAGGCTGACAATTTATAAATACCAGGCCAAGAGAGATGGTGGTGATTTGATAAACTTGAATATTATTATGATTTAGTGGAAACTGTTGTGCTTTAGAATGATGCTGAGGAGCAGCAAATAGGCAAGCATTAAGACGGAAGATGAAGGATGAATCGGGAGTGTTTGTCATTTGAACCGAAAACAAAACAATTGAATGCTTTCTAACTTTGTTACTTGCAACAGCGTAACAGATCTGTAAACACAGTACTCATGAATAACACTTTTAATAAAAATAAAATCAACAAATTAAAACATTGTTAGTGCAAAACGAAAGCCCAGAGTCCCTAGTTCAACCAAGACCATTGTAATTTATAGTTTATTTGGTGTTTGTAGTGTTCAAGAGTCGGATTTTTGGGAAGAAGCTGTGTCTGAACCTGAAGGTCAGTTTTCAAACTCCAATATCTTCCTGATGAAGAATTGCCAGTAATTCGTCCAACAATAATGGTGTCATTGTCATTTAATGGTGGGTAGGACCTTTGTCTGGCTACACAGTCATGGGTGTAGAGTGAGTGTAGCAGGGAACTCAGCACGCAACCTTGGTGTGCCTGTGCTGATGGTTATCGAGGAGGACGTGGTACCAATTCATAGCTATCTGCTCTGTGATTAGGACATCGCGGATCCAGTTGCAAAGGGACCCAGTTCTGTGACCTTGGTAACGGATTTTGAGGGGATGATGGTGTTGAATGCCAAGCTGTAGTCTATGAACAGCAGCTTGACGTATGTTTTCTTATTCAAGTAGTTCAGTGCAGAATGGAAAGCGAGCAAGATTGTATCTCCTATTGATCTATTGTGGTCGTGTTAGATTGTTGTGAGTCCAGGTTCTTGCTAAGGTAGGATTTGATATGTGCGTAACCAACCTCTCAAAGAACTTCATCGCCACAAATGTGCCTCATGTCTGTAGCTATTGAAGCATTCTACCGTACTCTTTTGAGCATCAGTATTATTGATGCCTTTTAAAGCAGATGGGAACTGCACATCTCTGTAATGAGAACACTAGCCAGATAGTCGGTGCGGGTATTGAGAACGCAACCAGGTACACCACCAGGTTCAGATGCTTTTTGAGGGTTCAAACTCATGAAGGATCTTATGATGTTTTCCCTCAGTAATTTAGATTAGAATGTCAGTCTGGTGGTTGGTCAAGGAGGACAAGGATGGGGATTCCCCCTTATGCTATCTGAGGAGTGCAATAACTTGATCCCACTCCTTTCTTGGCTGAGAATGAGAAGTATCAGCTGGGTTTCCAGCTGATCACCGCTTAGACATTTGCTGTGAATTATGTCAGTCAATTGTAAGTGACTTAATTGCATCTAGAGGTTTCTGATCTAATTTATTTCAGTTTATATCAAAATGTGTTTTTTTAGTCTTTGCACTATCTTGGTTGGTTTACTGTATTTAGAATAACTGATTTATTGTATTTATTTTATGTTAACTAATGCTCCTATAAAGCTGCAATGAGTAAGAATTTTGTTGTTCAGTTCATTTGACGAACACTCTTGAATCCTTAGAAGAGCTTGGCAGGTAAAGTGGCATCTGTGGAGTGAATGGATGTCAGTTTCATGTTGAGACTGCATCAGAACTCAAATTAAAGGTAAGATAGTTCAATATATCAAAGTGAGAGGGAGAGGCGGATTGGAGACTGGTAGTGGTGGGATCATTCAGTTTGTGGAAGGAAGGGCGTGGGAATGATAAGCCAATGATGGGCTGGGGGAGGTGACATTCAGATGGAGTGAGGAATGGAAAGGGTGGAGGTGTGGAGAAATTACAGTGGTCAATGTTACATTGGTAATTTGAAATTTATAGTCAAGAGAGGGTAAGAGGCCAGATGAGGGTTATCCAAGTGGAAGGGGAGAGCTCGAGACATAGAACCAGGTTGTCGGTAAGGGGTGAGGATTCCTTGCTGAAGAAATAGTCAAGCTCAGTTTATTATGCACAGTTAGTCTGATTTTTGTGCTGGTCCCAGAACAGTTCATCTTGAGATATTAATGTCCAGGAATTTGAAGCTGCTGCTTCTACTGCTGACCCACCAATGAAAACTGGCACATTTTCTGGAATCAATGAATAGTCACAAAGACAGTGACAGCAGAACTCAACATCTTGTTAGACCCCAAACTCTGGGTGCATGGGTACGAACGTGAGTCTGCGAGGACTGACCACTTGGTGTCAGGGAGGAGGAAGTTAAGGGGGAGGGAGAAGGCATGGGTTAGAGCTGGGGTGAGATATGACATCGGAGGAAGACATGGGGGGGGGGGGGGGGGGGGGGTGGGAGTGGTAAATGTAACATTGAATTTAACGGAGAGGTGAAACAGAGTTCCTTGCCCCAAGCATTCACTGCGTAAGTCCTCGGCAGGAGGGGAAATTTAGTGGGGGAAAGTCCTTGACCCTGATTAATTATTCTGCACCCATTTGAATTTAAATATATATATTTTGAATGAAGGTGCAGAATCACTGCAAATGTTGATTTATTTACACATGGTTTAATACCCTAAAATTAATATGGAAGAGAAATATGAGGAAGGTGACTAAAAAGTATGTCCTTTGGGAGAATGTAAATGATTACAGCAATGTGCATGCTTGATAGCACAGGTAAACAAGTGCTAAATAGAAAATCTGACTTTGGAGTAGAAAAAAGTACAACTATTTTTTTGTTTCCAAATAATGGATCTTTTTGTAATATTAGGCAAAGAATTAGATCGTTTTAAGAATAATACCTTAGCCCATACTGGCGACAACAAAAAATGCTGAGTAATTTGACCAACTGCCAAATTTTTAACTGCATTTTCCAGTGCCTTTCCTGGTGGAACGGTGGTATTGTGGGCTCTGCAGATATTTGGTGCAGTGTGCACAATGCATAGGATTGCGTGATTAGGTTTGGGACAGAATTGCATGTGGTAGAAAAATCATCCCTATTTAAAGGGGAAATGTTCTTAACCTGAGTGCCACTAATTGAAAGGAAAAAATAAAATAGGAGTGAGTGGAGTGTGTTGATAGATTAGATCATTGTCCTAGACTGGAAAGACAAGAAACTGCAGATGCTGGAATCATGTGCAAAACTCAAAGTGCTGGAGGAGGTAACTTTTCAGGTTGGGACTATTCTTTATCATAGACTGCTGAGATGTATTACCTTGTACAACTCCCATTGTGATAGAATTTCTTTCTAGATTTCTGGTCGACATTTCTCTCTGGTAATCTTTATCAGATTTTGCTGTGAATAATTTGGCTGTAGTATTTCCTGCATCAGATTCTACACTAAACATGTAGCTTGTTGGCTACATTGTTCTTAAGATCATAAGACATTAGAGGAGAATTGGGCCATCAATCCATCAAATGTCCTTTTATTCTGAGGCTGTGCCCTCTGGTCCTAGATTCTCATACTAATAAAAACATTGCATTTGCCTTCCTTAATACCGACTCAACATGCAAATGGTCTAAGAAAATAACTGCAGATGCTGATACAAATCGATTTATTCACAAAATGCTGGAGTAACTCAGCAGGTCAGGCAGCATCTCGGGAGAGAAGGAATGGGTGACGTTTCGGGTCGAGACCCTTCTGCAAATGGTCTACTCCTTTATTCCTTCTACCAAAGTGCCCACTCTCCCAATTTGTCCAAGTCCTGCTGCAGCCTCCCTGCTTCCTCAACACGACTTGCCCTCCACTTATCTTTGTCTCATCGCTTGCAATTCCAACATCCAGATCAGTAGTCTACCCAACACGAACCCTTGCAGAACACCATTAGTCACTGTGTAGGAAGGAACTGCAGATGATGGTTTAAACAGAAGATCGACACAAAAAGCTGAAGTAACTCAGCGGGATAGGCAGCATCTCTGGAGAGAAGGAATAAGTGATGTTTCTCGTCGAGACCCTTCTTCAGCCATTAGTCACTGGTCGCCAACCAGAAAATACCTCCTTTCTTCCCACTCCTTGCCATCTGCTAGTCAGCTAATCTTCCTTCCATGCTAATACCTTGTCTCCAATACCATGGCTTCCAATATTGTTTAGCAGCCTTAGTAGCCCTAGTAGCTGGTCAAAGGCCTTCTGAAAATCCAAGTAAATAACATCCATAGAATCTCCTTTGTCTATCCTGCTTGTTGCTTCCTCAAAGAACTCTCAAGATTTGTCAGGACAAGTACCCTGAAACCTCATCCTTAATAATGGACGCTAAAGTCTTACTAACCACTGAAGTCGGGCTAGCCGTCTTATAAATTTTTTTTGGGCTTGCTTGCTCCTTTCTTAGACAGTGGAGTTACATGTGCTTGGGGGTGATTACGTGAATATATGTTATCTTCTAAAACTCATATGGGGTATACCTTGTATCCCGTATCTATAACTTGCATCCCTGAAGATTCTCCCATGAGAATAGCTGTAAATGTATAGGCTTGCACACGCCCCTATGTCATTTGTGTCCCAGTTTCCCTTGCCAAATAGCGTTGTAAATGTACTTTGAACGTCTCACTTCATACAATTGTGAGAATACCCAGTTGTAAAAAAGAACTAGTTCACCACCCACTTCTTAAAAAGGCAATAAATGTCATATTTGTAAAAGAAGAATCCGAGGCATGCAAAGTATTCGTATTCCAGTGTCGCTTTTGTCGGGCCAATTAGAAATGAGCAGCACAAATGGTCTTACTGATGTGTCACCGAGATTGCTTGCACAAAATAAAAAGCCTTCGCGTATAATCAATTACTTCGAAGTTTGATGGTTTCAGTAAATGTTAATTCGGAATGGTGCGTGGCTGCCGATGCAACACCGCAAAGGATATGCGGAATTTACCGAGGCTGTTCGGAGCGGTTCCAGCTTTTGAACTTTCTGCTACACACCCCCAACATTCAAAAGCCTCTTGACCTTGAGAGGATTGGAGCGGTGCAGTGTTTGGGCGACGGAGCTCACCGAAGCAGGCGCCTCGCCCCGATGACGGAAAGTGCCGAAGTAGCTGCCGCGCCCGCTTGACGGAATTGGACGAAGGTGCTCGGGCTCGTTCGTTTCCTTGCTGCAGAACAGTGACATCATCATCGTGATTGGTAAAAGAGGCCGGAGCGAGCTCGGAGGGCAACAGTCTGCAGCGATCGGCGGGCGAGCGAGCGGGCGGGCGAGCAAGCGAAGGGTTTTGGTATGTTTTACATTTATCTGGAAATATGCTTAATGCGTCAACGGTTTAAAGTCAGTAAATTATCCATTTCAATGCTCCGTTTTTCATTCAAACTGCCATATATTTATATTGTTGAGAAATCATTTGACTATGTCTATACTATTGAGGTAAAACATCAAATTTCTGTTTGTTTTTGCATTTTGTTTTGACTGATATGGCAGAAGGATTTCCAGTCAATGTGGTTATTAGGCGTTGTCTTCGGTCTAAGGAGCGGAGGAATGTTAATTTTTACATTTGGACTGTAATAATTGAACTGAATCTGTATATTTGACATCTGGAGTGTTTTTTCAAAAATATCCCAAGACAAAATATGTAAAATATTTCTGTTCCCCGCGGCTGCGCATTTTCGGGTTTTTTTTCTGTGTGCTGTTGCATACAATTGTACGGCATGTTTAAAATAATGTTAAACATGTCTTTTCTCCCCCCCCCTGTTTTTTGGTGTTTTCAATCACAATGAGCTTTAAAATGGCTGCGGGGATGGGTTTCCTGCGGTTTCGACCGCAGCAAGGTCAGAGAACATATCTAGAATATAAATATCCATAGATGAGAGAAATCGGCCCAGAGGTTGTCTTGGAGAGAAGACTCGTCTTCATTGGAGCAATGTGGAATTCCTCCAGGGAAGGAAGATCAGAGGAGAGCGGCGGGTGGTAGAAGGAAGAAGAAAACATAAATGTATTCTCTCAAAAGGGTTGGCAGATGATCTTGGATTGAATGAATGGGGAATACATAATTTGATAGCAATAAATGGATTTGGCGAATGGCCCGAAAGGAAGAGAAAATGTATTAGAATAGCTAAATCATTGTTCGATATTCATAAAATCCCTTACATGAATTTATTTCTGGAAATCAATTTGGGTTTTTTTGGGGGGGGAGATTTAAAATACTTTATTGTGACAAAATGGAGCTTAAAATAATCCCACATTAATTAACAGAACAGTTTGAAAACTGGTTCATTTAGATTCCCAATAACAGATGTCAGGGCGATTCCTCTAGCAACAGTTGAGGAATGCAATTTTTTTCCCCCCAAGAAGATTTAACTATATCCAGGAACATGTTATAGTGAATCAAATTGAAATGTGATGTTGAAATGAAAACAGTTTTTTGGCCATAAAATTATGGGAGGCTGAGTGGTACTGGAAGCAGGAGTTGTGTGAATTTTATCATTTCTGTTCCAGGACCGTTTAATTTGTTTAATGCAAAGGTTAACATGATTTTAACAATTAAAATCATTTGTAATGATGCCCCTCTGACATCAGTCTGAAGAAGGGTCTCGACTCGAAACGTCACCCATTCCTTCTCTCCCGAGATGCTGCCTGACCTGCTGAGTTACTCCAGCATTTTGTGAATAAATACCTTTGATTTTAACAATTGTTTTCTTTTTGTTAATTTCATGGGAACATGATTTTATTAAGATGTATTTTGTTAAATCTGGCCTCCCCAAAGACAAATTATTAATATACATGCCAGAATTTATTCCATTCTGGAATTTTGATTTCGTCAAATTGTCATTGGTTTGTATGTCCAGGCTTATTTTTTGAAACTGGATTTTTCACAATTATTACATTAATCAGTCATGTATATTGAATTTATTTGTTGGAACGCATCTGCATAAAGCCATGATCCAATGATGTATAATCTAGTGTGAAACAGTGACCCATTCTGTAGGAATAATGATTGATGGGCCATTCAGATTAAATTTGGAAGATTTCTAGCTCTTTCCTGGAGCTAGGGATTCCTAGCTCTTTCCTGGAGCACAATTTATTAAAAATCCTCTTGTGTCTTTTGCAGTGCTGCTGATGTGTAATCTAAATTTAATTATCTCAAACGTATACAGGGAGGGGAAAATATTTTAGTCGGGGCAATAGGTGAAAGTTGCATAATGGTGAAAAGTCCAAGTGGTGGTGTGGCAAGAATATCTTTCAGGTGATGACAGTAATTAAAGCTGTGCATCGTGTTATTATTGGTAATTTGTTCAAGTATGTTTATATATCATATTTATAAACATACTGCATAGTTAAAAAAGATTGTAATTTTTGAGCTGTTGCAGAATAAATGTTTTCTGTATTAAGATTTGACACGGGTTTAACTACTTACTAGACCAAGTGGACCCGATGGGCCCAAACCTCTCCTGCATTGGTGCACCACCCTCTCCTCCCCTACTCCCCCTCCCCTTTCTCCCCCAACCACCCTTCCCCTCTCTGCCCCCTCCCTCCTCCCCAACCACCATCCCTCCATTCCCCTCCCCCACTCCATCCCCTTTATCTCCCTCCCTAGGAGATAGATTTAAACTTTAAAATGTGAATAACTTTTAAAATATAACACCGATTTCAATGAAACTTCTTCCATTAGCACCAAAGGGACGATGGTGACTAAGGTGGGCCTAAAATTATTGCGTTATTGTGTACTGTTTTGGCTGTAGTTCAGGAACAAACAAACAAACGAGAATTTTAGTATATAGATAAATAAAATACTGATGCTACCGTTAGATCATTTTGTGGGGGGGGGGGGAATAGAACCAGTCTGATATACAATGTTTTTAATTGCCACATTTTTGTAAGGGGGTGCCTGTGTATTAGAATAACCGCTCAAAGATTTCATCAAGTTGAAAATGTATGCAAAGGTTACACAATTGGAAGCTAGTACTAAACTTTGCAGTGAGTGTGTTTTTTTATACTGTATCATAAACAAGGTCAGGGTAGAGTTAGTTATTGCTTTACTAGTTGTGTTGGAATGCAAGATAGGCACAAAAAGCTGGAGTAGCTCGGCGGGACAGGCAGCATCTCTGGAGAGAAGGAATGGGTGACATTTCCGGTTGAGACCCTTCTTCAGATTCTTCAATTGGAATGCAATTTGAATATCCTAATTTTATTTAAGGTTATAAAATTGCACCGCCACAGTTTAAAATTAACTGACTTTTTTTTTAAAAGTTCCTTTGCTACTAATGTAATATCCCTGATGGTTTTCATGGAAGAAATTAGAACTGAGCAAACCCACCATTTCTAATCCAAATAGAATTGAGATTTGGGTGCAGTTGCCTAAACACAAATCACAACTACCTCATGTTTGAGGAGGCCTGAATAAAATGGCCTTTTTGGTTCAGTGTTGAAGTTTAGAGAAATAAATACTAAGGAATATAACAATAACACTTTTTATATTGAAATATCCGATCTTTATGCAGAGTGTATTTTGTGTGAATTGTTTTATAATTATTTAGCAGATATTCTGCTTACCAAACAGCACCGCTCATCATGTCTTCATTCCGTAAAACCAAACTGCAGGTATTGTGTATTTGTGGAATATAGTGTGATTGACTGACTGTTAATTGGTATGTACTTCAGTAACATGAACATGATTACAAGAGCAATAAATTGGGTGATGCATGCAGCATGCTTTGACAGTTGCATTTTACCTCCGACTAATGTAACTGAATTCCTTAATTATTTGGAGTCTTATTTGCATTTTTATTTGCTCTTAGAAATGTTCTTCTAACTGCCTTTCTTCAATTAATTGCTATTTACAACAAAAATTCTAATTTGAAATATTGGCAGCTGACTTGTTTTGCAAGGGCCGTTGTATAGAAACTAACTTGTCCTACCTTAGTATCATAGTCCTACCTTGGATAATGTTTCTTAATGATGTCCTACAAGGTTATCATTCAGCAAACGTTTCAATTAACTTCATAAAAGTAATATTTAAATTATTTATAATCATTCTCTCAAGGCACCTTTTTTGATGGAAGTATTTATGTTAATTTAAACTTAATTATAAGTTTATATGGCAGATATTAATGTTTTTCTCATTGTTATAGAAAGACCTGAGTATACTATGTAGAATTAATCTTGGTTGTCTTTTTGTAAAACAAAGCTTGCACAAAATACTTTCTACGTGTGAAAGTTTCATTTATTTCTGCTCACTTGAGCATTCTGATATTAATTTGGCTTGTGAATAAGTTGATTAGATTTAGTCTGTCAAGCCCACTTTTTCTTCTCGGTCTAAATATCAAACAGAATTTTAAAGTTATTTCTTCAAAATTTAGTTATCACTGACTGCAGCCCATTATTTGTTTATTTACATGAAAGGCAGGTAGATGTTTTGCTCCGTTTCTTTTTCAAAGCTTTATAAACTGTTCATACACTAAGAAGCATGAATTACTCCGGCCATTAAAAAAAAAATCAATTTCTCCCTGCCTCTGTTCCTCATAGCTTTCTGAATACTCTTGCTGCAAATGTTGATCATTTTAAATTATGGCATGACCTTGGAGTGATAATTTTGGCCATTGCTGGTTTGTGTCGATGTAAGGGAATGCTGTCCATCGAAGTGTGCAAGTGATGCTGTTGAGCAATGATGCTGAGACATGACTTATCTTTTCAAATAGCATGTATTTTTTCCCCTGGCATTATAGAAATTGTTGACTACCTCAAATGGTTTTATAATGTGTAAATAAAACAACACAATATATATGATCTTGGCTTGGTTGTATGTTTTATATATATTTTCAGTGCACAGTTGAAGCTTTTATTATATTTGATGTAATTGTACTGTTGTCTTTTTGTAAGAATATAACAGTAATGAAGCATGTGTGAAAATTAAGCTGGCAGCAGTAACTATCTGTTGTACTAATGACAAGTGCTTGGTAACTGCAGTCGTAAATTAATGACCACCTTCTGTTAATTAGGTATGGAACAGTAATTCCATTCTACCTTTATCTATTGGTCATTCAATTTCTTGTAATTTAATCATACCGGATAGAATATTCTAGCAAGTTGCTGATTTGTGTTATCAGGCCGGGCCAGGATGCAATGGGAGTGTCTTCTCCCTGAGCAGCTGGTGTGTAGTATTGCACATCAACAATTGGCCTCTTGAGGTTTGGAGTGGAGGATTGTGTGGATTGGAGACAAGCTTAGCAACTTGTCAGCTTTTATTAAAGGAATATATGCTCTAGGACAGGGTTTTTTTTCGGTACTGTTTTCATATTTATTATGATCCTCAGAAATATCAGACAGATAACCATTTACAGAGCCTGATCCTGAATCATTTCTGTGAAATTCACTAAGTAAATTGTCAGTGTTTCTCTACTCTGGGAAGAATAAGGGCCAGCAATGCAATAAGAGTACAGCTGACATCAGCTGTTCAGCAAAAATGCTGGATGTTATCCCAGGTGTAATTGTTTTAATAATACATCATATAAACTACACAGCGAAGATGGTACAGTTGTTTTGTAGGAATGTAACATAATGAATTGTAATATATACAAACTAAATTTATTAAACAATATAAAATAACATGAATCTCAAATAACTGGCATTCTTATCTAGTTAATTCTGGTAAAGAATGCCTTCTGATATGTGAGGAGTTTATTGTTGGATTTCTCTCCAGAAATGCAATCAATCTGCAATTTTCTATTTGATCACAAGCAAATCACGATCTATGAGACCACATTTTGTTTCCGGAGCGAATTTGCTAAAGTCTCGATCTATATAACAATTGGTCTGAACTTGCCAGATACTATGATTAAATTGAACCAGGCTGTTGTGAATTCCGACTGAGAATTATTTTGACACCATGACACAATCTTTAATCAAATTAGAATGGAATTTCAAGCACAAAGACTAATGATTAAATGAATAGATTCAGATTAGGAACAACAAAGGGAGTTATCTCTTTTGCAGTAGTCATGAGATTTAAAAAGTGCTCGTCTGCTGAACCTATAATCTATCTCTGTATTCTGCAGGGTGGAAGCTGCAGAATTGTTCCCAACTGCTAATGTTTGTTGTGGTACAATGTGTTGTGTGTGTATATAGAAACAAACAGAAATATATATATATGTATATGTATATATATATATATTTCTGTTTGCTTTTGAAGTAATGACGTAAATATTTGTGACCACCAAATGCAATTGGAACCCTGAGAATCTTGGTGTTTGGAACTTCAACCATAAATTCTTTTTTGCACTGTGGGTTATTATGTATAATTTTATGCAGTCTTAAGTGCAACATTGAAAGCCATTCTTTTAATTTCTTTCAAATATTTTCCTCTTCTCTAATTACAGTATAACTCCATGACTTTGTAGATTGGGGGATTTTCTGAAGCATTGAATGTTATCCCCAATAATACAGTAATGCCAATGGACTCTTAATTCACTTCTTTAAATGTTACATAGTCTAATTGACGTACAGGTATGTAGGTTAATTGGCTGGGTTAATGTAAAAATTGTCCCTAGTGGGTGTAGGATAGTGTTAATGTACGGGGATCGCTGGGCGGCACGGCCGAAAAGGCCTGTTTCCGGCTGTATATATATGATATGATATGATATATGATAATACTTTTTCTAATGAACTCAGTAAGTTTTTTAAAGGGAGTATGGGAAGTGGGGTCCTGGTGAGTTTCAAGGGAACACAGGAAACATGACCTGGTGATCGAGATGCTGATGCATCAGAATTTCCAAATAGTCAAAGAAAGATTATCAGAGTTTTACTGTATTGGGTCATGATTCAGATAGTTGCTGTTGAATTTTACACACTCTTTCAGAATGTACAGTTGTGGGGTGATAGCAGAGAGGGCAGGGGAGGCTCGTCATGAACATTTGCAACTCTATAGGTATCAGCTATAGGAATGTTGGAGAGATCCCTACATGTTTAGCTTTTCAATTTGCTGATTGAGAATATTTTAGATTTTAAAAAAATTACTAGAGAACATTGTTTCCAGTGTTTGAACAGCTGCTTTGGTTTTCTCAATTAACAATGTTCTGACTGCTACAGTGGATTTTATCATAATTTTTCAAAATCATTTTGTCATTTATAGTCTTGTGAATACTGGCATGGTATTTCGCTATTTTTTTTCTGAGCATTTTTTCCCATGTCCACCCCTCTGGTGAGGTAGAATTCCATGCATTCTATAACTTGCTCAAATGACCACCCTCTTGTTGAGATAGTGCCCAGAAGGCACTCTAACAATGGGAAAGGGGGACAGATTGAACTAACACACAGAATTGTGAGTCACCTGTGGTTATGTTTCAACTGTTAAAATAGATTTGAGACTCAGCTGACTAAATATACAAATTATGCTGAGATGAACATGGATGTAGAAATGGGCAGTAATGGCTTTGAAGCTCATTTTGGACCAAAGATTACACGCACTGCATATGTGAGACAGCCACTTTGGCCTACCCAGTCTTTTAACTAGTGGAAATTTCTGTCGGTATAGCTATGGGTAATGAACAAATAGCTTGTTAGTTTTGGTGGCAGTGGAATGTCTTGGTAGCACAGTATGGCAAAAGGCCCTTCAGCCTTGACTGAAAGCATCTAATTGCACTTGCTCCAACAGTAATTCCATTTTATTCTGTGCACATTCCCTGCAGATTTTATCAGTTTAGAGAGATAGCGTGGGAACGGACTCTTTGGCCCACCGAGGTCGCACCGACCAACGATCACCCATACACTAATTCTATTCTATATACTAGAGACAATTTACAGGAGCCAATTAATCTACAAACTTGCCTGTCTTTGGAATGTGTGAGGAATCTGGAGCACCCGGAGAAAACCCACGTGGTCACAGAGAGAACATACAAACTCCAGACAGACAGCACTCATAGTCTGGATCAAACCTTGGTCTCTGGCGCTATAAGGCAGCAACTCTACTGCTGCGCCACTGTGCCGCCTTGATCACTTACCTGTGTGCTAAGGGCAATTTACAGGGGCCAATTAATCTACGACCCTTTACATTTTGGGGATGTGGAAGCAAACCAGAGAACTCGCTGGAAACCCATATAATCATAGAGAGAATGTGCAAACTTAACACAGATGGCGCAGGTGGTCAAAATAGAACCTGGGTTCCTGGAACTGTGCCAGCTGCACCACTGGTGATGGTGGTAATACAAAGCCTGGTGTCACTTGCTTTTGTGAAAATGCTGCAAAACATTGCTGACCTGGTTTGATTGTGTGCTGCATATGATGTGGTAATTCACCAGATTTTCTTTGACTAGTAGCCTTGATATTTTTCAGCTGATGAATGGCTTTATTGTTCTCTTGGTGACCGCTAGCATTGACTCTTAAGCTGTGATGGTATTGAGATTGTGGTAGTGTTCTGCGGGATGAATGCATGGATCCATCCATCAGTGGCTCTCTTTGCTTGAGGAGATGTAAAGTGTTCCTTCCAGCAGGGAGTAACTGCTTCTCTCTTTTCAAGTTTTTTCTTAGCTTTTCGTCAGGTGATATCTTGAATGTTCGGGTGCTGGATTTATATGGTGCTGAATTCCCTATACGTTTTACCAATCATCCATACATTAGGTTACAGTATTAGAAAATTGATATAAAGAGTTTGAAATCCATCAATAGTTCTGACAATGCCATGACTTAAAGCTATTCGTGATACATTCCATATTGAATAATGTATTGTAACTTGAAGAAACTTGCTCTGGTTTCATATGTTTTAAAGTCAATGACATTGGGGGGGGGGGGGGGAAATACTTTGATTACAGGGATGGAGTTGACTATTAGTTGAAATGTTTGAGATGGCTTTTTAATGTTGTCTTCACTTATTTCTAAAGTAAATTTTTAATATGTATTTTTACGCCTGTAACAGAAAATGGATTCCACTGGAGTAAAGATTTTAGATTCAGCAGATGACATCCAAGAAAGACGTCACCAGGTGCTAGACAGGTATGAACTTTTAATTGAGGCAGATGCAAGAGATGCTGGAACCTGGAGGGGAAAAAATGTATGTTAATTACCTTGTGGAATTTGTATAGAACACTAGAAGCTGGAATAATGGCAGCATGATGTCCAACAAAGGCATTTCTAGTCTGCATGAGTAAGGTCCAGAATAAAATGGTATGCAGATTCTTGCACAGAAAGGCTTGGCCAAATCTGGCCCACTAGGATTGCATTCAGTGTCCTGCTGGATATCTACAAGTGAATTTTCATTTCTCTGCTTTTGTTAACTTCAGATGGAGTCACTTTGGGGATTACAGTAACGTACGTGGGACATTTTGGGGCCATTAGCCTTTGCACAGGAGGGATATTGTTATACAGGCTATGTAAAATTTAATCCCCAGAGAAGGGTGCAGTGCATGAGGTCATATTGCTAGCACAGAATATCGTGATGCGTGATTGCTTTGATACACCTGCTTACGGGCCTGTGATAGGTAGCAAAGTGTAGAAGCCAGAAGGTCTGAGATAAATGCTGGTCGCTGGACTAAATTTTTTAAAAGCTGCATTTGTGTCTATTTGCTCTGCCCCATGTTTATTTCAGTGGCTGAGCACATGTTTATAGACAGCTGCCAAGAAGTCTCAAGAATACTTGATCTGGTATCAGGTCAGAAGCCTTCTAAGTGTTTGAGGCATGAGATATTTGTTCTTTGGTGTGCCTGTTTTACAGGCAGTGATTTTCTGATTTGTTTGTTATCATCGTGGACTAGTTCGCACAATTAATTTTATTTATTTTACTTTGGTGTATCTAAGTGAGGGAAAAATCAAGGGCCCCAATTCACGTTACTCTGTTTTTGTGTACTAGGTACCAGCGGTTCAAGGAACTTTCTATTTTGAGAAGGCAGAAGCTAGAAGATTCTTTCAGTTTTCAGTGTTTCCGCCGTGATGCGGATGAATTGGAGAAATGGATTCAAGAGAAACTGCAAATTGCATCTGATGAAAATTATAAGGATCCCAGCAATCTGCAGGTGCTTGATATTTCAGACCTCTATTTGAAAGTTTAGCCATATGAAAGCATTGTTTTACTTTATTTTACTTAGCAGTAAATCTTTATGTCAATTTGACATTTTTTAGAATGAAATTTTCAGCTAACAAAGTAATTTTGATTTTTTGATATATGCAGTTTTATGTACAAGGAACTTGCTTTGCATGAACTCTGTGCATCTGGTGATTTGTGGTGTTCCACTGGGGTCGGGGTTGGGTCCACTTCTTTTCACGTTGAATATCAATCATTTGGCTGATGGAATTGATGACTTTGTAGCTAAGTTTGCGGATGATACGAAGATAGGTGGAAGGGCCGGTAGCGTTGCAGAAGGGTTTGGGAGAGTGGGCAAAGAATGGCAGATGGAATAGAGTGTGGTCATGCACTTTGGTAATAGGAATAAAGGCTTAGACTATTTTCGAAATAGGGAAAAGATTCAGTCATCGGAGGTGCAAGGGGACTTGGGAGTGTTGGTGCAAGATCCCCCCAAAATTAATTTGCAAGTTGAATCAGTAGTAAGGAAGGCAAATGCAATGTTAGCATTCATTTTGAGAGGACTAGAATACAAAAGCAGGGATGTAATGCTGAGACTATATAAGGCACTGGTCAGACTGCATTTGGAGTATTGTGAGCAGTTTTGGGCCCCATATCTGACGAAGATGTGCTGGCATTGGAGAGGGTCCAGAGGAAGTTTACGAGAATGATCCCAGAGATGATTGGGTTATCAATCCAGTGATGAGCGTTTGATGGTTCTGGGACTGGACTCGCTGGGGTTTAGAAGGACAAAGAGGATCTCACTGAAACTTAGAGAAATTAAAAATCCAGAAAAGCAAACTTAAACATATTTGAGATATGGTAAAGTCAGACATGGTTTTTTAAAAACTTTAATTCCATCAATGGAAAATTCTGTTGGGAGCTATTTCACTATAATTGGAGCAGCAACACAAGTGGTTGCAATATCCTCAGTTTTATGATGTTTTTTAACACCTGCATAAATGAAGATTGTCCTTGCAGGTAAGGATGCTGCTTGTGCCATATAATTATTGCCAAGCAAGAGATAGTGCCATCACAAAATGAAATAGAAAAATTGTGATGTTTTATTTTTTATCTTTGGCAGGGTAAGCTGCAGAAACATCAGGCATTCGAGGCTGAAGTGCAGGCTAATGCTGGTGCCATCATCAAACTTGATGAATTTGGTAACAAGATGATTACCAATGAGCATTTTGCCGCAGAAACTATTCGAGTAAGTAGCTTTTCTGTTGTATGGTTTCATGTTTTTTTATTGTTAATTAGAAATATAATTTTCATTGTTAATCTTTAGTCTTTCACGCCCTACCGGACTACACAACGGCCTATTGTAACCACAGTACAGATTTGTACTCACATGGAAGTAGGTGCCCCTTGCTGTGTAGTGCAGTGCTTATGCTTTGAATTTCCTCTCTTGAGTTGAAAATGTAATTATTTTACTTTTCTTTTACTTTATTATTGGCTGTCCTTTTAAAATTGTTAATATTGAATTTCTCATCTGAGCCTCAGTGTCACTTTAATTGGCTGAGAGAATTTTAATAATAAAGTTGAATTGCCTCGTAGTACCACCCAAGCTTAGTTCAAAAGTGAAACGTGCTGGTCCTGCATAATTTTCAATGTTGTGGTTCTCTTCAATCATCGTAATTAACTAAATGCCTTTCCTTCAACCTTGAGGGTAGGAAAGCAGCTAGTGGAGTATTTTCTGACAGGAAATGAAAGAGCATAGCATTATTTGTGATAAACCCATAGTACAAGTAGAACATTGCTTATAAATTTTAAACCATGTTATTCATGGTGGGGATAGTTGTTTGGAAACTGCAAGCATAAGGAATGTTAGCTTGCATTTGAACTGTATTGACTTATTTTGGCATCTTTGCATGTGTAAAATTACACTTAAATTACACTTAGCTTTGGTTTAAAATGGTTTACTGCATCTTTATAATTTTAGTTTATCCAATCTAGTTGGGATCCACTTAAATTCACAAGATATTTCTCTTCTGCCTGTTGTACGGCTGCAAAATGGGGGAAAAAACCTATTATGACTTTAAATTCGATTTTTAAAAAACCCAAACAGTTAACATTACTTTTTCTTCACTTCAAGTAATATTCACATCTATTTTTTTTTGTTTTCATGTGCTCCTGGTGGTATAATCTAATTGTATATTGTCTAAAGTTTTCCAAGTGTTTGCTGATTGAAACAATCTTCTTTGCAAATGGAAGCTCTGAGAGCCTTTTTAGACGACAGGGTGTGAACATCTGTCTGTCTCATAAATGGGATCTCTTGATACAATCAACTTTTTTGCTGAATGTTACCCACAATTTTTTGTTCGTTGGATTTTCATATAAAGCCGGAAGGGGAGGCCAATAATATATACTATAAATTGCAGTAATTTTCACCTTTTAATCTTTGGGGGAAAAAATGGTCATGAATGTAATTCATCTAGTTTTGTGATTTTCTTCATTCATACCTTATCATAAACTTTCTACTTCCCAAAATAAGAGTGAGTCCAATGCTTTCACTGTGGCACAATTGGTCTTCTGGTTTGAGCATTTTGCATTGATTAGACTGATCTTTCCTTTTTTCTGCCATTTAATTTCCTGAAATTATATTTATGGTAAAATAGTAATACACGATTAACCAAAATGGGTGTCAAAGCTTCTTGTTTGATCACCTTTATTTTTGAATGTGTGTGTGTGTGGCACTCATGAGAAAAATATAATACAAAGTTGAGAATATAACATCCAGTTTGAAATCTGAAGTGTGGTTGCAGGAAGCCTTTGTCATTTCATCAACGGAAACAGCTGTCAGAGATTGTTTCCATGTTTTGTTCTGCAGTCACGTGCTTCCTTTGAAAGAATGCTGTCTTAATAGAACTTGATCAATGTAAATCTCTTTAAGGTAATCTACCAATACTTACCAGTAAGAAGTTAGCTGCAGTATTATATAGGACACCAGTTTGTACAGAAACATTAATTGTAGAATTGTGATGTGATGGCATTCAAAAACCTAACACCATTTGCCTTTATTCTGTTTGCAAAAAAAAACTGATTTTCTTTGATCAATTTTGTTTCTGTCTTTCAAGACTCGACTGGAGGAGCTTCATCAACTATGGGCGCGCCTGCTGGAGAAAATGAGGGAGAAGGGGATTCGACTTCTGCAGACGCAGAAGCTGGTGCAGTATCAGCGAGAGTGTGATGATGTCATGGACTGGATCAATGATAAGGTCAGTAGTTTGTTTTAGTGATAAGAATTGGCGTATCCAGTTATACAGGAGGGGGAAACGTGCAGTTGAATTAAATAAAAAATGGCCTTTGAATAGTCAATGAGAGCATCATGTTCCATCATATACTGCAACGGCAGTTTCTCCACGTTAGAAAGATATGCCCATACAAAAAGCTGCATGTTCTAAAATGGTCTTATTACCGATGGAGAGGTCAATAATTCACATTAACCATTAAACCCCTGTGAGAGTCGGTGGGCGAGGGGAGAGTTTATAGCAATCAATGTTGGAAAAAGAATATTCTCCCAATCATGTCTCTACTAACCTTTTGAATGAGCAGTTCATACTTCTATCACAAAAGCTTACTGACTTTTGTTTAGTATTTGAAATTGTGCTTTGTTTATTAAAATGCAACATTGTGTACTTGAATAGTAATATCATCAATGCCCTGGAGTTTTTTTGGGGGGGATCTAAGATCAGTTCCACGTGGCACAACAGATAATCTGTCTGATGAAGTTCTGAGCCTAAATGTAGGGAAAGATGCTGTGGATTAAAAAAAAAAGAGAAATAGGTCTTATTTTTAATTTGGTTCAAAGCCATTTGACGAGTTTCCCTTTTTGTGGTGCATAATTTCATTGATTAACATGGATAAAATATTTTACATTGTACTTTTTTTGTATTTCAAAATCACACTTAAACTAATTAAAGTTCCAACTTTTAGGAGGCTATTGTGACATCAGAAGAAGTTGGCCAAGATTTGGAGCATGTGGAGGTTTTGCAGAAGAAATTTGAGGAATTCCAGACTGACCTTGCAGCTCACGAGGAGCGTGTTAATGAAGTTAATCAACTTGCTGGAAAACTGGAGCAGGTTTGAGAAAGCTTTTTAAGTTAAGAATGGGTTGGCTATTTATCTATAGTTCTGTTCTGAAGCTGAATTTGCACTGCTGTTCTGCATTAAATTGGGAATTGTTTGTCAACAAGACAGTGGGCAGTTTGCACACTGCTAAAATTAGGGTTATAACATTTTCAGAACATTTATAAGGCCCCTGTCATTGAGCTTATATGGGCTGTGATGTGGATGAGCATGCAAATACATTTGTTATTTATGGGTGTGGTGGAGGGGAAATACCAGCTGCTGCAATTCAGGATGTAAGAAAACAGGGGATGTAGAAAAACACTGAATTCCAATGACCTAATTCTTGTGTAGCAAATGTTCATTCCACAATATCTCTTGTATTCTTCCAAGAAATTCTTCAGAAGCTCATCTAATTTGCTTGTATTTACTTATATAATCACTTGCCCATAAGGAGATACTACTTGTTCATGGGCAATGTTTTAATTGATATTTTTAATGCAACCGTACACCTAATTGCACTTTTGCATTTGTGTAACAATATGAAATAATATTTTGTTTTTATAAAGACGTACAGGTATGTAGGTTAATTGGCTGGGTAAATGTAAAAATTGTCCCTAGTGGGTGTAGGATAGTGTTAATGTACGGGGATCGCTGGGCGGCACGGACTTGGTGGGCCGAAAAGGCCTGTTTCCGGCTGTATATATATGATATATGATATGATAATTGCATTTTGCTTCTTAATACGTTTTCAAATTGATGGATTTAATAATTTTAAATTTAATTGAAATCTCAAGGAAAATATCGGTTCAATTATCTGCAGCTAAATGGTTTTTTTAAAATTCAATGTATCTCAAGTCCTTTTTTAATTCTACCTCATTACGTTTGGATGATAACATATACACTGAGTATTTTTCTGGTGCGTCACCTTAGGAAAGTAATGTAAATACGTTAATTGTGGAGAGAAACCTGTTACTATTATCATTCTCTTTCTGCAGGAGAATCACCCTGAGCTGACACTTATCACCCATCGTCAGGATGAGGTCAATGTTGCTTGGCAACGACTCAAGGGCCTGGTACTACAACGGCAAGGAAAACTTTTTGGAGCTGCAGAAGTACAGCGTTTTAATAGGTGGGTCAACTGTTACCATCATGTTTGAGAAAATAATAAAAGCCTCCTGAATGGTGAGAAGGATATCCCGGATTCCAGTACTTGACAATCTGCTTTGAGAAACTGCATATGCCAAATTTAATCCCAATCAGTTTAGTTTTCAACAAATTATTGTTCCAAACTGCAGGAAGCTAAATAGTTCCTTTTTGTGGGGTGGGGGAATAAAAGCTTTGTAAGTTAGCCTTTAATTCAATAGTGTTTGTGTTATTTCAAGTTGGATGCAAAATAAACAAGAACCCTCTTTTCAATACTTTAATTCTTTTGCATCGCATGAAAAATAATTTCCACAAATACACTTTTTAAATAATTTTCATGGTTAAAAAAACATTGAATGGAAACAAAGGAAAGTTAGATAGTGTTTGTGTGTTAAATTAGTGTTGCAGCTTCAACCTCTGAATAAATGCCCATTACAAATTATAGAGATGTGGATGAAACAATTAGTTGGATTAAAGAGAAAGAACAGCTAATGGCTTCGGATGATTTTGGACGTGACCTGGCTAGTGTGCAAACACTTCTTCGTAAGCATGAAGGCTTGGAGAGAGATCTAGCAGCTCTGGAGGATAAGGTAATCCTAGAAATCTGATGGCTAGAAATCAACAAATTATGTATGTGCTTTTAAAATGTAGTTTTGGTTTCTGTATGATAATCAAGTGCTATTAGCACTAAATAAATAATTTGATGTTTAAGCTTTTAAAGAAATTCATGTGCTTTAGCTACTGGAAAGAACTCAACTTGTTTATATGGGTGCTGAGGACCTATGGTGACTGAAATCTGACATTGTAATGTTACAGATTTAATAATGCTATTTATTCATTCCTAGCGATATTAGCGTCAGATTATAAATGAAAAAATCAATCCATTTGGCATGGAGAACAGCTATTAAATTCTTAAATATTTAAAGTAATGAAAAGATAACTGCAGCCATAATTGCAACTATTATTTGGCACAAAATTCATTTCTCAAACATGAAATATATTATCATTGATATTAATGTTTTCTTTTTGTTTTGCAGGTGAAGGCACTCACTTCTGAGGCAGATCGCCTGCAACAGTCACACCCACAGAACGCAGCCCAGATTCAGGTCAAACAAGAAGAGCTTATTCAAAATTGGGAGCGAATCCGCACCTTGGCAGCGCAAAGGCATACCCGTCTGGATGATTCGTACAGGTAAAAGGGGCAGTGAGAAGGCCAAATAGTTATCCTGGGACCTCAAGAAAGTGACAAGGGAATTTGCATTCTATTTAGCCAGTATTACTATTCTAATACAGGACATACCTTGCAAACCTATTATTGAAATACCATAAATAAGGCTTCTAATTTCAAAATCCAAGTTTCATGTTGATTTGACAAAGTGAAATTTTGCCTTAAAGAAGCAATTTTCTCTCATATGATTAACAGGCCACACTGGCTCGGGTATGCTTACTGCTGAAACCTACTTGTCTCCTAAACCTGAACATTTCAAAGTGCCCTAAACTAGCCTCCCATTGTCCAGTCTTTGACTCATTCAAAGCTTTGTTGCTTTTATCCGAGTCTGCATCGTCACACTATTTCGTTTTTTCTATGTCGCCCAATATCAAGGTTTGTTCTTGCGTTTTTACCTTCTTAATCAAATCTTACCCTGACTTCTTGTCATTTTGTGAGTTTTACATTTATCATCGTATCATATATATATACAGCCGGAAACAGGCCTTTTCGGCCCTCCAAGTCCATGCCGCCCAGTGATCCCCGTACATTAACACTATCCTACACCCACTAGGGACAATTTTTACTTTTACCCAGCCAATTAACCTACATACCTGTACGTCTTTGGAGTGTGGGAGGAAACCGAAGATCTCGGAGAAAACACACGCAGGTCACGGGGAGAACGTACAAACTCCTTACAGTGCAGCACCACGTAGTCAGGATCGAACCTGAGTCTCCGGCGCTGCATTCGCTGTAAAGCAGCAACTCTACCGCTGCGCTACTGGTCTCCTTTTATCCCCACTCCCATCGTTAGCAGCTGCCCTATGTAGCTGTGGAGCTCCTTCACCTGGAACACATCCAGAACACAGTCCTTGCCCCTCTTATCTTTTCAGTTTGCCTTGGTCTTTGTCTTCATATTTCCTTCCTTGCTTAGCTTGGGGTCTTTTCTTTGAATGGGAGTCTTGACTATTGGATTAAGCAGAACTAACACAAGACTTCAATGATTACAGTGCTTGAAGTGTTAAATTATCTGGTTATGTAGTACAGTATTCTGTGATATTTGGAGAATTGTTCATGAAAGTGACAATGTTAAATTTTTCCTAGGCTGCAACGTTTCCTAGCAGATTTCCGTGATCTGACAAGCTGGGTGACTGAAATGAAGGCGCTCATCAGTGCTGACGAATTGGCGAATGACGTAGCTGGAGCAGAGGCATTACTTGATAGACATCAGGAACATAAGGTGATTCTAGTCTTATACCATTCTACGTGTGTAGGCTCACTTGTTAAGGGATGTGAAAAGTCCACTAAATGCCTAGTCAAAATATCAAAATATCTACCAAAAAAAATACAAGCAGGAAATTGTTGAAGAACATATAATCATCCTAATTGCCGTCTCCACTAATTTGTACAAATTTACACAACATAAACACGCTTTTGCTGTATTCAAATACTCATTTTTTTGATGTGATTGTGATGCCTGATTGATTTTAATGGTTAGAACATGTTTATTCAAGTGCAAAACAGTCACAAATGGAGCTACTCTCAGCTGGTATTATTCATTAAGCTTGAAGATGAACAGGCTGCTTCCAACTTTAATATACCTGGATCAATTCAGGTTTTGTTTGATTATTGGAGCTTTCATTCACAAAATGCAAATGGACAAATTCTGCATTGCTAAAGACATCACTGCCTAATTACGAATACATTTTTTTATTGTAAAAAACGAATAAAGCAAATTATAAAGATTCTAATGACCTGAGTAGAAAATAATGTACCATTTACATATCTGATACTTTCCAGGGTGAAATTGATGCTCATGAAGACAGTTTCAAGACAACAGATGAAGCGGGACAAGCCCTGCTTGCTGGTGAGCACTACGCATCTGATGAGGTCCGAGAGAAGGTATGGTACTCCCGCATCGAAGCTGTCAATATTTTTTGCTGATAAGGAAATTGCAATGTTGCTCTTTTTGGAATTACATGAATCTTAATGATAATTATTCATTAATTTTGTCAGCTGGTGTAATCCTTAGAAATTGTTCTCCTTTTAGGATGTGAAACCAACAAATTCCTGTGAATGTTTTTGTTTTACATTACTTTCCTGTGTGAAAATTCACAAGGAGAGCAATTTTCCTTTGATTGCTTATACTAACCATGTAATTTAGTAGAAGCTGGAGCGATTTTGATGACTAAGTACAACATGAAAATTCTACTATGTTACCCTTCATGTAAATATTTGTCGATGAATTTAGATCCACATGGTCTTTTAGACCAGTAGACACAAAACATACAAGGGAATTGGTTATCGTTGCTTTTTTATACCCATATTTTACATGTTGGAATACTCCCTCCATCTCGTGTGCAAATAGGTGTAGATTGGATCTGCATGCTGCCGTGATTGATGGCCTGCCAATTTATTGTATCTTCGCAAAGGAGAAAGCGCTTGCTTCGTCCTTTCTATCTAATGAGAAAGTGATTAGCTGTGATTCTTATCTCAATTCTAACACCGAATCAAAGAGCTGTATAGCATGAAACAGACCCTTCACATCTTGTCCATGCTGAGCAAGTTGGCAGATTGAGCGAGTCGTATTTGCCCATAGCCCTGTAAACCCTTCCTATCCCTATACCTATCCAAATGTCTTGTAAAAGTTATAATTGTATTCGCGTCCCTTGGTTTCTCTGGCTGCTCATTCCAGATATGGATACCCTCTGAATGAGAATGTTGTCTCTGAGGTCCCTCATAAAACTCTCCCATCTCTCCTTAGCATTATAGAATCCTCTCTCCTGGGTAAGAGACTCTGAGCGTTCACTTTATTCATGCCCCTCCTGACTCCTCAATGAGGGTTGAGAGTGATATTTGACAAGAAACTGCATATACGGGTTTACAAAAAAAAACCATGTGATGGAACAATCCAGCATGGATCGGCAAAATTTTGGGTTGGGGGCCCTTCTCCAGACTGAGGGTAGAAAGCTGGAAGGGGGGGTCAGGAGAATGCCTAAGAAATAAGTGGAAACAGATAAGGAGGGGGTTTGATTGGCAGGTGTGGAAACAAAGCCTAGAGAAGAAAAGGAGACCAAAGGGTGTCAGATAATGTATGAGCAGGCAAATTGTACCTGTCAAGCTGTGCAAATTTATCCACCTTAATGTGGTATAAAACGGCCATTGCTTCCTCGTTGATAATTCGTATCGGATCTTAAACATCACACTTTCTATGCCTACTATTCAGTAAAATCAGATGCGAAATATTAATGTAATATCTCCCTCATCATTGTGCCTTGGCTGATCTTTAAAGGGGACAAATATTTCCCTAGCCCCCTGTTTATTCTTAATGTACCTGTAGAATCTCTTGAGATTTTCCTTCATCTTGACTACCAGCTCTGTTTCATGCCCTCTTTTTGCCCTCCTGGTTGCTTTCTTATGTGTCCCACTATTCTAATACTCACAGAAGGATTTGCTTGATCTCAAGTGCCTAAATCTGACATGCACCACCTTTTTCTTCCTTGATCTCAAGTGCCTAAATCTGACATATATCTCCTTTTTCCTGACCAGAGCCTCAACATCTTGTCACCAGTTGGGGTTTTACCTTTCTGCGTTACTGAAAATTGGATTTTTAGATATCTAAAATGTGACTATTTCTGATAATTCAAATAATCATAAGTGTATATAACCTTTTCTGTTTGAAACTAATGATTGTAAATGTCTTGATTTATTTCTTAGCTGGGAATTCTTGCTGAGGAGAAAGTTTCTCTTCTTGACCTGTGGGAGCTCCGTAGACACCAATATGAGCAGTGCATGGATCTACAGCTCTTCTACCGTGACACTGAGCAGGTGGATAACTGGATGAGCAAACAGGAGGCAAGTTAATTTTCATAACTTTCCATTTTAATTCTTTTACGTTCACAAAATTCTTTTATTTTACCCTAGTTGTCTTTGCCTAGGCCTAGCATAATTTAATTCTACAATATTAAATCTGTCTTCAACTGCAGCTGAGCTGGTTGCTTCTCTGCCCTAGAATCCCAGAATTTTGTGAACACTTCAGTCCCCTGGTCCTATCACTACTTGTACTTTGGTGGTCAAAATTGTACTCTGCGCGCTGACTAGCATTTTTCTATTATGCACAGTTTCAGCATTATATACCTGCTCTTGCATTCTGTGCCTTGTCTACTTGACCTGCTATTTTTGGGAATATGTAGTCATGCACTTGCAGCTCTCTCTTCCATTGTACTTTGCTATTCCAGCACTTTGCTTAGTTTGCCTCGCTTGCTCTTTCCAAACGCATCACACTGCATTTCTCTGGATTTTAATCCTTTTGCCACCTTAACCAATCCATTGATGTGCTCTTTAAAACCTATTATGGCACTAAGTTTTTTTTAACCTTAATAAGTCCTTTGCCTTTTCCCCTTTCCGTATTTATAAAAGCTCTTGGTGATATCCTTTTATTTTGCATACAGTTTTTTTTCATTTATCTGCTTTGTTTTCAAAATGTATTTAAAATCATTCTTGCATTTTCTGTAGTCTGGAGTACAGAAGGTATTGCCTTGTTTGTACCTTAAACCTTGTCGATGCTTCTTGGCGCCGAGGAAGTTTAGAAATGGGAGTTCTAAACATTTTTCATTGATTCATCCATTTTTAATTTGTTAAAACAAATTTGCTTGAACTGTCTCCGTTCTGAAATCCTCTCCCTCTGCTGGCTCAGTTTACATTTATTGAGGTTTGGGAATGGAATTTCACATTGACAGCTGTATATTGAATGAGAAGTTGAAAGATGTGGTCTTCAACTGCAAATTACAGATTAGATTGTTGGATAATGAATGGCTGACTTAAGTTTTCGTGTACGTTTTCAGCAATAGAACATTGGAGAAAACCTGCAGCATTAGTTGCCAGTTTATGCTAAAATAATTCACCCTTTCTATACATAGTCATCTCAAACCAGAACTAATCATATTTCATAAATGTGGTTTTGCTGACCAAAATCCATCATTCTATCAAAATAATTACTAAAATACTGATGGTAAATTCTGCCTACTGATGTCTTCCAAAGCTGCCTCAAGCAATCATTTTGGAATAGTAAGATCTCTCAAGATTTTGGGAGACGGCACCAAATATGGAGATTTATTTTCTGATGGGAACAGCTGATTTTTAACTTTTGATCTTGTGTAGGCTTTCTTGTTGAATGAAGATTTGGGAGATTCACTTGATAGTGTAGAAGCACTCCTGAAAAAGCATGAAGATTTTGAGAAGTCCCTTGGTGCTCAAGAAGAGAAAATTACGGTAGGATTGGCAAAATTCTTCCAGTTCGTGATATTTTTGTTATGTGTTTTGATCTTCACTGTTTGTAACTATACCATTTTCCACTCAGGCATTGGAAGAATTTGCTACCAAGTTGATTCAGAGTGATCACTACGCCAAGGAAGATGTTGCAGCTCGTCGTGATGCGGTAACTTTGTGTTGCTTTATCTTTTAAATGTTAATGCCAATTTTTTTCATTTCAAAGATTTTTATATTGTGTAATTGTTTAATGAATATATCGTTTTTAATTGTTTCTATTTACCTACTACAGATACTTAATGCACGAGATAGTGATCTCTTCCCATTAGGATAGGCTTATCTTATCAACTAATTGGTACAGAAAGGGGCATTGTACCCCTCTGACTCAGTAAAAGAACAAACCAATTAGTTGCACTCAATTCATTTTTGCCATTGCTTTGCATTTTATTTACTACTTTGAATATACACTATTCTTTTGAAAGTTGCCGATGTATCGACCTCTATCATCCCTTTTGACAATGTATTTCAGATTTTTAACAACTTGCTGAGTTTCTCATCTTACTGATTTGTGTTTATAGCTGTTGAGCCGTAGGAATGCTCTCCATGAGCGTGCCATGTATCGGCGTGTTGTGTTGGAGAACTCCTTCAGTCTGCAGCAGTTTTTCCGTGACTCGGATGAGTTGAAGAGTTGGATAAATGAAAAGATGAAAACTGCCACCGATGAAGCTCACAAGGTGAAATTGTACTGAATTGTGCAGTGGTGTAACATTACCATAGAAACATAGAAAATAGGTGCAGGAGGAGGCCATTCGGCCCTTTGAGCCAGCACCGCCATTCATTGTGATCATGGCTGATCATCCACAATCAGTAACCCTTGCCCAACTTCTCCCCATATCCCTTGATTCCACTAGCCCCCAGAGCTCTATCTAACTCTCTCTTAAATTCATCCAGTGATTTGGCCTCCACTGCCCTCTGTGGCAGAGAATTCCACAAATTCACAACTCTCTGGGTGAAAACGTTCCTTCACACCTCAGTTTTAAATGGCCTCCCCTTTATTCTAAGACCATGGCCCCTGGTTCTGGACTCCCCCAACATTGGGAACATTTTTCCTGCATCTAGTTTGTCCAGTCCTTTTATAATTTTATGTCTCTATAAGATCCCTTCTCATCCTTCTAAACTCCAGTGAATACAAGCCTAGTCTTTTCAATCTTTCCTCATATGACAGTGCTGCCATCCCAGGGATACAAATACCGTTATACAAATTGTGCTGATCAAAGTTTATATATGGATATTAGGGTCTCCTGCATTGAGCAGTCAAGCTCTCTGGAGCATCTTAACTTCAATGGATCTTAAAACAGTTTTTATCTAGTTACTTAAGGGTGGCGCAGCTGCTCAAACTGCTGCCTTACAATGCCAGGGACCCAGATTTGATCGTCGCCTCCGCCGTTATCTGTGTGAAGTTTGCATGTTCTCCTTTTGATTGTGTGGGTTTGCTCTGGGTGCTCTGGTTTCCATCCACATCCAAAAGATGTGGGTTTATAGGTTAATTTGCTACTATAAAATTACCCTTAATATGTAGGGTGTGGATGAGAGAGTGGAATAACAGAACAAGTGTGAAAGCCTGATTGATGGTCTGCGTGGAATCAGTGGGCATAAGGGCCTGTTTCCATAATGCATCTAAACTCAAACTAAACTAAACCATTCTACATAAATTGTATTCTAAAATTCCTAACCACAATTGGGATTTTTAATGTTAAGGATTAGTTTTAAATGGTGAATTGTTCACCTAGGATTTATTGTCTTTAATGCAGCAATATTTTGAAGCATTTCTGTGTCTTTGTAACTTCTTGGATCCAGGATCCCTCCAATTTGCAAGGAAAGGTTCAAAAACACCAGGCTTTTGAAGCCGAACTTTCAGCCAACCAGAGCCGCATTGACACTCTGCAGCAAGCTGGGCAGGAACTGATTGATGCTAGCCACTATGCCTCAGATGAAGTGTCTGCTCGTATGAATGAAGTCATCTCTCTGTGGAAAAGACTGCTAGAGGCCACAGAAATGAAAGGTCAGGAAACAACAGATGTTTTGTATAGATCATATGATGGTCTTGCCAAGAGCAGCCCTGCTGTTAAAACCAGAAAAATATACTTCGTTGAAAATATTAACAATGGTACAATGGAAGTTTGTTATTCTCGTACACCACCTGCTAGTGCCCAGTTCGTGCGAGTCTGGGTAGTGGATGAGAGACTGCACTGTTGTTATCAGGCATTTTCCAATCATTCAGACTTTTCCAAAGAGGTAATTAATTGGTGATCAAAAGTCTGAACACACAGGTTTTTCCTCCTTCCACTCTTTTTTAGTTTTTCAGTTCAGCCTCCCATTCAATAATGACTAAGAGCTCTCTGGACCCCATCCCCTCCAGCTTTGTCAAGGCCTGCCTTCCTGCTCTCTCTCCACTTATCACTGCAACAATAAACTCCTCCCTGTCCACTGGCATCGTCCCGCCATCCCTCAAAATCGCTACTGTCACCCCCATTCTGAAAAAACCTGGTCTCAACCCTGACACCCCAAACAACTTCAGACCAATCTCCAACCTACCCTTTCTGTCCAAAGTTTTGGAACGTGTTGTAGCTTCCCAACTCAAATACCACCTCTCTACCAATAACCTGTATGAAACTTTCCAATCCGGATTCCGCTCCAACCACTGTACTGAAACTGCGCTCCTCAAAATCACAAACGACCTTTTCCTCTCCTCCGACGCTGGCAACCTCAACATCCTCATCCTACTTGACCTCAGCGCCGCCTTTGACACCATAAATCACTCCATTCTCCTCACCCGACTTGAAACCTCCTTTAACATCACCGGCACAGCCCTATCCTGGTTCAAATCTTACCTCTCTGACAGGCACCAGTTCATCTCCATTAACAACTGTAAATCCCCCACCGCTCCCCTCCCCCAAGGTGTCCCCCAAGGCTCAGTCCTTGGCCCCCTCCTCTTCATCCTCCCTTGGTCAATTAATCCGCCGTCATGGTCTCAACTTCCACTGCTTCGCCGATGATATCCAGCTCCTCATCTCCACCAAGTCAATCTCCACCACCACACACTCTACACTGACAAACTGCATCACTGAAATAAAATCTTGGCTTCAATCAAATTTCCTCAAACTCAACAGCAACAAATCTGAAATCATCATCATTGGTCCAAAAACGCTCACCAAATCCACCCAAAACTTCATCCTCAATATTGATGCTCTCCCAGTATCCACCTCCCCTCACATCCGGAATCTTGGAATCATCTTTGATCAAACCCTCTCCTTCGACAAACACATCAAACACATCACAAAGACAGCCTTCTTCCACCTCAAAAACATTGCCCGTCTCCGTCCATCCCTCTCCTCCACAGCTGCAGAAACCCTCATCCACGCCTTCATCACCTCCCGTCTGGACTACTGCAACAGCCTCCTCTATGGCGCACCCTCAAAAATCATCAGTAAACTTCAATACATTCAAAACTCCGCTGCCCATCTACTCACCCACACCCCGATCCGTGACCATATCACCCCCGTCCTTTACAAACTCCACTGGCTCCCCATCCCCCAGAGAATCCAGTACAAAATCCTCCTCATGACCTACAAAGCCCTCCATAACCTGGCCCCATCCTACCTGACTGACCTCCTCCACAGGCACACTCCCACCTGCACCCTCCGCTCTGCTGCTGCCAATCTCCTATCCCCCCCCCATCCGGACCAAACTCAGATCCTGGGGGGACAGGGCTTTCTCCATCGCTGCTCCCACCCTATGGAACTCACTACCCCAAACCGTCAGAGACTCCTCCTCACTCACCACATTCAAAACATCACTGAAGTCTCACCTGTTCAGTACTGCCTTCAACCACTGAAGGTCACCTCACCTTCTGTCTCCTTTCTCTGTTCGTTTACTTATTTATCTATTTATTAACTTCCCTATGTTCTTTAAATCCTTGTAAAGCGTCTTTGAGTGTATGAAAAGCGCTATATAAATGTAATGCATTATTATTATTATTATTAAGAGCTATTGTGGCACAGATGCCACTTGAACGGTTTGCTAATGAAACCAAAATTGGCAATATTATTTATTTTAAGGAATCAAGTTTTATTCTGCAGGAAGAAATCAGTACACTGGTTGGGTATGCTTGTAAATGGCAAATAGAATTGAATATGGGCAAATTTGAGGTGGGGGGATTGGGGAAACCAGTTGATTGGGAGACCTTGTAATGAAAGGGCGGGGGGGGGGGGGGGTCTAAGAATGTTTGCCCGTTGATCTGAGACTGTTTGATAAAATATTATGAAAGCATATGGGGAGACATTATGTAGAACTTAACAATGTGGCACAACTGTATAAATAGCTTGTTAGGCTGCAGCTAGTACAATTCTGCACAGCAGAGGAAGGATGTGTCCGTGGAATAATTTGGAAGATGCTGCCTGAGTAGAGGTATTACAGATAAGGGGAGAGATCAACTTGGGCTGCAGCAATTTTAATGGCGTGGGGGTGATCTAAAATATCATGTAAAGAGAAGTAGTTCTGGAACAATCTGCCAGCAAGGGAATGGAAGTAGACACCCTGCCACATTGAAAAGGTATCTGGATAGGTATGAAGAGCCTTGACTCAAGACTAAAATCTGTAGAGTAGGAGTAATTATAAAAAGCCTAGTTTGTGTGGACATTCAAACCAGTTCCTCTGATATAAACATCTGTGAAATATCCATGTTCAGTTATAATGAACATCCTCCCACACTCCAAAGACGTACAGGTATGTAGGTTAATTGGCTGGGTAAATGTAAAAATTGTCCCTAGTGGGTGTAGGATAGTGTTAATGTACGGGGATCACTGGGCGGCACGGACTTGGAGGGCCGAAAAGGCCTGTTTCCGGCTGTATATATATGATATGATAATAATAATAATAATAATGCATTACATTTATATAGCGCTTTTCAAACACTCAAAGACGCTTTACAGGGATTTTTAGAACATAGAGAAGTGAATAAATAGATAAATAAGTAAACGAACAGACAGAAGGTGAGGTGACCTTCAGTGGTTGAAGGCAGTGCTGAAGAGGTGAGACTTCAGTGATGTTTTGAATGTGGTGAGTGAGGAGGAGTCTCTGACGGTTTGGGGTAGTGAGTTCCATAGGGTGGGAGCAGCGATGGAGAAAGCCCTGTCCCCCCAGGATATGAGTTTGGTCCGGATGGGGGGGGGGACAGGAGATTGGCAGCAGCAGAGCGGAGGGTGCAGGTGGGAGTGTGCCTGTCATGCCATTGGCTCTTGAATTGTCTTGATTACAAATTATTTTCTGACTGTTTTGATGTACGTGTGTGATGGGACTTTTTTGGAAAACCTCCACTCTTAGTTGATGATATAGTTACTTAGCCGCCTTATTGAGACATAGGCAGGATTGCAATCAACAGTGAGGCATCTCGAAGCTGCTTCCTTTCACCTTTTATACCACTGATTATCTTCTCTGCTGGCTCAGTCTTGCTCGTGGGACAGGATGTAATCAGGGGTTGTGATGGAGAAGTCTGTCTATAAATAATGGTTCTGTGAATATGACTGTCAGATGTTGCTTGTGCAGTTTCTAGAACAGCTTTCCTAAACTCAGTCCTCAGATTTTACAGGATCAACTGTGCTAGAATTACTTTGCATTATCTGCACTTGGTGCCTAGGCCAATGACACTGAATTATCTGCAAAATTTTTGTTGTTGTGTTTTAAGGTATCAGCTATGATGCAACTAAGTGTCCTGGTCAGATCATTTCAGAGGGTTGTCAGCCATATCACCCTGTGCTGGTGACATGAGGGCTAGACTGGGGAGGGGCGACATTTCCTCCCATGAAAGACATTAGTGAACCTGAGGGCTTGTTGACGATCCAACAATTTTGAGATTGTCACTCCAGTTAATAATTTGAATTTAGTCCCACTGCTGTCTAGGTCATTATCTGAGGTCTTTGTGTTACTAATTTGGTTCTGCCATCATAATGTGAGAGGAAGGATGGGAGAATATTATTGGAGTGAAGTTGAGTCGGTAATGTAACCTTTATTTTTGTTTACATACAGGCATTAAACTACGTGAAGCTAACCAGCAGCAACAATTTAACCGGAATGTGGAAGATATTGAACTCTGGTTGTATGAAGTTGAAGGCCACCTTTCTTCAGATGATTATGGAAAGGATCTGACCAGCGTACAGAACCTGCAGAAAAAACACGCATTGCTGGAGGCTGATATTGCAGCACACCAGGTATAGACATTTTTAAAGTGCTGACGTTGCAATTCAGTAAATCCAGTTCTTGAAGGTCTGAATTTCCTGCAAGGATTTTAGTTACATGGGAACACAGTGTCATTTTGATCTCTATCCAGATGCTCAATGTTAAAATTTAGTATCAAATCTTGAATTTATTCCTCCTTGACATGCTTGTAGGTATTGATAAACAGCAGTTGGAAATGGGAACGATGGCTAATTTTATTTACAACTTTGATCTGTAGTTTACAGCACCCCAACCGATTCAAGGCCAAAACCAGTTAATTCATTGAGATCGGACATGTAACCTAGGACCTTCTTGGTCTCTGTGTTTCATCTAGTTACTGAGCTAACGGCCTCCATAAAGAGAGGAAAAGTAGGCTAGTGATTAACATTAAAAGCAGATGGTCTTCCATAGAAAGAAAAATAAAAGCTTAATGTAGGTCTGTATGTTGCTTTCTCCTCCTTCTCAGCTCTGCAGTCTCTTGGGATAACTAACTTTGACTATTGGGTCTCATTCATATAGAATTATAGAGCCACACCCGTTCACAACATTAATCTATCAGATTTCATAAGAAAGTTGGTATTTCAAACTCTGCCAATCTTGGCTGCGAGATTGGATTCTGATTGTTTCTTTTTCTCTCTGCATGACATTTCTTTGGGGATTTGTCTCCACCCAGTAATGCCAAACTAGCAGCGTGGTTTTAGTTTGAATGGCACTGTGCTATTAAATAAAATGCTGTGTGGAAATAATGTTTACTTAAATAAGACTGCCATAAAAAAAATAGCAGATTTAAACTAGGTTCCAGCTGCTTTTAAAAATGAATCACATTTTCCCCATGGAAGCAAATAATACCAAAGCAAATGGTGAACTTAAGTACATAAGAAATAGATGCGGGTGTAGGCCTTTTGGCCCCTCGTTCTTGTTCCTTCTTACACAAGATTATGGTAGATTTTTCATATTGGATTCTTTCCTGCAATGAGTCCAACCAAAGTTTGTGATGACTTTAGTTTGTTACCCAAAACATTAGGAGGGATCATTTTGCAGGAAAGTAATTTCTACTTATAAGACATGGTTATAAACATTTGGCTTGGCTAATGTTTAGGATTTTATTTAGCTGAGCCAGCAGTGACAGTAAAAAGGTAAGATGCCACCACTGGCCTTGTTTAGTAATACCACTCATTAATCTTTTCTACAAGTACTTTCATTGTAGATGGTGCTTAATGCAAGAATAAAACTAATTTTATTTGCTTTATTTTGTGTGAAGGATCGTATTGATGGGATTAATATCCAAGCCCGGCAGTTCCAGGAAGCAGGACATTTTGATGCTGATAACATCAAGAAAAAGCAAGAAACTTTAGTTGGTCGTTATGAGGCATTGAAAGACCCAATGGTGTCCCGAAAACAGAAACTTGCTGATTCTCTCCGACTTCAACAACTTTTCCGTGACATTGAAGATGAAGAAACATGGATTCGAGAAAAGGAGCCCATTGCTGCTTCCACTAATAGAGGTTAGGCTGATTTGGCATGTTACAGAATGTTGGCATACTTATTTCCTCTGTGAATATGGTTGTTCAAAACAGAAAGAGGAGTTTCAGGGAACATACAAGGAACTGCAGATGCTGGTATTCTGCCTTCGGAGCCAATTTCCTCCCATCAGATCTTTCTATTAATTGAACACCGCCCATGTCAAGACATGTTTGAATCGCACCATGCATACTGGGAACATAAGTAACAAATCTGAAATTAAAAAAATGCCTAGTAACAGTAAGTGGATTGACATAAAATAAAACATCTGGCTCAATGTTGTTCTTTAGGGAAGGGTGGTGGCTTTCTAACTAGATGTAAGTGATTCCAGATGCACTGTGATTGACCCTTAACTGCTTTTTGGGTCAGTGATCATTGGGAATGAGTAATAAATGCCTGTCTTGCTAGCGATGTTCACGTCTTGTGAACAAATAATTTTTAATAAATCTTTGTGCCATTAATTTTGATCTCATATGTAGATCTAGATAACGTTGTGATGCACTCTTTTGGTTCCTTGCAAGCATGCCTAATGTGTTGTCTTGCCTAATCCTGGCCTCGGTGCTTTTGAGTTAAATAAGGTTTGCATCTCAGATGGTAGTAACCTCCTGCCCCATTCTCATCCCACCTCCTCTCCCAAGGCCACCAGCACCATTGGAGATAATTATGTTTTGGCATTGACTAGATTAATCTGGTCTTATTGTCCTATGTATCAAGGCAGTCCTCTGAAACATTTGCAGATTTCCTCTGCCAATGGGACTGCTTGCTTTGAAGTGTTGGGACCTTGCATGCGTTTAGATAGCTTTCCAAACATTAGACTTGAGAAAACTTGCTGTATATAGTTTTTAACAAACATTCTTTGGGAGAATGATTGATGCTCAGATTTTAAACCCTGTGTTTCAGGAAAGGATTTGATTGGCGTGCAGAACTTGCTTAAAAAGCACCAGGCGCTCCAGGCGGAGATTTCTGGTCATGAACCACGTATTAAAGCAGTGGCTCAGAAAGGCCAAGCCATGATTGAAGACGGTAGGTGTGGTTAAAAGCATAACAATTCTGTCATTGCTTTTGATGTGCAGGTTTGGTAACAATGAATTTGTGGAAGTCCAAGAATGTGCAGCTTTTCAATTCCTAATTCTGCAGATGAAACAATTAACTTGAATTATGCATGTTCATAAAATAGCAGTATGATGGATTGAAGTTGTGTTCTGACTGAGGGGGATGCAGAGGGAGGGGGTGGAGTGTTAAGATAATGAAGAGCCAGTGTGGCTTTCTGTCTCATTCCTTCTCTCCAGAGATGCTGCCTGTCCCGCCCTCTGAGTTACTCCAGCATTTTGTGTCTACCTTGGCTTTCTATCTCATTGGTGCAATTTACACCCAAGTCTATTCCAGTATCAAGGGCAGCATGATAATGCTGCTGTTAGTGTTGCTGCTTTACTGCTCTTACGATCTGGGTTCAGTCATGGCCTGGTGTGCTGACATATGCATTTGTGTGTTATCCCCATACTATGGTTTCTTCCCACATCTCGTACTGTAAATATCCCTTGGGAAGTTGGCTAAAACAACTAAAGGGTTGGACATATTAAGGATTAAAAAGGATTATTCACAACTATCGAGAAGTGAGAAGGGGAAATGGGTCTGATGTGATAGGACAGTTGGTAACTGGCAATGCCAAATGACATCATATGTGGAATAAAGTAGGAAAGATCTTTAAATAAAAGCTTCCTGTTCCCAAGAAGTGTTTCACACAGTGTTAGAAGTAAAGTGAAGGCAACATTGAAGTGGAAAATGTGGAAAAGAAAGGTGTGATATACGGAAGTGACACGTCATTTAAATGTCAGGAGGTAAGAACATGAAACAAAGGAGAGAAACAAAACCTTTTTTAAAGAGCTACTGGTGATTGCATCCATGGCAAAGGGAAAATGAATGGCTCCTGATATGCCCATTTTAGGGATTAAAAAATACTAAATAGCATTATTTTATTCAAGCTTGTTTAAAAATGACAATTTGCTGTGGAATCCAAGCCTGTGGAAACCTCAATGGTGTTGCAGCCCAAAATTAGAGAATTCTCTAGACTACATCTATTCTATATTTTGCTGTATATTTGGATTTGCTCTTTATGCCAATATTCATATTTTAATTTGTGGGTGTATAACTGAACAAGGGGAAAAATGTGGATTGAATATAAGTTATGAGCTTCCTTAGTTCCAAGAGTGCTATTCAAAACTATTGTAATGATTTTGTTTAGAGAATTGAGTTATATTGAGTGCCAACCTCAACATGTTCTTGATGTTTTCTCTTTATATTGTCCATAGTGAATTTTGAATAGTGAAAATTGTTCAGGGTAAGGTGAATATTAAAGATGGTAAATTAGGTGGGGTTCACAAGTGAGACAATTTAAATCCAAGTTGGCACACAAAGATGTGAGTAATTTTTCATTTCAACAAAATCTATTTAATTCTTTTTCAGGTCACTTTGCCAGTGAAGAGGTAAACATCAAGCTAAATGACCTGAATCAAAAATGGGATTCCTTGAAAGCTAAGGCTGCACAGAGGTGCCAGGATTTGGAAGATTCGCTGCAGGCTCAGCAATACTTTGCTGATGCTAATGAGGCAGAGTCTTGGATGAGGGAAAAAGAACCTGTTGTTGGCAGCATTGACTATGGAAAAGATGAAGATTCTGCGGAGGTATGGTTCTTTGTTTCTGCAAATATAGTTTACTATGTGAGCTCCATAGGTCCTTGGAGCTGGGAGGCATGGAGTGGAATATGTGCTGTTTGATGGATGAAAAGGGGCATCATAGGCAAATATGAGGTTATCCACTTTGGTTCTAAAAACAGGGACGACATTATTTTATTTTCCGTGTGATGAGAGATTGAGAAAAGAGAAACTGTAACATGCTCTTGTATATCCTTGCGCACAGATGCTGAAAGCAAATGTTCAGATATATCAGGCCGTTTGGAAGGTAAATGCCGGTAGCGATTGATCCTTGTGGATTTGAATACAGGAGCAAGGATGTATTGCTACGGTTGTACAGGGCCTTGTGGAAATCCTGTAAAGTTGCAGCAAGAATTTTGTGTGCAAATTTGCCTTGTTTTGTGAAGAAAAAGGTACTTGCCTTGAAGCAAATGCAACAAAGGTTTACAAGAGTGATTCCTAAGGTGGTAGAAACATAGGAAATGGGTGCAGGAGTAGGCCATTCGGCCCTTTGAGCTGGCACTGCCATTCAATATGATCATGGCTGATCATCCAAAATCAATACCCCGTTCCTGCTTTTTCCCCATATCCCAAAGAGCTAAATCTAACTCGCTCATGAAAACATCCAGTGAATTGGCCTTCACTGCCTTCTGTCGCACAGAATTCCACAGATTCACAACTCTTTGGGTGAAAATTTTATTTCCTCTTAGTCCTAAATGGCCTACCCCTTATTCTTAAACTGTGACCCTTGGTTCTGGACTCTCCTGACATGGGGAACATTTTTCCTGCATCTAGCCTGTCCAATCCATTAAGAATTTTATATGTTTCTACAAGATCCCCTCTCATCCTTCTAAATTCCAGTGAATACAAGCCCACTCGACCCATTCTTTCCTCATATGTCTGTCTCGCCATTCCAGGAATTAACCTGGTGAACCTACATTGCACTCCTTCAAAAGCAAGAATGTGCTTCCTCAAATTAGGAGACCAAAACTACACACAATACTCCAGGTGTGGTCTCACCAGGGCCCTGTACAACTGCAATAGGACCTCCTTGTTCCTAAACTAAAATCCTCTCGCAATGAAGAGGATTGAATCATCCACTTCCTGCTGTACCTGCATGCTTACTTTCAGTGACTGGTGTACAAGGACACCCAGGTCTCATTGAACCTCCCCTTTTCCTAATCTGATGCCATTCAGATAATAACCTGCTTTCCTGTTTTTGCCACCAAAGTGGATAACCTCACATTTATCCAAGTTAATCAACAAAGTAAGATCATTATTTTCGTCATCATTCATCTACCTTGATCTTAAGCAATTATAATTATGGGTGAATAGTCTATCTTGAAGAAATGGGAAGTTGAAAGTGGAAGTGATAACTTATTTGTGATAACTTATAAGTGATAACTTATAAGTGATAACTAGGTTTACACTATCATCCAAAATCAAAATTATGCCTGCTGCAATTTATTTCCAAGGAGATTAGTGCTTCGCTCAGATGAAGTTGTGCTTGACACTTGATGCAGATTCAGGTAGCATTTCGTTTAATCTGAAACGTATTAACCAAATGGCACAGGATGCCTCAAAATTTCTGGATAAAGATCAGGAATAGGAAATCTGTCCATTCTTTACTTTGTAACTGAGTTGACACCTTTTTGAGCCCTTCCAATTGCCCTCTGAATAGAGGAGCTAACTTCTTGTAATTGAGAATTAGACTTTGAAGTTTTGTGAATGCCTCATTCCATTGCTGGATAAAGTGGGTGAATGTCGTCCTCTGACATTATGCTGTTGTTGCAGTTGTTCATGTACTGAATTTTATTAGATGGTACAATAAAAATCAACATTTTTTTTCCAGGCCTTATTGAAGAAGCATGAAGCTCTGATGTCTGATCTAATTGCATATGGAAGCAGCATTCAAGCATTGAAGGAACAAGCTCAAGGCTGTCGTGTAAGGAATTCTAAACTTTTAACCACGTTGAACACATTTTCTATACTAAAGCTATAATTTAAAAAAATTGTCGAAGCTTACAACTTTTAGCCATTAATTTACTTCAGTAATAAATATGTACCTGATGGTTGATTTAGCAGGTCTCCAATTACTCCTATCTTTTCAGCAACAAGTAGCTCCCTCAGATGATGAAACTGGGAAAGAACTGGTTCTGGCCCTGTATGATTACCAGGAGAAGAGTCCTCGTGAAGTAACCATGAAAAAGGGTGATATTCTTACCCTGCTAAACAGCACTAATAAGGTAATATAATGCCAGGACAGATGGTGAAGGTGTAAAATTAACTCGTTAAAAAAATGTGTGCTGGTTTTTTCTTTTGCTTATGTTAGTGTCGTAAATCATTTAAAATTCTTCATCATTGATTATCTAGGGAGTTTGCTTCTGTTTTCTGGGTGAAATATTTCATTGCGTTATCAGTTGATATTGGATAGAACATAGAAAATAATATCTATTTTGTCTTTGGAAATGTAGCTCAGTGGTCCTTAGTGCTGTAAGATATGGTTCTTTGGACTTGCAGTTGTAGAATGAAAAACAAAACACATGGAACAGTTGTACATTGTTCACCGAATTTTGTAATAAATGCGGGTCGTCTTTATTCTGATATGTGAGCATACCAAAGACCATATGGATAATACTATGTCTGTCATATCCAAGGTATCAAAGGCAGTTTATCCAATAATAATTTTGTTCGACTTGTGTGCATTTATGTGCACTGATATTTGTTTTTGATTTTGTCAATCTGAAGGATTGGTGGAAAGTGGAAGTGAATGATCGTCAGGGATTTGTTCCTGCTGCTTACGTTAAGAAATTGGACCCAGCGCAGAGTGCATCACGTGAGAATTTGCTAGAGGATTCAAGCAGCATTGCAATACGTCAGGAACAGATAGAAAACCAGTAAGTAACTAAATTTGCTAAAGTATCACCAGGCATAGATTTTTGCAGAAGTATTAATTCAATAAAGAGCACTAAGCATTTTTGGTGGTTAGATTCAGTATTTCCATTTTTGTGTTGGATGACACCCCAGACCTTTGTTAACAGCGAGTTGCTGTATTTTCTTTTGAGTAATAGTGATCTAGTTTTTTTTTCTTTTAGGGAGAATTGGTTGAGAATGGCAAAATTTGAATGCAGGGGCTAATATGAAAATTGTGCAGGATATTGGGGAAAGAGCAGAAGAATGGTACTTATGGAATGTGTTGCACTTTGGGAGGTCGATTGTAAGGGTAAAGAGTTAATAGCAAGATCATTAACAGCATTGATGTACAGAGGGATCTTGAGGTCATAGTCCATGGATCTCTGAAAGTTACAATACAAGTGGATAGTGGTAAAGACAGTGTATGTATGGTATGCTTGCCTTAATCAGTTGGGGCATTTAGTTTTAAGAGTTAGAGAGTCATGTTGCAGCTTTATAAAACTTTGGTTCGGCCGTATTTGGAATATTGTGTGCAGTTCTGTTCACCACATTACAGGAAAGGAGGCTTTGGAGAGAGTGCAAAAGAGATTTACCATAATGCTGCCTTGTGTAAAGGGTATTAGTTTTTAGGAGGGATTGGGCAAATTTGGATTGTTTTCTCTGGAGCGTCGGAGGTTGAGGGAATACCTGATAAAAGTATAAAAAATTATGAGAGGCTTAGCTGGGAGAGACTGTCAGAACCTTTTTCCCCTGCTGCCAATATCAAAGACTTGAGGGATAGCTTTAAAGTCAGAAGGGGAATGTTCAAAGGAGATAATCAGGGCAAGTTCTTTGCATAGAGAGTAATGCATGCCTGGAACATGCTATCAGTGGAAGCAAATATGGTAATGGCATTTAAAAGGCTTTTCGATCAGCACTTGGATATGGAGGGATGTGGATCACATGCAGGGAGAAGAGTTTAACTTGATATCATCAGCACATACATTGTGGGCCAATGTGCCTGGTCCTGTGCTGTTTTAAGTAAAGGGATGGCTCTTTAAAAAGAATGTTGAGCTAAATGGTCCCATTTTGCACTGGATTGATTAAAACATTTTTATTTTTCCCTTCAATCCTTTCCTTCCCTTCCCTACTTAGATAAATGACAATAATAATAAGAGTGAAAGGATGAATTAATATTTAAAAAATACGTATTTTTGACAAGTATAGGCCTATACAGAAATCTGGTTCATGTACAAAGGGCTGATGCCTCCTCTTGTGCTGCAAAAGGTTCTGATTTTTGTACACATATACATTGCATTGATTTCTAACTTTCACTTCTGCACAATATCTTTATGGCTTTCCCAGGTATGCAGGCTAAACATCAGTTAATTGGTTAAAGGGAAGCAATTTGACAGTGTCTGGCAACTGGTAATAATTTAGCAGTTTAGAGTGAGAGAGAAATGATTAATTCTCCATGCAATTTGCATGTCTTTAATGGTTTCTTTACAGATTCCTGAAGGAGAACTGTTTTTGCTAGCTAGTTCAGTTGCTTGTCAAACCTCAGTCATCATCATCAATTGCTGTCTGCCTGCACCGATTGATCCGTAGTCTTTCCTTGATCCTTACTGATTCTTACCATGTACTACTAATTTTCCTTTCTTCAACAGCTGCTTTAAGCCATTAATTCACTAATGATGCATGCTGTACTCTGCTCCCTTTGTCCAGGGCTCTGCTAGCTAAGGAGGTTGGCAGCGTTGTGCTCCGTATGAAGCAGGTGGAGGAATTGTGAGTAGGCTTGGCTGATCCTCACTAGATGTGATCTTTGCATTTCCATTCACTATTGGCCTGCATTTTTACTAGTGCTTGTGGACACTGGATGAATCTTTTTAATATCTTGCTAGCTTGAAGGATGGAATTGCTTTGAAATGGGATACCTACATACTCGAGTAATAGTGGATGAGTTTTTTTTCCTCCTTGTTAACTGAAATTTGCTGAGCTTAACCATTTTTCATGCCTGGCTTTTTAAAATTCATTTGTTTATTTCCAGCCAATGCTGTAGATAGCACATCCTTCTGGTTAAGTTACTTGAATTAACAATATAAATTCAAGTGATTGAATGGTTTGTTATCTTGATTGTACAGAGGAAGGGGGGAGCACACAAAATTGCAGGTTATTTCGAAGTTTTTAACAGCTTAGTGAGATGTGGTAAAATGGTTACATATCTTCGTGAGTAAAAGCTAATATGATACGCTGTCTGGAAATTAAAACCAAACTTGATCAATTCTTAGCAAAACTATTGAGCAATACATGTGTGTTGATGATTTGGGATGGAGAATTTTAGTTGTTCTACCTAAATCCCTGAACTTTATTCTAGATAAATGCATTATAGCTATTACTAAACTACTTGAATTAACTAAGATTTATTTTTGTACTGGGATCCTAATGAAAAATAACAAAATTCATTTGAATGCTGGCAATTGTGTACATATAAAATCATGTTACTTTCTTGTCATTTCAAAATCATTTTGAGTTAGGTTCTCTACAGTTATCAAATATAAATCCAAAAATGCAGTGTTTGAGAGATGTGAAATATAATTTTTCAGCATGAGGGGATAAATCCACTGTCCATGTATTACACTCAAATAAGTTTGTCCCTGTTCCTACAAGTTTAACTGATACTTATGAACTGCAAAATGGTTTTTCATTGTTAAAGGAAATTTACAGTCTGTAATATTGGTGGAAACTATTGATACTGAATCCATTCATGCATTCGAAAGGAATTGGATAAATAACTGGATAGATAATTGAGGGAGAATAAATAATGGAAGGAGGAGGAGTGGGACTGGTGGAATTGTTTAGTTGGAGATGGTAGACTCACTGTGTCAAATAGCTTACTCTTTGTGTTGTGAAATTCTGATTTAATGTAATACAGGCAGCTTGGAGGATTTTAGTTTAGTCTGGAGATGCAGCATGGAAACAGGCCCTTTGGCACAGTGAATCCACGTTGACCATCGATCACCCGTTCACACTAGTTCGATATTATCCCACTTTCTCATCTACTCCTTACACACTCGGGACAATTTATAGAGGCCAATTAACCTACAAACCCGCATGTCCTTGGGATGTGGGAGGAAATCAGAGCACCTGGAGGAAGCCCAAACGGTCACATGGAGAATGTGCAAAGTCTACCTGGGTCTCTGGCGCAATGAGGCAGTGGCTCTACCTGCTGCGCTAGAGTGCTCCCAACTCATTTAAGACTGTTTTATTGCTGAAATCCTTAGACCACCTCAATTACAATTCCAAAAACATCTACTTGGTTGATCTTTTTGATTTTGTTGATAAAGAAGACTTTTGGCATTTTCAAAACGAATGATTTATGTATAAGCTCAGGACTGGAGGATCTGAAGTAATAGTGTGAGGTAAAGTGAATTGGCAGTGTGAAGTGAGGGCAAATGTATTCCAAAATTTGCAAGTACTCCTCAGATCAATTTGGTGATATTTCGGGTCGGGTCAGTTTTGAAGAATGGTCTTGACCTGAAATGCCGTTGATCCATGTTCTCCAGAGATGCTGCCTGACCTGAGGTACTCCAGCACTTTGTATCCTTTCTTAATAGAAAGTTGAAATTGGCGCTCTAAGTATATATACACCATCCCTCGTATCTTGTGCAATGTTGCTTCAATGTATATAAATAAATGCAATTATTAACCAGTCATCAGGTTTTTATTCTTTTAATTATTATTGGATGTTTTGTATTTATGTTTTTTTCTCTGATTTGTCTAATGATATGAACAATTCTACATTGCGATAGTTGTAGTTTGTGTTGTCATTGCCTTCCTTTTACTTGGTAGAGATTGCCAGTTGCTGTTGAGTGCTTTTTGTTTCTCATCCTTTCTACAGATACCAGTCGATTCTGGAACTGGGCACGAAGCGTAAGGATATGCTGGAAAAGAGCTGCAAAAAGTTCATGCTTTTCCGTGAGACCAATGAACTGCAGCAGTGGATCAACGAAAAGGAGTCGGCATTGACCAGTGAAGAGGTGGCGACTGATCTAGAACAAGTGGAAGGACTACAGAAAAAATTTGATGACTTCCAGAAAGTAAGCACTATTTCTGAATTATTCTGATAGTGGAGGAGAAAGCAAAGTCTTCAACTCACAACCCAGATGTGAATACCATCGTTCTTGCATATCTGATTACGTAATAACATTAATAGTTAAGGGTTTGTGTCAAATTGTATTTGTTTTACATTTTGAAATCTTGGGTTTTATTTTAACTATTTTCTCACCATCTTTTTAACATGACTGATCTTTGAAATGTTATACATTCCCCCTTCTTGGTGCCATTTTCTTAGTCCTTCCTAAACATGCTGTCTCCTGGTGCCCAAATGCCCTCAAAGCTTTTCCAACTCCATTTATCTACCTGAAAGACAGTACCTTAATATTTACCAGGTTACCAAGCAATGAGTGACATGACTGCCAAATCTGATGTAGTCCGAGCCTTGTATCAATATGCTTATTCTTCTGATATAGTTTCTGGAGCAAGGTCCCCAATTGATATTGTAACCCTACCACTTTAGCTATCCGCTAACTCTGCAGGTGATGGTTTAATCTTTTTCTTTCAAGGGAATATAGCTACCTGCTCGGAATCGTTAAAGTGATGCAGGAATAGAATAATAAACATCTAAGCTCAATTCATTGATAGATTTCAAACTATATGAAGTGCTAATCTACATTCAGGTAATATCTTGAGTAATAAGCACATAATAGATTTTTTGTAATAATTTCAGTATTTCTGGAGCAGGTGCAAAAGAAAAAGAAATGTGCATTGGTAACATATACCAGAAAAGCAGATCAGTCTTGTCAAATGGAAACAACGGTCTTAAAACTATTTGCTTGTGAATGTATAAACACAAAGTGTGGTTCAATTTCTGTAATTCATATTTCAGTTGTAATCAAGTATGTGCCAACTCCATGATTTTTGTCAATCAATTGTTTCAGCTTCATCCGGTGCTTGTGGCAATATTGATGTGTTCATAGTGCATAAAAATGTTCAAATCGATTAAATTGTTAATTTAGCTGATTTATTTTTAAGGATTTGAAAGCCAATGAATCTCGCTTGCAAGATATTAACAAGGTGGCAAATGATTTGGAGTCAGAGGGTCTGATGGTTGAAGAAGTGCAAGTAGCTCAGGTAACATAACATTCATCCACATCATCTCAGTAATAATTCAATGCCAAGCCAGATCAGTACTATACACAAACTCAACATCACTTGCTAAAATTGGGGGTTTTCATTTGGATGTCTTGGCAGTGCTCCTTGATAACTATGTGCTATTTTGCACAGCAGTTCCTTTTGGTTTATTTTGCCTTGTTTATTCTTTTGATTCTTATTACTTAACATGTTGAACACAAAAACATAAACATGAACAGGAGTGGGGCCTTGAGCCTGCTGCTCAATTTCGATCTGAGCATGGCTGATCCAACTTTGGCCTTAACATCACTAATTTCTCTGCATAACTTAAACTTCAATAGTCTGTCGGTCTCCACCTAGAATGAATTTGGCGTAATTTACTAATCCAACTATCCTCGTGTCATCAGCAAATATGGCTAAACTTCACTCTGTCCCTTCAAGTCATCAATATAGATTGTTATAGTTGTGGCCTCAGCCCTGATCCTTGTGGCGGCATCTCACTAGTTACTGATTACTACTCTGAAAATGACCCTGTCATCCTGATTGGTTTTCTGGCCAATTCCTTGTCCATGCCAGTATATTGCCCCAACCCCATGCTCTATTGTGCAATAATCTTTTATTTGGCATCTTCTAGACCTCTTACTGGAAATCCAGGTATACCACTGATACCTCTCCATCATTCTGTTTGTACATTCTCAAGTAACCCAAGCAGATTTGTCAAACCTGATTTCTCATTCAATGTTTACTACTTGAAAGTCTTGGGATTTTCCAAATGTCCCGTGAACCTCCATGAGAATGGATATTTTCCCAATGATAGGTGTTAGACTAACTGCCTGCTAATTCCTGCTTTGTTTCATTCTTGAATATTGGAATTACATTTGTGTTTTACCCAGTTATCTGGGATTCTAGAATGGATGGATTTGGCACATTTGCAGCCGGAACATCCACTTCTCTGCAGCCACTTTAGGACCCTAGGAAGCAGCCCATCAGATCCAGGGAACTTGTCATCTTTAATCTTTTTAAAGTAGATATTGACAGGTTCTTGATTTGTATGGGTGTCAAAAGTTATGGAGAGAAGGCAAGAGGATGGGGTTGAGAGTGAAAGATAGATCAGCCATGATTGAATGGTGGTGTAGACGCGTTGAGCTAAATGGCCTAATTCTGTTCCGAAGACTTAATTTAGTTTGCCCAGTACTCCTCTTCTAGTGATGAATAGACACAAAATGCTGGAGTAACTCAGCAGGTCAGACTACATTATCTCAGGAGAACATAGATAGGTGATGCTTCGGGTCAGGAAACTTCGTCAGACTGGTTTATTATTGTTAGAAATGTTTGTGTCGCCCAGGAATTCTTGATGAATGCTTGAACCGTCACTACAATACAAATAAAATAATATCTTATATTTATAACACTCTTTTAGATACCGTCATTCCGTCATCAGAATCATATAGATGAGCATGGGAGGACGAATTGGCTCAACCCATAACACAAGGCATATGGGACGAAAGTTTACAACACATACATCAATGCTCGTTAAACACTAGACACTCATTAATACAATTTAAAATATTACACAGACTACATTATTCGAAGACAAAATTAAACAGGATCTTCCCAAGTATCTCTCCTATTTGTGATAAATGTCAATTTCAAGAAGCCAATTTAACTCACACTTTTGTGACTTGTACAAATATGCAACATTTTTGGATCGATATTTTAAAAATCATTTCCAAAGTTATTGATAACCAACTGGATTTAGATCCAAAATTAATAATTTTAGGATTATCAGAACACGTTACAAGCTTTACGCTAAGTCAGAGACGCTTTCTTGACTACAGTTTAATAACTGCGAAAAAATTAATACTTAAATTTTGGGGAAAAACTAACCCCCACAATTAAAATGTGGATTACGGAAATGACCGAGACCTTGCATTTGGAAAAAATAAGGTTTGCCTTAATTGACAAACCAGATCTATTTTTTAAAATATGGTCTCCATTTATTGAATTTTTAAAAAAGTAAATGGGTTTGTCACAAAACTAAAATTTAAAACTAAAATTAAAACTTGAGTTTAGGGTTGGATGTACAACTATACTCATTAACTCCCGGATCTATCCCCATAATCTTTATGTTTGTAATTCTCTTTTTTTTTGCTTTAGACAATAGACAATAGACAATAGGTGCAGGAGTAGGCCATTCGGCCCTTCGTGCCAGCACCGCCATTCAATGTGATCATGGCTGATCATTCTCAATCAGTACCCCGTTCCTGCTTTCTCCCCATACCCCCTGACTCCGCTATCCTTAAGAGCTCTATCTAGCCCTCTCTTGAATGTATTCAGAGAATTGGCCTCCACTGCCCTCTGAGGCAGAGAATTCCACAGATTCACAACTCTCTGACTAAAAAAGTTTTTCCTCATCTCTGTTCTAAATGGCCTACCCCTTATTCTTAAACTGTGGCCCCTGGTTCTGGACTCCCCCAACATTGGGAACATGTTTCCTGCCTCTAATGTGTCCAACCCCTTAATAATTAGTTTATAGTCTTTTTTTTTCAGTCTCTTTTCATCTTTATTTTTTCTTAAAAAATTTAAAAATTGAAGCTATGTAAGAACTCTATAACCAGTTTGTCGTTTATTATAATTTGTACATGTGCTTTAAAAATAAATAAATAAATAAATAAATGTTTGTGTCTTCTGCTGTAAAGACAGGCCGAATATAAATTGGAATTTCTGCCATTTCCCTTATCCATTATTAATTCCCTAATATTGTACACAAATGGCCCAATGTTTATTTTAGCAACCATCCTTTTTTAATAGCTGGTGAACCTACTGCATTGATGTACTATTATTTGCTAGTTTATTCTCCTGATATTTTCTCTCTCCTGTAAATTGAGTGATCTTTCATAGTTTTCTGAAAATTTCCCACTTCTCTCGCCTTAGACTAATCTTTACAAAAGCTTATGCGTATTAATTTGATGTCAACCCCAACTCGTTTAGTTTGCCACAGATAGTGCATTCTTCTTGTAAAGTCTTTTGTTCTCACTGGAATATCCGATCATGTGCTACTACAATTTTATCTATTTACTAGACCAAGTGGACCCGATGGGCCCAAACCTCTCCTGCATTGGTGCAGCACCCTCTCCTCCCCCTCCCCCACCCTCTCCCTCCCCTCCCCCCCTCAACCTCTCCCCTCCTTCACTACACCCCTCCCTCCCATTCCTTCCCTAGGAGATAGATTTAAACTTTAAAATGTGAATAACTTTAAAAATATAGCGCCGATTTCAATTAAACCTCTTCCATTAGCACCAAAGGGACGACGGTGAGTAAGGTGGGCCTAAAATTGTCACGCTATCGTGTACCATTTTGGCTGTAGTTCAGGAACAAACAAACAAACAAACAATCGAGAGTTTTAGTATATAGATGTTTAGGTCAAGCTGAACGTTGTAATTTTACCTTCTAATCTCTGTTTTCTAGCGGATCTTTAACTTTAAGTATGTGATTAGATTTGAGCTTCAAAACACTCCGAGACTTTCTATATTTGACCAGTTCTGTGCTGACCCTCTTGTTGGTGTCATCAGCAAGCTTGGCGATTATTTACTCTTTTTCATCTTTAATTCATTTTGGCTATATAAAGAACAGCCCTAGTACTGAACTGTATTCCCTACTAATTGAAAATTTGGTCCTTCACTTCCTCTGGTTTAATCAATTTTATGACCATTGTTTACCTCCCAATTGCCATGATCAGTGGTGTGAAATATAGCAAGAAATATTATTCTTTGTTTCCTGTTCGAAACTTTGTTTCAATTGGAATTCACGTTTTCTGTTTTGCTACCATTTGTGTCTTTCCTGAAATCCCTGGACTCCAGTTGAGAAGGAAACTTCAACACTGATAAGCCATCTTAATCATGGGGCTTAAATTAAATATTAGTCACCCTCAGATCGGTCTATTGCAAGGAGATTTGGAGTCTTGAACCAGTTACATATTTGTGACTTTTCTGTTCCTTTTTCTTATTTCAGGAACAAGCTGTTCTATCATCTGCTCCTGGGGTTGTTAAGGTAAGAGTGCCAATATTTAAATGAGTTAATGGTATGAGGGGAAATATCAATTGTTATCTTGTAAACAGTGGTTATCTTGGCTGTAAATGATAGCTGCACAATTTCGGTCCATAAACTGATGTAAACACGAGACATGAGCATTGAAATTCTCATGCGTTGAAAGTGCTTTGGGTCATTGATCACCCTCTTTTTTTTGGGGGGGGGGGGGGGTGGGTTCATTGTTTCCTTGCTGCAAACTTCAATTGCATGTGCAATGACCAGATATTGCCTGAGGCTGGGTTTGGAACAAAGGAATGTTGAGATAGCCTGTGGTCAAGTCTATGTCCATGATTGGAACAGAATTGAAGCCCTGTACTGTCATAGGGGATTGTTGGGGAGTGATTGGTTGGGTGGAGAATTATTGGTTAGAGATTGGAGAAGAGAAATAGGGACAAGACTAGGTTCAGTGGAATGCAGACGAGGAATTAGAGACCTATGCTACGGCTTGTGGAGCAAGGGATTGGGGATCAGGATTTGGCCAGTAGTGGAGAGGGGAATTTGGGATGGATGCTGGGCAGTCGGAGAGAATGTACTGCGGCCTTGGGATCTGGTAGTATTAGGACTTGGGTTTGGGATTCATGGATATAGTGGGGGATGTTTAGGACTGGTGTAGTGGTCTACACAATGTGGTGAGGAGGAGCAGGGAAAGCTGGGAAGAAAATTTGAGGTAAATGTGGAACTTCATTGGAATTGGTCCTAATTTAACAAAATAGAAAAAGCCAAAAGCACTCAGTAGGTTTGTGGTTTTCAAAAAGAAATGCGAACTGCTTTACTACTTGTTTTGAACATTGCTTTTTTTCCAATTTAAGGCATTAAAATTGTGCGTTAATTTGCAGTTGTAATAATCACTTGTCAAGTCTTAATCACAGTTTATTATCAGACTAGATTTGAGCTTTATACTCTCCTGCTGGGTTTTATTGTCTTTTATTTTGGCATCTTTGCAATTTAAGGTGCATTTACAAGGGAGAAAATTTGCTCTGGTGTGATTTTTTTCTTTTCAAAATTTAATACGATTAGACAAGTTTCATGAAGACAAAAAATAGAGGAAAGTTACTGTTTTTCTTGTGTATTTCTTATCTTATAACTGCAATACCATGAATACTGTATGAAAATAGTATTGGGAGGAATTTGACGTAATTGAAAGGGAATCTTGTAATTCCTATCTTGTTTAAATCCATATTGGACATGAGCTGCATATGGTTTTGTGATTTATGCCATATTGATACATTGGCTGTATTGATTTATATGCATGTGTATTTTACATTTTATTATCTGTATTTTCTCACTTAAAAAGCTTGTAATTTTTTCCCCCTAGGATGAATCTGATTCAAAAACTGCATCACCATGGAAGGTATGAGTTTTCTTTTCAAGGATCCTGCACTATTTTCCTGAAAAACTACCTGATTTGTGCAATTCTTTCATTTTCCAGAGGCCATCAGTTGGTGTAATTCTACCTGATTCTACCACTTTTGATTCGGTTTCTTTCAAGACTTTCTCAACTCTGCCCTCGGCCAAGGCCACTGTTATACAGTGACTGGAAACAAAATAGTGGACAACTTTATTCTTTGCACTAGTCTTTGAAAGTTGTATATGGTAGCTTTTCCAGTTGCTTACTTTCTACTGGTATGAACTGCAAAGTCTGAAATACTGATGAATTCCATTTTGACATCAGCTGCAGCTTGCTGTCAATCAGTCTATTCCTTTAGGATAAATTTGTTGTTGTGACAAATTAAAAAACATTTCAGTTTGCAGCTTGACAGGAATTTCTTCTTCCTTGTTCTCACTAATTTTCTGAAAGGAGAGGGTGATGGTGGAAGGTTGCTTTTATTGTTATTGTTTGTCATCTATATCAATGATTTGAAGAAGAATGTGCAACGCATGGTTAGTAAGTTTGCAGATGACACTAAAATAAGTGGTATCAGAGACGCTGAAGAAGGCTATCAAGAATTACAATGGGATCTTGATTAACTGGGTTAGTCGGCTGAAAAATGTCAGATGCCTTTCCATTCGGATAAATGCAACATGTTGCATTTCGTGAAATCAAACCAGAGTTGCATGAATGGTCGTGCCCTGAGAAGTGTTATAGGCATAGGAGTACAAGTACCTAGTTCCCTGAAAGTGGTGTAACAGGTGGACAAGGTGGTGAAGAAAGCTTTTGGCATGCTGGCCTTAATCAATAAGGGCATTGGGTGTAGAAGTTGGGATATTATGCTGCTGCTGTACAAGACATTGGTGAGGCCACACTTATGATTGAGGCAGGTACAATGACAACATTAAAATGACATTTAGACAGTTACTTGGATAGGAAAGGTTTAGTAGGATATGGGTCAAACAAAGGCAAATGGGACTAGCATTTTGGGGCATCTTGGTTGGCATAGACTAATTGGGTCAATGTCCTGTTTCCATTACTCTGTAGAGGGTTGCCAATGTGTAATTTCCAGAAGATATCAAGGAACACCTGATGACTAAACACCAAGTCACAGCTTGCAGTACTGTAAACTTAAGCAAACTGGAATCTTTTTATTTGCCTCCAAGATAAAATTAAGAAACTGTTAACTGTTTTTGCAAAACCAAACTTCGAAGCGCTTTTATTTGTGGAAGAGCTCGCGTCTTTCACTATTCTCATCTCATCATTATACTCGTCTGTACCTTTTTAACCTGGTGTTTGTGATTCATAATTAATTGTAACGTTGGCTTGGGAAGGCTTTATTAATTGTGGATATAGATGATTTAATGGTGTGGGGTGTCACCTGCATTTCCCATTCTGCACTTTCTCATGCAGTCCATCGAAAATGAATTCTAAATGAATAGCTGTTGATGTTGGTCTCTTGCATGTTGGTCTCTTGGTTCTAAATAGGGATATTTCTAATTTTAACATTTCTCTTCACTAACTGATGGATCGTGACTGGTTCGGTTTTCTGCTGCTGTGACTTATGGTTGCAATTAGTCTGCGCGACTGATGATACAAGCGGTGACTAACTTTAATGCCATCAAGGTAAGAACTAATGGAGCTCCTGCTTGTTGTCACTGCCTCTTCTCTGTGTTTCTCAAGACTTTTGTATTTTGCTCATTTGTTGAAGTGCCCTGTTGAACTGTCAGTTTGGTTATTTATGGCCAAGTTCTCATCATCTGTACTAGTTAATAAACTAGTCTTGAAACAGGATGCCAATTATTCCAACTGAACTAAATTGCTATGAATAATAGTGAGGTGGTGTTCTGGTGTTATAAGTTAACCCTTTGCTTCAATTTATGTTTTTTTCCTGTGCATGCATATGTATTTTGCAACATCATAGAAAAGTAGCTGCACTGCAAGGGTAGAGATGGTGAGAAGATGAAGATCTAGCAGAAATTAAATGTTAATAAATCAAGTAACTCTATTTAGATGATACTTGAACTACATTGTTAAAATATAACAGATTAAACCAATGAAAGGATTACATTTACAGTGATATGTCTGTGTGGATTTTGTTGATTTGTATCTTTCCATTATTGTCAGGAACTGAATGAACGCTGGAAGTCACTGCAACAGCTGGCTGAGGAACGTAGCCAGGTCTTGGGAAGTGCACACGAGGTACAGAGATTCCACAGGTGAGTAGCTGTGTTAGATTCAAATAAATGAAATGCAGGAATAAATGGGTTTTGGTGAATTAACTTTATTTAATTGCAAAGGTATTTATAATTAAATAATTGGTAAGATTGACTTGATAGTTTTTTTTCTGTACAAGTAAATCATTAATAATGGCTTAAAATACTTTTTTTAAAATTGTGCAGAGATGCTGACGAAACCAAGGAGTGGATCGAAGAAAAAAATCAAGCTTTGAACACTGATAATTATGGACATGACCTTGCAAGTGTTCAGGCTCTGCAGCGCAAACATGAGGGATTTGAGCGGGACCTTGCTGCTCTGGGAGATAAAGTGAGCTGGAATTTTGGTCTGCATTAAATGTCCTAGTTTAAATTCTTTCTGAAAATGGTCTGTTACTTCCAATGTAAATAGCAGGCTTGTTTTTGTAAATGTCTGATTTGACTGAATCTCCAGGATGCATTTAAAAGAGAAAAATCATTATCTCCACCTTAAAGCAGCAGTACAAATTCAACGGCATTCTTTTCTAAAATCAAAATTGAACTAAATACAGAGAAATTTGATATATCCTAATTCATACAGGAACCAAAATTTAGCCTAATGCATCAAATGCTGGTCCAAAATTTATTTTTGTGTGTTTTCCAGTGGGATTTGTTACCTGACCGAATTTTAATTGTTGAATGCAGGTGAATTCTCTGGGAGAAACTGCAAACCGATTGATTCAATCTCATCCGGAGTCAGTTGAGGATGTCCAAGAAAAATGCACAGAACTGAATCAGGCCTGGACTAACCTGGTGGAGCGTGCTGACCAGCGTAAAGGAAAATTGAACGATTCTCATGACTTGCAGCGTTTCTTGAGTGATTTCAGGTAACCTGGTAACTCTAGGCTTTCTTGTAAAGTGCATGTTGGTGGTTATTTTGTTACATGTTGTCACTGCATAGATATAACTGGAACACCAACCTGCAATGTTGATAGAACAGTACAGTATAGGAACAGGCCCTTCGGCCCACTATGTCCATGCTAAATATGATACCAAATTAAACTATTTTCCTCTGACCTGGTGCGTGTTCCAACTTGTGTGTTTAAAAAAACTTGCCGTGCACATCTCCTTTAAACTTTGCCCCTCTCACTGTAAAGTTTTGCCCTCCAGTCTTTGACATTCCTATACAAGGAAAAACTATGTGTCTCATAATTTTATATACTCCTGTCAGGTTTCCCATCTGTCTCCAATGCCCCAAAGAAAACAAACCAAGTTAGTCCAAACTCTCCTTGTAGCTTTAAAAAAAGCCTTAAAATGCTGGAGCAACAATGGATCAGGCAGCGTTTCTGGAGGATGTGGATTGATGATGTTTTGGGTCGGGACCCTTCTCTACGGGACAAGGGTCGCAACCTTTCTCCAATTTCTGTTTCCCTTAAGGCACTTGAAAATCTCACTCGTACTAGCCTGAATCTTCTAAATTTGAGAGAATATGACCCAAGTTTGTGTAATTTTGCATAATTTAAAATTTAAAATCTATGTTGTATTCTGGTAAATCTTTGTCTTTCCTCCAAGGCTTGTATTAATTTCTTAAGACTTGGTACTGCTCACAGTATTCAAGAAACCTGGACCTGGTATATCTGAGACATGACTTCCCAGTGTGGAAATAATCCTGTACTAAGACCATGTTATTTTTCCCACTTTGCTCTCAACTCTTCCTATAGTCTACCGTAAGGAACACACAATATCACAGGGAGAATGTGCAAACTCCAGGTAGCACTGAAGGTCATGATGGAACCCAGGTGGCTAGAATTGAGGCTGCAGCAGTAGTTGAACCGCTGCTAATATTTTTCTCTTTTTACATTGAAAGTGATAACGATGTTGAAACATGCATTTCCCATACTAGAACCCAACAACAAACTCAAACTGCCTCCTTGGATATGAATTGTAAAACATTCACATTTGCCTTGAGGAAAGAGCTGTTAGAGGTTATGGTTAACTCATCCAATTACTGTTTTCACAGGGACCTTATGTCCTGGATAAATGGAATCCGAGGATTGGTGTCTTCCGAGGAACTTGCCAAGGATGTAACGGGAGCAGAGGCCCTTTTGGAGAGACACCAGGTGATTAAAAATCTAAACTGATTCTTTTCCCAAAGTTGTGATCATTGGAAGATCATAGGCAATGGATCTTTGGTAAGGTAATCCAGCAGAGAATTTCCAGAGTACGGAACAGTACCAGAAAGTATTGTAATTTTAACACACTTAAAATCTTAAAGTGGGGCACTTTCTCTCTTGAAAAAAAAAGTTCATTTTCATAACTATTTTGCTAACTACAACAATCCTGTTCTCATAAATACATCAATGTGTTTTGCTAATATTTCCGATTCCAATGGTTTTTATTTTAGCAGAAATCTGTGATTTCATGGTGTGTGCGCAGGATTGCTGATTGAGGAATGACAAACTATGAAACAATTTTCTTCAGGTAATACTGCTCTTAACTGTGTTTTATTTCTCTCACTCTTACCCTTGGGGTGCTACAGGAACACCGTACTGAGATTGATGCCAGGGCAGGCACGTTCCAGGCATTTGAACAGTTTGGACATCAGCTCTTGGCTCGTGGGCACTATGCTTGTCCTGAAATTAGGGAGAAACTGGATATCCTGGAGCGTGAACGCGCAGATTTGGAGAAAGCCTGGATCCAGCGCAGAATGATGTTGGATCAGTGTCTGGAGTTGCAGGTAATTAGATCACAATGTGTTTTCAAGTAATTAACTGTATAGTTGATACACTAAATCTGTGGAAGTGAGTTTTGTTACTGTGGTTAAGATCTCAGTTAAAAGGTATTAATTTTGTTAGTCAAAACTACAAAAGTAAATATTTTCTGGTAGATTTAGAACCAGATGTAATCAATTTTCTGATTTATCTGTTTCCAAATGGTGCATTTCAGATTTTGTCATCTGGTTGCTGACTCCTGTTTCCTGAATATCTCTTTATCATTTCTCCTTATCCTTAAGTCTTTTATTTGTGCTTGAGTTTAATGTATACCGGAACTTGTTTTTTCCAATCCTAACATTACCCCTCGTCTTTAATTCGCAATTACCAGCAGCAGATTGAGCTATTGGGCCTTGAAATATTCTCCAGAATTGTCATTTTGATGTTCTGGTACTCTTGGATAAATTCATCAGATCTGCATTCCTGGCTGACAAGAGAATTTGGATTGGAGAATTGATGCAATGGTGTTGTAACCCTGCCTTGCATCCTAGCTGTGTGGGAATGGGTGTATTTATACTTTCTGCAAAAAGTTGCACTTCCTTACAGTTCTTTTCTCCTTTTGTAGCTGTTTAACCGTGACTGTGAGCAAGCTGAGAATTGGATGGCAGCACGTGAGGCATTCTTAGCCAGTGACGACAAAGGTGATTCCCTGGACAGTGTGGAAGCCCTCATCAAGAAACATGAAGATTTTGATAAAGCCATAACTGTGCAGGTAATTTGGGGAAACAAATCTGCTGCAGCATAACAATTTATAGAAATAATGTACAAGGCGAGATTGAGTAGATTGAGCCTGTTTTCTCCCGAGTTTAAAAGAATGAGAGGTAATATCATTAAATCTTGAATCTACCGTGGCAGCCTCAGACCAAAACATCAAGGACCAGGAGTCAATGTCTCAAAATAAGTGGTAGGCCATATAGTGCTATGTTGAGGGGAAATGTCTTTGTTTAGAGTGTGATGAATCTTTAGAATTCTCTGGTCCAGTGAATTGTGCAGACTCAACTGTTGAATTTTAAAACCGAAATCACTAACATTTCTGGATATTAAGAAAATCAAGGCAAACAAGGATAGTGCAAGAAAATTGAGCTGGGGAGGAGATCAGGCACATAATAAATGGCAGAATGTTTGCGATGGGGTATGTGGCCTACATTGAATAATGTACAAGTAGTCATGTCACATTTGATCATGAGAAATGCGAAGATATTTCGAGTGGGGAGATATTAAAAGATGTTCGAAAGAACGGTGGCGCAGTGGTTGCTGCCTTGCGGCGCTTGCAGTGCCAGTGACCCAGGTTCGATCCCGACTACGGGTGCTTTCTGTATGGAATTTGTACGTTCTTTCTGTGACCGTGTGGTTTTCTCCGAGATCTTTGGTTTCCTCCCACACTCCAAAGACGTACAGGTTTGTAGGTTAATTGACTTGGTATAAGTGTAAATTGTCCCAGTGTGTAGGATAGTGTTAATGTCTGAGGATCGCTGGTCGGTGCGTACTCGGTGGGCAGAAGGGCCTGTTCCTGTGCTGTATCTCTGAACTAAAAAAACTAAACTAAACTAAAGAAAGATCTTTTGAGAATGAAGAGAGAAATAAAGTAAGGTAGAGCAGTTTGGAAGAGAATTCCAGTGTGTACCGGCATAAATGCTGGAAATTGGGGAACTAGATTTTTATATGATGTAGAAAAAAGTTAATTTCTGGTAATCACTAAGGAATTTCCAGATAGAAACATATTTCTGTCTCGTGGGATTTCAACCATTTTGATTGTGCGCAAACTTTACCTACTTATCAATACAGTGACATCCAGTGGCTGGAACTGGATATTTCAACACAATTGATCTTCAATAAGGATTGTTCTGTTGATTATTGTGTCAGCATACTTCATCTTCATTAAGAACCATTTACATATTTAGCATGAAGCCTTGTTGATTGCATTCTGCAGCTACTAAAAGATTTAGATATTGTGATGTAAAATTTCAGTCACTAAGGCGTAGGATTCAAATTGCCTGGCCCAAAGTAACCGAACAGAAATTAATAAGTTTTAAAAAAAATACGTGGAGTTATGATGCTTGGCCCACTTGAATTCCAAGGGAAATGGTCGTGGTTAATTGCCAGAAAATACAAATTGCAATCCATATTCTATGTAACTTTTGTAACTTATTTTTACTACCAAAGTAGTAAAGTACTAAATACCAAGATGGTATTCTTTGACAACCCTGTAAACTCTGATCAATAGAACATAGCCATGTGTGAATCTGAAAAAGCTTTGGGTTGGAAGCTGCTGTAAATGTGGCTCATGTTTGCTTTACATGTGATAGGAGGAGAAAATTGCAGCACTGCAAGCCTTTGCTGACCAGCTGATCGGTTCTGAACATTATGCAAAGGGAGATATTTCAAAACGTCGCAATGAGGTATTAGATAGGTGAGTGATTTAGTGTACAAGATATTGATTTAACCAATTTTTGATGTTTCCGGTCAAAGAACTTGGATTATTTTAAAGTAATGGATTCAGCAATTGGAAACTTTTTTTCCAATATATCTGGCATTGATACTGTCACAAATAGGTTTGTGATCCAGCTACATCCATAAACAAACACTTGTTTTTGAACAGGAGCAGGTCTGCATTGTTAAATCACAGGTAAACCCGAGTGCAAGAATAACACAGTATGCTTCCAAAAATAGTGATGCCAAATAGTGTCTCCTCTTGATGGAAGTGGATTTTCTGTTTGCAGCAATGCTGAAGGGTCCACTGGATCTTGAATGGTCCACCTCTGTGTTCGACTAGCTTGGTCCCAATCAAAGCAGGATACCATTTGTAAAGACCTTTCTGTTCGTAATCTCTCAAAGTCTCCAAATGTACTTCCACTTCATAATTTAATTTTCCTTGCTGTCCCCCCGGCATCATGCATACATACAAAGCAGAAACAGGTGGGTTTGCTCAACCCCTCTAGCCAGCTCCACCATTCAGTGCCATCATGGTTAATATCATAATCTCAAATCCATTCTCCTGCCCCACTAGTATGTCTTTTACGCTATTTCTACTATTGCCCTGAGAGGAAGAATGTTTGAAAGGCTTCTGACCTTCAGGGAGAAAAGCCTTTGTGTTGCTCCTGTCTTAAATGGTCAACCCCTCCTTTTTGAAAAGTAATTTGTACTTCTCAATAACATCTTCTCCACATCCACACTTTCAAGATCTCTCTCAAAATTTAATGTTTAAGTCAAGTGCTTTCATTTTTCTGAACTCCAGCAGGTATCTCAGTCTGTCCAATCTGAAGCCTTTTGCAGATGTCTGTCTAATAAACCTCCATTTACATCCTTTAAAAAAAAAGGAAATCGTAATGTACATATCACCGCAGATGTGGTCTTGTTCATTCCCAAGATGATGAAAGTCAAACCTCCCTATGTTTGTATTCAATGCCCCTCACTATAATTAAGAAGATCCTGTCATATTTTCTAACCACTTATGGTACACCAATACCTTCATGCTAGTCTTTGACGAGTTATACAGTAGGATACCATGATTTGTTTATTCTCACCTCCTGAAATGTGAAAGGAGTTCTTGGAAACCAAAAGGTACTGTGTAGACTTCAACCTCTCGTGTGCATCTGAGGGTTTCTTGTGTGCCTTTTTCCCCTCATTGTTACAATGCCTTGATAGGTGGCGGCGCTTGAAAGCTCAGATGATTGAGAAAAGATCAAAGCTTGGGGAATCGCAGACCCTCCAGCAATTTAGCCGAGATGTCGATGAAATCGAGGCCTGGATCAGTGAGAAGCTTCAGACGGCAACTGATGAATCTTACAAAGATCCCACAAACATTCAGGTAACTAACTTTAAAATGTTTCTCTTCCTCTGAGCCCCAAGCTTTGCATATAGGTATCCCCTGCTCAGAGATCAGTTACCTATTTTGAAACTTTGGTGCAGCTGTACCAAAGGAGTAACAGAGATGCAGAGGAACTCCCTGGATTTTTTAAAAAAACTTTAAAAAGCACTACTACTACTTTGAGGAAAGGTCTTTGGCCTCTGCCCAATACCGTCTCATCTTAATGCCCTTAACACTTGGAAACACTCTGCTCTGAGCACTGATCACTGACCTACCTTTCTGAGATAAATCTTTTGAACTGAAGACCTTTTTGGCTTGTTTGTATTATATGAATGGAAATTTTAATTGCGCCTCATATTTTAACCATTCAATATTGATGTAATCTTTTCTCTTAATCTGTTTTTAGCTATCCAAACTGCTGGTAAGTGATTGGTGGCTTTTGTTTAACCCAGGTTTATGTTTTGTCTTAATTTAAGTACTATATTGAATTTGTTAGATTGTGTTTTATATAAACATAACCCTTTCCATTTGCTGCTTGCAGTTTTACTGAGTGTCTTGTGATTTAAAAAAAAAATTGATGCTTCTGTCATATTGCTGTTGCTTCTGGCAATTATAGTCTTTTGTGTGTCTGTGGTGTAACAGATAATTCTGCTGATCCAACTATCTCGTATTTGGTTTTAAATTAATGCTGAAGAAATTAAATCAATTGAATGTCCTTGTTGCTGGGAACTGCTGATTGGTGATTTTTGGTGTGTGTGGTGTATCCGTGTTCATTGTTATAATCCCAATTGTGATTTCCTCTGAGACCTTATGAAGGGGTTATCTTCTTTCTGAGGTAAAATTAATCTTTGACGATAAAACTTGGTTACAATATCATTAACATCTGATCCAACACAAACTTATTTGGCCTTTGCAAATTATAAAAATAATTCAAAATTCTGATATAGCTGAGATGCGCTGTAAATAGAAAGTGGAAAGACTGGAATTCCAAGGGAAGAAATAATTTTGATATCTTTCAGGACAAAGTCACATCACTTTAAAACTACTACAAAATACCTTTTGTAGCAGATGGTGTGACAAAAGGTCTCAGAAGGAATCTGAATGCTGACCACCTGTGTAGTGAATGTTGTGTTACTCCTCCACAGAGCAAACACCAGAAGCATCAAGCATTTGAAGCAGAGCTTCATGCCAATGCCGACAGAATCCGTGGGGTCATTGACATGGGGAAATCGTTGATTGACCAAGGAGCTTGTGCTGGTAGTGAAGATGCTGTCCAGGTAATTGCAGTACATAAGTAACTTGGATATCGAAACACCAGAAGTAAATTTGTCATGTACATTATCACTGACTGGACAATGAAGATAACAGCTCTTGATTTTCTTGGCAATTAAGTATTTAGGGGGTTGGCCGATGAAAACAGAATTTCTAATTCTTCTGGGAAAGACGGGGTTGCACTTAACATCCATTCACATTTCAACACTCTAAGCAACAACAACCTAAAGTAAGGTACCTGGTGTTCTTTTGGTATTTGATGTATTACTTCTGCATCTTGAAGTGGCTGGGTCTGCACACAGGTATTTTTGATGTGCAGCATCTTTTAGTTGCTTCAATGAAAACGATTAGCAGAGGAATCAAAGGCGAATCAAAGTAAATACACAATACATTTTGTAGGATTCATTACACTCTATATCTGCCAATATACTTGAAGTAGCTTATTTCAGGTCCTGAATTTTGAAAAGTTCAATTATTATGTTGGATTCCATTTTTGCCAACCGTAAAGTATTTGGGCAACTTACCTCAGAGTTTTATGTACTGGGCTAGTTGCATGCTAACCCTTTAATGACACAAACATGAAGGATAACCTATATACTACAAGCTGTGCTTTTGGGGAACAATGTGTCCCCCCTATGAAAATATGAGAAAACACTCCAATATGCTTGTGCAAATGCTTTACTTTGACTTGGAATAGCAATTGCCGTTAGAAACTATGATTTTAAGATCATTGTTCATTGTCTGTGTACGTGTGGATAGTTATGTAGATGAGATGAGGATACTTGGCGACATGTACTATCAGCAGATTGTTTCTTTATGGGATTGATTTAGCAAGATTAACTAGTGACTGACAAGCTGGTTGAATATCCCTCTGTCTCATAGGCCCGTTTGGGAACACTGGGTAACCAATGGGGGGATTTGGTGCAGAAATCAGCAGAAAAAAGTCAGAAGCTGAAAGAGGCCAATAAGCAGCAAAATTTCAACACTGGAATCAAAGACTTCGACTTCTGGCTATCTGAGGTAAGTGGATCTACACAATATTGTCCACATTTTTAGATTTTGACATTAAATCGATAGTTTCATTTCATTGGCTTTGGAAATGGCTGCAATTGTCTGTATTAAAAAAATAATCTTGCAAAGTAGAGTGAATAAGAAGATTGCAGTTTGGAGAGTCAAGACATGGGTGTTTTTTGGATACAGTTGGCTATGGAGGGTATTGTGGCACATTCGGTCTAGTATTTGGTGATGGGAGGGCATACAAGACACTTCCTGCAAGGTGGGATTGGCACGAGATTGATTTAAAAAAATTAAAATTTTGATTAATATCTTTCATCTGATTGTTCTGTTAGCTTTGGGGAAGTAAGAAAATGTAAGTCCTCAACATCCTTTCCATGTTGGACATTATTATGTCAAGAAACAATGGAATGCATAAAGAGCAAATCCAAATCCCTGCCTGGATATTCAGGTTGGGATGTTGCAGTTGTATAAAACATTGGTGAGGCTGCCCTTGGGGTATTTAGCTTTGGTCAGCCTGCTACAGAAAATATGCCATTCAGATGGAAAGATTTCAAGGATGTTGCCAGGATTCAAGAGACTGATGAGTTATAAGGAGAAGTTGCGCGGTCTTGGACTTTGTCCCATAGAGTTTATCCCTTAGAGATATCTGAAATCAAGAGGGGTGTAGATAAGGTGACTGCACAGTCTTTTTCCCAGTATTGGGGAATCAAGAACTAGAGGGTATAGATTTGAGGTGAGAAGGAAAAGACTTAATAGGAACCTAAGTGGCAATTTTTACGACACAATTTAGTGTGTATATGGAACGAGGTGCCAGAGGAAACAGCTAAGGCAAGGTACTATGATATCATTTAAAAGACACTTGGACAGGTATATGGATAGGAAAGGTTTAGGAAGATATGGGTCAAACAGGCTAATTGGATTATTTTAGATGGACATTTCGGTTAGCTTCGACAAGTTGGACCGAAGGGCCTGCTTAAATGCTCTGTGGCTCTTAACATTAGCTACCCTCATTTTTGTTGACTTGAAATTGTGTAAGAGTACAGGCATACTGAATACCTTTTTGTCCTGAATGTTGTCGTGATTTAAAAAATATATATCTTTGTTACTGAAACACTGGTTTCTCCATCTTGTCCAAGCCAACCAAGATGCCCATCTAAAATAATCCAATTTGCCTGTTTGACCCATATCTTCCAAAACCTTTCCTATCGAAGGGCCAAATGACCTCCTGCACCTATTTTCTATGTTTCCATTTGAAAAATGTCACAATCTAATTAAAAGAGTTTATTGTTAAATGGGTGCACACAGCTTGATAAAGGTCTGGTGCTGTGCTCTGAGTTGAAAGCCAGAGTTCCATGCTTATGTTGCACTTCTGTCAATGAGAACCTTTGCCCCATTTTCCTTATAGTCGATCCTATTTTAATTTGGACCAGCATACACGATTGTTTATATGAGTCCTAGCATCTGCAGCTGACCCAACTGTAATTAAGAAAAGCTCAGGCAGACAAAAGGACCAGTGACCATCCCCTTGATGTAATGCATGGCTGATTCTTTGTCGTGTCGAGACCTTTTTGTACATATAGTCTTCTATGTACTTCCATGTATTGTAACATTAATAAGTAATGACAACATAATGTTGTACTTCTGGTCATTGTATACTTCCTATTAGCAGCTGATAGGAAGAACAGTAATAGAATGTGAATTGAATATCCAGAACCTGGCCTATAAATCCACACCTGGCCTATAAATGTGAAAGGTTCTTGACGGATAAACCCCCCAAATTCCCCCCCAAAAAATCAATTTTGAATTTGTGAATGATTGTTTAGCTTTATGCTGCTTTTTTGTATGAACCTGTTCTATCAATATTTCTGTCGCTAAGATCCTTGCACCTGTCGCTTGAGATGTTTATTTCCATTTTTTAATCATGGTACTGAGTCACATTTTGTGTTTTTAATTTACAGGTGGAAGCTCTACTGGCCTCTGAGGACTATGGGAAGGACCTGGCATCAGTAAATAACCTACTGAAGAAACACCAGCTTCTCGAAGCTGACATTAGTGCGCATGAGGTAAGGATGTGCTCTAAGGAAGTTGTGCTCTAATTGCAAATAAAAGCGACTGAAATGTTGTTAGGGAGCATGATCGTTAAGCAGAGTCACAGGTGTAGAACTGTTAATGGATCATTTGGGCTCATGTACCCCTGGGAATATGCTAGTTCAGCTTTCTGCTCTGGGCTGTGTAATAAAGCTGTGTAATAGACCTATTGACAGCTCCTTAAAAGACCACTCCTTATTTAGCACCCTGCATTTTATTCCATTTGTCCTTTTTCATTTGTATTTACATGAAGCATTTTAAAATTCATAATGCTTACTGCTCCAAAAGAATATTTGGTTTGGCCAAAGTCGTTGCTTACACTGGGCAGTTTATCGAAACACATAGTTTGCTTAAAAATTGCAGCTTTTGTTTTAATGGCTTGATTGCTACTTTACAAACATGATTCAGTTTGATGATATCATAGGCGTACTTTTCTAAATAGTTTAATTACTTGATTGTTTTAGGACCGTCTGAAAGACTTGAATCTTCAGGCTGATAGCCTCATGTCCAGTGATGCCTTTGACACCACCCAAGTAAAGGACAAACGCACTGCAGTGAACATTCGGTTTCAAAAAATTAAAAATATGGCCACAACTCGTCGTGCTAACCTGAATGAATCACATAGACTTCACCAATTCTTCCGTGATTTGGATGACGAGGAATCTTGGTTAAAGTGAGTTGGAAAGGGCTTTTGAATGCTTTAGAAGTGATGATGTTCTGTTAAAATAGTGGTAATCAATTAAATTATGTTGAGCCACTTCAACCTGAAAATCTTATAACTAGTTAGCAGGGATTCCATCACTGTAAAAGTGATGCGGGATGATGCATTTTCTTTTTATTTGGACAGGGAGAAGAAATTGCTTGTGAGTTCCGAAGATTACGGACGGGATCTGACTGGAGTACAGAACTTGAAGAAGAAGCATAAACGTCTGGAAGCAGAGCTGGCTGCACATGACCCAGCAATCCAGGTTTGAATAAAAAATTGACCTAACATTGATGGCCTAACACAACTTTTGAAGGGATGGTTTGTCAATAAATGTATATACTGGTATATCATTGTACCAAATTAACAATTGACAAGTCTTGGATGAATGCCTTTGGCTATGTAAACTGTGGGTTAACTTGAATCAAATCATAGAATGGTATTGTAGAGAAAGAGCAATTCATGAATCTCACTTCCCTGTTATTCCCTATGAAAATGGCATTTAAGAGGCTGTTAAATGGGCACGAGGATATGCAGGGAATGAAAGGATATGGATCACGTGCAGGCAGAGTGGATTAGTTCAACTTGGCACGACATGGATATTATGTGTTGAAGGGCTTGTTTCTGTGTTGTTTTGTGTATCTATATTGAGTATTTTTCCAATTCCCTTTCCGAAGGTTACTATTGAATCTCTGTCCACGATCCTATTAGCCAATCTATATTGGAAAATTACACAATATAGATACATAAAACTACAACACAAAAACAGATCCTTCAGCGCATCTTTTAAACACTTATGTAGGAAAACAAATGTCATGCAGACTTTCCCCTAGTTATTGACCCTCTAAAGCAGTTTCTCTTTTATTTACATTGGCTGGCCAGTCCCGGCACCCCAATAGAGAATTACTTGAGTGCAGGCTACTTTGACATGGGGATCTGAGCCATGTTTGATTATTAAACAAAATTAAGGTGCGGCTGTTGATTTACCACAGAATTAAACATCCAACTCCCGACATTTCAGTGACACTAAAACTACCGTCCGTATGAAAAGATTGTCTCTCGGATACTTTTTAAATCTTTACCCTCTCTCCTTAAATCTATACCCTCTAATTCTTGATTTCCCCTACCCTGGGAAACGTCTATTCATTGTTAACATTAATTCTAGATGGGATACTCATGGTTGTTGTTCTTTTGCAATAGTCTGTACTGGAAACTGGAAATAAGTTGTCTGATGATAATACGATTGGAAAGGATGAAATTCAGCAGAGACTGTCACAGTTTGTGGCACACTGGAAGGAGTTGAAGGAATTTGCTGCTGCTCGGTATGTTTGTCTTTTCCATCTTGGCTTTCAGGGGCTGAGTTTTTGTTGAGTTGTAATGCTTTAATTAGCTTATTGCAGACATGGTTGGTGTATGGAAGGTGCAAAAAGTCTAAAATGCAGCAAACATATTCGATATCTGGAGAGAATGAACAAATTCTTGTTTCAGACCTGGGTTTTAAAAAAGGACCTATTTTATCATACCATTTGTAATCACAGTGACTTACAGTCAATCAAGTATTTGAAATGTCGTCTCTATTGTCAGAGTGAGGTTAAATGCAAATTGGAGGAACAGCATCTCCTTTTTTGCATGGGCAGCTTTCAGCCCAGTGGTATGAATATTGATTTCGCTAACTTCAAGTAACCCCAGCATTCCCCCTCTCTCCATCCCTCCCCCACCCAAATTGCACCAGCTTCTCGTTTTCATCCAACAAACGGCTAACAATGGCCTGTTCCCTTTATCATCATTACTTTTTTGCATATCTTTCATTCATTGTTCTTGATCTCTCAACATCATCGTCTATATCTCTCCATTCCCTTTCCCCTGACTAGTCTGAAGAAAGGTCTTGACCCGAAATGTCACCCATTCCTTCTCTCCAGAGATGTTGCTGGCTTTTTGTGTCTATCTTCGGCTTAAATTAGCATCTGCAGTTCCTTCCCACACATTTGAAATGTCATCACTTCTCTGCAGCAGAAATGGAAACATTTAGATAGGATCATGGGAAGAAAAACAAATTAAATAGTTCATACACAAGCAACTAATTAAATATCTTGTGATTGAAGATCATTAGTGCTTTATTAAAAAATCAAACCATCAAGACAAATGAGAGATGTGTTAAAACAAAAGCAAAACATGTAAACAAATCTATCACAAGAATATTCAATAAGGAATTTATATTTATATTTTGTTTTTAACTGAGAAAATGTCTTGTGATGTTTCCCATCGATGGCAAAGTTATTTTGTTATTCTCCCTGTTCCTTTCTCAAAATCTAGTAAGATGTTTCCTAATTTTTCCATGCTGATAAGGATCAATAAAACTCATGTTTTATGATAGTGATACTGAAAGCATGGAACTGGTGTATTGTTTGTATAAATGCAAATAAGTCAAACTGTTTTTATTGCAGAGGACAACGCCTGGAAGAATCCTTGGAATACCAGCAGTTTGTCGCAAATGTTGAGGAAGAGGAGGCATGGATCAATGAGAAGTTGAACTTGGTGGCAAGCGAGGATTATGGAGATACACTTGCTGCTGTCCAGGTCAGTGTTTGGTGATTTGCCATTTTAACCCATTTGTTAATATTTGCGTAGCATCTGATGCAAGTGTTACGGTAAACCTCTGCCATATTGTCAGTGATACCAATTTAATTGATCTGATAAGCCAGGCACAATGCTGAATCTGAAATGTTTATTTATCTGTATTGTCCTAACTTTCCCATTTCCTGCTCCCAGAGGTTCCCTGGCACTCAACACCCATCACCTGTCAAACTGCAAAAAAACAAAATGGTGGAGGAACTCACCGGGTCGGGCAACATCAGTGGAGGACATTAACAGGCACCGCTTTGGGTCGGCACCCTTCTGCAGACAGAAACGTCAACTGTCCATTCTCTCAATAGATGCTGCCTGACCCGCTGAGTTCCTCCGGCACTTTTGCTCAAGATTCCAGCCTCTGCAGTTTGTTTTATCTCGACTTTCTACTGTGTTTTCCAGTGCCGTATCTAGTTATTGTAGACTTGCTTTTAATTTAATTTTTCTCCGTTCTCCAAGGGATTGTTGAAAAAACATGAAGCATTTGAAACTGATTTCACAGTTCACCGTGATCGAGTGCATGATGTTTGTGCAAGTGGAGAGGAGTTGGTAAAGAAGGTAAGAGGTTTTTAAAAATTCATTTGAATATGTTTTCTATTGTTAGTGGTTTTTTGGATTTTTGTTTTAATCTTTAACTGCGGACTGGGAAAACCCTCACTTTCTGTGCTTTGGTCGATTGATTTTTTTTTTTGGACCCAAACCATCGCTTTCCACTGCCCCAGCCCCGACTCTACACTCTTGTTGCTCTGCCACTGCAAGATGCTTTTGTTGTGCAAGATATCAACATTGCAGCCAGTCAAGAGCTGACTGACCAGTAGTTCATTGTAAAATGAATGTTTAGTACTGTTCTGGTATCAATTAGGAATGGGTCTTGTTTCTGAATTTGCTTATTTTGAGCACTAGATAACAGTATCAAATAAATGTCCCGATTACACAGTGGATGCAATTTCATAACAAGGACTGAGGTGATTGTTGCCTGAGGGTGATCGTGATCAATGTGGCTTTGCCATTCTTGTTCACATGCTATGAACACATTTTTAAGAAGAATTAGGACAGCATTGTTGTTCTTGGATGGAAGAAATGACTGGGTTTATTCACCTTGCTGACAGCAGTCATGTGTTCGTTGATTAGGCAACCCTAGGCTCAGCTATACAACTCTTCATCATGCCTGAATGACAATCAACATTTTAGTTCGAGCATGTGATTTCCTTTGAGTTAGCAGTAAATGTTGCTGTTGAATTGTTCACCAGCATTATGTCAAGGGGAAGAACCTAGCATTAGTGAGAAAAGAAAAGCTTTTAAAAGTAATTCATAATTAGTCTCAGTGATTGTGTATTCTGAACTCATCGAAACTTCTGTCTTGCAGCTAGCGTTTCTTTGATTGTGACTCTATAATTGACATCCGCTGTAAATCTGACTTGGGGCCAAAGGATTTGCTAATAATTATCTATGGCTCTCTCATTTAGAAGTATTAACAACTGGCTGCAATACACGAGCATGCTGTTCCTTTTCCTTCTATAGTCCTTTCAAATGCTTATTTATGCATTTGGCTTAACTATGAAATATTGTGTAAGAGTCATTGAGTTTGGTGTCACTTCACCCTGCACATACACGGGCTTAGGTGATGTTGGAGCTTGGCCGATTTCTCCAGGGGCATTAAAACTTCCACTTGAAACTGTGGATTGTACCCTTTCTTTAATAAATGCTTTATGCCAGTCAGGAAATACGTGCAGTATTATAAAGGATTTAATCCCTCATTTTACACCACTTTAAATTAAATACTCTATTCCAGAGAATGAATTGATTGTACAAGGTATTTCAATGTCTAACATTTATTTCCATACATACGTAAAAGGCAGAAATTAGATTATTAGGACACATTAGCCAATATATGATCACGGTTGTATTTCCTTTAATGTTAGAGCTTGCAAAGATACACATAAACAACTTGTACTGAAGCTATTTTCTATCACCTACAGAACAATCATTATGTTGAGAATATAACTGCAAAGTTGAAGGGATTGGAAGCGAAGGTGACAGAGTTGGAGAAAGCAGCTGCTCAGAGAAAAGCGAAGCTGGATGAGAATTCTGCATTCTTGCAGTTTAATTGGAAGGCGGATGTAGTTGAGTCATGGATCGGTATGTTTGTCAGCTGTCGTGAACTTGCTGATCATTGAAGGTTAGGTAGTGAAGCTTTCAGTTAAATCAAACACATGAATGAAACGAGGTAACTTACAGCCAACTGTATGAACATTGAATTCTCCAATTTTAGGTAAACTAATCTAAAAGACCCCCCTCCCCCAACAACTTCTCCATGCCCCTCCCTGTACACCAACTGGACGCACATTTCTCCCTTCCCCTTCTACCCATATTCGTTTCTCAAGCTTTACATTTTGTACTACTTCTATCCTTATCTCTCACCTTTTTGTCTTTTGTCCAACCATCTACCTACCAAAACCCCTCCTTGCCTGAATCTACCTGTCACTTGCCAGGCTTTGTCCTGCCTCTCCTCTTTTCCAGCTTTCCCCAACCACAATTGGTCTGAAGAAGGCTTCCGACCCAAAACATCACCTATCCTCTTTCTCCAGAGATGCTGCTTGACCCACTGAGGTATTCCAGCACTTTGTTTCAGTTTTTTGTAAACCAGCATTGGCTGTTCCTTGCTTTTCCCTTGCACTAGTTTGAAAGCTGATGCTCTGACTAGGGAATAAACCCATAAGCATGACCTTTGCTTGTGGAGTCATTAAAATTTGGGGATACTATAGGTACTTAGTGAATGATATTTCACATGATTTTAGTTACATTTGTTTCTTGTTTCATATTTCGTAGGTGAAAAGGAAAACAGTCTGAAGACAGATGATTATGGCCGTGATCTCTCCTCTGTACAAACGTTGCTGACCAAGCAGGTATTTGGCAAGTTACAATGTTTAATTTTGGCCGTTCAGATTCCAGACCATTTTACAGGTTTTTGGTTTGGGGGTATGAGATGCCAGGAGGAGATAAATGTTTAGATACAGCAGAGTTTCCTATAGCATTGTTGGAAGAACTGTTTAAATTAGCCTTTAAAACAAAATTTGAATCAATATTATCTTGGTCCAGATAAAAACCAAAATTATTGAAAGCATTTAGGTCAGGTAGCATCTATGGACAGACGGTCAATGTTTTAAGTAAAAAATCCTTTATCTGTCGACATACTGCCTGACCTGTTGAGTGTTTCGAACTTTTTCTGTTTTTATTTTGGATTTCTAGCATATACAATTTATCAATTTGTTTTTTTATATCCTACTCTTCATAATTCATCGTTTAAGTATTCTACCTTTTCCATATAATAAGATTATCTTTGCTATATCTACATTATGGCGTGAAAACCATTTGCAAGGGGTCAGCTTGTTTTTATAACTTTTTCAAAGAGGGATTGAATACATTTTTGATGGTATCTCGCTGACCTAAGATGAATACGATGCAGTCTTGCATGCCAACTTGTTTATGTACAGTCTGAATCTGGAAATGGGACTCAACTTAAGGGTTCTTCCAAATTATTTGGCACCAATGTGCAACTGTATCTTTTAAAGTCTTCAATGAGGAGCTCAGTAGTGAAGTTGGGATTTGTGTTTGGCAAATCATAGCGAGAAGATTGTTGTTTTCATGACTAACACATGCTGTGCTTAATTAGAAAATATGATATTTAGGTTGTAATTCAGTATTAAGAAACAAATTTGTAAAATAGTCAAACATTGGCTTTTTGCTCATCATTTCTGTGATCAGTTACAGTAAAGGTGTTCATGAAAGTTATTTACCAAATACTGGAAGAAATGCATTTAAATTGCAAGTTTAGAATCATCAATTAGTGGCTCCCAAGTCATGGATACAGAACGTGCAACACTGCATGGTAGTAAATATGACAATGCATATGAATATCATGTTAAATGTTAGATATTTTCTAATGTTTCTATGCCACTTTTTGCAATTTAGGATTATCCTAAATGACTTTGCTGCTCATATACTTTTGATGTAATGTAGAAGTCGTGGTGGTCAATTTGTATGTGATATTGTACCATAAATGACTAGGTTTTATTACCAATTAAGTTGACGGTTAATATTTTATTGGAGACCTTGCTGCTCTTTCAATTATGAATTGGGACATGTCTCATCTGAAAAATAGGGCCTCTAACAATACAGAAATAAAATATCAGCTGAGATTTTGTTTTCTGTTTTTAAGCATGAGATAGAATCCCTTACACTTCATGCTCAGGGGCATGACCACTATCCACTGATTATGTACTCTTTCCAATTCTAATTATTTCATGTTTTGGTTTAGAGTCTCCCATCCATTTTAACACTAGATGCACCAGAAATGTTCTCTGACTTGTTGCCAGTTGAATTGGCCGCTAATAAGTGGATAAGACTGGCCAATAAAAAGTCATTGTACTTTTTGATTATTCTACCATTTCAACAGCTTGGTGAGCTTCAGTTCTCTTACTCCTTTGCATGATCTCCCCTTCCCCAGCACCTCAAGCAACCACAATCCAAACAAGAAAATAAAAATTAAGCTAGGTTCTTTCATATATTTGTTTCTCTATAGCTGTCGGTGATCACTGGATGAACCATTATTTCTGCCTTAAATTCAATTGGAAAAAGGTAGATATATAATCTTATTTTGGTCCTCCATAGGAAACATTTGATGCTGGACTGCAAGCTTTCCAACAGGAGGGGATTGCTAACATTACAGCTCTGAAGGATCAGTTACTGGCAGCCAAACACATTCAGTCCAAAGCCATCGAGGCACGTCATGCTTCGTTAATGAAAAGATGGAATCAGCTGTTGGCCAATTCGGGTGAAAGAAAGAAGAAACTGCTTGAATCCCAGGAACATTTCAGAAAAGTAAATAATTTTAAAATTCTTTTTTCCATGTATAACATTTATGAAGGGCTGAAGTAGAGCAAATGGGAAGGATCTGTATGCCGTAGCTGAAGGACCAAAAAGTAACGGGTATAGATTTACAGTAATTGATGGAAAGCGAGAGACATATGAGGAAACAGTTCATCACGAGTGATTGATTGGTGGAGGTGTAAACCTGCCAGAATGGGTGGTTGAGGCAGAAACGCCTGCAATGTTTTAAGTGCCAAGATATGTGTTTGAAGAACTGTTGCTCACAGAGCTACAGATCAGTGCTGGAAGGAAAAGAGATTAGGTTGGATAACTCTCTTTCAACTGGCACGGACACAGTGGATTGAATATCTTTGTGCCAGAAGCTTCCAGTGATATTAAGTATGCATTGTTTTGTTTAGTTTAGAGATATAGCTCGGAAATAGGCCCTTCGGCCCACCGAGTCCGCGCCGACCAGCGATCCCCGCACATTAACACCATCCTACACAAACTAGGGACACATGTATGGTTTAAAATTGGAGCAATTTATACATGTAACCTCAAAGGCTTGTTTACGGACTATCTTTTCCACAGCTTGAAGATCTCTTCTTGACCTTTGCTAAGAAAGCTTCAGCCTTTAACAGTTGGTTTGAGAATGCCGAGGAGGACCTCACAGATCCTGTGCGCTGCAACTCACTGGAGGAGATAAAGGCCCTGCGAGAGGCTCACGAGGCTTTCCGCTCGTCTTTGAGCTCAGCTCAGACCGATTTTAACCAGCTGGCTGAGCTTGATCGTCAGATCAAGAGTTACCGGATGTTTTCTAATCCCTACACCTGGTTCACTATGGAAGCGCTGGAGGAGACTTGGAGAAACTTGCAGAAAATCATAAAAGTATGTGTACATTTTCTTTAAATGTAAAGGGTGGGGGGTGAAATAAGATCAAGAATTAGCAGAGGCGTAGGCCATGTGGACTTTTAATCCACACTACTATTCAATAATAACAACAGATATTTTTTATGCCCTGTTCCTTTCCCTAAATTCCCTTGGTTGGTAAACAAATAAAATAATGTGTTTTGAAGATACTTACTGACTTGGGGAATTGTGGTGTGCCAACAGTTCTGGAGATGAATAACCAACTTTTTTTGAGAGTAAGCCCTTGTTCTAGATTCCTCACATATCCTCCCCACATGTATCCAAATGACCTCTTTCAATAAATTACTTGTCAATCTGGAAAGCTATGGATCTTTCCAAGTGGCATTCACAACTTTTTTGGGGGATGGCAAACTTAAACTTTTGGGGTGCTACAAGTGTCCCTCATGCAAACATTGCAACTATCACCAACGGGTAAGGGGGTGAGTTTAATGCATCCAGGTTGTACTAATAGTACAAAGCTAGCTGAGGAAATAAACTGTGCCAAGGATGCAGATGCTCTTTAGGGATAAAGGATGAGTAATTGTGGCAGAGGTGTGGCTGAACAAGGCAGCCTTGCAGTAGGACAGCTCATATGCTGAGCATATCTTTTGTGAACTTTCCAAGTAGATTACCTTCATGTTGTCATTATAGCCCAGTGGTGTACCCAGGTTGAGAACACTGGCATAGGTTACTGTAAACGTAAACCAGTGCTGTGATACAATGCTATCCCACAAACCTGTGTGTAGAATTATTTTTCATAAATGAAATAAAAATTCCTGTTGCTAGTTTTAATAGTAATGCATTATTTTCCTCCAAAGCCAAAGAAACCATTGGTTATGAACATTTTACTGAAAAATGCAGTTACATTTCAAGATGTTTATAATTTCAAAGAATCTAGTTGATGATTGGCAAAATTAAATTATTGCTTAGAATCCAGTAAACTTTTGCACTATCCACCACGTCTGTAACATGGGTTAAACAGACCCATTTAAACTGAGCCTCTGCTGGCCGCCTAATCTGTTCTTATTCCTTCCAGAGTGTTGCTATTTGTCAAAGCATTTTTCTGCAGATGGTAATATCCATTCTTTTTTTACTGGATGGGAGAATTAGGGTTCTTTTTTTTCCACCTGCTTTATTATCAGCATAGTATTCTTCAGAGCCGTTGATCATCTTGGCTTTTTATGTTTAATGAATAATGACCCATTTTGCCCTTGCTCTGTTGTCACACTAAGTGAATTTTACTGGTCACTTAATAGGAACGAGAGATGGAATTACAGAAGGAACAGAGACGCCAAGAAGAGAATGATAAATTACGTCAGGAATTTGCCCAACATGCAAATACATTCCACCAGTGGCTGCAGGAAACAAGGTGAGGTGTCCCTCTGGTAACTTCTCACAGTTCTGCAATGTACAAATTTGAACAGATACAATTTTTGTAATGTTAGGGATTCTTTGATATATAAAACACGTGACCCATCTGTGTGAAAAAGGTCTAATTATTGAGACCGTTACATAAAGTTTTATTTCTTTAAATAAATATAGGTATCTGGTATCCAGACCAACATGTCATTACTTTCATATTAGAGCTGGATATTATTAATTAGAAAATGGGAATTTGGTACCCTCTCCTTCCAAAATGCTGTTATGGCTACAAATTATACAAAAATGTTGAAACAACTAAATAGATTTGGGTAAATACGTTGAGGAAAGATGTACCAATAAAGATCACCCACTATTAATTGCAAGCTGAAAGGCTTTGCGAAGATGAACCTCTCTTGCTGTGTGGCTATTACCCCTTCTCAGTGGATAAAGGACAGCAGGACACAAGTGGAATCTGATCCATCTTTGCATAAGACCATGAAGCAGTTGTCACTGGCCAGAATTTCTCCCAGTTACCCTTGATGAAGCTAATAGGACCAACCATTACTTGGTGGAATCTGGTTCATTGTAAGTCAGAAGGGCAGCACCGTGGTGCAGCTGGTAGAGCTGCTGCCTCACAGCGCCAAAGACCCAGGTTCATTCCTGACATTGGGTGCTGTCAGTGTGGTAGTTGCATTCTCCCTGTGACTGTGGGTTTCCTCCGGGTACTCTGGTTTTCTCCCTCATTCCAAAGATGTGCTGGTTTGTCGGTTAATTGGCTTCTGTAAATTGCTCCTGTGGGCTGAATACAATACAATACAATATCCTTTATTGTCATTGCACAAGTACAACGAGATTTTGATTGTCGCTTCCATATCGATGCTATCAAGTCAAATATTTAAATAAATCACAGCGAACATGTAAACAACAAGAGGGGGGGGGGGGGGGGAAACAAGGTAAAGTGCAAAAAAGGGTTCATGCAGGGGTCAGTTGTGCCAGATGACCCTGGGGGCAGAGACAGGTGGGCTCTCAGCAGGTCCGATTCAGAGCAGCTATAGCTCTAGGGATGAAGCTGTTCCTTAGTCTGGTGGTGCGGGCGTAGGCTTTGTTTCGTCTGCCAGATGGGAGTGTTTCCATGCTGTTTGTCGGAAAAAAAAAGTAAACTGGCTGGTTTTCCAACATAAATGCATTATTCATGTAATTTAATTAATCTCCTGGTGCAAGTTGTAATTATTAAACTTTTTTCTTTAAAATATTGCTGAAGGACTAATTGCTACATTTCCTTGGTTATAAAGAATCAGAAGTTTCATGTAGAATGCCATACAACCTTTGGATCTTTATATCATATCATATCATATCATATATATACAGCCGGAAACAGGCCTTTTCGGCCCTCCAAGTCCGTGCCGCCCAGCGATCCCCGTACATTAACACTATCCTACACCCACTAGGGACAATTTTTACATTTACCCAGCCAATTAACCTACATACCTGTACGTCTTATGGCTGTGCGAGCTCCACATGGGGCTGTCTGCTTGAAACCCCCCACTTTATCTCGGCTTTTTAAGCATTTATTTAATTCTTTCTTGAATGCTGTGGGCAACCCTGTGAAAATTTCTTTGAGCCACAGAAATATTGATCGCTTGTCAAATGCTTCTATTGGTTGTGTAACTCTGCCGTTGCTTTAAATGGTGGTAACTAATGTTTATTACATGATGATGAATTTGCAATTTAATGTTGATTAATGAATTTTGTTGTTCTCTCCTTGTAAAATCCTGGAATTTCTGCTTCTCCTGCTGCCTGATGCTTGGATGCTGTCTACAGGACATACCTACTGGATGGGTTAATATTGCCTTTTGTTTTGTACTTTGCTGTGAACTTGTTTGCCTGTTGCTTTCTGTTAACTTGTGGTGGGAGAAAGTGATGAAAATGTTAACAAACTGACAATCAAGGCCAAAACCTATTGATTTAAATCACTTTATTTAATCAGTAGAAAAAAGTCAGATCTGAAAGTGGAGATTTGCACCTGGGTCTTTCCCACCATTTACAGTTCTTGTTAATAATCGAATTGAAGGAAGGGCCATTTTCTCATTGAGACAATGATTGCCACCCATAATTAAGAATAAAATGAAACAGTTTTTGCAACGATATTGATTCAAAATTAATATGCTGTGGATTCTGCAAATTTGATATTTTAAAAACTAAAAAATACCACAGCAAGTCTGAATTAGAAACTAAGTTAATTTTTCAGGTTAATCTTTCATTAGCATTGTTATTTATCTGAATTATTGACTTTTTTTTGTGTTTTGCCAATATGTGAGTCAATTACTGTCAGTCTTGGGCATCCATTGACAGACATAACGAAATATCAGTTACGTCCTAGTTTGTAAAGTTCTGTTAAAAGTGTAAAGATTGGAATCTGATGCTGACTAGAGATAGTGTGTTTAAGGTTGAGGATTAGCTAACATTGCCTGGACATTGGGTGTCATGCTGACCCTTTTGAAACTCCACATGTCATGTTTAGAGTGAAATCCCTGAATTTGCAAAGGAACGCTGTTCAATGTGTGATTTAAATTCTGAGTGAGGGGTCAGCATGGCCATTTTAAAGGTGCACCAGGTTTAAAAATTGTTTCTATAGAGAGAAGCAGGAAATAGTATAGATCAGTGAATAAGTCGTTTCAACCTTGGGCATAAGTAAAAAAAATACGACTACTGCAGATTCGAATTAATTTTATAATTTTGAGAGGGCACGTGAAATGCTTTCATTATAATCTTTTAATGTAATGAAAAGGCTCTGAACTATCAATTAGAATGGGGGGGGAGGGCTTTCTAAAAATTCAGGTCAAAAGATGAGTTTTGTCGAATCTTTTAAAGATAGAAAAGATCGGCGATTAGTAGGAGAGATGCAAATGTGAGAGGATTTTACATTTTCAGACTGGAATGTGTAGGTTGCAGCAGTTGGACCGATCAAATACTGAAGGAGTTTATTAGCAAGGATTTTTAATTCACTGAATTGTGAGCAGGGCTCGAATGATGAATAAAAGTTGCCCCACACAAGACAGGTTTGGGTAACTGCAAAAACGCTGCTTTTTGTAAACACGATAGTTAAGGTAGTTGAACTATATAGCCCTACTATCCTTGTTTGAGATTACAATTCTAAATCTGAAACCCTCTGACTTTTCACGTGAGCATGGAGGAAATTGTATTTCGACATGACTTTCAGTTCTGAACTCATTTTTATATTTGTGTTCTTTCTTTTCCAATCTTGTCGTCTTTTTCCTATTAGCATAGCGTATCGTCGTGTCATTCATGTCTATCAGTATGAAGTTGGGGATGATCTGGCTGGAAGGTTTTTCTTTCTTCCTCATTTTTGTGTTGTTTGTAATGCACTTGCTTACTTGCCATCTGAATGGTATTTTTCCTCCAGTACTAATGTCACTGCTATAAGCTCACAGCTTTTGTTAATTTTCCAAAGGACAGGGCTTTTTGGGTAAATATTTGTGTGCCTTGAAGATGCTCCTGCTGGCATCATGATTATTGCATGGAGTAACTGTGATAGTGGATCCCAGTTGCCTTTTGCCTGAGGCATAAATGACCATGGGATTGGTCTCATGGAGGTTTAGTGTGGACATCTTTTTGTTTGTAAATCTTTGTGTCTGAAACTGACATCCTCGATGCCCGCAAATGGTCAGCACAAACTTGTTGACACATTATTTGGCCATTGGGTGCAATGTATTCAAAAACCTTTTTTAATGTTCATTTAGGGGCAGTAATATCGCCATTGCTTTCAAATTCTAGTTATTCTTGAAGGTGTGGTTTTAAAAAAAAATAAACGTGCAGATCTAAACTGCAGTCAGGAGCGTGAAACCCTGTCTGATTAGTTTTCAGATCGTACCACCATGAGGTGGTACCTTGCATGCAGCCCTTACAAGTGCCAAGCTACTTTCTATGAATTACTTTCTGCTACCGTATCCGAGGTTATATAGTGCAGCCCAATTGAACTTGGTATCTTGCTGTTCATAGATTTTAAGTTGTTCAAAGAGTCATTTGGGGAATGCTTGAAAACCCGAGCCTAGATGGCATCTGTGTTGCCATCTTGTCTTGCACATGGCCCATGAGACTTAATTTGATTCAAGGTTTTTTTCATCCCGGACTGTTTCTTTATACATTGGTTCGACCTGAGGGCCAATTTTGAAATATATAATTAAAACATTAAAGTGCCTCCTCCATTTACACAATCAAGTTAATTCTTAGAGCTCCCAAATTGTTTTATCCAGTTGCTCTGAATGCACGACTGAGTGTCTGCATCTCCACTCACAGATAATCCTCACTGGATAACTTATCGCAGCGACTCTAGCTCACTTTCAGCTTGACCGTTCTAAGGGTGGTGATCTTATACTTTGATAACTGGGTGATCCCTGTGCTTGCATAGAACATAAGAGATGGAACTTGTGGATCTTGACTGCATAATGAAAGAATCAAAGTTTTGAAGGAATGCTCCCATTGTGGGTGGATGTCACAGATGTGACATTTTGCTTTTGGATTAATTGATGGCTCTTAAATTGCATTTTTTTTACGCTGCCATTGTCCTTACTTTTGTTGGGACTGATTGCACCCTGTTTTTGTGCAGCTCATTTAAGAGAGAGTATTAATTTTAATGACTTAAATCTATAGTCACCTGGAATGGAGATTCTCTTGTGATATCATCAATGTAAATATAGCTAAAGCAGCATGTACACTTAACTCAACTGCTCCATGGAATCAGAATGGGCTTTACTTCCAGGATGTAACATTTCATCTGGAATTTAATTAAATTTTATAAAGAAACAACTGGTGAAGCTGGTTTAGAGTCGCAGCTGTAAAGGTCTATTTGCCTACTTCAAAACTTAATTCATCAATTCACATATCTAGATGCCCACACTTACTGGCATGCAATTTTTTAATGATTATATGTGCACTTTATTTTCTGCCGCACTGAATTAATGCACCTTCTGTGATTTGGACCAATCTTCTTCTCGGCTTCTACCTATGTTCTGCATGGTCCAGTTATTAGGAATTTATAACCAAGGCCTTTAATTACTGATTGACTGAGATAACTGGGAACTGTACAAAATGTAGAAGGGCTTCTATCCTAATACTTTCTTTAGAATAGCTTGTCTGTAATATTCTTTATAACTGGATCATTCCAATAATATTGGTATATCTCAGTTGATTCTACCATTGATCATTAGGGATGAATATAAAATTCACTAATTATACCAGTTATTTTTTACTTTATTAGTTTGGAGAAAGAACATTGAGTTGCAAACACCACATTGCTGCAGATTGAAGAGTATGACTTAGAACAAAGTCCTTCTCTTTCTCCCTCATCATTCCATCTATCTGTAGATATGCCCTTGATCTCTTCCTGGGTCTTAGGATTTAGCTCTACTCGAGCACCTGTTGGTGGTGCTGCCGCCTCAGCTCCAGGGACACAAGTTTGATCCTTATCTTCTATCTGCGTGGAGTTTGCACGTTTTCTGTGTCAATGTAATGATTTTTGTTGGATGCTCTGGTTTCCACTCTCATCCCAGGACATGCTAGTAGTTTATAATAGGCAACTGTAAAATATCCCCTAGTTGTGGGTAAGTGGCTTAAAAATCAAAAGGATTTTGATTTTCGCTGTAGCCTTTTGCCATGTTGTCTGTCATGTTCTGGGTATGAGAGAATAAGTTGCACAGCTGCAGAGGAAACTAGTAAACAGGGATGCATCTGATGAGATTGCTCTGCTGTTAGTTGGTCCTGACATGGTAAGCTGGATGGCCTTGCATGTTTTAATAAATATGTTAATGAATTTAGGTTCTGCAACTTTCATTTTTAAAAGCCTGAGTATTGTTGGAAAACTTGGTTTACCCCGACTGACACATTATCTTTGTGGAACAGGAGTAGAATAATATTAGAAACTAAATGGCAGCCAAGTCTTTGTAGTCAACTATGCTATAAACACATGTTAAAACAGAATTGAGGAAATCAGATTAATGAAGGGGACAGATCTTTCGCATGTGGAGAAGCAGAGCATTTCCTGTCGGGATTACAGAATTGTGAATCAAGTTGGGTTTTCTAGCGTTGCCTTTACAAATAAAAGCAATTTTTTAAACTGTAGATTTGCAGCCTTATGAGTGATAGCTGTGAATATTGAATATGACCACCTTTTCTTGATTTTTGGAAAGAAACAATGCCGGAGTAACTCAGCGGGTCAGGCAGCATCCCTGGAGAACATGGATAGGTGACTTTTTAAGTTGGGACCCTTCTTCAGACTGATGGTCTGAAAAAGGATCCAGACCCAAAACATCCACCTATCCATAATCTCCAGGGGTGCTGCCTGACCCGCTGAGTTACTTTAGCATTTTGTCTCTTCCCGTGATAAACCAGTATCTGCAGTTCCTTGTTTCTACTTTCCTTGATAATTAGGTTAGTTATTTTGAATAAATTTAATATTTTTTAAAGTAGAAGAGGCCACTAACCTTGTTAAACGTACTTTTAAAATCACGAAAGTTCAAGGAACTTGTGCCTTCTGTTAAAGAGAGTTTACAATGTTAATTTTCAAGAGAGTTAGACTTAGCTCTTAGGGCATCAAGGGATATGGGAAAAAAGCCAGAACAGGGTACTGATTTTGGATGATCAGCCGTGATCATATTGAATGGCTGGCTCGAATGGCCTACTTCTGCACCTATTTTCCATGTTTCTCGAGCTTGTGTAGTTCTGTTTTAAAATAATTAATTTTAACTGAGAAACCAATCAGTGACCTGCCTTTTAGTTCTAGAATTGAAATGGCTATTTATCCATTCTGAGCATGACATTTTCTAGAATTTATTTTAAAAGGTAATTTATCTTAATAATGGCATGCCTTCATTGGATCATTTTATAATTGTGTTCAACCTGCATCTCAGGTCTTGCATGGTGGAGGAATCGGGAACACTGGAGTCACAGCTGGAGGCAACCAAGGTATGGCAAGCTACATTCTCTGAATATTGAATTATATAGACAAGGGAGGGATACTGAATACTCAACTGAAACAAGATGTTTTGAATGATTTATGAATCATTACTAAAAGGAGAAAGACTTTGGATTTGGAAATTACTATTTGTCCTAGTAATGAGAACAAATTGGGAAATATTTTGTTTGCATGGAATCATTATAATATGGAATTTTTTAAAAGTTATTAATTGAATTGAATAACAATTTTGAGAGTTAAGGCTGGGGGGAGGGGAAATGAGGTCAAAACCGTTGTCCCTTCTGTCCTCGTTTCAGTGGTTCTTCAAAAAATCTCAAATCATTCAAGAGATCATTTGCTTATGCTTTCCCTGTTGCTACTCGTTTTACTTTTTACCCCAATTTCACTTAAAATTGGTTTGATTGTGCCTTTCAGAAATTATAAATTTGAGTTAAGCAATTTCCCATTGAGTTGTTTTGTCAACAATTGGTTACTCGTCAGAAGAAATGTTTCTCCTTCCTTGCACCCATTATAAGAAAATAAATGGTTAACCTTGGTAGTGTAACCACTGCAAAAAGTTGTGAACACTGCCCAGTCCATCATCGGCTCTGACCTCCCCACCATTGAAGGGATTTATCGGAGTTGCTGCCTCAAAAAGGTAGCCAGCATCGTCAGAGACCCACACCATCCTGGCCACACACTCATTTCACCCCTGCCACCGGGAAGAAGGTACAGGAGAAAATAATATCCAGGTTCAGGAACTGCTTCTTCCCAACAGCCATCAGGCTATTAAACACTACAACCTCAAATAAGCTCTGAACTTCAATAGACGATTATTATTGCACTACTGTTTGTTTTTTTTGAGCAGGCGTATGTATATATATATATATGTGTGTTTATATATATATGTACACACACTGATTTTTTTTTCTCATTTATCATTATGTTTACATATTCTGTTGTGCTTCAGTAAGTAAGAATTTCATTGTTCTATCTGGGACACATGACAATAAAACACTTGACATGCAGTCTTGGTGTTGTTTGCATTCGGAATGTCATTAATAATATGGTTACACGTTTACCTTTGTGGTACCAAGAAACTTATGACTCTCTTCCTTGACTATAATATCTATTCATTCACAGAGAAAGCATCAGGAGATTCGAGCAATGAGAAGTCAATTGAAAAAGATTGAGGACCTAGGAGCAGCAATGGAGGAAGCATTGATCTTAGATAATAAGTACACCGAGCACAGCACTGTGGGGTTAGCACAGCAATGGGACCAACTGGATCAACTGGGCATGAGAATGCAACATAACTTGGAACAACAAATACAGGCCAGGTAAGCAGTGGATAGAGGAGGGCTGCAGGGAAGATTATTTTTTTCACTACTTTTAGGTTGAGGAAGCTGGGTTGTTCTCCCACGGAGTAACAGAAGATTTGATAGATTCTGGTTTAGGAAAGGAAAGCAGTTTCCATTACCTCATTGTACAAAGCCACATGTAGCATTTTGAGCAGGCGATACGGATGAAGAATCTGAAAACATTTAACTTCTCTGAATGCTAAGATTTGTATTGGAAGCTTCAATTTTAAAGGGAAATGAACAAGAAAAGTAAACTTGAAAGGTGCAAAGCAAAGTGGGTGAAATAGTTTGTTTTAGAGCTGACAAGTTTTGAGATGAAACTTAGCTAAGAACATGGCATTAGAAACCAAGAAGTTGGCTCCCATGAACTGTACCTTGAAGTAGGAATGCAGAAACACACATCACCATTCCTTGACCATTTTCAATTTGCACTCAGCAGAAATGGAAGTTGTACATATTTCAGAAAATTAAATTGATTTTTATGTTTTAATATAGGAACACTACTGGTGTGACAGAGGAAGCTCTTAAAGAATTCAGCATGATGTTCAAGTAAGTGTGGTTTTATTTTATGCAATTTTGTTTTGTAAATTGTCACCGTGCTGACATGTTAACATTTTAATTTTTCTCCCAGGCATTTTGACAAGGACAAATCCGGACGACTGAATCATCAGGAATTTAAATCGTGCTTGCGCTCCCTGGGTTATGATTTGCCGATGGTAGAGGAAGGAGAACCAGACTCTGAGTTTGAAGCTATATTGAATGCTGTTGATCCCAACCGGTGAGACCAACACATTTTGATTTCATCAGAGAGAGAAAATAAGGGAGTGGGGAGCTTGCAAAGCAAACCACTTAACATTAGTTATTCTAGTACATTATGTGATAATAGTGACAGTTTCTCTAACTGTATTTTCAATGGCAGTAAAGCTAGATTTATTTAGAAAATATTAGTATTTTACTCCTTGCATTGATGATTACTTTGTCTTATTTGCAGAGATGGATACGTTTCACTACAGGAATACATGGCCTTTATGATCAGCAGAGAAACAGAGAATGTTAAGTCTAGTGAAGAGATTGAGAGTGCTTTCCGTGCCCTCAGCTCAGAAGGAAAACAATTTGTCACACGTGAAGAATTGTATCAGGTACTGCAGCACATATACAAAATGTTTGTGATCAATAATAGTCGTACAGCACAGAAATTTCTACCACATCTGCTAATATTTTACTTGCAATGGGCCCATATCCCTTTGTACTTTTTAAATACCTGTCCAAACATCGTTTAAATCTTGTAATTTTATCTGCCTCCACCACCTCTTATCGTAACTTGTTCCAGAGAACCACCACCCTCTGAAAACCTACACCTCAGACACACCATGCTCTCTAATTTCAGACTCCTCAGTGCTGGGCAATGGACTGTCCTATGTATGCCTCTCATCATTTTATGAACTTCCATAAGGTCACCCATCTAATCTCTTATTACTACAGCTCCCCATTCCAGGCAATATTTTGGTAAATGAATTTTGCACTCTATTGCTAGCACATCTTTCCTGTAAATTGGCAATCAAAACTGTACCCAATACTAAGTGCAGTCTACAGCTGATTTAGACAATTGCAACATGATATCCAAACTCTTATACTCAATGGAGCTGGAACTCTTATACTCAATGCCTTGGCCTACGAAGCCAGGCTTGTCTCCTGCCCTTTTTGAAAAAGTGGAGAACATTAGCTATCCTCCAGTCTTCTGGTGCCTCTCAAATGGCAAATGAAGCAAAAATCTGTCCGAACCCCAACACTCTATCTAAACAAAACAATAAGATCATTAGAGCATGGAAGTTGTAATTCTAAAAGAAACAAGCTGTCAGTGATTGATGCCATGTCACTTTGATTCTACTACTGTACTCTGCTGCACTCAACCAGATTGTTTTAATATTGAATCTAGACTATATGTAGGAAAAGCTCATTGTTCACTGAATCTAGTAAAGATCTATGATAAACATATTACAATTTTGTCTAGATTGAGTCAATGGTTCTTCTTTCTTTCTAGAACCTGTCCAGGGAGCAGGCCGATTATTGCCTCTCGCACATGAAGCCGTATACGGATAGCAAAGGCAGAGAGATTCCTTCAGCCTTCGACTATGTGGAATTCACACGATCGCTGTTTGTGAACTAAGCTCCCAAAATCTAGGCTTACCTGCTAACAGTTATTCTGCATGACCCTGCCTAACTTCCATGCACCTATAAACTGTGCAGCAAGACTACAATTAATCGGTTTGTTTGTGCTTTGCCTGAAAACCTTTTTTTTACTCTGTACTCTTTACTGTAGTGTGCTGAAAACATTAAACACTTACTGATTCAAACTGAGAAATGGTGATATTATTCAATGACTAGGGTAACTTTTTGCATTGGGTTTCTTCCGTAGCCAAAATATCTTTTATTTTCAGATTTTCACAATAATACAATTGAATGTACATTGCCACCCATCAACTCGCAGCTGCCCAGAGGTGAGATGGTGGTGGGTGGAAATAATGTGGTGGTATGCTGCAGGAAGAAAATGGTAGCTCACAAGAACAAGGGAAACGAAAGTTAATGCATAATTGTATAAAATATAATATTTTTAGGGTTTCATTTGCAATAAGTGTTATTCAATTGAGATGCAGCATGGAAATAGATCCTTTGTCCCACCGAATCTGCCCCGATCTGCGAACCCTACACACTAATACTATCCTACACACACTAGGGACAATCTACAATTTTACCAAGCTAGTGTGGGACGAAACTGGACTTCTCGGAGAAAACCCACACAGGTCAAGGAAATAATGCACAAAATCTGTACAGAGCACCATAGTCAGGGTCTCTGGCGCTGTAAGGCAGCAACTCCACTGCTGTGCCATCATGCCACCCATTTTGGATACTGGTACTAATGCTTAGTTTAACAACTTGAGTTCTGGAATGCAACCAGTGGTATTACATTGAAACTAAGGAAACATTTGTTTCAAGAGTTTACTTATTAGCACAGGTACAATTGTCAAGTTAACTTGCACGCTTAGTTCTTATAACTTTGTTGCACATGAGTGAGGATGCCATTGCATTTGTTTTGCTAACCAGATGGGGAGAAGGCCGTCTGAGCATTTGACAGCTCTGGGCCTGTACTCACTGGAGTTTAGAAAGATGATGGGGAATCTCATTGAAAATGACCAAATAATGAAAGGCCTGGATAAAGTAGATGTGAAGATGATGATTCCACTAGTGGGAGAGTATAGAGCCTCACAATAAAAATATGTGCTTTTAGAAAGAAGATGAGGAATTTCTTTAGCCAGAAGGTGGTGAAACTGAAATTCATTGTTGCAGATGACTGTGGAGGCATCGTAAAGGTTCGATTAGTAACGGTGTTGAATGTTATGGGGTGAAAGAAGGACAATGGGGTTGAGAAGGAAGATAGATTAGCCATTATTGAATAGTGGAGTAGACTCAATGGGCTGAATAGACTAATTCTGTTCCTATACCTTACGAGTATTGCAATAGAGAAGCAGATTCTGGATCAAAGTGTAAGCCAAAAGATTAATAAAATGGACTCCTACAAAGGGAATACTGATCAATACCATCAAGTAGTACTTGCTCATCGGTTTTGCCACGAGCTGCAAAATGTGGACCAAGAAGCTAATTAGAGCTGAGGGGAAACCAAGGGCTAACGTTGTATCTAGACACAAGATGATTGAGAGTGACAACAAAGAGCCCTGCTTAAAAACTGACCTCAATAGTCATCAAGTAAAGACCACTTAGCCAAGTCATACCTTGCACAAAGAACGATGGATATGGTAGGTGCCGACAAATCTGTCATAAAATCAGAGCAATTGTTTCCCTGTCTCCAAAGTAACTGAACAAAACGACTAAATTCAAATCAGTACAAGCCAGAATACTTGAATGGGCAAGAGGTGGTTGTAATCTGCCCTGCAAAGCCATGGTGACCAGCCTGATCCTGAAACTGGCCAAAGAGCAGTAAGAGAATGGATTTGCCCAAAAGCCTCTAACCAAAATCTAGCAATCATTGTAACAAGAACTTACTCTTTTTAACTTTGTTACTGCTAGGCCATTTGAATCCAGAAGTCACAATGTCATGAGATTGAATAAACAGCCAGTTTCATAAGCTTCAAAAACCAGCAAAACACACAATTTTAGCTAATATTAAATACTCATACTTAGACAACACACGAATTGAACAATGATCATTTTTATAAAATTATTACAACTTGAAATGCAAGGAAGTTACAGCTCAGATCATTTTGTTCTTCACAGCAATCTTCACTTATTACAACACTGAAGTTATTTAGACTCATCCAAAGAGAAATCTTGAAGTGCAAGGTCAGTTTATAAATCCAATAGATTTTTACCCATTCCACCAATTTCTCTTGATTGGGTAAACTCTGAAAAGCAGCATAGCACAAAGCATTAAATCAGAATAAACGTGCTAAAATGTTAGAGAGGAAATTCCAAACTGCTTTCAGTTTTGTAATGAACTGACAGGAAATGCTAACAGCATTGTCATTGTGCCAGCAAGTATTTTTCGCACATAGTGATTAAGTGGTTTTCAATGGGTGGAGGTTGTAATTTTGAAGTGGATTCCACTTCTCTCATGAAATATATGTAGATATTTAGGGATCTTGACCATCCGGATCCACATCTGCAAGGCCCTGCAAATCCTCTTTTCTTACCAGACATGCATGCAAAAGTAAAAATCAATCAAATAGGAATGAGGATTCTCCATAATGCTGGATGGGAACACCCAATTCAAAACGGCTGAATGAGTTGCCGCTCCTGTATGCTTGACCTAAGCAATTACAATTCTTGTTCATAAATACTTTGTATCTGCATTAAAAAATATTACAAATACTCATGTTAAGCTGTAAATAAACCAATATTAACATTTTTAATCATCTTAAGAAGATATGTTAAATCAGTTCATGATGTATAATCTCACAATCCTAAAGAAACAGGGGTAAATTTCCCCAAAGCATCTCGCTAAGTCTTTAATCAATCTGCTACTTCATTAGCAAGCTGCTCGAGTAGATTCATTTCTCTTGGTCCTTGCTTCATCAGTTCAGCACTCAGCTGCCAGATTTTGACACTTCCTTCTGCATTACCAGCTGCAAGAAGCTGTGGTTGTTTTGGATTAAAAGCCAGGCAGTAAACTGGTTTGTTCTCTGCACACTGCTCAATAGAAATCGAGGGACATGGAGAACTCTGCCCAAGGTCAAAAATCAACACCGTTCCTGTTGGAAGAAGAAACAAAAACTCCATTCACTCTTTAAAGGTAAAATATCTCTCCACATAATAATGCATTTCTGCTGACCCACTTTAGTACCCATGGCCCTTGTTCCCTTTGGCATCAATAAATATATCTGCTTCCTTCTGGCATATATATTTACTGACTTAATGACTATTGCTTTCTATGGGAGAAATTGCTATAGGTTCACCACCCTCTCGTGAAGCAGTTTCTCCTAATTTCAAGACTCTTATACTGAGGCTAGCTCTGTACACTGTCACCATCAGGAACATTCTTTCTCGTCCTGTTGGAGTTTCTTCAGTCTGAAGAAGGGTCTCGACCCGAAACGTCACCAATTCCTTCTCTAATTCCTTCTCTCCTGAAAATGCTGCCTGACCCGCTAAGTTACTCCAGCTTTTTGTGATACCTTCAATTTGTACCAGCATCTGCAGTTATTTTCCTACCCTACTACTTCTAATGTGTTGGTACTGCCATCCTAGAAAACAGTATAGGAAGCATTTGTTGCACACCCTCCGTGACAAAAGTGTCCTTCCTTAGATAAGGAGACCAAAACTACACACAAAGCTCCAGATGGGGTCTCACCAAGCCCATTGCAGCTGCAGCAAGACATCTTCGCTCCAGTTCTCAAATCTTCTTGCAATAGAGATCAATGCTGCCTTCGATGCCAAATGTTGAGGTGCAGCAAGAAGATTGCCTTGTTAACTATTTACTGCACTTACACTTTTGTTTTCGTTGACTGCTGTACAATGAAACAGTTATCCACATTAAACTGGATATGCCATGCATTTACCCACCCATCTAACATGTTTCATTCACATAGGAATCTCTTTGCTTCCTCTTCAAACCTCACATTTCCTCCCAGCACACTAACCTTTGGTACAAGAACTTATCAATAGCCTTTTGATAAATTCAAATACACCACATCCACTAGTTCTACCGTATCTATTTGACTAGTTACATCCTGAAAAATTACAACTCCAGTAATTTGTTAATTTCCTTTTCTTTACCCACGCAGACTCTATAATGCCCTTCCTAGAGTTCAAGTTGGATAGAAGATAAATTTCCACTGACATGAGACTACAATCGCAAAATCCAGGCTCATTGCAATGTTTATGGAGGGAATCTCCCATAATCTGCTAACGGTTCTCCTTTATTTAGTACATTTAACAGTAAATACCAGAAAAGATCCAACCGACTGTTAACCAGTGATCAAAAGCTTGATAAAAGTTATAGATTTCAAGGAATATCTTAAAAGAGGGAGAAAGGAGAGGAATGGGAATTCAGAGGCTAGAAGCTATGCAATTTAAAGCACAGTTATTGATTAACGAAAGTGCACAAAAGCCCAAAACTGGATGAAGAGATTTAAGGGGGAAGAAGTTACAGAGATCGGGAAGATGAAGGCATAAAGGGATTTGACAACCTAGATAAAATGTCAAGTCAGTGTACATCACACAGCACAGGTGTGACCCGAAAGCCTTTGTTAAAAATATCACTTGTATTTATATATAGCATTGGTTGCAATGGGATGAATCCAGAGCTAACATGCTGCAGGTTCTGTTTCTTAATCCAGAATGTATGCCACAGGAATGTGGTAACAGAATGGTTAAATTACTGACTCAGCATCGAGAACCTGGACTATAATTTTTGGGACAGGACTTTAAATCCTACCCATGGCAACAGAGGAATTTAAACTCAAATAACCTATAACAAAGCATCGATCATGAATCTCCATGATCCTGACACATTAGAGGCAGGAAACATGTTCCCAATGTTGGGGGAGTCCAGAACAAGGGGCCACAGTTTAAGAATAAGGGGTAGGCCATTTAGAACGGAGATGAGGAAGAACTTTTTCAGTCAGAGAGTGGTGAAGGTGTGGAATTCTCTGCCTCAGAAGGCAGTGGAGGCCAGTTCGTTGGATGCTTTCAAGAGAGAGCTGGATAGAGCTCTTAAGGATAGCGGAGTGAGGGGGTATGGGGAGAAGGCAGGAACGGGGTACTTATTGAGAGTGATCAGCCATGATCGCATTGAATGGCGGTGCTGGCTCGAAGGGCTGAATGGCCTACTCCTGCACCTATTGTCTATTGTCCAGGTTATCATTTAATAAAAAGTCGGTTCAAGAAACGAAGTTCACTTTTTTGAACCCAATCTGCCCTTATAGCCCAACTCATTAACGTCATTGACTCATGACTGCTCCCTCGCTTCGGGATAGTAAATGCTGGCATTGCCAGTTACCTCTGCATCAAATGAATGAATACACAAAAAATTCCCACCAAAGCTAAATCCAAGGTTTTAAAGCATCACAGCACTTACCTTCTCCTGTGGCTGCAGCAAATACAAGAGGCCGGACTGAAGACCAGCAAACACTGAAGAGATAAGTTTGAGATAGCTGAAGAGAAAGAACTGGCTTGGCTTGCAACATGGAGTACAGATGAACGTGTCCATCAGTGCCAGCAGTAAGAAAGAGGTTTCTGTGAGAAGAACATTGAAAATATATGCATTGGATAAATACCCAATTTTACAGATAATGTATTGGACTAGTTCAATTTACCAGAAATCTGTATTCTTATTTGCACACTTCATATCTTAAAATGTCTGAAAATTGCTCTAATGATAGAAATATAGTAGCCATCTTGTGTATGCACAATGCTCAAATAATCCATTCATTGAAGATTGAGATTACAATCAGATCACTCAGGTTCTTATTTAATGGCAGAGCAAGCTTAAGGAATCAAGTGACCCATTTGCTCCTAATTTGTACATTATCTCATGGAATCATTTCATTCACTTAAATGAGGGGAGGCTTCAAAGTGGGATTTTTCCAATTTTTATATCCGTTCTGGTAATCCACCATTCATTGTTCATAAACAGACCTGTGAAATGGTGAGCAAGCAACAGCATGCACAGGACCACAGTGGGGGGAGAAGGTGAACTGGGCCGGCGCCTTCAATGGAATGGAACCAGAGCTCAGCGATGCAAGAGTCAGAACCTCTGTTGAACACTTCAGCACGTAACCGCCCTCCACACCAGCAATGAACACAGTCTTGTCCAGATGAGAGAAAGAGAGAGCAGTCACACCAAAAGAAGTGCTCCCACGAACCTGGGGATGAATTAAAAGATATAAAAAGGCAAAAAGAAAAAGGTTTACTTTGTGTAACTGGTCAACTCTAGCTTCTATAATTATAGACTCCAGGTATAGAATTCCTATACACAATATGTTGGAAACACTCATCAGATCAAACGACACATATAGAGCATAAAACAGATTTAAAGTTACAGGTCAATTTCTGATGCTCTCATCAGTTTCTCCCTTCACAGAGATGTTGGTGAATCTAATGAGCATTTCCAAATTTTGTTTTTTTAATTCCAAATTTTACACAACTGCAGCATTTCTCTTTTAGTTTTCAGAATGGCTGATTTCTTGAAAGTGTGATGTTTTGCTTTTGTTTTCAAACTTGATTATGGTTATAAACTGCAATGTTGAAAAAGAATTGATTTGAAAAAGGCAAAAATATTCACCTACCACCAATTCTTTTCCAGTCATATCTACCCTGTAGGGTTATCTCAAGTCAAATGGATAACGTCTTAGCTCATAATCATCAGATCCCTAAATTTGAGTCCAAATACTAGTGTAGATCTACAAATGTAGATTTGAGCACCTGAAGTAAAAAAGTAATACAATGATTTTCTAGACAACAGCTACCAGCAATTATCTTGGCTTTGATTAACAAGCAAACTTGGCTCCATTGGAATAACAAAGGCTTGCAGCCAGGCTGTTGAGGTAAAATTCTGACGATATTCTGCTTCTAAGTGGTTGCCAAATTTCTGACGTGTTTGCAACAATCTGCCAGCTTTGGGAGAACATCAAACTCAATTTCAACATCAAACAGCATTACAAAAACTGCTCGCCTTAAGTTTGATATTGCGTGGCATCTGCTGAACGACAAGAGCAAATCCTTCTTGCAGTACTAATTGACCTTTGCCATCCATCCCCCAGATGAGAATCTTTCCATCCGTACTCGCACTCAGAAGATTAATTCTGTTGCTGCGACTCAAACTCTGGTTCCACTGCACCTGTTTTGGGAGGGAACAGACATGTTTTATACTTAAAACTCGCTACAGGTTAAACATTTGCGAAAGAAAATAATGTGACACTTCCTCCTCCTCTCAACTGTGTATAGTGGATATTATTCCAATAAAAAACAGATGACCATCACCATCATCTTGAGCTCATCCAATTCTAACTGTAATCAATTTACACCGACCCCTTCACCCATTCGCCCTACATTCACCGACTTTCTAGGTTCCAGGTACAGAAATGTCCAAATCTTAGATTATCATCCTGATTTTCATTAACACCCTCAAGCACCCTAATGCTTATGCTTCCACCCTAGCATTACACTCTCCATGTCTGCTCTCGACTATTCCCTTCTCCACACTTAAGGCAGCCATGCCTTCAGTTGCCTCAGCCCCACGGTGAGCAACTCACTCTGCCTATGTTGTTTTTGTTTTAAATTCCTCCTTAAAATAATTTAATGGGCTTGAAAAAACTGAATTTCCATCACACTAAATAATCTAGCAATGGTGATGTCAACATAAATGCCGGTGTGGAAAATGTGAGGCATTGAATTTATATTTGCTTCAATCACATTGAAGATCTGGAATATAAACAAAGCAATATTAAAGCAGCAAAGGGAAAGCCAAGATGTTGAAAATGGCCCAGACTAAATATTTTACCTGATAAATAGGCTCACAGTGAGTATCTTCAGATATTCCTGATCTAGCGATTAATGGATCATCAGTTTTACTGCAGTTCCACACTAAAACCTCTCCATTGTAAAGCCCACCTGAAGAAAACATATACATTTAGATCACAATCTTCTCCTTTACACAGCACCTGATATACAAAATATTGTGAAACATCAATGTATAGGCCAATAGGTTGAATGCTAGGTCAGACCTAGGCTGGACTCATAGGATAAAGCCCAGTTTAACTTGAGCGCAACAGAAACTACAGAACAGGATAATCTTACTGTAAGATATTGCATCTTTGGAATGTGGGAGTCTTTTTATAAAGTCAGCACTCAATTCATGCCACCTGCCTTCTTGAATCTCCACAATCCAAGTGCAGGAGTTTCCACTGTACATTTTGTCTATGGGGTGTCAGGATTTTGATCCAGTGGAGATGAAGGAACATAACAAAAACAGGAGCTGGAATAGGCTATCGAACTCTTGATGCTGTTGCAACACTCAAGAATCGAATCTTGACTTCAATATCACATTTCTGCATAATCCCCATGCTCCTTTCCTGTAGGGTTCAAATCCCTACTAATCCCTGCCCTGAATATGCTCAGTGATTGCATCGTCATGCTCTCTGGGGTATGGAATCCCAAAGAGTCAAAGCCCTCAGAGAAATATCTCATCTCCATCGTAAATTGATATACAGACCCTCATTCTGAAACAATGCTCACTGATTCCAGATACCACATGAGGGGAAACATCCTCTGCACCATTCTGTTAAAATTTCTCAAATATATATATTTAAATAAAATTCTCATTCTTCTGCACTTATATAGTAGGGCACCCTCTTCATATTTCACCAGCTTCATCCCAGCGTTCCATGCAACAAACCGTCACTGGACCGTCTGCAATGCAAATGTATCTCTCCTTAACTACGGAAACCAAAATTGTAAGTAATACTCCAGGTGCTGTCTCACCAATGCTCTGTAAATTTCGATCAAAGGTTCCCTACTTTTACACTCCATACCACTAGCAATAAAGGGCAACATTCAATAATCCTTGCTAAGTATTTTTCACAAACACATACCAACTCTTCATTTTTATGCACCAATACGCCAGATTCACTACATAATGAACAACTTGAAAGTAGTGAAAGTATGGAATAAAATACTTTATTGTCACATGTGACTAGGCACAGTGAAATTCTTTGCTTGCATACCCAATGTATACAAATAGCAGCTACCTATAGCGCTGACAAAAATACAAAGCACGCCGGCTCCTCCTTTTGTTCTCACCCCCTCCCCCACAGCGGTTCCCCCACGCCATTGTTCTCCCACCCTCCCCAATTGTCCATTGTACTCCCCCACCTCCCTCACGGCGGTCCTCCATTGTTCTTCCCCCTCCCTCACAGCGGACCCTCCGTGCCAAGTCCTTCATTGTTATTCCCCTCCCTCACGGTGGTCCTCCACACTCTCTTGCAAGGTAAATTTTGAATTGGACCGAGCTAAAATGTGCTTTTGTTTCATACTGGGTTAATCTACAGAAATATGCTGAGGTTTCCATGCCCTAATCAAACTAGATTTGGAGCGCTGTGCACGATTATGTTGAACAAGTTTCAGAAAGTACTTTAATGCTTTCAGTCTGAAGAAGGGTTTCGACCCGAAATATCACCCATTCCTTCTCTCCTGAGATGCTGCCTGATCCGCTGAGTTACTCCAATTTTTTTTGTGATACCTTCAATTTGTACCAGCATCTGCAGTTATTTTCCTACACTACTTAATGCTTTTGAAAATTTGTATTGGAGCATAAGAAATGCACCAGGACAAATTATGATGAAGCTTTGGAGAAGGTATAAAATTATGGTTTGGGAGAATTTGCAGTTTGTGAGAAGAAACATAGCATTCCAAGGGGGTTTATAGACTGGAAGCCATGAGGTTATTTCCCTATGGGACAACCCTGAATTGGGTGCTTCTCATCAAGATAAGCATTGGCCACTGAAGCTGATGAGGAGGAATTTATTTTCTGAAATGTTTCTTTGGAATTCGCGTTCCTAGACAATCAGTAAATACTTTAAGGACTGTGTCGGGTAGATTTTTGGTGCTACTAGGGTTATGAGAATCAGGCAGAAAACCATTAAGGCCAAGGGTCATATCCTACTAATGATGGAAGTGGCCTGAAGTGCTGCATGTCCAATTCTATTTTTTTCTTGTGCTTTCTGTATTATATGTGCACTCGATCATGAGGAATAGAGGCTGGGTGGGTAAGTTGTTCAAAGTACTGGAAAATATTTGCAGCATGGATGCAGATCTAACTGGTCCAAACCAGAATTTATACTCTGGATGTGACGTCACTTACTCCCAATGGCATATCCTCCAGAGAAGTGTCCTCGGTACGAGCCGTGGCACCACTAAAACAGGAGCCTACACAGCACAGCACCGTGAAAGGCCCAGTCACATCACTTCAGGTTCTCCCCAATTACGACAGGATTTTGTTCCTGAGAACTATTCATAATCTGTATAGTTCACAAGTTGGAAATATGGCTGCCTGGCAATGTATTTCAATAAAATCATTATTGAGGAGTTTTTTTAAACAAAAATATATAATTGAAGTTATTTGGAATGTATTGATTTGTGCTAAATACATCAAAGCTACAGCCTGCCCCTAATGGAGGAACAGGCAATCACTGCAAGCCATTTCTGGATTTGAACATTCCATCCCTTTACAGCATATCTTTTTTAACTAATACATTGAGAATGGATGGTGTCTTGGTCAACACTTTTTGAAAATTCCCCAAAGCATAGACAGTAATTATTGCAATTTAAGATAACATTATTGAAATATTAGGAACTTGAAGAGCTCAAAGAGACAACACAATATTTCAATATGCTCTTATGCAATATAATAATTTAAGTTGTAATTCATGCAGTACATCATTACTACCACTGGAGGAGTTAAGAGTGTTTAATTGTCATATGTAGTGAAAATGGAACAATGAAATTCTTTCTTGCAGCAATAAAACCAACAGACATGCACGAGTCACTGATGGTCAACACAGGGAAGTGACAAGCTATTAGACGATTATTAGCTTTCATTGCATGAACCCAGTTCTCTTTGAACATCAACACCATCCAATTTCTCAGCATAGCAGCACTGTTGTGTTTTGATGTTATTTGTTGGTAGTGATAAATGGGTCCCTTTCGGAATGGCAGGCAGTGACTAGTGGGGTACCGCAAGGTTCGGTGCCGAGACCCCAGCTATTTACGATATACATTAATGACTTAGACGAAGGGATTAAAAGTACCATTAGCAAATTTGCAGATGATACTAAGCTGGGGGTAGTGTGGATTATGAGGAAGATGCAATAAGGCTGCAGGGTGACTTGGACAGGTTGTGGGAGTGGGTGGATACATGGCAGGTGCAGTTTAATATAGATAAGTGTGAGGTTATCCACTTTGGTGGTAAGAATAGGAAGGCAGAGTATTATCTGAATGGTGTCAAGTTAGGAAAAGGGGACGTACAACGAGATCTGGGTGTCCTAGTGCATCAGTCACTGAAAGGAAGCATGCAGGAGTTGAGTATAGGAGCAAAGAGGTCCTTCTACAGTTGTACCGGGCCCTGCTGAGACCGCACCTGGAGTACTGTGTGCAGTTTTGGTCTCCAAATTTGAGGAAGGATATTCTTGCTATGGAGGGCGTGCAGCGTAGGTTCACTAGGTTAATTCCCGGAATGGCGGGACTGTCGTATGGTGAAAGGCTGGAGCGATTGGGCTTGTATACACTGGAATTTAGAAGGATGAGGGGGGATCTTATTGAAACATATAAGATAATTAGGGGATTGGACACATTAGAGGCAGGAAACATGTTCCCAATGTTGGGGGAATCCAGAACAAGGGGCCACAGTTTAAGAATAAGGGGTAGGCCATTTAGAACGGAGATGAGGAAGAACTTTTTCAGTCAGAGAGTGGTGAAGGTGTGGAATTCTCTGCCTCAGAAGGCAGTGGAGGCCAGTTCGTTGGATGCTTTCAAGAGAGAGCTGGATAGAGCTCTTAAGGATAGCGGAGTGAGGGGGTATGGGGAGAAGGCAGGAACGGGGTACTGATTGAGAGTGATCAGCCATGATCGCATTGAATGGCGGTGCTGGCTCGAAGGGCTGAATGGCCTACTCCTGCACCTATTGTCTATTGTCTATTGTCTATTGAGCTAACATGTAGTCCCAGTGTTGCAACTTCACAAAGTTGGCACCTCATTCCTGGCAAGCTCTTCTGCACTGCTCTTTGAATCTGGGTTCATCTCCTTGATTGTAGTGATAGGATAAATTTACAGATGATGATACACCTTTCCACAATTCCTTGTGAATACTTAGTTCTGAGTTACCAAATAAATTCTTGGTCTATTCCATTCAACATGTTCGTTCACGGTGAAGATGGGATTTTGTCTCTTTAAGGGCACTGTGGTCACATCTACTGTGCTATTGTGAAGGTCAGGTAGATTCATTGCTCATTTCAATTCATTCAGTACCAGCTGCTGAAGCACCCCTCAACAAGAAGTGCCGCCTCAAAACACAGCTAAAATCAAAGATCCATGGTACCCTGGTCACAGCTGGTACCTTAGCTGCTACTAAGGGGAAAGTGGTACAGGAGCCAGAGAACCATAGCCAATTATGCACAACTCTAACCACAACCGTACCTCAGCACCAAACTACTAGGGACCAAGCATATGGTTGCACTACATACTTTGGCTTGCACTATTATGGCCTGGTTACCTAATGTAACTGGTAATTTATTGTAATATTGTTTGGTGTATATTTATTTATTTATTGCACAAATATGTCTATAAAGCTGCAGTAAGTAGGAATTTCATTGTTTTGGACCAACTGATAATTACACATTCGAAACTCTGAACTCTTGTGTTGATTTACTCTACTGTATTTGTTAAAAAATTCCATACCACTAAAATCTTTGGGAACAGGGGAGTTCATCTCTAACACCTCAACTAAATAAACTCCAACCAACATCAAACCAGAAACATTGGCACATTACTATTGACAGGAGTTGGATTTGTTAAATAGTAGATATACCCACTTTTAGAAGTAATTCATTGGTTGCAATGTGCATCCTACAATTTTGTATAGATGCAAGTCTTTAGTTCATCTACTTCCTTCAACATCTGAGATTAGGAGTTCAATGGTCCAATTTTAGTTCCCCTTCTTCCTACTGTACGATGGACAGATACAAACTTCAAAAATCAAAACCAAAATTCATACCAGCAATCAAAGAAGGTTCTGTTGGGTGAAATGCCAGGCTCATGACAGCACTGGAAACATAAATCACAACATCTGGTCGGTTTGGGTTCAATCCTCTGCGATCCAGATTCCAAGTACACACATAAGACTTCTCTGTGCTCCAGTCACCATCTTGTAACCTGTAATTATTAAATATTATTCTGAGCAACTCTAAAAGCACGTTAATATCAAAATGTAAACTACAAACATTTATAGGTACATTTACTGGCGGTTTCCAAATTAATAAATACTAATAAAAATGAATCATTTCCCTAATTGTGAAAATTATTCTTTTTTTGTATGCATTTTACATGAAAAATAGTGACAAGAGCTTCTCTCACAACTTCCCGTCACTTTGAAGAATTAATTTGGGTATTTTTCCACCATACTGCATGAACCGGAAGCTGCCAGCCTATTTTCATTCATTAACAAAGGTCATATAGGATTAAGAACTTACAAAAGCTTACATTAGAAGTTCCTTAGGTACTATTCTGGTCATTATATTAAATAGTTATACACCAAAGGAGGTTTTTTTTAAAAGCACAAAGGTGGCGCAGTGGTAGAGTTGCTGCCTTGCAGCGCCGGAGACCCGAGTTCGACCCAGACTACAGGTGCTGTCTGTACGGAGTTTGTGCATTCTCCCCGTGACCGCGTGGGTTTTCTCCGAGATCTTCGGTTTCCTCCCACACTCCAAAGACATAGGTATGTAGGTTAATCGGCTCGGTGTATGTGTAAATTGTCCCTAGTGTGTGATGGTTAGTGTTAATGTGTCCGGGGATCACAGGTCAGCGCGGACTCGGTGGGCCGAAGGGCCTGTTTCAGTGCTGTATATCTCTAAAAACTAAACTAAAATGAGATTCCACAGATCAGAAAAGAATGAATAGCTTGCATCCTAAAACTCTTTAAAAGAGACAGCCAAGAATGACCCAATTTTTCTAACCCAAAGAGCAGAGAACATGGTACTCATTATTACAGATGTTGCGGCAAATAAGGCGGATCTATTTAAGGAGAAGCTAGATAAGCAAATAACACAAGGTAAATGACTTGACCTTTTAAAACTATTCTTCTGCTCCCAACAGCAGCCAACATAGTGAGTCCTTTCAATAACAATTCAAAACAGACTCCAACACTGCACTTCAATACAGTTCCACTCAGGATTGTCCTGGCATGCAATTCCATTAATTGTTCCATTTGTCTGTCTGTCTTCCATCACATCTCCAAGAAGACAGGCTGAAATGATTTGTTAGCCTTTCAGCAACTTTGCGTGATTTAACATTTCCTTTGCAGTTCAAATTGATAGCATGCATTGATCACAGTATCCAAACATTTTCCTAATTTAGTTTAGACAATAGACAATAGGTGCAGGAGGAGGCCATTCGGCCCTTCGAGCCAGCACCGCCATTCAATGTGATCATGGCTGATCATTCTCAATCAGTACCCCGTTCCTGCCTTCTCCCCATACCCCCTGATTCCGCTATCCTTAAGAGTTCTATCTAGCTCTCTCTTGAATGCCTACCCTTTATTCTTAAACTGTGGCCCCTTGTTCTGGACTCCCCCAACATTGGGAACATGTTTCTTGCCTCTAACGTGTCCAACCCCTTAATAACCTTATACGTTTCGATAAGATCCCCTCTCACCCTTCTAAATTCTAGTGTATACAAGCCTAGTCGCTCCAGTCTTTCAACATATGACAGTCCCGCCATTCCTCAAATTTGGAGACCAAAACTGCACACAGTACTCCAGGTGCGGTCTCACTAGGGCGCTGTACAACTGCAGAAGGACCTCTTTGCTCCTATACTCAACTCCTCTTGTTATGAAGGCCAACATTCCATTGGCTTTCTTCACTGCCTGCTGTACCTGCATGCTTCCTTTCAGTGACTGATGCACTAGGACACCCAGATCTCGTTGTACGTCCCCTTTTCCTAACTTGACACCATTCAGATAATACTCTGCCTTCCTATTCTTACCACCAAAGTGGATAACCTCACACTTATCCACATTAAACGGCATCTGCCATGCATCCGCCCACTCACACAACCTGTCCAAGTCACTCTGCAACCTCATAGCATCTTCCTCACAGTTCACACAACCACCCAGCTTTGTATCATCTGCAAATTTGCTAATGGTACTTTTAATCCCCTCATCCAAGTCATTAATGTATGTTGTAAATAGCTGTGGTCCCGGCACCGAGCCTTGCGGTACCCCACTAGTTACTGCCTGCCATTCTGAAAGGGACCCATTTATCCCCACTCTTTGCTTTCTGTCTGTCAACCAATTTTCTATCTATGTCAGTACCCTACCTCCAATACCATGCGCTCTAATTTTGCCCACTAATCTCCTATGTGGAACCTTGTCGAAGTTTAAATAAACATTATATGCCAGATGTGCTAGATCCAAGCAGACATCTGATATTCTTCCATATCCTGGATGTTAAAAGCATAAGTAGCACAGTAAACTTATATTTTTATACACCAAGTGTCTCCATCTTTAGCTTGATTTATGAGATCTTATCACTGCGCTTCTAGACACACTGACACATTCAGCAATAAGATCACCCAAACCAGACCAGCAAGTATTTATCTCAGTCAAGAACATTGATCATCAACAATGAACAGATAGGATGATCTTGGTTATTTGTTACAATACCTGCCATATGAACAAGCAATAACAGAGCCGGTTACATTCCACGACACACCAGTGACGTGCAGCTGTCGCTCACAGGCTTCTGGATAATGCAGCGTATATAAACAAGAAACCTACAGCAGGAATTAAACAAAAATAATTGTTAAACTTCCTGAGTCAATAAAAGGAAAGAAGTATATCCTCATACTTGAGGATCTTACTATATTTAGTCATTAATCAGTCAAATGGTATCATTGTCAACAAAGAAAGCAAAACAGAGAAGGCCTAGTGTGAAGGGAAGGGACATTCCAATCCATTGAAAACCATTCTTACGGCCAAATGAAATTCACAAACAATGGAAAGAGACGACAAATTCCATTGCTGCATGCTACGCAGGCACAGCAACGGAGTTCCAACAACTAATGTTCATGAGCAAGAGTGCCACAATTTCCAGTGGTCCAAGAACCTGTGCAAATTTATGTTGCTGAATACTTTGTTTTTACCATCTTATGGAAGTGCCGTTTGTAAGAGTAGAGATGGTGGTGTCCCAATCCAGCAGCATGCAACTAGTTGTCCTGGTAATGCCCAGCAATGGTCACATACAGGAAACGGTCTACATTCTCCCACAATATTCCTCAAAATAAAAAAAACTGATCTTATTATCTCATATGCAACTGATGCAGAATATCACATCAAGTTGGATGCTGAACTTAAAGAAAGGAGACTTTGAAGGTATGAGACAGGAATTGGCTTGGAAAGATTGGCAAATTATACTTAAAGGGTTGACAGTGGAGATGCAATGGCAAAGATTTAAAGACTGCATGGATGAATTCCAAAAATTGTTCATCCCTGTCTGGCGAAAAAATAAAAAGGGGATGGCGGCTCAACCATGGCTAATGAGGAAAGTGTTATATCCAAGGAAAAAGCATATAAATTGACGAGAGGAAGCAGAAAACCGGAGGACTGGGAGAAATTTAGAAATTAACAGAGGAAGACAAAGGGGTTAATTAAGAGGGGGGGGAGAGCATGAACGAAAGCTTGCAGGAAATATAAACACTGACTGTAAAAGCTTTTGCAGATATGTAAAAAGGAAAACATTAGTGAAGACAAATCCCTTACAATCAGAGACACGTGAATTTATAATGGGAAACAATGGAATGGCAGAACAGTTAAACAAGTACTTTGGTTCTGTCTTCACTAAGGAAGACACAAACATTCTCACAGAAATACTAGGGGACCGGGGATCTAGTAGGAGGGAGGAACTGAAGGGAATCCACATTAGTCAGGAAATGGTGTTAGGTAAACTGTTGGGACTGAAGACAGATAAATCCCCAGGGCCTGATGGTCGGCATCCCAGAGTACTCAAGGAGATGGCCCTAGAAATCGTGGATGCATTGGTGATCGTTTTCCAATGTTCTCTCGACTCTGGATCAGTTCCTATGGACTGGAGGGTAACCAATGTAACTCCACTTTTTAAGAAAGGAGAGAGAAAATGGGGAATTATAGACCAGTTAGCCTTATATCGGTAGTGAGGAAGATGCTTGAATCGATTGTTAAAAATGTTATAGCCGCGCATTTGGAAAGCAGTGATAGGATCGGTCAAAATCAGCATGGATTTTTGAAGAGGAAATCATGCTTGACTAAACTTCTGGAATTTTGTGAGGATGCGACAAGTAGAATGGATAAGGGAGAGCCAGTGGATGTGGTGTATCTGGACTTTCAAAAAAGCCTTTGACAAAGTCTCACACAAGAGATTAGTGTGCAAAATTAGAGCACATGGTATCGGAGGTAGGGTATTAACATGGTTGGCAGACAGGAAGCAAATTAACGGGTCCTTTTCAGAATGGCAGGCAGTGACTAGTGGGGTGGTGCAAGGCTCGATGGTGGGACCCCAGTTATTTACAATATATATTAACGATTTAGACGAGGGAATTAAATGTGACTTCTCCAAGTTTGCAGATGACACAAAGCTGAGTGGCAGAGTGAGCTGTGAGGAGGATGCTATGAGGCTGCAGGGTGACTTGGATAGGTTGGGTGAGTGGGCAGATGCAGTATAATGTGGATAAATGTGAGGTTATCCACTTTGGTGGCAAGAACAGGAAGGCAGATTATTATTTGAATGGTCTGACAACATTCCATCTCTGTCATGCCCACTCCCCTGACATCAGTCTGAAGAAGGGTCTCATCCCGAAACATCACCCATTCCTTCTCTCCAGAGATGCTGCATGCCCCGCTGAGTTCCAGCATTTTATGTCTACCTTCCATTATCTGAATGGTGTCAGATTAGGAAAAGGGGAGATGCAACGAGACCTGGGTGTGCTTGTACATCAGTCAATGAAAGTAAGCAGGCAGGTACAGCAGGCAGTGAAGAAAGCTAATGGCATGTTGGCTTTCATTGCGAGAGGATTTGAATTTAGAACCAAGGAGGTCCTACTGCAGTTGTACAAGGCCCTGGTGAGACCGCACCTGGAGTATTGTGTGCAAATTGGGGGGACATTATTGCTATTGAGGGAGTACAGCATAGGTTCACCAGGTTAATTCCCGGGATGACTGGAAGGAGGCCCTAGCAGGGAAGATGGTGGAACAGCAATGGCAGGTATTCCTGGGAATAATGCAGAAGTTGCAGGATCAATTTATCCCAAAGAGGAGGAAAGATTCTAAGGGGAGTAAGAGGCACCCGTGGCTGACAAGGGAAGTCAAGGATAGCATAAAAATAAAAGAGAAATATAACATAGCAAAGAAGAGTGGGAAGCCAGAGGATTGGGACTCTTTTAAAGAGCAACAGAAGATAACTAAAAAGGCAATACGGGGAGAAAAGATGAGGTACAAGGGTAAGCTAGCCAATAATATAAAAGCATTTTTAGGTATGTGAAGAGGAAAAAAATAGTCAAGGCAAATGTGGGTTCCTTGAAGACAGAAGCGGGGGAATTTATTATGGGGAACAAGGAAATGGCAGACGAATTGAACCGTTACTTTGGATCGGTCTTCACTAAGGAAGATACAAACAATCTCCCAGATGTTCTAGTGGCCAGAGATCCTAGGGTGTCGGAGAAACTGAAGGAAATTCACATTAGGCAGGAAATAGTGTTGGGTAGACTGATGGGACTGAAGGCTGATAAATCCTCAGGGCCTGATGGTCTGCATCCCAGGGTACTTAAGGAGGTGGCTCTAGAAATTGTGGACGCATTGGTGATCATTTTCCAATGTTCTATAGATTCAGGATCAGTTCCTGTGGATTGGAGGGTAACTAATGTTATCCCACTTTTTAAGAAAGGAGGGAAGAGAGAAAACGGGAAATTATAGACCAGTTAGTCTGACATCAGTGGTGGGGAAGATGCTGGAGTCAATTATAAAAGATGAAATTGCGGAGCATTTGGATAGCAGTAACAGGATCAATCCGAGTCAGCATGGATTTACGAAGGAGAAATCATGCTTGACTAATCTTCTGGAATTCTTTGAGGATGTAACTAGGAAAATTGACAGGGGAGAGCCGGTGGATATGGTGTACCTCGACTTTCAGAAAGTCTTCGACAAGGTCCCACATAGGAGCAATTAGAGCACATGGTATTGGGGGTAGGGTACTGACATGGATAGAAAATTGGTTGACAGACAGAAAGCAAAGAGTGGGGATAAATGGGTCCCTTTCAGAATGGCAGGCAGTGACTAGTGGGGTACCGCAAGGCTCGGTGCTGGGACCCCAGCTATTTACAATATACATTAATGACTTGGATGAAGAGATTAAAAGTACCATTAGCAAATTTGCAGATGATACAAAGCTGGGTGGTAGTGTGAACTGTGAGGAAGATGCTATGAGGTTGCAGGGTGACTTGGACAGGTTGTGTGAGTGGGCGGATGCATGGCAGATGCCGTTTAATGTGGATAAGTGTGAGGTTATCCACTTTGGTGGTAAGAATAGGAAGGCAGAGTATTATCTGAATGGTGTCAAGTTAGGAAAAGGGGACGTACAACGAGATCTGGGTGTCCTAGTGCATCAGTCACTGAAAGGAAGCATGCAGGTACAGCAGGCAGTGAAGAAAGCCAATGGAATATTGGCCTTCATAACAAGAGGAGTTGAGTATTGGAGCAAAGAGGTCCTTCTGCAGTTGTACAGGGCCCTAATGTGACCTTACCTGGAGTACTGTGTGCAGTTTTGGTCTCCAAATTTGAGGAAGGATATTCTTGCTATTGAGGGTGTGCAGCGTAGGTTTACTAGGTTTATTCCCGGAATGGCAGGACTGTCATATGTTGAAAGACTGGAGCAACTAGGCTTGTATACACTGGAATTTAGAAGGATGAGAGGGGATCTTATCGAAACATATAAGATTATTAAGGGGTTGGACACGTTGGAGGCAGGAAACATGTTCCCAATGTTGGGGGAAGTCCAGAACCAGGGGCCACAGTTTAAGAATATGGGGTAGGCCATTTAGAACAGAGGTGAGGAAAAACTTTTTCAGTCAGAGTTGTAAATCTGTGGAATTCTGTGGAAGGCAGTGGAGGCCAATTCACTGAATGCATTCAAGAGAGAGCTAGATAGAGCTCTTAATGATAGCGGAGTCAGGGGGTATGGGGAGAAGGCAGGAACGGGGTACTGATTGAGAATGATCAGCCATGATCACATTGAATGGTGGTGCTGTCTCAAAGGGCCGAATGGCCTACGCCTGCACCTATTGTCTATGACTGGACTGACATATGATGAAATAATGGGTCGAGTGGGCTTGTTTTCAATGGAATTTAGACAGATGAGAGGGGATCTCATAGAAACAGAAAATTATTGAGGGATTGGACAGGAACAGGAAAAATGTTCATGATGTTGGGGGAGTCCAGAACCAGGGGTCACAGGGAGGTGGAATGGAAAGAGGGAAAAGATTTCCCAAAGTTCAGGTAAATGTGTGCAATTTCTGCAGGTAGAAATTAATCCTGAAAACAGATCTATGTCACCTCTGGATCCAATGAAGCACATAAACTCAAATCAAGGGACTATCATGACAGATTTGCAAACCAATCTCAAGAAAATGACTTAAATGAGGTCCTATCCACAAAAGTGATGGTTAATTCTGACTTCATGGATACCCGACTGATTAGTCTGTCAATTATTTTACATCAAAGCAGACCTTAATGGTCTCAAGGAGTGGAACTACATCTTTCAAAACTCGCCAGAAATCCCATCAAAAGACCCAAACTAATAAAGATACAAGGCAGCAATTTAAAACCAAAAAACTGTAAATGGCGCAAATCTGATCTGAAAATAGAAAACATTTGAAACACTCAGCAATTCAGGCAGTTACCCTGAGAAAATGGACAGATTAAACATAACAGAAAAAAGAAAAGTTATAAATAAATGCCAAGGATGCAGACAAGTGTGGAGGGGACATGAAAGAACAAAAGGGAAAGTGGCAGATTAAGTGGAACACAAGGGGATTAAATTACAAAAGAGATGATGACATAATGCAAAACGATGGCACTGCATCCTAAAATGTAAATATGGTCGCAATATAATTCTTTGGAAAAACACCGGGGGTTGATGAGAATGTCAAGGGCTCCAAGAGCTAATTAGTTCCACCTATTTCCCTCCACTCACCCCCTTCCCCATTCCGGCCAATTTTGACTCTCTGGCTTCACAACCTGCAACTCTTCAAACCCGCCTCACAACTTCCTTCTTTTCTGATCTTTGGCCTTTGTTCAAACCAGCTGCCTATCAAAATCCCCCTCCCTTGCCTATGTCAACATAATACCTGCCATGCAGATCCTGCCTCTCCCTTTTCCAGCTTTCTTCTACCCCCATATAATCAGTCTGAAGAAGGATCTCGACCCAAAATGTCACCCATCCATGTTCTCCAGGGATACTGGGGAATTTCAACTTAAATAGTGAATATCCTTGTAAATCTTCACTGCACTCTTTCCAGCTTAATGACAACTGCTATTATAACTTGGAAAAATAAATACTTGTACTTTGGGATATGCTGAGGTTTGTAACTGTGGAATATTTTTTGAAGTGTTTCTACAACCCAAAAACACAAGATAGACTGAGAGCCTCTGAATGGATGACCCATGCGTACAAATTTCTTGGAAGCCTTTGGATATCAAAGTCTGTGAGACATGGCTGCAGCAGGGACCCAGGAGGTAGTGAGGAGGGAAAAGGATTCCAGGGTATTTCTCCCATGGATGTGAGTGATTGTGGGATGGGACAAGAAAGAGACCAGAATTTTCCACGTGTCTGATGTAATTCTGACTCAAAAACATTAATAAAAGTTGCATACCTTAAGGGGCTGTACTCTTTTAAGTTGGGTTTTTTTTCTGGAAACCTGACTGGAATTATTTTTATTAAATAAGCAACATTTATAAGCAACATCAGCTTTTTAACATTTTAACCAAATATCTCTTGCGAGACGATTGGTGTCATGTCAGCATTAAACAAGATTTGTGTGGGCCAGATAGGGCTGTGAAAATGTTCAAATTTTAACTTCTCAATTAATTCAAAACCATACTTTCCTTGTGGTTAAAATTACATTGGGTAACAAGGTTCCAGGACGGATTATGGTACAAAAAATTATATCCATAAATGATCTTGTCAAGCAGACAAAATCACTAGTTTCGATTTCTTATATTTTAAACAAGGAGATTGTATTTGGACTGCTATTGCGCAGCAACAATCTTGACAGAAACTAGTTGGTAAATGCTAGCAAGTCAATTTCTGTGGCTAAAGTATCAATATCTGTTTACATATAGTTTACATTGTACATATTTAATCCAACTAGTCCTCAGAGGTAATTCAGATAATTTTGCTCTCCCCACAAAAGATTTATGCACCTATGTTCCAAGATATCAAAGGCTCGTGCAGCAATTTCTGCCAAATCTATAAAAGCAACCTTGTCACGGTGTTTGGTTTTGCTGTTTGTTTCCATGAACTGTTTTTATTTTTGGCACAGTCCCAAAGAAAGCTTAGACCAATTCCAAATTTATTTGAATGCCCTTGCCAGATGTCTGAATGAGGCACTATTCAACTTGTCTCTTCATTGCAATACAGTGCAATTTAGTTAGTGCGGCCATTGCCTAAGTTAACTTGCAGTTAAATAAAATTAAGTTCTGTATGGTGTCATCATGTCTCCTTTGTTCATCCAAAAAAGGATCTACTTCTACTTCCCAATAATTCTTTGACTAACTTGATTTGAAAGCAAAGACTGGCACAAACATAGCACTTTTCCCAAAGCATTTGATCTTAACTGAGATTATTTGAGTTATTCATGAGCATTGATGTGCTGAAGGGTTGTGATACTGAGAGATTATAGTGGAAGGTATTGTGTTTGATCCCACAAACTTATTCTTCTCCCTATTAATGTTGGAAATACAACCTTGGCGTTATAAAAGCCAAACCTCTCCCCACTTCCCATTCCCCTATGATGAGCTTTGAATTTTATATTTGCACATTTATTCCCCGATTCTGACTCAACTCAAAATCCTCATCTATGACTTCTAAACTTGACTGTTCCAATACATTCTTCCTTTGTATAAATTTGCAGGCATATGAATTAGGAGCTGATTATCCACTGTAATTTTTAAAATCTTGTCTCGAGTGATTGATTGAAAGATACAGCATGGAATCAGGTCCTTTGACCCACCGTTGTGCCAGCACCTTTGGAATTTCTACCCTGCAGGTGGAACAGTGTGTACGCAGGTCTGAAGAAGGGCCTTGACCACAAACGTCATCCATTCCTTCTCTCCAGAGATGCTCCTGTCCCACTGAGTTCAGCTTTTTGTGTCTATCTTTAGTGTGTACGCAGGAATTGTGATGAGAGAGTCTGGCACCTTGTCATGAATAACAACAATGTCGGACTTTTGCCTGACCAGTTTACTGAACAACTCTCTTCATTTTGACACCATTCCCCAGATGGGAACTCCGCAAGTTCAAGTTAGCTGGAAGCAACTTTGTTGTATCTTAATTTGATACCTAGGTCAATACCAGGAAGTCTACCTGCAAAACTCTCTCTCTTAATGTAGCAGTAACAGTGCAAAAAAGGTTTGTCCAGCTATTTTAGGGTTAAACACTCTTAATGGAAACAAGGGGGCAGCAATGCTGGAATCATGAGCAAAAAGCTGGAGGAACTCAGCAGGTCAGGCAACATCTGTGGAGGGAATGGATAGATGATGTTTTGGGAAGTGATTACTTGTTCAGAGCTGGATTGGGGGGGGGGGGGGGGGGGAGGTGGGGAGCTGGAAAAGAGAAGTGGGAGTGGGGCAAAGACCGGCAAGAGTGAAGTGGATATCAGTGAGAATGGGGTGCAGTGGGGGTAATTGGTAGATGGGTGACATAGAGATAGGAATAGAGGCAAAGACTGGAGGTGAAAAGGAGATAAATGGTGTCAACTAAGGAAAGAAAAGCAGGTGTGGAATATAATGGCAGAGGGAGAGATTTGGGAGTAAGGGGCTATGAGGAACAGGAATGAGGGAGGATAAAAGGAAAAATGGAGGACGGAGATGTGAGATAAGCATTCGGAGAAAGGATCAGGGTGGTAGTAGAGCAGGGGAGAGGGGGTAGAGATGTTACTTGAAATTTTTGTTCAAACACTTAATGATAATTTGGAGTCACACGGATGTTAAACTAGATAGGGCTGGTAGATTCCTTATCTGAAGGACACAAGTGAATCAGATGTGTTTTTACCATCGATTTGATCATGCTTGTGGTCACCGCCACTAAGATGTTATTATTTTTCCAAATTGATTGATATTAATTGAACTTAAATTTCACAGCAACATTGTGTGATTTAACTCGGGTCTCTCAATATTATTTCAGGTCTTTGGATTACTAGTCCAGGAATTTAACTCCCATATCACTGTACATTTGTTCAACTTCATTGTTGAAGACCTTTTATGCAAACTACCTTCAGGCTTTACAACCAATAAAATCTACCTAAAGTTGTATCAGTATCATAATATAGAAAATGCCAATGTCAAAGATTATGGCATAAAATTATACAATACATCTGCTTAGACTACCTGCTTTCGTATTGCTAATGGAGGGACAAATATTGACCACGACATCGGTGTTGAGAAGAGCTGGGTTCTTTTACATTAATCATAGAAAACAATGACGATTTTTGTTTAATGTTGCAAACATGTATATATCTGCCAGTCAATAAATGTCTGCAGGTGGACTTAAAGAAGGTGTGTATGGCTGTGATTTTCTGAAGCCGTGAAGGATATAAATCATTTATATCCCATACACATTACCCACAAATTCGCATTAAAACACAGGAACATATCCTTTTCCACCACGATCAAAATACCACAATCAATCATACTTCCTCATCTATTTTAAAACATACAGGAAATAAAGTTTGCATATATAAATTAACTGGATTAAAGATACTCGTCATGTAGTGTCTGGGTCTCGACCCGAAACGTCACCCATTCCTTCTCTCCAGAGATGCTGCCTGACCCGCTGATTTACTCTAGCATTTTGTGTCTATTTTCGGTGTAAACCAGCATCTGCAGTTCCTTCCTCCATATGCAGCCAGTGTTTGTTTATGATGTACAAGCAAGGACAGGTTCATGCCAAGAATATCCTAGCCAACATAAACATTTAGATGTCTACATACATTTGACATAATTGCATTCACAATTATATTGTACGTGTTGAAAAAATACACAGGTCTTGAAATATCCTGTTCCTAATTCCCACTAACTCACTGTCTGTGGCTGGTCTACCCAGTTAACTTCAAATCCATCAAACGCGTGGCTCTGGATATTCTTCCTTAACTCCTTGATCACCATTGGCTCCACTTGCCGCAGGAAGCGGGCTAGGCGTGGGAAATCAACCGATGGTTCGATGCTGCGATCCGCGACAGAGAGGTCTCGACAGTCGGAAAGCTCAGTCTGCGTACTTATCTCCGCGCTGCGTCGTATCTGCACTGAGGCTTCGGCGCGCCGAACCTCCACTGTTTGACAAACTGCGTCACAGAACTCGGGAGTTTTTCTCCAGCGCGACTCCACCGACACGGCCTCTTGCGCCTCGTCGGTGAACATGGCCCGTCGAGTTATAAAACCAAACGGAATCTAAAGCGATTTTCATTTATTTCTCGATAGGAATGTCCCAAGCCTAGAACTCATCCGCCTCCCACACACACAAAAAAAACCCTCTCACACACAGAGCATGAGCTAATATTCGACACGATCCAATCAGTGCGCCCTGTCACCATGACGACCTGGTCCAATTGGTGCTAGCTGCCTCGTGACGTCACCGCCGCCCTCGCGCCGCCGCCGAGATAGGCCAATGGAAGGCGACGCTGAAGGGTACGTCGGCGCAAGGGCGGAGCGCCGCGCACGCGTGGTGGCGGCAGCGGTGGCTCGGAGTGCTGTGGTGTGTGTCTGCGCGCGCGTGCGTGTGGAGCTGCTGGGCTCGAGCGTTTTTTCCCCCCACTGTGGCGCGAGACCCACTCTGAGCCTTCGAGAGGGGGAAAAGAGAACGAGCGAAGGGAAAATTAAACAAAAAAAAGTGCGTCTAGAGCTTTTCATCTTTTTTTTCCTCTTTTTTTATTTCCCCCCCTCTTTCCTCCTTCCAAGATGTCGGTCCCAGCGACAAAGATGAGTAAAAAAGAGGTGAACTCGAACCATGATGGAGCAGACGAGACCTCGGGTAATGTCGAGGCGCGTTTTTTTGTGGCTAAATGTGCTTATTGTGTGCAATGCTGGTTAGTTTTGTTTGGAGGTTTATGCAAGTTGTGTGAAGGCCTGTTTTGAGTCGGAATTAATGTATGTAATGTGTGTATATGTGCGCGGAATGGCGGTCCCACGCTCCCCCTCTCGGTCAGGCTGGAGAGGAGCTGAAAGGCAGCGCGGGAGGGTAACTCATTCACTCCGGCGCCATGTTTATCAACTCGCGTACAGACGGGGAAAAAAAATCTCTCCTCCTCCTCCCTCATTGTCGTAAGGCGGCCGCCATGATACCAGGAAAGAGAAATGGAGCCGCCGCGGCCTGTTCCTCGGCGGGAGGTGTGTTGCCCACCACATCCCCCCCCCCCCTCTTTATATTTCTCCACACGCAAGACAGCCGCCTCCACGCGAAGTCAAGAGCGGGCAAGGGCAATGTACTGCGAGGGAGGTTCCGACTGCAGCTCCCCGCTAGTCTCTCCAACGCTTGGGGCGGATTGGAGACTGCCGACTGGGGGAAGCAGAGGCCTAACCACGCGGCCTGATGTTAAAGGGATTATCTGCTCCTTGTTGCTGGGACTGAGGCGTTTTGAACCGCGAGCGCCGGAAATACAAAGCCACAATACTACTTTAGACCATTCCTCTACACATGGGACATTGTGGAGATTACATTTATTGAGGCCCGCGTTGGTTTTGAGACTTTTGTCACTTCCCATTTAAAGAACAAAGTGTGCGTGTTCTTAGAAAACAAACAGCATAAATGTCCGAGGGTGGGAAAGTCAGATACATTTCTAGAATTTTGCAGGAATGAATTGAATACCCAAAACTAGAATCAAAAATCACATTATAAGACACGAAACAATTTTAATTGATCAGTTATGTTTAAGCGATTTTTCGTTGCAATTCATTTATTTTAGTTTTGTACTGCCGAAGTAGTTGGGGAAGGAACCACGCGGCCGATAATTTAGCCGGGGTTCATTCAACACAAAGGGAAGCAGCACTGAAACGTGGGTCGTAGGCGATTTGTTGACGTTTCTTGGTTTAAATTCGTTATAATTGCGATCGGATTGGGATGGAGGGAGGAGTCTTGGACTAATGGGTGTCTGACATCTATTTATGAATGTAATGTTCTATACGTTATTTTTCCGATTTTGGTCAATAATTTCGAAAAAAGAGACTAATTACATGGAATATCGTCTAGACGCAGATTTAGCTAAAATTCTTTCCGGATTTTTAATACTCGAATGTTGTGTATAAAAGGCTAATTCGGAGAATATTATGTCCTTTCGAGCTTGCCCATTGCCATCGAAGATTTTAAAAACATTTAGTACTTGCTTAATGTCCGTGTCAAATGATGCATAATCAAGAGTTTACTCACTGCTTTCAACACAAGTTTGAGGGTAGCATTGACTTGAAAGGGAGATTGTTTTCAAATGGGATTTAATAAAAGCATATTTAATGCAACTTTTTTGTTTAGAATTTCCAAGGAATTCATTTAATTCAAAGCGTTTTAACAATAAAGCCAGCATTAACATTTTTAAAATATCTGCTAGAATTGTGTTTTTCTGAATTTTAAGAAAAATCTTTAAAAAACACTACTTTCCTTACAGAAAAAGAGCAACAGGAAGCCATTGAACACATTGATGAAGTACAAAATGAAATAGACAGGTAACATTAAAGACACTCTAATTTTGCATTTCGGCTTCACGGCCTACAAATTATGTATTGACAGTTCATTGTTTGGAAATGTTTCCACTACATTTGATTCTGATGTCCCTATGACTTGATTTGTAGTAAAATAGCTTTCAAATCTTTCATTGGACATTAAAAAACTAGTAAATCACACAAGGTGACTTTTAAAGAATTACTATTTATATAAAATAACTTGTACTAGAGGATTTGTCTATTAATGTTATTGTGTTTTTATCAGTTTATTTGGGGTGCTTCCTCTGATTTTCAATATTTACTATCTGCTGATAATCTTAACTCTTGGGTTCCCTCTGAATCAGTTTCATTATGTTGTGGGCATATTGTTGGTCTCTGGTCCAAAGGCTCTTATTAGGTATTTGTTCCAGAACTGAATGATAATTCCTTTGCTGGATATGTCATATCCATGACAAATGGAAATGTTGAATAGTGACCTGTTACCAGAATTTTAACACATCTTTTAGTTCTTTGAGGACATGTTCAACTGGTTAAACATTGTTTGTTATTTGCCTTAATTTACTTCTGATGTCATCATTAATGTTATTTTATCTTGTCCTTTTATGTTCACTTGGAATTAATTGAATAGTTCCAGAAATCGCCAAATACAGTAAACACTGTCCTTTACTTGCTTGCCCTGCTTGGATTCCTTCTTTCTGTCAAGTTGATGTGCGCATGACTATGCAACAGTTGTGATTTAAATATTGTCTTGTTTGGCTGTAGTAAAACTTCCCATTACCTTTTAGGCGGCTTGATACAAAGTCTGCTCACTTATTCTATTTAGAAATTAAGTGTAAATCTTAGAATTCTTTGAATTTAAAAAAAATCATGTTTGAAATAAGTGAGATTCTGTCAAAAAAGGACATGGTTATGAAACAATTACAGTCCATTTAAATAGTCAGCTATACTTGTGGATTATGACTAGTTGGTAATCATTTGGATGGTAAAAAAAGTGGGGGGGGGGTGAAATAATTGCTGATATAAGGGAGAACTTGTAAGTTCAGTAAGAACTTGCTATCTTGGAAGTGGTTAGGGCAACTTAGTGTTGACTTTTGATTGATTTTGGCATCTAATGAAGGATGTGTAGTTCTAAGTTCTCAGTTAATATAGCTTCACCTGCTTTTTCAATGGTGCAGAGAGTGACTTGAAGCAATGAATGCCAGCAGGGGAACAGATGTGTATGGTAAAATGTTTGTCTTGAACTTAATGTATATTCCTTGTTATATCCCAAATATCGTACTACTTATGATACTTATGAGCCCTTTAAAGCAACACATCTCTTTGTTTAGACTGAATGAACAGGCAAGTGAGGAAATTTTGAAAGTAGAGCAAAAATACAACAAGCTACGCCAGCCATACTTCCAGAAGCGATCAGAACTCATTGCCAAAATCCCCAATTTTTGGGTGACTACGTTTGTCAACCATCCACAAGGTAAGTCATGAAATGAAGTAAGTTAATCGTAATTCTTAATTGTGTTACTTTTACGATTATTATATGGATGTGTGTTTCAAGATTGGGTATAGTGTAAACTTGGATAGATTAAATTTTCGTGGTCAAGTTTTACTGGTCAGCAGAAAATATCATTTTTCAAATGGCCCATGTTCTGTTTGTTACTATCTAAGTGGTGTGATACTTTAATTTAAAACTGCAATGTTTAATGTAACTAAACTTTGTAGCATTTGTAATTACTTGCCAAGGAATGACTCTCCTTGATGACCTCTGGAGGGAACCATTGCTTATTGCACTGGTAATTGAAAATTGTGGATTAACAGCCTTGATAATTTCAAGCATTGAGAATTTAGTATTTGTGTGGAATTAGCATCACTGGATTATGCTGCTTCTGAGTCTAGATGTTTATGTTTCCCACAGTAGATTTTAGCTTTTTGTACCATTGGCATGCACTATATAATTAAATCTTGCTGTCAGCTTTTTGTAAGTTTAACGTTTTCCCAGCCTTTAGGTTAAATACGGTAGTAATCATAAAGCCATGTTAAGTTATCTTCAGCTTAAATCTAAATTTGATTACTCAACACTTTTTGGGTTGTTGAATTAATTATTCTGACTGCTTTTCCATCTCTTGTGTTGTGGAAATTATCTGAATGAAAATGGTTTGCTCGTTTTATGGTACAAGGTAGTAAAATAACCCGCTTCATGAATGGTTTCTGAACTTGTGTGGAGGTTCTGATCGTTTCTGTGGTGAAATTGGTAGCAGTTGGATGCCACATAAACATCCAGGTTATTTGGCAAAGGGAGAAGATAGCAGCTATGCCTATTCCATCCACTGCCTGCCCCCCTTGCATTTCTGACAGGAAGTCCTAAAGCTTTGATGTGCTGGAGCTGAAAATTATGTCTACACTCTAGCCTGGTTGGCAAGCTGAACATTTTTAAAATGTAGTTTTAATAGTAGCAATACGTGCTTGTTTCTAAATTGTTATACGATTTAGTGCATAGGTTCTTTTTTTTGGATGCTTGCTTATTCAATAACGCTTGCAATTATGTGACTAAACATGCTTGCACGAAGAGCCTTTCTCCAATGTGCAATTAAAATTTGAGAAATTAAAATGTGTTGTGGGAAATTCCTGTATCTGATTGGAAGATGACTCGCTTAACATGTTTGAAGATGTTAGCTGTGGAATTCTGTCACCGGCTAACTTTAATTTTTGGATGTGGATGCATGTTGGCATGTATCATTTTTGTCATCAATTGTTGAACCCAAATCCTGTGATCGTGTTGATAAATATGCAAATTGTTAATGAATTCTGTGGGCTTGCAACTGCTAGGCTGATGCAATTGGTGCATCCGTTCTGGGCTGACAATCTTGAATTAACCGTAAAGTTTTCGATTCTTTTCCAGTATCTGCACTTCTGGGAGAAGAGGATGAGGAGGCACTGCATTATCTGACAAGAGTGGAAGTGACAGAATTTGAAGATATCAAATCAGGTTATAGAATAGATTTTGTAAGTACATCATTTTTGTGGTGACAAGTAATATTGTGTAAACAAAAATGTTCTATAGAACAAATCTATTGGGAAAATATTTTGTATGCACTTGGATAACTCAACAATGTTAAATTTATAGTATAATTTATACGCATGGGTTATTTCCTTTTAAGTCTCCTATAATGACTTGAAACTACAGCATACATAGTTTAAAAGATGCAAGCTGTGTGAACATTAGTTTTTTGAGTACCAATTGTAAACTTTATTATAATTCTATTTTTGTAGTAAAGTTTGGATTTTAACCAAACCTGCTTGGCACTCGTCCAAGCTTTTCTGGAGCTTGTAATAAAATGAAATTTTGGGTATTGATCCAGATTTCATCTCTGAATTCAGAGTAAATTAATTATTCCAAAGATTGGCACAAATGGGGACACTCGTTGTTTTGGAGGGTGAGTTTTCTGTAGTGGCTAATGTGCCAAATTGCTCCATATTAGAAACTCATGGGGAACGGAGGCGCCTTCAATGTTGAGTTGGCAGACAAGTCTTCTCAAGTTGTGGTGTTCGAGTTTTTGAAAGTCAAGATTCATTACGTGTTCTCGCTCAAGTAATAATGCATTGGTGTTTCGCCTATTGTGGATTGTTTAAGGTAGTGAATTCGAAGTAAATAAGATTTGATTATTTTGCAGGTCAGGCAAATTTTTAGATTAGTGTAGGCTTTCTGTATTAGGACCATTATTCAAATAAGAATTCTTTGCATTTGCTGCTGGTGTTTTGGGGAAATTACTTGGTGAATAGTCCGCATTAAATTATTTCCATTTTTCAATAAAAATGGTGCACTGGATTCAGAATTGCTTTTTGTATAGTTATGTTTAGAGTAATGGGTCTTGCAGTGGATGATTATGACAACTTTGTATGAGGTGATTTTATTTTGTTCTTGCCCAGGTTTTCTTACGCTTTCGAAATTTTGACTTGCCCCCTGCCTCTTAATCGTGTAAATCACAAAAGACAACTAATGGGCTTTTTTTTTTTTGTTGCTTTCAGTATTTTGATGAGAACCCATACTTTGATAATAAAGTCCTGTCCAAAGAGTTTCATCTGAATGAAAATGGAGATCCATCTTCAAAATCAACAGAAATCAAATGGAAACCAGGAAAGGTATGACCAATCAGTGGATATAGACAAAGAAGATGCATGTTAAACAAAAACAGAAAATGATGAAGAATCTTAGCATCGGTAGAAACATACTTATTGTTATGGGTGGCCTTTTGGTTTTACTATCTTAAGAATGGGAATTAAAGTTAAATTTCTCCAAGTTAATGGAGAATTGAACACTATCTTCTCATTAACATTTGTTTTCTTTAAGAAGTACTTCATACTACTCGCAAGTTGTTTATAAGCTAAATATCCAGTCCTATATCTTTTGACTACATTAATTTCTATTATGGACATTGATCTGTCTTTAATGTAGAGGCTTATAGAGAGGGTGGATTTGTTTTTTTAATCATTCCAGTACTGCTATGGTGCATTGTGTCTCTAAAATAGTTTGCTACTGTTTATGAGGTTGCTTCTGGTCCTTGAAGGGCTTCCCTTTTTACTTGTTCAAATTTGAAGAAATGTGTTGCAAGGAATAGAAAGGATCATGTACAAACTTGATTGTTAAATTTAACTTTGCTTTTAATATTGTTTTATAGTGCTGATTGAATTATGTAGATGGAGTACTTTCTTTAATAGAGCTTGCAGAATGCTTCAGAGCACATATTAGATCCACTGGTAATTGATGTTGAAATAAGTTACGGGTTATTTTTGCCCTTTGTTTTTTCCCTCCACCTTAATAGTAATGACATGCGCTGATTTGAATTTATCCTCGATTTTTTGCTTGAAAAATGTATGAAATGGCTGTTAAAGGCTTTTTGTACCTACTGGTAATGCATTTAAAATACCATTATTGATCTTGATTGTGTGCAAAAGATGTATTTGCTTTGTCTTAAGGACCTGACAAAGCGCTCCAGCCAGTCACAAACCAAAGTGGGCAGGAAGCGACAGCATGAAGAGCCAGAAAGCTTTTTTACCTGGTTTACTGATCACTCGGATGCAGGTGCGGACGAACTGGGAGAGGTTATCAAGGATGATATCTGGCCGAATCCCTTGCAATATTATTTAGTGAGTGCATTTTTTCTTTGCAAACGTGCACATTTTGATTGCTACTTGCCTTAAGAGCTAAAGGATTTCTGCTTTGCAGACAGCTGACATACAGGGAACTTGGCTTTCTATACAAAAGAACATATTTACCAGTTGTTGATCATAAGTGACTCGTGTTGGCTTCAGCGGATCAGTAGTCTGGCTTTGACTAGACTCTTCTCCCCATGCCCCATCTCAATTCAGTCACCATGGTTGACAGTAGTTTTGAATTCTAGATGTTGTTAAAACATTTAATTCCCAGCTGCTTTGTTTCAACTGAATTTGCCAATAGCTCCTTAATCTGAGTCTCGGTTGCAGTCACTGCTTTGTCAAACTATTACAGTAGCAAGCTTATGTTTGAATGATTATCATTTGATGTTGTAAATATGTTGCATCAGCTTCTATTTTATTTTACTTTGCATTGTTACTCTTATGTTAATTTTTAAAAAACATGTGTAGTCCCATTATTGAGAAGGATAACAATGTATTCCCAGGTTCCAGACATGGAAGATGAAGAAGGAGATGGTGAAGAGGAAGATGAGGAAGAGGAAGAGGAGGAGGGTTTGGAGGACATTGATGAAGAAGGAGATGAGGATGAAGAGGAAGATGAGGAAGAGGAGGAGGAAGGGGAAGAGGCAGAGGTAAGAGCTGTTTGCTTCTGGTGCTTGTGCTTCATGCTTTTTTTGTGCACTGAATGTCAACATCTAAATTTACCATTAAGCACATATCCTGGAATTGAAATATATACAGTTGCTCAGTTATCAGTTACTCTGGAGCAGAGTTTGGGCATTTGTACTTACGTTTGTTCTTTTTCTTTTTAGGAGGAGGAAGGCGAAGATGACTGATTTGTTTGCTGTTGACATTCACCTCTTCCCCCTACTTTTTTTTCTTTAGTCCCTGGGAGCAAGTGGCTGTCTCTTTGTGCTCAGTTTCCTTGTTCTCCTGAGGTCCTTAAACCATTATACACAATTGGGATGAGTTACATGCGCAAACTACAGTGGCAATCTCTTTCTGCCATTTTCCACGAACTGATATGAATTGTCCTCCAACCAGCTGATCAGCAGGCAGATATCCATAGTAATGTGATTTTTTTTTTACTTATTATTTTAACCCCATCACCACCAACAACTGCAAATTCCCTCTGCTGGAAGCCCAGAACTTCTCTCTACCTTTTGTGCTGTGACCATAGATGATTTTGAATAGGCTTTTTTCCTACCTGTTCTGGCCCAGAGATTACACTGTGTTTCCATGTATTGTGGACAAATAGCAGTTACCATCAAGTCCTTGTTTCCTTCTCTCTTGTAACAAATCGGGGTGTGATTGACGCACCTGAGGTAGATACAGCTGGTTGGGTTCTACTGGGTGGGTTTGTGGGGAATTTTGAGGACGTGGCTGTACTTAGCACGTTGATGCATTGTATATTTTTACAACATCCTGTGCAACTAAAGCCAATACTTTTAAATATTAATCGATTTGAGCCCCACAGCAGATGGTGACAACCTGTAGAATCTTATTGGAATCTACATTCTCTAATGTAATTTTTTTTTGTTTCACTGGAAAGGAAAATTGCTCAGTTTTAAACGTTAAAAGTGTACAAGTTGCTTTGTTACAATAAAACTAAATGTGTACACAAAAAGTGCGTGGTGAGTTTACTTTTCACCTGGAATGTTCTGAGAGCTTGTTATCAGACATCTTGAATAGTTATTTTATAATGTTTAGAGGAAATTCTATGGAACTGAAGTAATATCTGACAATGTCTGAAGAAGGGTCTCGATCCGAAACGTTATCCATTCCTTCTCTCCAGAGATGCTGCCTGTCCCGCTGAGTTACTCCAGCATTTTGTGTCTACCTAATATCTGACAATTATCGTCCAAATTGTTGTTTCAAAGTGGCCATTCCAAATTAAATTTATTGCATTGAATATTCTTTATAACCAAATAAGTTACAAAAGTCCTAGTATAAAGTTGAAAACCAGTCATGTCATCTGCTGTGATTTATTTTTTGGTATTGCAATTTAATATGCAATTTATTTAAATGCAGTATAGGCTTAAGAGCAATTAATGTATTTGGTCCTACTATTGTACACTAAGTGTTTCTAGCCTGGTCTGTGTTCAAATATATGTAAACAACCCGAATGTGTGTAATTAGATTTCTTTTCTGTATTTAATAGATATTAGATTGTAACGAAAACAGAATAAGATTGCAACTTGGCATTCCCTTTACTCAAATGGGTCCAATGCTACATTGCAAGTTTGATAACCATATTCTGCATTGGACTGCATTGCTCATTAATGGTGTCTCTTAAATTCCAAGATTTGTTTTGACTTCTAGTTAAGTTTAAGTTGTGTGTTGTCTTGGCAATAGCTATATATCTGATGGCCTGTTTTGTTGATCTAAAATGCGCCATAGGTACCATGCCAACTGCGATTAGCCCCATTTTACAGATTGTGTATAGATAATTATCTGAACAGTTGGGCTTGGTTATTGAATTTGGATTAATGGTGCAATACATATACTGGATTTGATGCACTCTTGAATACATTTATTTCTGGTTATGTTATTAGGGATTTCTTTTCATTTGGGATTCAATTATCCTATCAGTAATGTGACATCATTGTGAGCTTAGTTTTCAAAATCCTAAATGCAAGTATTTTAAGCCCGTTTAGGTTAATTTTCCTGTTGCTGTTTCATGATTTTTTTAAAAACTAAATAATAACCATTTTGAATTGCTATTGTGCAGTGAATACCAAGCTGTTTTGTGGTTTGAACTTGTCCTGATTCCATTAATCCTGATTCATGCATTTTGGTTGGATTTTTTCATTTTGCATTGACCTTTTCCCACGTTTGACTTTTCAGTTGCTGAGTGGGAAATTATATCACTTGCATTAAAGGTTATAAAATAGGCCATTATATATCGCTATACATGCCTTGTTCCTAAACCTTGCCAGAATGGTGCCCTAATTTGGCTTTTTATACTTGTTCTGCAAATGATCTACATTTCAATGAAATTGCTACAGTATTATGAAAATATCTGCTTAACACCTGCCCAGTACTCCCTTAGACAGTAATATAACTGGAGCAACTAATGACAGTTTCACGGGTGCAAATTACATTTCTGCTAGTGTGTAGTATATCACAGTATGATCAGGAGTATTGTACATTAGCATGTTTTTTCCCCACTGGGGAAATACATTTTTCTAAGAATCCTTCTATTGAGGCTGTATTTGCCCCTCCATTGTTGAAGAATAATTGTGGTCAAGCCCCTCAGCAAGCTTTACCAGCCATACCATTTGTCTTCATTTGGCAACTTAATGGAACAAAATAATTTGACCATCAGCCTGCAGAAGTTCCTATAATTTATGGTTCTGGAGGTGTTTTAATAAAAGATAGTATAACATTTACTGATAACCAGAGCCGTCTAGATTTTTGGAATTTGTTTACGTCTGTCCTGGCATGAGACATGGCTGTGACATCTTTGCTTGATGTTCTGGAGAGAAAGGTGTATAAACAATATTTTAGAACGTTCCACTGGTTTGTAGCCATCCATGTACTGACTGGGGTTTGTTTTACATGGCAGCCTGAGGTGTCGTGACTTCATCTTTAAAACTTTGTTTTTTAAACAAATGGTTCTCATCTGTCCTGTTATCAACAATAAAGTTTGTATACATGTTTTGCCACAGTGCTGTACATTGTCTTTACTGCTCAGAATGTCAATAGCATTGTCCAATTGATTAGCTGGACACTTTAGTCGTTTAATATTCGGCATAGCTTTGTCATTTGGCTATTGATAATACTTTTCTCTTCTACTTGAAATAGCAGCAATCTGACCAAATTGCTTTTTAATTGCATTTTGAGAATTGGCTATAGGCTTTTGATAGAACTATAGTTGAGACTTCTCTACATTAAGTCAGGAAAGAAATCCATCATAAGAAATCAAGCATTGTTTCTCTAACATCTATGCTTTGGAACGGTGTCTGTTATGTACATTGTTTAAATCCAAAATACAATACATTTCTGTCACTAGAAATGGTGCTCACCTGCAGAAAACTATAACATTCAATGAAAGGCAAAAATAGGGACTATTGATTTGTTATTGTCATGTTATTAATTTTGCCTGTGGAATTGATGAAGATGCTCCCCTAACTTGAATATGTATGAAAATAGATATTATTTGGCTTGCAGAAACCCTGATCAGCCTAAAACCAAATCTCTTTATTCTCCAGTGTTGATCTTGTGTCCAATGCGGTGGAGTCCTAAATTACTATGTTTTTGTTATTGATTTGTCTACTTCCTAAATTATTTCAAATGTGATAGCCCACGTCAGAATAAAACTGGCAACAAAGTGATGCTGGAAACATATTTGTTGGAAGTAATGTATATTTCCTAACATGTAGGTTGTGCTAGAGGTCTGTTTCAAATTAGTGGGAGAAGAGAGGAATAAAAATACTTTCACTGAGCCCTACCACTAACTACATCCAAAGAGCAGTATAGAAAACACTTTCATCTTGTCTAAACATTTCCTGTATTTAAAAAGGGCATGTTTTTGTCTATTAAATATGACTGGCTATAAACTAGTTTTATCCTTGTGCCACTGCCAGTGGTGATGGCAAGAGTAAAATCTAGTTTCAAAGAGGCCCACAATGCAAACATTTTTTATTATTCCTATTTCCCTTTTTAATTCATGACAGACCTTTCAGCTAAGAGGAACATTAAAAGATGTCAAACAAAATTTAAGTGTAAGAAGGAACTGCAGCTGCTGATTTAAACCAAAGATAGACACAAAAAGCTGGAGTAACAGTGCGACAGGCAGCATCTCTGGACAGAAATCTTGATCTTGTGAAAGTAGTCAATTACTCACCAAACAAAATGTTTATATTTTTAATTATAAAATTAAAACATTGATTTTATCGTTGGTATGACTTGGGCACCATAAGAAGTGTAGCAGCAAAGTTCTCTTGCAGAAGTCTGTCTATAATCAGGGCAATAAATGTCTCTTCAGATTCTTCAAATTCTTTATCTGTAACGTGTTGAGGCCAAATATTGGGCTGAAATGACCATCCTGATGAAACAAACAATCCACAAACATAAAACAGAAAGCAAACACATTAACCCTCTTCCGGACCATGATACAATGGCGACAGTGGTGACAAGGGGCTTTGCATATTTGTAAACAAAAGTTGAGACTGGGCCAAAGAAGAGATCTGTGAACTTGGACAATAGGAGTAGGCCATTTAGCCCTTCGAGCTAGCACCGCCATTCACCATGATCATGGCTGATCCACAATCAGTACCCTGTTTCTGCCTTCTCTCTATATCCCTATCATTAAGAGCTCTAACTCTTGAAAGCATCCAGGGAATTGGCCTCCACTGCCTTCTGAGGCAGAGAGTTCCACAGCTTCACAACTCGGTGAAAAGGTTTTTCCTCATCTCCATTCTAAATGGCCTATCCCTTATTCTTAAACTGTGACCCCTAGTTTGGGACTCCCCCAACATCGGGAACATGTTTCCTGCCTCTAGCGTGTCCAATCCCTTAATAATCTTATGTTTCAACAAGATCCCCTCTCATCCTTCTAAATTCCAGAATATACAAGCCCAGTCGCTCCAGTCTTTCAACATACGACAGTCCTGCCATTCTGGGAATTAACCTCGTGAACCTACGCTGCACTCGCTCAATAGTAAGAATGTCCTTCCACAAATTTGGAGACCAAAACTGCAAAACATGGAGAAAGATATGATTTAGAATCAAAGAATGAGGGGAAGGGATTCCAGAAATTGAAATGTGGATGGGTATAAACCTGACACAAAAAAAGAGTGGTGTACCAGAGCCTAGCATTGGGCAAATTTACATCGAGGGTTGTATCTTGGGGATAAGACCATAAAGATAGTTGAACACACATTGGAAAAATTGAAGCATTGGTAAATTTGTAGCCAAGTATGGTTGGAGAACATAAATTTTAAGTGAAAGATATCTGCTACACCCCCAGAAATCATGGACCTCTATCCATATCCCATAAGCCATCACGACAAATGTTACCATCAATGACAAAATTGACCATCACTTTAACACAGCACAACTGTTGGCGAGTTCAAGAAATGGGTGCTTCAAGGTCGCAAAATTCAAAGATAGAAGTGCTAAAGTAACTGGGTCAGGCAGCATCTCTGGAGAACATGGATAGGTGACATTTTGGATCAGACATTGAGGTGGGGGAAAGGGGCAGGACAAAGCCTGGTGAGGGAGCGGGGGATACAGACGAGGGGGGGGGGGGGGGTGATAGGCAACATGGTTCAACAAAGGCCAGAGATGAAAAGACAGTGGGATGGAATTGTGAAGACAGAAAGAATGGATGGGGAAGGGGAGAAATGGGTGCAAATCCAAGTGAAGGAGGGGTGGGGCAGGTAGGATAGATAGATGGAGAAATTGAGAGTTAGGGATAGCATCTTTGCGAGGGGCAGGGTGGGAGGAGGTGTGTTCCAGACAGAAATCTGTTGCATCAGCTATTAGATGATGCCTTCCATTCTAGTACATCCTATATGTCCTCTTTAGTAAAATATCTATTGCATTTGGTGTTCCTGATGTGGCCTTTATATTAGCGAGACCAAGCATAGACCTGCACTCAGTTCGCCAAGGCCTACTGGATCACCCGGTTGCTACCCATTTTAACACTTTACCCCCTCCCATACTGACCTTTCCATGCTAGGCCTCCTACATTGCCAGAGTGAGGCCACATGCAAGCTGGAGAAACAGCACCTCATTCTGTTTGCGTAGCTTACAACCTAAATGGTACAAACTCCAGTATAACGACCACGGTATTTGAGGACAAAGGACTATGTCTCGGACATGGTGGTCTGCAGCACAGGGGTTCCGCAGGGAACAGCGGTAGCTCCATTCTTGTTCACCCTGTACACTGCGGACTTCAGGCACAGCTCTGCAAACTGCTATCTACAGAAGTTCTCAGACGACTCTCCCATCGTCGGCCTCATCACAGGTGACGATGACAGGGTGTACAGAGAACTGATCAAGGAGTTTGTGGACTGGTGCCAGCGGAACCGCCTCCGGATCAACGCGGGGAAAACCAGGGAGATGGTGGTGGATTTCCGCAGGTGCAGCCAAGTCCCCCCGATACCGGTGAACATCCAGAGAATGGACATTGGGAGGGTGGACTCATAAGTACCTGGGTATTTACCTCAACAATAAACTTGACTGGACCAAAAACATCAATGCGCTATACAGAAAGGACCAGAGCAGACTTTATCTGCTAAGGAGACTCAGGTGCTTTGGAGTGCAGGGGTTGCATCAGCCATTTTCTATGGAGTGGTCTGCTGGAGCAGCAGCATCTCAGCGGCAGAGGGGAAGAGACGACAGCTGGTCAGGAAAGACAGCTCTGTCCTGGGTTGCCCCCTCGACTCAGTACAGGTGGTGGGAGAGAGGAGGATGATGCCAAAGTTAACATCGCTGCTGGACACAGTCACTGCACAGAGTAGCTCCTTCAGTGATAGACTCCTTCACCCCAAATGTGTGAAGGAGAGATATAGGAGGTCCTTCCTTTCCGCTGCTGTGAGACTGCACAACCAGCACTGCTCCCATCAGACGAGTCAACAGTAACAGTTAAGGAATACACAGTAAATTGATGACAATTATCCTTGTCTTTACTTTTATTTATTTTGAATGATCGCTTGCTATCCACTTTGCTGCTGTAACACTGTAAATTTCCCCGGTGTGGGACAAATAAAAGAATATATTATTATTATTACGTAACTAACTCAAACAATCACTATTTATCTATTTCCTTCCCCTCTCTTCCCTCTGCCCCACCTGAATTCACACCCATTTCTCCTATTCCCCAGTCTCTTCACCTAACTTCACAATTCTTACCTCTTCAATTGTCATCTCAAACTTTCACTTTTCATCTCTGCCCTTCATGTGCCTATCACCCCCCCCCCCCCTCACCTGTATCTGTTTGGCTTTGTTGTGCCCCCACCTCCCCCAGCTTTTCTCCCATTCACCCCCATGGACAGTCTGAAGCAGAGTTACCCCAGCACTGTCTTTTGTAAACCAACATCTGCAGTTCCTTGTATCCACAATACTCAATCCGTCATGTTTGATCCCCATCGCATATATTTCTGAGACATAGATTACCAGTTTATCAGGGAGTACAAATACCTTGGAGTGTACCTGGACAGTAAACTGGACTGGTCCAGGAACGCTGAGGCCCTGTACAAGAAGGGACAGAGCCGCTGTACTTTTTGAGAAGGCTTCACTCCTTCTACGTCTACAGTAAGATGCCGCAGATGTTCTACCAATCGGTGGTAGCCAATGCCATCTTCGCTGCCATGCTGGGGCAGCAGGGCGAAGGCTGCGGACACCAATAGGATCAACAAACTCATCAGGAAGGCTGGCTCCGTCCTGAGGGCGGAGTTGGATTCATGAGAGGTGGTCTTGGAGGGGAGGATGCTCCTCAAACTGTGGAGCATCCTGGACAATACAGCTCACCCCCTCCATGACACACTGGTCAACCTGTGGAGTACCTTCAGCAACAGACTGGCTCCACCATGATGCAGGACAGAACGCCACAGGAAATCCTTGTTCCCTGTGGCTATCAAACTTTACAACTCCTCCCCCTTCTGTCATGGGGTAGACCGTGACTGACTCCCCTCCATCTCAATCTTTGCACATCCCCCATGCCTTTCCACTCGTCACTTTAATTTTGTGTTTTTTATGACCGTTGGCAGATCAGTTTCCCTCCTGGGATAAATAAAGTTCTATCGTATCGTACTTTCAGCAGACCCACAAGACAACTAAAAAATAATACCAATATTGTCTACAAATAAACAGGTTAGATGGAAAAGCCAAAGGCAATTTTCTCTTCTAGGCCAGCATTGATTCCCTAATTGCACACATACTTTTCTGCCTCACAAACATTTTACCATGTGGATAGAGGGAGAGACTCAAGGATGTACTCAATGGTCTCTGGAAATTAATGCTAAATCTCCATTTACTCCTAGAAATCTTTGGCCTAAAGTAGATAAGGAAAATTTGGAATGCTTTTGAGAATTTTCAATCCATGCACCATGAACACAAAGCAGCCAGCACTGGGAAAGCACAGAATTTCAATGTTTCCCTACCACATAGGACATACCACATCAGTTGCCAAGTAACTTACCAAGTCACACTTGGCCACGTGGGAGAACAAGCAAACTCCACACATACAGCACTGGAGGTCAAGATTGAACCTAGGTCTCTACAGGGTTTCTTCCATCATGAAGTCATAGGACCACCCACTTGTCCCTTCAGGCACCTCCTGTCCTTTCTATGAAAGAGTCTGCGGTTCCTACATTGCTATTATCAGCTACCTCTAAACCCATAAAATTGGAGTGCAACCAAGTCCTCCATCCTGAAAGAAGACACCAACTTCATGCAAGTTACATTAGAAAACATGAAAGTAGGAGCAGAGTATATTACTCAAGCCTGCCCTTCCATTCAATATGATCAAGATTGATCTGTTCCAGGCCTCAGCTCTTCTCTGCCATTTCCCTTTAGCCCCCAATTCCATGATCTTTAAAAAGAAAGCTCCAATGATCGTGATTCTATAACTTTCCAGGATAGAGAATCATCAACCTCTGCAATAAATTCCTATGCACCTCCGTTTTAAATAACTTAATTGAATTTGTAACAACTCTCAGTTCAAGACCCTCCCACCCATGAAAAATTATCAACATCTACCACTGTATTGCTCATCTCAGAATGTTAAACTCCAAAAGAATACAGATGCAATCTTTAGCCACTTGCAAAAGGACAACCTATAGCCAAGGGAATCTTCTTAGGATTGCCTCCAAAACGAATATATCCTTTTATCAAATATGTTACGGGGACCAAAACTGTGTGCGGTTCTTCAGGTTGGCCTCACTAATACCCTGTACAATTGTAACTCACTAAACTAGCCTGAATGCATTTTGAGATTTATGTACAAGAACATCTAGATCTCCCTGTAAAAAATGATACAAAGTTACTTGCTGGAGTAACTTGGGTGACCTGCTACTTCAGCATTTAGTGTCATTTTTTGTAAACCAGCATCTGCAGTTCCTTTTTTCTAGATCTCCCTGTCTTTCACTAATTTATACATGCTCTCTATTTAGACAGTGGTCTGCCTTTTGATTCCTCTTAACAACGTTCAAAACTTCACTTTTCCATAATAAACTAATTTGTCAGGTTTTTACTCTTTGAATCTATATCCTGTTGCACCAGTTTAGTTTATTGTCACATGTACCGAGGTACAGTGAAAAGCTTTTTGTTGCGTGCTAACCAGTCAGCAGAAAGACAATACATGATTACAATCAATCCATTTACAGTATAGATATATGATAAGGGAATAACGTTTAGTGCAAGATAAAGCCAGCAAAGTCCAGTAACGGATAGTCCAAGAGACATCCAAGAGGTAGATAGTAGTTCAGCACTGCTCTCTAGGATGATTCAGTTGCCTGATAACAGCTGGGAAGAAACTGTCCCTGAATCTGGTGGTGTGCACTTTCACAATTCTATACCTTTTGCCTGATGGGAGAGGGGAGAAGAGGGAGTGGCCAGGGTGTGACTCGTCCTTGATTATACTGCTGGCCTTGCCGAGGCAGCGAGAGGTATAAATGGAATCAATAGAAAGGAGGTTGGTTTGTGTGATGGCCTGGGCTGCATCCACAATTAGCTGGAATTTTTTTTTACGGTCCTGGATGGAGCTGTTCCCAAACCAAGTTGTGATGCATTCTGATAAAATGCTTTCTATGGTGCATCTGTAGAAGTTAGTGAGAGTTGTAGGGGTCATGCCAAATTTCCTAAGCCTTCAAAGGAAGTAGAGGCGTAGGTGTGCCTTCTTGGTCGTTGCTTCAATATGGGTGGTCCAGGGGAAGTTGTTGATGATATTGACTCCAAGAAATCTGAAGTTTTTGACCATCTCTACTTCGGCACCATCAATGCAAACTCAGGTATGTGTACCGCTTTGCTTCCTGAAGTCAATCACTATCTTCTCTGTCTTGCTGACGTTGAGAGAAAGGTTGTTGTCTCGACACCAGGACACAAGGTTCTCAATCTCCTTCCTGTACTCCGTCTCATTATTATTTGATATCCAGCCCACAATGGTGGTGTCGTCTGCGAATTTGAAAATTGAATTAGATTTGGACAAGGCTGCGCAGTCGTGGGTGTACAAGGAGTAAAGAAGGGGCTGAGAACACATCCTTGCGGAGCCCCCATGTTGAGGATTATCATGGAGGATGACGTCCCCTATCCTCACTGATTGTGGTATGTCGGTCAGGAAGTCGAGGATCCAGTTGCAGAGATGAGTGCTGATCCCAAGTCCTGCGAGCTTGATGATAAGCTTGGATGGGTTTAATGGTATTAAAGGCAGAGCTGTAGTCTATGAATAGGAGTCTGACGTAGGTGTCTCTCTTCTCTAGGTGTTCTAGGGATGAGTGTAGGACTAGGGCGATCGCATCATCCGTGGACCTTTTGTGGTGGTAGGCGAACTGCAGTGGGTCAAGGCCACTGGGTAGACTGGATTTAATCCGTTCCATAACTAGCCTCTCAAAACGTTTCAAGATGATGGATGTCAAGGCCACTGGACAGTAGTCGTTTAGGCATGAGGTCTTGCTTTTTATCGGCATTGGGATGATGGTGGTCTTTTTGAAGCAGGTGGGTACTTCAGAATGCAGTAGGGAGAGATTAAATATGTCCGTGAATACTCCCGCTAGCTAGTCCGTGCAGCTACCAAGGACACGGCCAGGATCTCTGTCTGGTCCAGTTGCTTTCAGTGGGTTTATCCTCAGGAAGGCCAATCTAACCTCTGTTACAGTCACCCTGGGTAGAGGCACATCAGAGTCTGAAGGGCCATGTGTATCTGCTCTGTTGGCCTTCTGCTCGAAGCGAGCATAGAAAGCATTCAGTTCATCGGGTAGGGTCACACTATCACCAAAGATGTTGCCTGACCGTGCTTTGCAGCCAGTTATTTTATTCAGACCTTCCCACATTCTCCGTGTGTCCGAGTGTAAATGCCCGTGTGTACATGTTCCCCCACTTCATATAGTGTTAACAACAAACGTGCATACCTTACGCCTGCTCCTGTCTCCAAGTCATTAATAGTGGAGTGGGGGGGTGTTTGGTGCATTAATTTGTCTAAATCAAATTAATGCACCAAACACCCCCCACTCCACTATTTTTTGACAGGTCTCAACCACATTCCTCAATTTCTAAATGTCTCTTATCCAATTTTTTTAATCAGGTCCAAATATTGTCTGTTGATTTGATGTTTTACAAAGAATTATAATCTCAACATCTACCAAATGTTTCCTCTCAGAAATGGGTACATTGGATTTAAGTTTAATTTATTGTCATGTTTACTAATGTACAGTGGAAAGCTTTTGTTGCATGTTAACCAGTCAGCAGAGACAATACCTGATTACAATTGAGCCATCCACAGTGTACAACTACATGATAATGGGAATAATGTGAATAATATTTAGTGCAAGATAAAATCCAGTAAAGTCTGATCAAAGATAGTCAGAGGGTCTTCAATTAGGTAGATAGTAGCTCAGGACTGCTCTCTAATTGTTGGTAGGACGGTTCGGTTGCTTGATAACTGCTGGGAAGAAACTGAATCTGTCCCTGTGCGTTTTCATACTTCTACACCTCTTGCCCGACGGGAGAGGGGATAAGAGGGGGATCATTTTCCATTCTGTCATTCTAGCCCGAGGAAACCTATAGTGATCCTATAATAATAATATTATTTGCACAATCTATAATGCCCTGGAGCCATTTGCCAGAGCTTATTTCCCAAATCCTCGAACTCTTTACACAATCATTTAGGGAGTACCCTCATCAAACAAAATACACCGTTTCAAGAAATCCATAATTAGACTTGCGTTTGCCTTGCCAACAACATATGTATACACACAGGCACAAATCGCGATTGATCCCATCGATAACGACAATGGATGAATTACAAGAAAATGTGTTTTTAATGCAATTGCACAAGTGCAATACCTTAAGCGCTGTAACTCTGATATAGAAATGAAGAGACGGAAACAAGCTACTTGCCTAAATGGCTGTGACATCTGGGACACGTTGCCACTGTCCAAGAGTGTCCAGGAAACCAGGAGACGTGGTCGTCCGCCGGCCAGTGTTTGTGGACGGCAGCTCGCTTGAAAGTGAGCACCTGGAAACGAAGGCCCTGCGGGTTCTGGAAGAGCTGCACCGGGACCCTTCGCTCACCGATCAACGTGTCGTTCCTCTGAGCTAAAGCCAAGGGACTGGCCACAAATTTAAGGTCCCGACTGACAGCCACCTCGTAACCACATGACCTGCACAGCAAGAGCTCATCCCCCGACTCCTCTTCCTTCCCCTGACTAACGTTATGACCGCTCACGGCGGAGACCGACATCAGCAGCAACATCCACCACATCGCCAGGCCGCTTCCCACCCCTACCCCACCTGAGAGAAAAAGTAAAATAAAACGTGTTAATTTCCCCAAAATAATATGACTTTCAAATACATATTTTTATCGCCGTAGCCAGCAAATTATTTCAAATTTGCCTGGGACCCATGATACTGTAACGCATTTTACAGCCTTTTTAACTGCAGCTTTCTTGCAACTTACATTTAAGTGTCCTACAGAAGAAACACATAGTAATGTTAGAGCCTCGGACATTTATCTCCTCTACCCCCTACTGGCTGGAGGATTCTATACACTTTCTGCTGTTGAGATAGAATCACTTCATTTCACGGGTCCCATTAATATCACATCCCACTTTTCAAGGAGAATGTGCCACTATCTGAGTGAAGAAATTCCTTAATCCTAAATGACATCCTTCCGAAACTCATTGCAATAGTAAGGAGAGACATTAGCTTGGATGCTGTAGAATTGGTATGGGTAGAACTGCGAAATAGCCAAGGGCAGAAAACACTTGTTGGAATGGTATACAGACCACCAAACAGCAGTAGGGAGGATGGGGATCGCATCAAGCAGGAAATTAGGGATGCGTGTAGCAAAGGTACAGCGGTTATCATGAGTGACTTTAATCTACATATAGATTGGGCCAACCAAATTGGTAACAGTGCTGAGGAGGAGGATTTCCTGGAATGTATACGGGATGGGTTTTTAAACCAATATGTAGAGGAACCGATTAGAGGGCAGGCCATCCTAGACTGGATATTGTGTAATGAGGAAGGATTAGTTAGCGATCTTGTTGTGCAAGGCCCCTTGAATAATAATATGGTGGAATTCTGCATTAGGATGGAGAGTGACACAGTTAATTCAGAGACTAGGGTCCTGAACTTGAATAAAGGAGGCTTTGAAGGTATGAGACGGGAATTGGCTAGGATAGACTGGCAAATTATACTTAAAGGGTTGACAATGGAGATGCTATAGCGAAGATTTCAAGACCGCATGGATGAACTCCAGAAATTGTTCATCCCTGTCTGGCGAAAAAATAAAACTGAAGGCGGCTCAACTGTGGCTGACGAGGGAAGTCAAGGATAGTGTTAAAGCCAAGGAAGAGGCATATAAATTGTCCAGAAGAAGCGGCAAACCAGAGGACTGGGAGAAATTTAGAACTCAACAGAGGAGGACAAAGGGGTTAATTAAGAGGGGGGGCAAAAGAGCATGAATGATAGCTTGCGGGAAATATAAAAACTGACTGTAAAAGTTTCTATAGGTATGTAAAAGGAAAAGATTAGTGAAGACGAATGTAGGTCCCGTACAGTCAGAGACAGGTGAATTTATAATGGGAAACAAGGAAATGGCAGAACAGTTAAACGAGTACTTTGGTTCTGTCTTCACGAAGGAAGACACAATCTCCCGGAAATACTAGGGGACCGAGGATCTAGTGGGAGGGAGGAACTGAAGGGGATCCACATTAGTCAGAAAATGGTGTTAGGTAAACTGTTGGGACTGAAGGCAGATAAATCCCCAGGGCCAGATGGTCTGCATCCCAGAATATTCAAGTAGGTGGCCCGAGAAATCATGGATGCATTGGTGATCATTTTCCAATGTTCTCTCGACTCTGGATCAGTTCCTGTTGACTGGAGGGTAGCCAATGTAACTTCACTTTTTAAGAAAGGAGGGAGAAAGAAAATGGGGAATTATAGACCAGTTAACCTTACATCAGTAATGGGGAAGATGCTTGAATCAATTATTAAAGAAGTTATAAAAGAGCATTTGGAAAGCAGTGACAGGATTGGTCAAAGTCAGCATGGATTTATGAAGGGGAAATCATGCTTAACTAAACTTCTGGAATTTTTTGAGGATGTAACAAGTAGAATTGATAAGGGAGAGCCAGTGGATGTGATGTATCTGGAGTTTCAAAAAGCCTTTGACAAGGTCCCACACAAGACAAGTGTGCAAAATAGGAGCACATGGTATTGGGGGTAGGGTATTGACATGGACAGAGAACTGGGTGGCAGACAGGAAGCAAAGAGTAGGAATTAACAGGTTCTTTTCAGAATGGCAGGCAGTGACCAGTGAGGTGCCGCAAGGCACAGTGCTGGGACCCCAGTTGTTTACAATATATATTAACGATTTAGACGAGGAAATTAGATATAACATCTCTAAGTTTGCAAATGACACAAAGCTGGGTGGCCGTGTGCGCTGCGAGGAGGATGCTATGAGGCTGCAGGATGACTCAGATAGGTTAGATGAGTGGGCAGAAGCATGGCAGATGCAGTATAATGTGAATAAATGTGAGGTTATCCACTTTGGTGGCAAGAACAGGAAGGCAGATTATTATCTGAATGGTGTCAGATTAGGAGAAGGGGAGGTGCAACGAGACCTGGGTGTGCTGGTACATCCATCATTGAAAGTAAGCACGCAGGTACAGCAGGCAGTGAAGAAAGCCAATGGCATGTTGGCCTTCATTGCGAGAGGATTTGAGTAGAGGAGCAAGGAGGTCCAACTGCAGTTGTACAGGGCGCTGGTGAGACTGCACCTGGAGTATTGTATGCAATTTTGGTCTCCTAATTTGAGGAAGGACATTATTGCTATTGAGAGAGTGCAGCGTAGGTTCACCAGGTTAATTCCCGGAATGGCGGGACTGATGTGTGATGAAAGAATGGGTCGACTGGGTTTGCATTCACTGGGATTTAGAAGGTTGAGAGGGGGTCTTATAGAAACATATAAAATTCTTAGAGGATTGGACAGGGTAGATGTAGGAAAAATGTTCCCGATGTTGGGGGAGTCCAGAACCAGGGGTCAGTTTAAGAATAAGGGGTAGGCCATTAGGACTGAGATGAGGAAAAACCTTTTCATCCAGAGAGTTGTGAATCTGTGGAATTCTCTGCCACAGAAGGCAGTGGAGGCCAATTCACTGCATGTTTTCAAGAGAGAGTTAGATTTAGCTCTTAGGGCTTAGGGATTAGTACTCAATTTCCCCTTCTTATAGCACTTGCCCATGCAATTTTGGGACACAAAAGCTCTTCCCTTCCTGCTACCAAGGGACTTAATCAGCCTTTCTAGATAAAGCAAGAACGCACGTGCACCACTGCCCTTGGGACTTAATACTGATTAAGTTCAGTAACTACTATTGTCTTCTTTTCACTCTACAGAAATACTGTACTTTACTGTTTCAATGTATCTCCTCTTTTTCCAACCATTTTTTTTTAAGTACTTGAGACCAGTCTACTTTGGCAGACTGATTTGGTGGATGTTTTGGTTCGCTTCCTGCCACAAATATTCCTCCTGTTCCCTCCACCCTTAGCCCTATTTGCGACTTACAACCCCTTTCCCCTTCATTTTTTTTTCAGTTCTGATGAAGTCCTTGATCTGAAATGTTGACTGTTTTTCTTTTCATGGGCAATGCCTGACCCTCAAGTGCCTTCCAGCTTTTTCTGATTTTTTAACATTATATAATTTAAACAAATGTTGTTTTTGTTTGTTAAATGCCATTTGGGTCTCAGTTACTCTTTAGTTTAGTTTATTGTCACGTGTACCAAGGTACAGTGAAAAGCAAAGGGTGGTGGGTGTATGGAACAAGCTGCCAGAGGAGGTAGTTGAGGCTGGGACTATCCCAACCTTTAAGAAGCAGTTAGACAGGTTCATGGATAGGACAGGTTTGCAGGGATATGGACCAAACGCAGGCAGGTGGGACTAGTGCAGCTGGAACATGTTTGCCGGTGTGTATCACTCTATGACTCTAAAAGCTATTGTTGCATACTAACCAGTCAGCAAAAAGACAATACATGATTACAATCTATTCATTTACAGTGTATAAGGGAATAACGTTCAGTGCAAGGTAAAGCCAGCAAAGTCCGATCAAGGATAGTCCGAGGGTCATCAAAGAGGTATAGTAGTTCAGCACTGCTCTCTGGATGTGGTAGGATGATTCAGTTGACTGATAACAGCTGGGAAGAAACCGTCCCCGAATCTTGTGGTGTGTTTCCATACTTCTGTACCCTTTTGCCTGATGGGAGATAGTTATCCTCAGTTTTAAAAGAAAATACCTTCTAGCCATTCCAACGGTGTCAGCCGCACCACCTGAGCCGTTAATGAATCACACCAGACTGACGAGCTCAATCACCCCATCCACGCTTCACCCCGCCCTTCGTACCCAATTGGGTCGCGGCTGAGATGACTGACACTACATTGTCCAATGAGCGCACGAAACGAGCAGCCCGCGCTTTAATTTAGGGCGGGACTTGAGGGGGCGGTTCGCGTGCACGGGGTTTAAAAGTTTTTTTAAAAGCCGTTAGGCGGTATGTAAATAGTAAAGGCTTGGAAAGGGGGAAAAAAAAAAATACGTAAGAAGCAGCCGGATAACTGACAGTATCCGAGGCACGATGGCGGGTGATAGCCAACAGGTCAGGAACGGTCGCGGTGGCGACGGTAAACCGTGGTCTCGGGGACTGGCAGATAACTCTCTTGAAGCGGGGACGGGTATCTCCTTCCCGAAGTTAGACATAAAATGCTGGAGTAAATCACCGGGACAGGCCTCATCTCTGGAGAAAAGGAATGGGTGACATTTCGAGGTCGAGACCCTTTCAGACTGAGAGTCGGGAGAGAGGGAGACCAGAGATACGGAAGGGTACAGACATGTAAGGCGTGAAAAGGATAGGTCAACATAGAGCCTGGTCTGCTCTGAACCATACAATTATGACTTTTGGACAGATGTAGATAGAAAGGACGCAAAGTGGTGGAGTAACTCGGTGGATCAGGCAGCATCTCTGGAGAACATTGATGGGTGACGTTTCGGCTCGGGACCCGTCCTCAGACTGACCTCTCCAGAGATACTGCCTGGCCTGTCGAGTTGTTCCAACACTTTGTATTTTTACTTTGTAAACCAGCATCAGCAATTTCTTGTTTCTACTAGATATAGGTGGAATATGGGGGACAGATAGGCAGATGGTTGAACGAAAGCCATAAATGAAAAGGAGTGAGTCACAGGATTGGAGGTAGACACAAATTGCTGGAGTAACTCAGCGGGACAGGCAGCATCTCTGGAGAGAAGGAATGGGACCTTGGGGAGTGGGGGAAATAGGTTGGGGGGGGGGGGGGAAAGAGGGTTTGGGGGGGGGGGGGGGTTGTAATCACCTAAAATTGAAGAAACCTATGTTCATACTTGTTAGAAAGGAAGGGCAATGGCCCAGATGCAGGCAAATGGCACCAGCCCAATCAATGTGTCAACTTGGTTGGCATAGACAAGGTGTACTGTTCAGCGCAATCACCCGATGAGTTTAGTCAAATAAAATCAGATTTGGGCAACTTTATAAATGGAAAATGCTTAGGAGATCAGGTAGAATAAAATTGAGCTAACATTATGCAACCCTGCCCTCCTGTGGACTTGCAACAATCCATGATATCTGCTATGCATCTATTCTGGCATCTTAATCATCACATTATTTAATTGGGACACTTTTGGTTGGTATACTTTCAGCTGCTGGTGTCTAAATGCTAGGATTTCCTCCCTATACAACTCTTACCTCCTTTTTCTATTCTTAAATTCTACCTAATTGGAAGGAACATTTTGGTCATCTGCCTTAATAACTCGTTTTATCGCTTGGAAGCAAAGTCTATTGATGGCTCCACTAACTATCCTGGAGGTATGCCAATGGTGTCATATCTAACAAACACTTATGTTTATATTGTTGTCAACCTGTGGATGTAACTTGCTGTTTTAGCAAAGTAACACTTATTTACACTCTATCACAAAGGATAACACCTTAAAACATTACTCCATAATTACTGAACTGATGAAGACACAAGAGACTGTTTTTTTGCTTGGAATTCCAGCATCTGCAAAGTGCTGGAGAAACTCAACAGGTCGGGCAGCTTCTGTGAAGGGAATGTGCAGGTGATGTTTTGGATTGGGATCCTTCTTTGTAATCAGAATTTTTTGGGGGGTGTTTTATTACTAAATTGAAATTAATCTGGTTTAGTGAGTGGTAAGTTTGCTTCTGAGTCAGAAGTTGTTATTAGCATTGTGTAAGGAGTTGATCACAATTTAGGCGTAGTGCAACGGAACGGATAATACAATGCTACTTTCAGTAGAACCCTTTTATGCTATCTTCATTGAGTGGCAATTTAATTTGCAATATCACTGAAAATACACAACTGTTCATTTCATTTAGAATAATGTGTCTCAGCTGTTGGTGAGCCAAAGATTAGACCTGACACAAGGAGCTGACTTCTTAGATCCCAACATGCAGCAAAAACTGGAAGAAGTACAAGGTTTGATTCGGCGTGAAATACAAAAGGAACTTAAAATCAAAGAAGGAACAGAGAACTTGCGCAAGGTAATGACAAATAAAAAAAATCTGGCACATGTAGAAAACATTCTAAAGAGCTCGAATCAAAAACTGGAACGCCTGCATTGGGAACTTCAGGAGCTGAATGCACAAATTGTTGTCATGGAAAGGGGCAATCTGAGAGGTGAGTGCAGGTCTTGGACATCCTTTTCTGGAATCTGTAGGAATATCATTGCTCAAAATAATGATTAATTCCTTTTAAAAATTGTATTTTTTTCATAAGCAGTTCCACTGTCAGTTGAATACATTTTGTCATATGCTCAGTTGTTGATCTTGAGTTTGGCTGACTTGGTGGTTCCATGTGCCTGTCCCTCTTTGTAGTGTAAGATGTAAATGTAGTTGAGTTGTGATCTTGGCTGGGTAGTTGGTGGGGTTGCAGTAGTTGGTTACATAATAAGGCACAAAAACATACTGTTTTATACAAAAATAATCATGGAGCTTTTAATAATAATGCATTATTGGATCTTTGGGGTATTCAGCTGAGATCCTTGTTTTCTTGCTATGTGGTGAAGTTCTCTCACCGATCTGTTGTAATTTATACTCTGAGCCGCCCCTTGTACTTCATTAAAACTTGTCAACCTTATTCTTTCTCGATGTGTATGCCCACTCCACACATGTCCTTTGTACTGAAGTGTTATGATATTGTATCTTAGTTCTGCCAGAAGGCAAGCTTTTCTCTGCAAGCCTTGTGATGGGTTGCAGGTTTCTCTATATTGTGTACTGTTTGCAAAGAGCAGGTCTCATTCATGTGGAAAGGGAACAGTTAGTAAATAGATGTAGGGGATTTTTAAGAAATGCATTTTATTTCTCTAAATTGATTTGTGTACAGGCACAGCATGTCCTCCGGAATTTGCGGTAGTTATTTGTAATTAGACTATCTTATGGGAGGGCCAAATAACCCATTATAATTATGAACAATTTAAAGAATTTTATTATCTTAGGCCTTCTGCCATAATGTAAACTCTATGCAAAGTGTAAAACACAAAGTGCTGAAGTAACTTAACAGGTCAGGCACCATCTACACAGGGAGACACAAGGAGCTGCAGATGCCATGTAAAACAATATGAAGTGCATACTTCATGCCACCTCGCATTAATCTGCAAAGATGTGGGTGCATAACTTGTTTGATTCAACAGAGAACATAAAGGCAATCTAAATATTGGGATAATGTTGGTACAAAGGTGGCTAGACGTCTTAGAATAACTGAGTATTGGAGGTAGGGTACTGACATGGATAGAAAGTTGGTTGACGGACAGAAAGCAAAGAGTGGGGATAAATGGGTCCCTTTCAGAATGGCAGGCAGTGACTAGTGGGGTACCGCAAGGCTCGGTGTTGGGACCGCAGCTATTTACAATATACATCAATGACTTGGATGAAGGGATTAAAAGTACCATTAGCAAATTTGCAGATGATACAAAGCTAGGTGGCAGTGTGAACTGTGAGGAAGATGCTATGAGGTTGTAGGGTGACTTGGACAGGTTGTGTGAGTGGGCGGATGCATAGCAAATGCAGTTTAATGTAGATAAGTGTGAGGTTATCCACTTTGGTGATAAGAATAGGAAGGCAGATTATTATCTGAATGGTGTCAAGTTAGGAAAAGGGGACGTACAACGTGATCTGGGTGTCTTAGTGCATCAGTCACTGAAAGGAAGCATGCAGGTACAGCAGGCAGTGAAGAAAGCCAATGGAATGTTGGCCTTCATAACAAGAGGAGTTGAGTATAGGAGCAAAGAGGTCCTTCTGCAGTTGTACAGGGCCCTAGTGAGACCGCACCTGGAGTACTGTGTGCAGTTCTGGTCTCCAAATTTGAGGAAGGATATTCTTGCTATTGAGGGCGTGCAGCGTAGGTTTACTAGGTTAATTCCCGGAATGGCGGGACTGTCATATGTTGAAAGACTGGAGCGACTAGGTTTGTATACACTGGAATTTAGAAGGATGAGAGGGGATCTTATCGAAACGTATAAAATTATTAAGGGATTGGACACGTTAGAGGCAGGAAACATGTTCCCAATGTTGGGGGGGGGGGGTCCAGAACCAGGGGCCACAGTTTAAGAATAAGGGGTAGGCCATTTAGAACAGAGATGAGGAAAAACTTTTTTAGTTAGAGTTGTGAATCTGTGGAATTCTCTGCCTCAGAGGGCAGTGGAGGCCAATTCTCTGAATACATTCAAGAGAGAGCTAGATAGAGCTCTTAAGGATAGTGGAGGCAGGGGGTATGGGGAGAAGGCAGGAACGGGGTACTGATTGAGAATGATCAGCCATGATCACATTGAATGGCGGTGCTGGCTCGAAGGGCCGAATGGCCTTCTCCTGCACCTATTTTCTATTGTCTATTGTCTATTGAGTAGTATATTGCTCAGATCACTTGCTATAATACTTTGCTGCAGGACATTAAAGTAATTTATGACCTACATTGTAATCCAAGCACAATTGCAGTAATGCAATTCAGGAACAAACTTAATGAAGTTGTTGAGAATTTTGAAAAACTAATGTTGCTGTTTAGCTTAGATTTTCATTTGATTTTTCAATGTTGTGCATTGAAGTGCTGTGATTTGTTAGTTGATTTGAGTCGGGTTGACAGTATAATAAACCTTAAATTTTGCACGCAACTATGGTAAATGTGGTATATCTAATTAACTGATACACCTGACAACTTATGCTGAGACTTCATAAGCTGAATGTTTTTTAACTGGAAGGAGGATCTTGCTTTGCATCTTGTCTGAGAAGCTTCTGAAAACACTTTGTACAGTGTACATTTTAAACATTTAGTACAGTGAAGTGCAGTGAGCTAAAGTAAACGGCATCTTTTTAGGATATTGTTCAGGCGAGTCCTCTTTTAACCTGGTGGGATCTTTGTCAGGATTTGAACTTCTGCAGTATGCAGGCAATTTTGATGATTCAGTGTCTTGTTGAAAAGTTAGTAAGATTTAAAATTGTAATGTTTTATAAAACTTTGTAATCTTAAAACAAAAATCACTTGTTTGATGCAACTATTTTTATTCTGGATGAGACTTCAACAAGGTCTACAATATGGTCTTTCCTTCCTTTTAATTGTGAATGTCTGTTGTGGGCATGATTTTATGGTGAATAAATGAAGTACCCCAAACTAACATTTAATTTCCACAGATAGTGAATTATCTCCAGACTCCTGTTGCTGGCAGCAGTGTTTATCGCCTCTGAACAATAGAATCACAGCTCTAAAGAGACAGCTAAATATTGAGTTGAAGGTAAAACAAGGAGCAGAAAACATGATCCTAATGTATTCAAATGGATCATCAAAGGTAAACCCACTGCACACAAATTTAACTGTCTGAGGTATTTGAAGACGATTCCAAATTTAGGAGAGTACATTAGATAATGTTTCACATTGCAGCTATAGATTTGTTAATTGAGACACTCCTGGGAATTACTTTTAATTACTTTGAGGAATTTTTTTTTTTAACAGGAAGGTAGATCCAGAGGGTTTGTTTGACAATGAATGTCATTAATTCAGAGTTAATGTAGAAGACAGAATGCTTATTATAAATTGAGGCTTTTGAGTGATAGAATGCAAAATAGTTTTACTAAAATGGAAAAAGACACAGTTTTGATGGCAATGAAATTGGCAAAGGTCTTCTTGCTTGAGAAATTATATTTTAATCTAATGTTGCAAAATTGTAGTTCTGACTTTTGATAAACTTAAAATGTATTTTGTTTTTGGTTCGGAGATGGTTTGTTAGCCAGCGGTAACTTTTTAAAAATGCTTCTTCGCTGGGGAATTGCCTTCTATCAATCCTCCTCCCACCCCCACCCCTCTTAGTGATTTAGCCATTAGACTGCAGTATTTCACACTAAGAGGTAGTCCAGCTAAAACGTTTCTGAGTAAAATCTTTTTCTAGCCTTGCTAAGAGAAGCAGATTCTGTGGCTCATTTTTTCTCATTCATTTTCTGAGGGGAAAAATGTATGCTATCTCTGCACAGCAGTAATCCATGATCTTATTGGTGTAGTAAGTGTTCCCCTACTTGTTACTGGGGTTCACTGGCAGCACCTTTTTTTTTTGTTCCCACTTAAATGCAACTACAACAGGCAAAACACATTTGCCAATGTGGTCTGGTATTTTAATGATAACAGGAAGTGCTTCATCTAAGCATGACATGCTTAAGAACAATTTTATTCTGTGTTTGTTGTCAGGATCGTAAAATGTTAGCAACAGCACAGCAGATGTTGCAGGACAGCAAGATAAAGATTGATATAATTAGAATGCAGATCATCAAAGTAACTCGCACAAATGGAACACCTGAGGATGTCAGTGAAGGTCTAGGTTGGTACAGAAACTGGAACTGCATGTTAGAAAATGTAACTATTTCATGCAATTTCAAACATCTATTTGCAAATTTTGTGGGGATACAAAATGTGTTCCATTTTGTCCCTGTGCCTTGCGCTTGTTAAAACTGTTTTGGTTGATGAGCATCTGGCTCAGAGTGCTGAAACTGCAAGTTCATGCTGTTGTGCCATGTTCTACTATTTCTTCAGTCTGTGTTAATCATTTATTGTGTCCGTGAAATAGAGGAGACTATCGACTCATAGTTTTGCTATTTACTTTTCTAACAGTATAGTGGTAAAGTAGAAATTTAAAGAGCTATGTATTCTGTGCCAAACACATACTATTACCCAACAAAAGCTTGCCACTGTAGCTCAGTACACATGACAATAAACTAAACTAGTCTCCTATGCCTTAATATGTGGCAACAGTGCAAAGTACAAATTGTATTTCTTGCAGGTAGTTCTTTGTATGAGGATGCTAGTCATCCAAAATAATTTAGGATATTTTTTGCGATGATTGCATCATGCTATTGGTACAACATGGAGTTCCACTGCCTGCATGAACATAAAACATCAAACAGGACAGGAACAGGCTCTTCACCCACAATACCTGTGCCAAACATGATGCCAAGATAAACAAATCTCATCTGCCTGCTTGTGATCCATATCCTCCCATTCCCTGCATATCCATGTGCCTATATAAAAGCTGCTTAAATGCCACAATCGTATATACCTTCACCACCACTGGCATCAACCACCATAAGAGTCCAAGAGTCATACAGTGTGAAAACAGGCCTATTGGCCCAACTTGCCCAAGCCATCTACGCTATAGACTAGTGTACATCTTTTCTATAAACACCTGCCTGTGTTTGGCCCATACTCTTCGATACCTACCTTATCCATATTCCTGTCCAACTGTCCAACTACCCCCTCTGGCAGCCCGTTCCATATACATACCACCTTTTGTGTGTGAATATTTTTTAAACATTCCACTTTGGTTCCTATTAAATCTTTTCCCTCTCGCCTTAAACCTGTGCCCTCTGTTTCTTGATTCCCTTAGTCTGGTTGCATTTACCCGACCAATTCCTGTCATGATCTTGTACACCTCTATAAAATTATCCTTCATCCTCTTGTACTCCAAGGAATAAAGTCCAAGCCTACTCAACCTCTCCCCATAGTTTGAGTCCTGGCAACATCCTCATAAATCTTCTCTGCACCCCTTCCAGCTTAACAACCTCATTCCTATAACTGGATGACTGAAACTGAATATAATACTCTAAATGTGGCCTTCCCAATGTTTTTTACAGCTATAACATAACCTCCCAACTTCTATACTCGGTACTCTGACTAATGAAGGTCAATGTGCTGAAAGCCTTCTTGACCACCCTATCTACCTGTGATGCTACTTTCAAGGAATTATGTACCTGCACTCTTAGATCCTTTTGCTCCATAACACTTTCCAGAATCCTGTCACTCATTGTGTAGATCCTGCCCTAGTTAGACTTCCCAAAATGTAACACCTAGAACTTCTCTATATTAAACTCCATCAACCAGTCCTCAATCCACCTGTTCAACCGATCAAGATCCTGCTGCAATTTTTAACTATGTCTTTGCTATCCACAATACCACCCACTTTAGTGTCATCTGCAAACTTATTAATCATGCCTTGTACATTCTCATCCAAATCATTGAATAGATGCCAAACAGCACTGAACCCTGAGGCACGCCACTAGTCACAGGCTTCCGGTCCAAAAAACAACCTTCCACCATTACCCTCTGGTTCTTTCCATAAAGCTAATTTTCTATCCAGTGTTCTCCTTGGATCTTGCGTGATATAACCTTCTAGAACAGCCTACCATGTGGAACCTTGACACATGCCTTGCTGAAATCCATAAAAACGCCTACAGCTCTGCTCTCGTCACCCTTTTTGATCACTCTAATTTAAACTTTGCCCTTCTCATCTTTGCCCCTCTAGTCTCTAGGTATGTTTCCTCTAAAATCAAATGTCAACAAAAAGCAAGGTTGTTCCTTCAATGTCATTGACTATAAATCCTAAAAGAACCCTCTCCAGTGGTAATGTGGAAGTACCTACACCAGAAGGACTACAACAATTGAAGAAGGAACCTCACTGGCACTAACCAGAAAATAGGGACATGCACATTTTCCCCAAAAGTTTAAAGTGATTTTGCTGTGGGTTGACATCTCGGGCAAATATCAGTTGGATTTTGCTTTATTAAGCCACATGTTAAACTGATATTGCATGATTTTCTACTTGTTCTGGGTTCAATCAAGGGACCATCAGCCCTCTGGAGCTGCGAATTGAAGAACTGAGACATCACCTCCGTGTTGAGTCTGCAATAGCAGATGGTGCAAAAAATGCAGTGAAATTTCTGGATGGAAGGAAGGATCAAGACAGGAGAGTACTGGCAGAGGTACAGTTATATTGTTCTTGAACAATTGCACCAGTTGTGCTGAATTAATCTGTATTTTTTATTGGACGTTTTCCATTTTTTGAACAAGTTTATTAAAAATGGTGGGAATTTTTTAAGTTACAATTATGTCTTAAAGTTGTTTAACACAAACTAAAAGGTTGGAATGTATCTTGGGGAGCAATGATTGCAATTAACTAAGTTTATGTGAAAATGTAAGAAAATTCCCTGGGGAAACTGCAAGAATTGCATTAACTGAGCATCCCCTGGGAAGGTGCTGTGGGAATGATGCATGGGAGCAATTGAAGATAGCTTTGGGGGGGCGGGGGTTGAAAGAAGGAATTGTTTCCTCCTTTGCATAATGTATGTTTTCAATGGTACGATACAATAAACTTTATTCATCCCCGGAGAGAAATTGGTCTGCCAACAGTCACAACACACAAGGTACGCAAAAACTTGAAATTAAAAGTGGAAAAAAAAAGGACAAGCGACTGCTGGCTGGCTTCCTTGTGCACAGCGCCTAAAGAACAAACAAACGCTAGTAGTAATCAGTCCAAAATACAGATGATATGGAATCGCACTGATAAGTTTAAAGTCTTTACTATTTTTTTTCAAAAAATAACCCTTTTTACTGATCATCCATTTGTTTAAAAAAATCAACCTTTAAAGTTTTCAACTTTTGAATTGAAACTAGTTTGCTTTATATGGTGAAGTGTTAATTTCGTTATTTTTAAAGCTCATACAAATCTTTTGGCAAATGGTTGTTAAAGATTGCTGTGAAATGCTGGAAGATCTTTTATCTGCCTGATTAGGTATACACAGCCCCTTGTAATAGGTTAAAGTTGGTATCTCTGTGCTGCTAAATCTCAGATTTTGTTGCATTTAGACTTTTTTCACTTGTTTATGCTTCAGTTTCAACTTGTACCCATGTCAGCTGCAACGGTCATTTCTGTCATTAACTACAGAAGTTCTTCCAAATGGCTAAGTTTCAAAATGTATTGACTTGCATTAAATCTCTTTATTTTCGCTTTATACCAATGTCCCTTCATGAGCCATTCATTGAGTTTGCAATGTTTAGTAAGGTGGGTGCTGGTCACTTCTACTGAACAGTTACAAACATGGGAGTTTGAAACAAAGGTGCATATTTTGCTTAACTCTGAAGACCTCCCTACATGCAATATGTGATATGATATGAATTTCTGTGACTTCATATATACAAATACACTTGTATACAAATAGGCTTGTATACAAATACACTGCCTGTGTATTTTTTATCCTCTGATACAGACTTGCCATTTTTCTCTCTCAATCACATTACAATTAAATTATTAGCACACTTGACTTTCTAGGTAGTCTTTTAGACAGCTTCCTTTTCAAATCTTTTGCTACTTCTTGCTCTTTTTAAAACATCTCCCCAAAAAGCATGGACCATGTTATCCTCTTAAGAATGAAATTTGGTTCCCATAAAATGTAATGAACTGCCATATGCACTCAGCCAGCAAGAGGCAACAACCACTTCCAATGCTTGAACAGGCACACTGGTGTTGGGCCCAGATATCTGCAAGTAGAATTGTGCCTCTGTGTACCTTTCCCTTTTGAAGGGACAAAGAATAAATTGAGTATAGACACAAAAAGCTGGAGTCTACTTGTAAACAAAATGAAATGGCTCTAAAATTTTTACAATGTGCCTTTTTTTCTTAAAGTTGTTTTGTTTTCACACTAGGCTCAATCACAATTTCGGGAGTCAGCCCAGAGAATGAACCTGCTTCGCATGTCACTGGAGTGCCGCCTAAAGGAGCTCCCTAATGATCATCCTGTTCAGGAAGTTATCAAAGAAGAGCTGAAAATGGTGAATTCACCCTCAGTGGCATTAACACATGTTGGTGCTTCATATCTCTCCATGGCTTTTATTAAATCGGCGGCACTCACAGGTAGAGGCTCTTATTTCCACATTCCCAAATGACCAAATAAAATGCTGTTGCACACCCCCCTTCCTGGAGGTGCTGTCACATACCTTTATTCTTAACTCTACCTCATTTGGTTATTCCACTGTTACATTTTTATTTTTATTTGCACTATTTCAGATTGCACCACATACAATTCTGCACCATTTTGCTGTCTTGCATTAGTTGTATTTATCACTACTGTATGTATACTGGTTACACAGCCTCATGTGACCTAAGAATTTAATTGCATCTTGGCATGTAACAATAAATGAATCTGAATCTAATGGGATTGTAAGCCTTTGTTAATACATCTTGTTGGCAATTGCTGTGTAATGAGAAATTGAGATCATAGTTTAATTTCCCTCTCACCTAACCCTGATGGGAATGCATCTGATTTTTCTCTGCTTTTCCAGAGCAACATCGCTATGACTGATGCCAAGGTGACAATGCCTGTGGGTTATGTTCAATAACTCCCCAATGGTGTAATATGTTGATGACAAAATCATTTAAAAACTTAAATTGCCTAATTTAATTCCACAGGGATATTAGAAGTGAAATTAATAAGGTGCCAGCAACTTCTTGACAATGTCCCAGTTTGTTTTTGGCCGGGAAGTGCTTCCTCTAGTCCTGAAACACCTCTGTCATCTGTCAAGGCACGGACAGGGATGAATGTTCATGGCCGTCATGCATCAAGTCGATATTTAAAATCGGAAGAGCCAAGTAGTGAGTATTTGGTTGTGCATTTTATATTTTGGGGAGCGGTGCTTGTAGAATTTGTGCTTCTTGGGTGTATCTATGCTCTGCAGATTGCAGATAAGTAAATTGACCCCCACACTTGCCAGCCTGCCTTTGGCATGCTGATGGGTGATTTGGTGCACTATCCGAGCATGTACCTCTTTCCAATACTGTATTTAGTGGAGGAATGGCACTTGAAGCAGCAGAAAATATTTGGAGATTGAATTAACATTTAATTATTTTTTTTTTACTTCAGCTGAAGTGAGTGCTATTCTGAAATTGGACAATCAAATCGTAGGACAAACACACTGGCGTTCAGTGAAGAATCAAGCATGGGATCAGATCTTCAGCATTGAACTCAACAGGGTATATATTATTGTTAATGGCAGTTCACCTCTAAGCCAGCATGATTGAAATTTTGATTTTGGGATTCTTGGTTTTTGAGTAGCGATCTAAAACTGGTAAACTTTTGCAAGCCAATGTTAGACTACCATTGCAATACAATAATTTAGAAAGGATTTCCAGTACAGAAGTGCTCCAAAATGACTGGGGTAATAATGCAGTTATAAAGAATGAAGTAGCCTAAAGAAAACAAGATTGTTTCTTAATAGGGAAAGAGTAGTCATGTAGAAAATTGATTCAAGAGTGGGTGACTTTTGTTCATGTAATGGGTCTTGAGACAAACAGAATGTTTTGCCAGAATGCAGAAAGGCAAGAGAGTATTAGCGACAAGGAGCAGTTGAACAGATTTGGATTGTTTTCCTTGGTGTGTGGAGGTTGAGGGGTGACCTGATAGAAGAATATAAAATTGAGGGGCATTGATAGACAGTCATAACCTTTTTAATAGGATAAAAATCTCAAAGACTAGAGGACATAACTTTAAGATGAATCGGCAAAGTTTAAAGGAAATGTGCCCCAAGGAGTGGCCCGATCCGCCACAGGGGCAAGATTTTTATACAGACTGGTGGTTGTCAGGGGTGGTGGTGGTGGTGGAGTCCACCATATGACGGTGGAGTTGAAGAGTCTTATAGATGGGCAAATGGATTTGCAAGGAATGGAGGGGTATCGATTAGTTTAGCTTGATGTCATGTTCAGCATGTACATTGTGTGCCGAAGGCCTGTTGCTGTGCTGTACTTTGCATTAATGTTGACAACCCTTTTCCACTGGTAGAGGGTAAATAATGTAGACATTTAAGATGTCTATTAAATGTATGAGAGAATTTGTTCTTGATGGAAGATTTGTTGCATATAAATCACTCTGCTACATTTAATAAAAACATTAGCTTTTAAGAGGTGGAAAATAAATGTTATTCTGAAAGGACAGTAGAGGAAATTAATGGATTATTCTTTCATATTGACAGCTTGAATAATAAATGATAGAAAGAAGCATGTAACATAGAGTTTGTAGTTGTAGAAATACCACCAGACTTCCCATTTGAAATTGTGATTCACAAAAAGATATGATGTGAGGCAGCAATAAAACATAACAGTGTAGGCTGTTTCCAAGTAACAAATAACATATAACATATAACAACTACAGCATGGAAACAGGCCTGTCCGGCCCTACCAGTCCACGCCGACCATTCTCCCTGACCTAGTCTCATCTACCTGCACTCAGACCATAACCCTCCAATCCCCTCCTATCCATATACCTATCCAATCCAAATGTGTTCTGTTTTTACAGACTATCTTGGTTCAATTTATTTCATGAGTTGGAACATGTGCAAAAATCTCTCTGGTAACCATACCTCCAGTGTTGTAATAAATGGCAAAACTAAATTCCCAACCTACATTTTTTAAAAAAAAATGCAGCTGCACTATCATGTGCCATGATTATGTTGAGGAATAGCTTAACTGTTGTTTACTACATTGTACATTAAGCAGGCAAGCCAAGACACTGGAACAATATCTGTTCAACACTACCTGTGCAAAATGCTTTGAAGTCAAAAGAAGTATCGGTAAACCAATGTCACTATCTTCCAAGCCTACTCCCCCAGCATTGATGCCCCAGTTATACTTGGTTGGTCATGCATTTGTACGCCTTAAAACACACACTATTCCATGTTCTGTTATGGGAAGTAATTACCAGCCATCCAGAATAAAAGATTTACGGATGTGCTCCAAGATTCTTTGGGGAAAACCTGCAACATCCCCATTAGCTCTTGGAAATCTCTGTGCCATGTCTACTCAATGGAGAGTGAACCATATGGGATAGTATCGAGAACCTTAACTTTATGCATTGGGACCACAGAGGTCCTGCATATGAATAGTAAGAAGAAAACCATCTCCCAAGCTACTCATTTAGATTTAAGATTTAGATTTAGAGATACAGCGCGGAAACAGGCCCTTCGGCCCACCGAGTCCGCGCCGCCCAGCGATCCCCGCACATTAACGCTATCCTACACACACTAATTTACATTTACCCAGTCAATTAACCTACGAACCTGTACGTCTTTGGAGTGTGGGAGGAAAACGAAGATCTCGGAGAAAACTCACGCAGTTCACGGGGAGAAGGTACAAACTCCGTACAGACGGTGCCCGTAGTCAGGATCGAACCTGAGTCTCTGGCGGCGCTGCATTCGCTGTAAGGCAGCAACTCTACCGCTGCGCCACCGTGCTGCCCTATTCATTGATGTCATCTGTCTCATTTATGAAAGTGTCTATGGTTCCCACATTAATGCACTTGGTCAGAATCCATAAAACTAGAGAAGTCTGTTATCCAGGGACTATCTAAGACAATAGTATAAGAAAATAACTGCAGATGCTGGTACAAATCGATTTAGTCTGAAGAAGGGTCTCGACCCGAAACGTCACCATTCCTTCTCTCCCGAGATGCTGCCTGACCTGCTGAGTTACTCCAGCATTTTGTGAATGAAACTAAGACAATATTAAAATAATGCAGAATGCTACCAGGGAAGTATGAACACTTTGAATATATGCTTTTGCATTTGTATAGGACATCCCAAAACACTGAAGTGCTTCTGATGTGGTCATTGTTATTCTGTGCAGTGCTATGGGAGACCAACATGTTTTAATTTTTTTTAATGAAGACTAGTGCTGCAATAAAGTAACAACTAAAGAATGTTTTAAAAACTAACCAAATTCATTAACTGTTAAGTAAACCTGCAACTTGCCTGGTTGGCTGACAAATAATGGTTATGTCCATTTTGTTTCATTCCGTGCAACCTCTAAGTTTTTTTTGGTGGTAAAATGTTTAACACTGAAAATGTTGGTGCAATGTGAAACGCTTATGTTTAAATTTCCTACCATGTAGAATCGGGAGTTGCAGATTGCTGTTTACTGGCGTGATTGGCGAGAACTCTGTGCAGTAAAGTTCTTGCGACTTGAAGACTTTCTGGACAATCAGTGCCATGTATTGACTGTGTGTTTGGAGCCACAGGGGATACTTTGTGCAGAGGCAAGTTTGTTCTTTCTATAGCTTGTAGACTGCATTGTGTGCGCTGCTATTATGGGTGAACCAATTTATGTTGCAGTGAGGGATATGTGGGAGCAGGCTGGGGAGATCAAGAATTTTTCTCGCACACAACGAGCTGGTTCAACAGGTTAAAATGGATGAGATGAGATTGGAATCTGTAGTTTATCCAATTCTGACATGCGCTCTGAAAATATGTTCTTTGAAACCTAAAAGAGTCATGTTAATTTTTTTTTGTGTACGTAAGTACTGTTTTGCAACATGAATAAAAAGCTATGTAAAATGCTCAACTATGTGTGGAACGCTTTAGGTGACCTTCTGTAATCCTGCCATTGATCGATGCCCAAAGCTACGACGTCAGAATCGAATCTTCCCCAAAGAGAAAGGTGGGTACCATCAAATATTTTCTATGTAGAATAGTAATGTTTAAATACCGAATAAGATTTTTTTTAACCTTGAATAGCTTATTGTGGATCATTTCTGATGGCCAATTATAGGAATCTAGTGCATTGAAGGGAAAAGAACCTGAGGAAGTAGTAGGAAAGAACTGCAGATGCTGGTTTAAATTGAAGGTAGATACAAAATGCTGGAGTAACTCAGCGGGTCAGGGAGCATCCCGGGAAAGAAGGATTGGGTGACGTTTTGGATCGCGACCCTTCTTCTGAAGAAGGGTTTCTACCTGAGGAAGTAGTGGTTGTTTTGGTGCTAGTTGAAGCATTTTTGGTACATATTTTCAGAAGGTTTTCACTGAAGAACTTGCCTTTTCACAGGAAGAAACTTTCTTCGAGCATCACAGATGAACATCAATATTGCCACTTGGGGGCGTCTAATGATGAATATGCTGCCTCCTTGTAGCACCACAACAACAAGTCCACCGCAACCTCCAGATAATCACAGTTTCAGCAGCATGTCACCAGAATCAAGGCAAGTTGCACAAGGCACTCTCAAAGTATTCGGAAGGTCGTTTGCATATGTGGTGGGAAGTGTTTGGAAAATGAGCTAATGTATATGAGGCAATGATCCTATCTTGGAGAAAGGTTTCATCTGATTTTTAAGTACAGAGGCAAGGAAAGATTATGAGCAAGTAACAGGTTGGAAGACAGGATTTGATTGAATGATGAATGGGATGATCAGGCAAAAGTAGACGTAACAGAAAATAGATGGTTCTAGAGGAACTAAAGAAGACGAGCACAGTCGTTAGCATGCGACACTCTGAGAAAGGAAAAATAAATAGCAAGCGTAGCCCATCAAGGCCACTCAAGTCTTCCCTTCCATTCAATATGATCATGGCTGATCTATGCTGACCCCAATCCTCCTTGTTCCCTCAACCTTAATCCTTGATCTTTTAATTATTTATCCACCATTAACATATCTAATAATTTGGCCTTCATCCTCTGGAGCAGATAATTCCAGAAATTCACCTGAGGATCTGTTAATACTGCTGATTAACATTTTTTTAACCCACTGATTTGAATGATTTTTTTTTGTAGCTAAGTCTTGTGGCTATCTTACTAGTGAAAATTTCTCAACATCTATTCTATCAAGCCCCCTTTGGATTTTGTGCTTGAATAAGATCATCTCTCATTCTCAACCTCCAAGGACCCAAAACTGTCTAGCCTCTCGGGAAAAGACGTGCAGCGTAGGTTTACTAGGTTAATTCCCGGAATGGCGGGACTGTCATATGTTGAAAGACTGGAACGACTAGGCTTGTATACACTGGAATTTAGAAGGATGAGAGGAGATCTTATCGAAGCGTATAAGATTATTAAGGGGTTGGACACGTTAGAAGCAGGAAACATGTTCCCAATGTTGGTGGAGTCCAGAACAAAGGGCCACAGTTTAAGAATAAGGGGTAGGCCATTTAGAACTGAGATGAGGAAAAACTTTTTCAGTCAGAGAGTTGTGAATCTGTGGAATTCTCTACCTCGGAAGGCAGTGGAGGCCAATTCTCAATGCATTCAAGAGAGAGCTAGATAGAGCTCTTGAGGATAGTGGAGTCAGGGGGTATGGGGAGAAGGCAGGAACAGGGTACTGATTGAGAATGATCAGCCATGATTACGTTGAATGGTGGTGCTGGCTCGATGGGCCGAATGGCGGCCTCCTGCACCTATTGTCTATAAGACAATCCTCTTCTCCCAAAAATTAGACTGGGGAATCTCCTTTGGACTGCCTTCACTGCAGCCTTTTTGGTGCAAAGGAACCTAAACAACACAGTATGTTAGATGTGGCCTCGCTATCACAATTATGAAAAAAACCTTCCTATTCTTAAACTAAACCATTTGCACTAAAGGCCAAAATTATGTTTGCTACCCAAATTATGTTTGATGTTTGACCTGCCTGCTAACTTTGGGTATTTGTATACAAAAATACATGGACACCTCTGAACATCTCTCTATTTTAGACGCCGATCTTTCTGATTCTTACCAAAGTGCGTGACCTCACTTCCCCATGTTAAATGACATTTGCCAAGCTTTTATCCAATGACTCTATATCCTGTTGCAGAATCACTGTCCTTATCACAATATGCTCTTTCACCTAATTTCATATCTTCAGCAAACTTGGCAATCTAAACTAATGGTGTTTGAACCCATCACACTAATTGTAAGCTATCCCACCTATCCACTCCCTTCACATTTGCGGCAATTTACAGTTAACCTACATGTCTTTGGGATGTGGGAGGAAACCAAAATGCATGGAGGAAACCCAAGAGAACTTGCAAACATCACACAGACTGCACCAAAGTCATGATCGAACCCAGATCTCCGGTGCTGTGAGGCAGCAGCTCCACCAGCTATGCTACTGTGATGCCCAAATTGTAACGATACATTAAACACTATTGTGATAACCTTTCTATAATTGTTATCCTGATTCCCCGAGGGCAGGGGTGATATTTGAATGCATTGCTCATAATAATGAAAGGGATCCTATGGAAAAACTTTGAACAAAAGTAATAACATGTTATAAAAACACTCTCCAGGCCCCCCAAAAAGTAATGTTTTTGTTATTTTGGTATTTTATGTCTGAATTATTAATTCTGTGCACATTACATAGGGACTTTACACCTGTCAACTTAAACTTCAGCCCCGAGCTTCCTCCCAAGCCAACTCGGCTTTTTATAAATTGTGCCTCAGAAGAAAGGATGCTTTTATTGGCTGACAATCAGGTGAGAGGACAAAGCTACGAGTATGAATGACTTATAAAGTAAGAATGGTATGATTTTACTTTGTGGTGTTGAAGGAGGGATGGGGGTGGGGGGGGGGGGTGGGGTGGGGTGGGGTGGGGGGGGGGGGGGTGCACAGAGCAGAATATGTGTCCAGAAAATGCTTTAAAATAGTAGAAAATGTTTTGAAATTGTATAATTTGAAATAAGCATAGGATTTAAGTAGAACATTTTAATTGCAGTAACCCATTAACTTGTGAGAAATTGGGTAGATGATGAGGAGCAGGTGCCTTTCTAAATATCGCAGCTAAATACATATACCAACAGGTCATTTCACTTCTTTGAGTGCAAACGATTAAGTTAATGTAAGGGATTATGCTTCAAAGTATATTATTAATGAAGTACCTTGGGATGTTTCGGGGGAAATCAGACTTAAAATCACTAATAATAATAATAATAATGCATTACATTTATATAGCGCTTTTCTAAACACTCAAAGACGCTTTACAGGGTTTACTAAAACATAGAAAATAAAATAAATAGATAAATAAGTAAACGAACAGAAAAGGAAAAAGAAGGTGAGGTGACGGTCAGTGATTGAAGGCAGTGCTGAACAGGTGAGACTTCAGTGATGTTTTGAATGAGGTGAGTGAGGAGGAGCCTCTGACGGTTTGGGGTAGTGAGTTCCAGAGTGTGGGAGCAGCGATGGAGAAAGCCCTGTCAGCTACAGCAAATACTTCAATTTAGATAGAGAAAAAACATCCCCAGTTTACAGCATTATCAAACAAAAATTATTGGAAAGCTGCACAAGATATTAGAACAAAAAAGCTTGGTCAATTCTGTAAATTTCAAGGAACACTACTCTTTTAAAGAAGGAATGAAAAGCATAACTTTATAGAGTGAATCCCAACATGCAAGGCTTTACCAGCTGAAAGTACGGCAATCAAGGGTGGAGTGATTTGAGGTCTTGGATATTCAAGGCTGGAGATGGCAGAGTACAGATGCCTGTGAATTGTAGGGGCTGGAGGTGGGCAAGACCATAATTAGATTTTGTTTGAGAATTTTGTGTGAGGTGTTATTAATTTGAGCCCACGTAGGTCAGGAAGTAAATAAACTACCTGTACTTTTAAATATTTAATTGCAATAATTATTTAACTACAATATACTTGTCTGTTTGACAGAATATCAAGAAAAGTAAAGCACAATTTTCTTTGTTTTTATAATAACTAGGATGCAGTTGAAAATGACACAGATATGATAACTCAACAGATTAACCAGTTTCCCGATGTATCAAATAAAGCTTGGTATCCGCCCAGGTAAGGGCCCTAATGTATGAAACATTGATAAACTAGACAGCTTGTTATATCGAAATCCACTTTGGCACAATTGTTGAGATTTTGTTATCTTTGACTGAATTAATTTGTGTTTGGATTTTTTGTTTGACCAACTGTCGATTGTCTCCTTTATATTTGTGTTACTTCCATAACTTTAAAGTGCTGATCTTTGTTTGCATTGATTTCCTCCTCCTCTGCCCTTTTTATCCCTCCCCCAACCTCCTATTTCGCCTGGGCAGTTTGCAGCCCAGTGGTATGAACATCGACTTTCACAACTTTAGATAGTTCCTCTGTCCCTCCCTTCCCCTCCACTTTCCCAGATCTCCCTCTATCTTCCTGTCTCCACCTATATCCTTCCTTTGTCCCGCCCCCCTGACATCAGTCTGAAGAAGGGTCTCAACCCGAAACATCACCCATTCCTTCTCTCCCGAGATGCTGCCTGACCTGCTGAGTTACTCCAGCATTTTGTGAATAAATGGCACGCAACAAAAAAGCTTTTCACTGTACCTCTGTACATGGACAATAATAAACGGAACTAAAAAAACTACTTCATATGAGCTTTGATAATAGGTACCTCCAAGCTGCTTCACTATTGAAGAAAGAAACATACAGGAGTGATAACCTTGGTATTTTGTTTTACATCTTTTCTTTTTGAAGAGAACTGGCTTGCCTGCAGTTCCAAAAAATCCTGTTAAATTATCCAGCAGTTTATTATTGATGTTATTTGGTCCTTGCTAAAATAATCTATTATTATTTTGCAGACAACAGACCTTGCACATTGAAGATTTCTACTGTTTGACCTTGCTTGGACAGGGTCATTTTGGAAAGGTATGGGGTATATTTGCAATTTTCTATCTTTTGGGAACAGAATTGTTCAGTATCTTAACGTTAGTTACTACAAGTTGCATCTGCTGGTTGCAAAGCAGATGTAATAATTTAGACAGTCTGAGGAAGGGTCTCGACCTGAAACATCTCGTATTACTTCTATCCAGTGATGCTGCCTGTCCCGCTGAGTTATTCTGCGTGATTTCAAACGCTGAGGTAGCAAAGGGTGGTCATGTAGGGGGGTGTCTTTCATCCTCTGATTGTCTGAGGTGTTCTTTTTGACTGGCTACAGCTCTTCTGATTCCAGAAGGTGCAATGCCAGAGAGTAGGTAAATGTCAGTCTTGCATCCACTGATGCAGCGACAGCTTGTGTTTAGCACAGGATCGATCTTCCTTACATGAGCTGAGCGCTCCCATACTGCGCAGTCATATTCGGCAGTGGAGAAACAGAGCCAGAGCTGTTGATCGAATGGTTTTAGAATTTGCTCCCCATTGTGAGGTACTCAACTTGCTAAGAAGAGCATTTCTGGAACTGACTTTTCCTTTAAGCTTGGTTATATGTGCTTTGTAGGTCAGAGATCGATCAAGAGTTGCACTGAGATAGACTGGACTGTCACAGTGCTCCAATCTGACTCTTGATCTTCCTTACGATCTTCAATTTGCATACTGGTTCAAGTGGAAGGCGCAGACTTGGGTTTTAGATGGATTGGCTCTCGGGTGATTTTCTTTGTAGTACGAGGACAGGTTGACCAAAGCCTCACACAGTAGCTTCTGCCTCCTGGAAGTCAGCACTTTGGGTTGTAATACACAGATCATCTGCATAAGTGTTCTCCTCGCGGTCCCTGTCAGATTCTACAAGTATCTGCGAATCCTGCTACCACACACTATCCATCGCTACCAATTGATTAATTCTGAGATGTATCAAAGTAGATTTTCATTGCACCGATGTCAGGTGTCTTTGCCACTTTTGTTAGTAGTTTATCTTGAAAATAGAGATGCAAGAGATTTCAGAAGCTAGAATCTGGGGCCAAGGATAAACTGTTGGAAGATCTCAGTGGGTCAAGCAGCATCTTTGGAGGCAAAAGGATAGTTGATTTTTCATGTCAAAACCCTGCATCAGGAACCTCAACCATCCCTTTGACTCCACAGATGATGCTTGACTGACTGAGCTCTTCCATCAGTTTATTTTGTTAATCCCTAGGTAATTTAATAGGCCAAAATGTTTTTTTAAAGGACTTTGTTCAGGAAATATCAGTTGTATTAGTTTTTAAACTATCTGGAACTTTATGTTGGCTGATGCATTTTTTTTTCTTCCTGGAATATGTTGTGTGCATGTTGGTCAGTATCCCTGAAATGGTATTAGGGCCAATCAGGTTCTGTGTTTGCTGTTATGAGTTTGGTATAGAACTTTAAAAAAATCTAAGACCAGTCACTTCAGGACCTTAATTTTATCAGTACTGTCCTGAATCTGCTGGTATGATGATTTGTAGCACTTGCGTGAGATGATCAATACCTGTGTAACTTTTACACATTCATAACCTAAACACATCAATCCGAAGAGAAATTTTAAGATTAACTGAATGATGCTTGATTTTTTAATCTAACTTTTTGATTAGTGTAATAAAGTGCTTAAGTACACGCTAAGATACAACGCATCATTTTATTGAAGCACTTACATCATAGGACCTGCAGTACATTACAGCTCTGAGCTGCTACATCTACTGCCTGATGTAGGCGAGTTCTTAATATTATAAAGCACATACTAGGCGGGACTACTACTAACAAACACTACGATTGGCTAGCATGCAATAGCCCATCTACAATTAGTACTGTGAATATTGTCATAATAAGAATTGTTTGTGTGAAAATGTCTAAATCTATCTCTGCAGCAAGATACGAATCAACACGATTCACAAATATCCCATTTCAGTAATGCCTGACTTGGATAAAGTCTTTGTTCTCTTCTAAATCAGAGGTAGAACTTTTCTTCTCGCTGCTATCTTTATGCATTCCCAACTATCTTATTTAACCACCTAAAAGCACTTCTTCAGGATTTTTATGTTTGATACATGTCCTTCTCTCAAATTCTAATTTATCTGTCTCCTCACACCTGATATTAAACTGACATGAGGAATCTTTCTGAGTCGGACAAGCCAGCTGCTCATTATGTAGGCCAGCTTGGTGGCACAGCTGGTAGAGCTGCGGCCTCAGTGCCACAGACCTGGGTTTGCCCCTGATCTCGGGTGCTGTGTGTACAGATTGCATGTTCTCCCTGTAGCCAGCTGGGTTTCCTCTGGATGCTCTGGACTTGGTGAGCCAAAAGGACCTGGTTTTGAGCTGTCTAAACTAATAGGAGAAATGACACAAACAGATCTTGGCCAGGACACTTCTTTCTTCCCAATCCACCACACCATCCCAACCCCTTCCAAAAAAAACAGCTATTTTTTCCTTTACTGTGATACTGGCATGAGAACTGAGGGATAATTTCAAGGTTCAATTTTATGTTACGTATTGAAGGTGAAGATTTATTGTTTAAATGTAACAACCCCAAGCAGTAAAATTCAATTATAACCTACTCTATTTATCTAATTATGATTCTTATAGTAATTTATAGCCTAAATGGCATTTTAAAGCTTATTCTTCTGCCTTCTGAAATTAAATGAGCCATTTGGTGGTGCAATATCTATCCAATAAACTGAGCACTCAAGGATTCTCTGTTCATCCTCAAGACTTGCTGCATTTATTTAAGATAATAGAAACATTTAACATACTTGGAGGTGTAATGGTCTGTGATACTGAACCCAAGACTTTTAAAATCTTTTGCTTTAGGATGGGTTTTTCTACCATGTAACTAAAATGAATATGTCCCAGACCAGCTGAGCTACGTGGATCAGAAATTGTTTTTTTGCTCAGCTGTCAGTGGTGTTTGGTGCATGGAAGGAGAGTAAGTCTTCATTTTGAAACTCTACAAATAGCCTGGTATCCTTGGATTGGGACAACTTGTGTCCCCCGAAGAAATTTGGATGTAGAATTTAGCCGTTATAAGAAATATGGTCTTTGACTTCCATGGAATCCTTTGGCACAACTGGGGATATGGGGACGTTTCAGAAATTTGTTGCTATTGGTAGTAGTGCTTTTCCCTAACAGTTTGCTCTTTTCCAGGTGCTTCTTGCAGAATATAAGTTGACAAAAAAAGTGTTTGCTATTAAAGCTTTGAAGAAGGGAAGTATAGTGTTTCGAGATGAAGTAGACAGGTGAGTGTTTGCTACCCTTGCTATAAATTGTACCCAGGATGTTAAAATGATTAGAGTTGTACGTTAGAATAAATCTTCAAAGGCTTGGTTGAAACTTTTAAATTAAGGTTTTGATAGCTGAAGGCATGGCTGGACGAATTATAACTGTAAATGCACAAGACCAAAATTTGAAAATGCAGATAGGTCTAGAGACGATTTGGAGGAAAATGTGTCGTCAAGGAATTTCAAAACAAGAAACAAGAATTAATTTAGTCACCAGTTTTAATAAGTTTTTACAACTTGAGTTTAAAGAATCACATGGAAGAGGCAGCCAGGACTTCTGGAAAGGCTAAGTCTTGAGGTGATAAATGGTCAGATGAGGGTTTTGGAAACATCCACTTGAGACCAAGTGAAGTTGGGTATCCAAATATTGCATAAATGTGATGAGCTTCTGCCCCTGCCACCCACTTGGGCAATGAATTCCATACCTTTATCCTCTGACTGGTGACTAAATTAATTCTTGTTTTGAAATTCCTTCTCGACACATCCATACCTTTATCCTCTGACAGGAAAATGTGTTTTGTTCCCCCTTGCCTTTTAGTTATTTTAACATTTACTTTAACCCCCCCCCCCCCCCCATTCTTTTTCATTTGATATTGTGTGCAGCATGTGGATGAGAAAAGATGGAGTTCAAGGAAGGATGGGGCAGGAAACATGTGACTCTGACCACAAAGATTTTGGAATATTCAGCAGGTTGGGCAGTGTCCATGGAGAAACAATTAATATTTTCAGTTGATAAGCCTGTGATCAGAATTAGAGATTATTTACCTGAAATTTTAAAACCACTCCCCTCTGCACAGATGCTCCCTGACCAGCTGAGCACTTACTAATTTTATTTCAAATTTTCAGTATCTCCATTTGTTTTGGCTCTTTGACTGACTAAGACTGGATAGATAGAAAAGGAATTTGGGGAGGACGGTTTTATTGGAAGGTATGGTGAGCGATTGCAAAGACTGCAAACAGGTCAAGTAGACCAAAAGAACATTGTCTCAATGGAATATTAGTGACTTTGAGTCGAGTTGGGACTAGGGCATTACCTTTGCTTGAACTGTATATTGATCCTCAGTTAACCAATTTTGTTTCTAAGTTTTAGTAAAATACTGTGTTTAATGACATGCATGTAAATGAAGATTGCTAAAACTCTTCACTCTTGTATTAACCTGTTGCTGTGTTGGATTTTTAGCCTGATGTGCGAGAAAAGAATCTTTGGAACTGTGAGCTCTGCTCGACACCCTTTTCTAGTGAACCTCTTTGCCTGCTTTCAAACCTCAAATCATGTTTGCTTTGTGATGGAGTATGCACCTGGAGGAGACCTAATGAACCACATTCACTCCAATGTCTTCTCAGAACCCCAAGCTCGGTAAGTTAGTGAGGCACATTTTGTTTAGTTTTGGTCATTCTGCTATAGGAAGGATGTCATTAAACTGGAAAAAGTGCAGGGAAGATGTATAAGGATGTTGTCAGGACTTGTGGGCCTAAGCTTTAGGGAAAGATTGGGCAAATTAGAGCTCGATCTTTAGAGCTCAAATTAGAGGTGATCTAATAGAGGTGTATAAAATCATGCGGAGAATTGATAGGGTGAATGCACAGTAGTTTTTGATTCCCCTACTGTGGGTAAAAGAAAGGACATTGGTAAGGGGAAAGCTTTAATAGGAGCCTGAGGGCCAACTTTCACTCTGAGGATAATGGGTATATGGAATAATCTGCCAGGCGACACAGATGAGGCAGGTACAATAAGAACATTCAAAAGACACTTGAACAAGTACATGGACAGGGAAGGTTTATAGGGATATGGGGCTAACTTAAATGGGCATCTTGTAGACATGGATGAGTTGGGCTAAAAGGCCTGTCGCTATGCTGTATGACTCAATCTGAACGGTCCTCTAGAATTTGGCACCTGATCCTATTCAGAGTGTTGTGATGTGGACATTAGGGGGCAATCTGCATATTTGGTGGAACATGGGTACAATTTAGCAGGAGTTCTGGAATGGATCTGATAACTCGTAGCTCATGAGTTTCAAATGACAATTTTAGACGTTTGTTGTTTTAAGTATTGAATTTTAGAGCTGATTTTCAGTATAAACTCAAACCAAGGGTTCAGGGGTGGACATTAAATTCTGGCCCTCACAACAATCCCTACTTTCTGGGTAAATAATTTAAAATCCTTTTGAAGGGAGTATTAAGTATTACTTGGGCATGAAAAGGAACATTGATGGCCATCTTGGCCATGAAAGCTCATTCCATAGTTTAGCACATAATGTGAATGGATTCTCATTTACAATCCACCTTGGCCACTTTTCATCAGTTGCAAAGGACATTCTGTTTCAGAGCAAACTTCAGATGGTTTGCTGAGACTTTACACCTGTATATAATGTGGTTGTATCTTCCATCAATAAAATACCAAGGCACTGGATGAATTGCACCATAATCATGCTTATTACAGGTGCTCCTCAACTTATGATGGGGTTACGTCCCGGGAAACCCATCGTAAACCGAAAATATAGTAAGTTGAAATGCATTTAATACACCTGATCACATGGCTGGAAGTGAGCTGCAGCTCGCTACGGGTTGCTGCCGTTTGCACCATCGCAGAGTCAAAATATCGCAAGTTGAAGCATCGTTAGATGCAAGTCCTAAAGGACAGTTTTGTGATGGAAGAAATGTTTTCTGGCATCTACCTTAACATTTGTCATTACACTTTTCTTCTAATGTAGGCATCCAACCACAAAACGATAATTTTGATTTGTTTATCTTTAATTCATCTCATCCAGCAATCTTTAAAGCATGTCTCACCATAGCCAGTTTTCTTTTGTGGACTCCAATTAGTTGGAACTTCTAATAGTTCTTGTATCTCTGACTAAATTTTCATAAATAGAAAAATAAATTTGGTATGAATGATGGGATGAAATGGTTTCGCTACCAAAGAGAATTGATGCGCTTGGACTATGTCCTCTCCTACTATGGGTTTAGGAGGAAATCTGATTTGGGTTAGGAAAATAATAAAGTCACAATGACTATTGCTCTCCAATAGATTAATCCAGCATGAGAGTACTTTTATTTTGAAACTAATAAAATGTATGTAAAAAGGTTTTTTTTAATCAGGAATGCAATTCTTACAAGGCCATGGGTGTAGAATGAATTGAGATGGTTTATTTTAAAAGAAAATAGATACAAAGATATTGCAGAATGTGGATCCTTGGAGCCAAACTTTGGGGTGGCACACCTAATGTCACTGTCTCAGTGCTAGCAATCTAGGTACACTGATAACCTGGTGCTGTCCTGTGGTGTCCCCTTTCTGCCACATGAGTTTCCATCCACGTCCCAAAGATGAAACGGTCAGTAGATTAATTGGCCACCAGTGTACTGGGGTTTGGTCAAAGTGATGAGATTATGAGAAGAGTAATAAAGTGGGATTCATGTAAGATTTTTTCAAATGGATTGATGAGGGCTGAGTTGCTGTGCTGCATTTTTCTTGCTGTAAAAAGATAAAACGCTACTGGAAAATTGTGTATTAGAATGAAACAACTGAATAGCAGACTTTTTTTGTTTTGTAGATAAATACTTGTCATGTTTTTCCTATATTGTTTATTGTAACTAAGTTGATTTTGAGTTATCTGCTTTGTTTCCCCAGGTTTTATTCGGCCTGTGTTATTCTTGGCTTGCAGTTTCTACATGAAAAAAATATAGTTTACAGGTAACCTTGGCTTAAATACCTCTACATTTTTTTTGTTGAAACGTGCACGCATTTACTTTTGAAGGATCTGTATATACATACAGGTGATCTAAAAATATTCTCTTTGAAACATTAGACATTCATTCTGTAAACTGAAGTTCACAACCCAACCCCTGATAGTTATTCCAGACAAACTCCATTTCTGCCTCTAGTTGGAGGGCGCTCTGCTGTAATAGGAGTTCTCTCAACCCCAAGCATAAAACATGGGAGCATGGGAAGTGTCCTTTGGCCCACACTGTCTGTGCCAATTATGATGCCAAATTACACTAACTCCATCTGAAATGTATGTTCCATGTTCATGCATTCTCTGTGTTTAAAGTGCCTGTCTGAATGCCTCTTAAGACAGGGTCCTACCTACCCCCATGGCAGTGTTTTCTAGCCATCTACCACTTTTTTTTAATTGCCTTGATATTTCTTATTTTAATTTTTCTCCCTCTCACCTTGAAGCTGTGCTCTCTAGTATTTAGAACCTCTACCATGGGAGAAAAAAAACTTTGTCTACCTACCCTATCTATGCCTTTCATAATTTTATAAACGTCTAACAGGTCTCCCCTTGGCCTCTAATGATCCAGAGAAAACAGACCAACCTCTCCTTATAGCTAATACCATATAATTCAGGCAACCTTCTCTGCATCCTCTCCAAAGCCTCCTGTCATTTACTGCATTATCCTTGTAATTGACCTCTCAACATGCAACATTTCGTACATGTTTGGACTAAACTCCAACTGCCATTTCCTCACCCATATCTCTAATTGATCTCTTTCCTCTGAAAACCTAATTCACTATCCATCAATTTTTGCTAACTACAAACTTACTAATCAGATCATCTACATTTTAATCCAAGTCGCGTTTACATATCTCAAACGAGGGGCTTCGGCATTGATCCTTGCAGATCGGGATACTGATTGAGAAGGTAGGAACGGGGTACTGATTGAGAATGATCAGCCATGATCACATTGAATAGCGGTGCTGGCTCGAAGGGCCGAATGGCCTCCTCCTGCACCTATTGTCTAAAATTGCTGATCGCTGATATTCGATAGAAAAGCACCCCTCCACTACCACGCTCTGTCTTCTGTGGCCAAGCCAATTTCTACTAAGTTACCATGGATCCTATACATTTTAATCTGGTGTGTAGGAAAGAACTGCAGATGCTGGTTTAAATTGAAGGTAAACACAAAATGCTCGAGTAACTCAGCGGGAGTTACTTTGCATCTCTGGAGAGAAGGAATGTGTGATGTTTTGGGTTGAGACCCTTCAGACTCTTGTGCATCACCCTACCATGAGGGACCTTGTCAAATGCCTTAAGGAAGTTCATGTGGACAATATCTACTGCCCTATCCTTTACGGTTGGACGGTTGGAGCTGCGGTTGGACTCATTCTGGAGCATCCACGAGGCTGAGAAGGTCGTGGATAGCATGTATAGCGAGTTGGCCACACCACAAGTAAAAGATAAGCGGACAGAAAGGAAACGGGTCGCCACTAGCCAGCGTAGCAGTAGGCAGGTAATGCAGGAGTCCCCTGCGGTCATCTCACTCCTAAACAGATATGCCATTTTGGATACTGTTGGGGGAGATGCCTCATCAGGGGAAGGCAGCAGCAGCCAAGTTCATGGCACCGTGGGTAGCTCTGCGGCAAAAGAGGGGAGGAAAAAGAGTGGAAGGGCTATAGTGATAGGGGATTCAATTGTAAGGGGAATAGATAGGCGTTTCTGCGGCCGCAAACGAGACTCCAGGATGGTATGTTGCCTCCCTGGTGCAAGGGTCAGGGATATCTCTGAGCGGCTGCAGGACATTCTGAAGGGGGAGGGTGAGCAGCCAGTTGTCGTGGTGCACGTTGGCACCAACGATTTAGGTAAACAAACGGGATGAGGTCCTACAAGATGAATTTAGAGAGCTAGGAGATAAACTAAAAAGTAGGACCTCAAAGGTAATAATCTCTGGATTACTACCAGTGCCACGTGCTAGTCAGAGTAGGAATAGGAGGATATTTCACATGAATACGTGGCTTGAAAAATGGTGCAAGGGGGAGGGATTCACATTTTTAGGACATTGGAACCAGTTCTGGGAGAGGTGGGACCAGTACAAACAGGACGGTCTGCATCTGAGCTGGAATGGAACCAATGTCCTAGGGGGAGTGTTTGCTAGTGCTGTCGGGGAGGATTTAAACTAATGTGGCAGGGGGATGGGAGCTGGAGCAGAGAGACAGGGGTGTAAAATGAGGGTAGAAGCAACAGGTAGCAAGGTGAAAAGTAAAAGTGGCAGGCAGACAAATCCAGGGCAAAAATCAAAAAGGGCCACTTTTCAACATAATCGTACAAGGGGTAAGAGAGTTGTAAAAACAAGCCTGAAGGCTTTGTGTCTCAATGCAAGGAGTATACGTAATAAGGTGGATTAATTAAATGTGGAGATAGTTATTAATGATTATGATATAATTGGGATTACGGAGACATGGCTCCAGGGTGACCAAGGCTGGGAGCTCAACATCCAGGGATATTCTATATTCAGGCGGGATAGACAGAAAGGAATAGGAGGTGGGGTAGCGTTACTGGTTAGAGAGGAGATTAAAGCAGTGGAAAGGAAGGACATTAGCTTGGAGGAAGTGGAATCGATATGGGTAGAGCTACGAAACACTAAGGGGCAGAAAACGCTAGTGGGAGTTGTGTACAGGCCACCTAACAGCAGTAGGGAGGTTGGGGATGGCATCAAGCAGGAAATTAGAAATGTATGCACTAAAGGCGCAGCAGTTATAATGGGTGACTTCAATCTACATATAGATTGGGTGAACCAAACTGGCAGGGGTGCTGAGGAAGAGGATTTCTTGGAATGTTTGAGAGATGGTTTTCTAAACCAACATGTCGAGGAACCAACGAGAGAACAGGCCATTCTAGACTGGGTATTGAGTAATGAGGAAGGGTTAGTTAGCAGTCTTGTTGTGCGAGGCCCCTTGGGCAAGAGTGATCATAATATGGTAGAGTTCTTCATTAGGATGGAGAGTGACAAAGTCGATACAGAAATAAGTGTTCTCAACTTAAAGAAAGGTAACTTTGAGGGTATGAGGCGTGAATTGTCCAAGATAGACTGGCGATTGATGCTGAAAGGGTTGACGGTGGACATGCAATGGAAGGCATTTAAAGGTCGCATGGATGAACTACAACAAGTGTTCATCCCAGTTTGGCAAAAGAACAAACCAGGAAAGGTAGTGCATCCGTGGCTAACAAGGGAAATCAAGGATAGTATTAAAACAAAAGATGAAGCATACAGATTAGCCAGAAAAAGTAGCATACCAGAGGACTGGGAGAAATTCAGAGTCCAGCAGAGGAGGACAAAGGGCTTAATTAGGAAAGGGAAAATAGATTATGAGGGAAAACTGGCAAGGAACATAAAAACAGACTGCAAAAGCTTTTATAGATATGTCAAGAGAAAAAGATTAGTTAAGGCAAATGTAGGTCCCTTGCAGTCGGAAACAGGTGAATTGGTCATAGGGAACAAGGAGATGGCAGACCAATTGAACAAATACTTTGGTTCTGTCTTCACTAAGGAAGACATAAACCGTCTGCCGGAAATAGCGGGGGACCGGGGGTCTAAAGAGATGGAGGAACTGAGGGAAATCCAGGTTAGTCGGGAAGTGGTGTTAGGTAAATTAAATGGATTAAAGGCAGATAAATCCCCAGGACCAGATAGGCTGCATCCCAGAGTGCTTAAGGAAGTAGCCTCAGAAATAGTGGATGCATTAGTGATAATTTTTCAAAACTCTTTAGATTCTGGAGTAGTTCCTGAGGACTGCAGGGTAGCTAATGTAACCCCACTTTTTTAAAAGGGAGGGAGAGAGAAAACGGGGAATTATAGACCAGTTAGCCTAACATCGGTAGTGGGGAAAATGCTAGAGTCAGTTATTAAAGATGGGATAGCATTACATTTGGAAAGTGGTGAAATCATCGGACAAAGTCAGCATGGATTTACCAAAGGCAAATCATGTCTGACGAATCTTATAGAATTTTTCGAGGATGTAACTAGTAGAGTGGATAAGGGAGAACCAGTCGATGTGTTATATCTGGACTTTCAGAAGGCCTTCGACAAGGTCCCACATAGGAGATTGGTGTACAAACTTAAAGCACACGGTATTGAGGGTTCAGTGTTGAGGTGGATAGAAAATTGGTTGGCGGACAGGAAGCAAAGAGTAGGAATAAACGGGTCCTTTTCGGAATGGCAGGCAGTGACTAGTGGGGTACCGCAAGGCTCAGTGCTGGGACCCCAGTTATTTACAGTGTATATTAATGATTTGGACGAGGTAATTGAATGCAACATCTCTAAGTTTGCGGATGACACGAAGCTGGGTGGCAGTGTTAGCTGCGAGGAGGATGCTAGGAGGCTGCAGAGTGACTTGGATAGATTAGGCGAGTGGGCAAATGCATGGCAGATGCAATATAATGTGGATAAATGTGAGGTTATCCACTTTGGCGGCAAGAACAGGAAAGCAGAGTATTACCTGAATGGTGACCGATTGGGAGAAGGGGAGATGCAACGTGACCTGGGTGTCATGGTGCACCAGTCATTGAAAGCAAGCATGCAGGTGCAGCAGGCAGTGAAGAAAGCGAATGGTATGTTGGCATTCATAGCAAGAGGATTTGAGTTTAGGAGCAGGGAGGTTCTGCTGCAGTTGTGCAGGGCCTTGGTGAGACCGCACCTGGAGTACTGTGTGCAGTTGTGGTCTCCTAACCTGAGGAAAGACGTTCTTGCCTTAGAGGGAGTACAGAGAAGATTCACCAGATTGATCCCTGGGATGGCGGAACTTACATATGAGGAAAGACTAGATAGACTGGGCTTGTACTCGCTGGAATTTAGAAGACTGAGGGGGGATCTTATAGAAACATATAAAATTCTTAAGGGGTTGGAGAGGCTAGATGCGGGAAGATTGTTCCCGATGTTGGGGGAGTCCAGAACCAGGGGTCACAGCTTAAGGATAAGGGGGAAGTCTTTTAGGACCGAGATGAGAAAACATTTCTTCACACAGAGAGTGGTGAGTCTGTGGAATTCTCTGCCACAGAAGGTAGTTGAGGCCAGTTCATTGGCTATATTTAAGAGGGAGTTAGATGTGGCCCTTTTTGCTAAAGGGATCAGGGGGTATGGAGAGAAGGCAGGTACAGGCTACTGAGCTGAATGATCAGCCATGATCATATTGAATGGCGGTGCAGGCTCGAAGGGCCGAATGGCCTACTCCTGCACCTATTTTCTATGTTTCTATGTTTCTCTCAATCATTTTTCTCTCTGCCTCAAAAAACCGGACCAAGTTTGTAAGACATAACCTGCTCTGACCTTCCCTTATCATCTGACTCATCACTTCTTGCCTCTTTTGCAGGGATCTGAAGTTGGACAATTTATTGATGGATGCTGAAGGTTATGTGAAAATTGGTGACTTTGGACTTTGTAAAGAGGGTAAATTTCCTGGTTTTCCTTGGGTTGTTCAATATATAGTTCTAACGGTAGATGCATAGCCCATGATCTGCTGTCTTTTCTGCAATTTTGGTTTCTCCTTTGCATCTACATGGCATCTATAATGCTGTGTTGAGTAAAGGTGTTAAATTTGAGAAACTGAGCATATTTTATTTCTGTGGCAATTAGTTGATGTATCAAGCCAACAGCCTGACCATAAATCCAGTGGAAATGGGGAAAAAGAGAAAGAAATCAAAGTAGCCACTTTGGGCAATGACTCCATCTGACTGTATGTTCATATTACATAAGAGAAGTGGAGCATCATCAGTCTTGACCAGGATGTTCCATGTTTGAATTCTCCAAAGCTAACGACATTCTTGGCTACAAATTGAGGTAAAACTGCGAATGAGGTATTGGAGAACCATGGGATCAGATCCCTAACAAGAAATTCATAATTTTTATCTAAGGAAGGTACATTGGAAGATTATTCTAAAATATGGGCCAAATGCAAGGTGCTGAAGGAACTCAACGTCCATGGAGGAAAATAGACACTTTGGGTTGGAATCTGTCAGACTGATCCTATAGAAGGGAGATAGCTGGTTGAAAGAGGTGGGGGCCAGGGGTGGGCAAGAACTTGTAAGTGATGGGTGGTTGCATGCAAGGATGTATTGATTGGCAGGTGAGGCAGAGAGGAGGGAAATAATAACCAATGCTGGGTGAAAGTGGGGAGAGGAAAGACAGGTGTGCTCAAGTATGGGGGGCTGAGAGTTGGATAGATGAGAGGTCCTTCACACTGAAGGAGGGTCCTGACCTGAAACATTGCCTGTCCATTTCCTTCAACCAATGTTGCCAGGCCTGCTGGGTTTTGCAGGGTTTTTTTCCTTGATTAAAGTTACAGCATCTGCAGTCTCTTGTGCTTCCATCACTCTGAGGTCTGGCGGGGGGTGGGGGGGGCGATATATTGTATAGGGATCTCAGATAAACCACTAAATGGAGCATGTTTACAACAGGAGGTTCTTGGAAGTAGAAATATGAGTCTTTGTCAATGTTGTGGCTCCCTCTATTGTCCAGTGTAATAAGGATGACTACTCAAGATTAGAGGAAGTAAGAGCACTGATATAATATAATATCAGCATTTTATCTGGGTCCGAATCATTTTTCTAATTTGAGGTTTTTTGCTTTCCCCTTTGGCTTTCACAATATCAACTTCTCAACTGCTTATTTTATTTGTTATGTATGTGTGATATTTGGTGTACTGTGTGGGGTGGGTGGACCCGTTGCTCCTCCCGTGCAGCAGGCGAAGAAGGTGATGCTCTGGTTCCCAAGTGTCTTCATTACTTCCATAGCCTTTCCATTGTATACTGTACTCCCACTTCCCCTTTTTATTTTTCCTTTATCGACAATCTTCTCCACCTCGTATAGATCCCTGTGCGCCATCGACTGGATCCGTGCTTTCAAGCTTGACATGAACGCCTTGATCTATGAAGGATCAACTATGGCATTGTCATCTACCATGGACTGCAACATGTGCGAGAACAACCTGCAGAAAGTTCTTGACCAGTTTCCAGCCGTTTTTGCACCTGGATTCGGGCATTGCACAAAGATGAAGGCACGGCTCAAACTCAGACGATGCCGGCCCCAAGTTTTTCAAACCAAGACCAGTTCCGTTCAGTCGGATGGACGCCGTCGACAAGGAACTCTGCCGTCAGTCTGCAAAGGAGCACTTGGGTAATACGGCCACCGAAACAACACCAGCAAGCAAGCAGCGACTGCCTCTGGAAGCGGGTATGGCTTCAGGAGATCTGTACGAGGTGGAGAAGATTGTCGACAAAAGGAAAAAGAAAAAGGGGAAGTGGGAGTACATTATACGATGGAAAGGCTATGGAAGTAATGAAGACACTTGGGAACCAGAGCATCACCACCTTCACTGAAGAATTTATTGATGAGTTTAATGGACTCAATGCTTTCAAAGAAAAGCAAACTAATAATACTCTTCAGAAGCAAAAGCGGGGTTCAATGGCTAGAGATGGAAAGCATGCTCTGGGGAATAACAAGAAAATCGTAGCTACGAAAACAGTGCATTACAGAACCAAGCAGTCGGACACCCCAGTGCCGAATCGTGTGGACACTGGAGTGCCTGATTTGCCTCTCCCCTGGTTTGATGAAGTTCCACCAGACGAACTCCCCGCCGATCTGCCTGTGGTCCTTCGATCAACACGTTGCAATCGTGGTATTCCCCCAAGGCAACTAATTCAGGAATAGATGTTCAAATTGGAAAGGGGGAGTGTGATGTTTAGTGTACTGTGGGGTGGGAGGACCCGTTGCTCCTCCCGTGCAGCAGGTGGCGCTGCACAGGACAAAGGGAGATGTTTTGTACATAGTTATCTTGACTGTACACAATGTGGAGTGTTGTGGGGTTGCAGCCATCTTAGTTGTCTTGCTGCCAGCATTGAGTTACTGTAATAAAGACTTCTGTTGTACCTTGAAGACTTGCAAAGTTTCATACAGGCATAGAACAAGAACACAAAGGTATGGAACTGCAGCTACTGAAAAAATGAAACAAAACCCGAGAGTGCTGGAAAAACTTGAGTCAGGCAGCATGTAGAAAGAATAGATCAACATTTTGAGTCAGTGACCTATGTCTGGAAAAGACAAGCATTCTGGGTTTCAGTAGAGGGGAAGGCAGGGGAAGGATTTGTAGAACATGGGGAGTGTATCAACACTTTTTTTGCAGCTAAATACTGCCTGAAGCCCATGAGAGTGAATAGGTGATGAGAATTTTTTGTAAAGGAAGGAATTAAACTCTTTCAGAGATTGAGATTCCTTCAGCTAGGTTACTACTGTTTTCCTTATGTGTATCTTAACAGTGCACCTTATAATTAAAATCATTCCATTTGCAGAAATGGGTTTTGGTGATCGCACAGATACATTTTGTGGAACTCCTGAATTCCTGGCTCCAGAAGTACTAACTGATATCTCCTACACTCGAGCGATTGACTGGTGGGGTCTGGGAGTCCTCATTTATGAAATGCTCGTGGGAGAGGTGAGATCTTCACTTCCTTGAACCGGGATTAATCCTGTGATAGCCCTTTCCAATGTGGATGGTTTTGAATACAAGGAGATGCTGAGCACTGTGTTGGCATTTAACACAGTAAAAATGTTGTTGAAATTGAGGGGTGTTCTTTGGTGCCTTTCTCAAGTCTACAATAACAGGCTGGGAGCATACATTCTCTCTTTACTTCAAGCTGGAAACTACTTGTGTTTGGAAAAAATAGAAGTAAAGTTTTTGGGGTTAAAATATAATTAACAGTTATAAGAAGGCTTTGTAAAAGTACTCAGCTGAGACTGCGCCAGCTCTCTGTCAACAATCTTGAACCATCTACGATGAGGTTGATTTTGCCTGGATGCTGTTCTCTCCCAATGGCAAATTTAATGAAGCTTCAATGACAAAGTGTGCAGTCAATGAAATTGAAGAATAAAGCTTCTGAATTTCAGTTGCATGGAGCTTTGCAAAACTAATTTATTTACACTTCTAAGCCTCCTATCCATTGTCCTAACGTGGCAGTATATTTTGTTTGATTTGCTTGTAGTGCCCTTTTCCAGGAGATGATGACGATGAGATATTTGACAGCATTGTTAATGATGAGGTACGCTACCCACGATTCCTATCAACTGAGGCAATTTCTATCATCAGAAAGGTCAGTTGAACTGAGTTGTTAATATTTGCATGTTGCCTTTCTGGGGAGAAGTGAGGTTAAGAAAGGAAAAAAGGTAAATATCAATGCTGACAGCTGGTTTTTTTTTTCTTGCTCCTTCTCTCCACCACACCCGTGCAATATTTTTTCCAGCTACTGAGAAAAAATCCAGAACATCGTTTGGGCACTGGTGATCAGGATGCAGAGGAAGTGAAAAAAGAAATGTATTTTGGGGTGAGTAATGAACACAATGATTGGGGGATGATGAAGAGTAAATAACTTGCATCTGGCATTTGAGACTGGAAGCAAGCACCAAGTTTCAGAATTCCCACTGGACTATTATCTCCACAGTGAATTGGCACAAGCATTTGTGTTTAAGCTCTTGTTCTGATAATCTGCCAAGGGTACAGCAGGTATAATTTCAAAGTCTAGATGGAACAGAAGTTGAAAAATGGGATAGGAAGAAGCAGATTTAGGAGAATGTAATCAAAAGAATGAAATGGGCTGGCAGATGAAATGTTATCCAGTTACTTGTTAAATGATCAATGTTTAAAGAATGGGGAGAGGCATAATTTTTTTTAAAAATTCAGATACTGTGAAACGTGGATGGCATTGTTGCCTTGCCACATCCCAATATAATGGAGATATCTGGAGCAAATGTCAACTAGGAACCATACAGAATGGGGAAAGTTGACCTTCAATTCTCATATCCACTTTGTTTCATCTTACATCTAGCTGTAGAGTAGGTTTCAATAGCCAAATGAATGAATAAACTGGATGAATATTATAAAGTACTACTATTTATGGAACAGGCAAGTAATCCTAAACTTTAAAAATTATTCAATAGTTATTACCAAAATATTACATTTCAGAACACCATGCTTCAGCACAAATGCCAAAACTGAGTGTGCAGAAGAGATTTACTAGAAAGAAAGCAAGAGTAAATTATGTTGATGTAGGATTCTCATTTAAAAGACTTTTGTACAAAATATGAAAGAGGGTTTAAAACTTTTTTCCCGATAACCCGAGGATATTGATTTAAAGAAAAGAGCAATAGAACCAAAAGTGGCATTAAATTGTGATCTGGAGAGCATTGCTTGAAAAGGTGTAAGCAGGTTCATAGCATTAAAATTATAAATAGATACCTGGAAGGAAAACACTTGGGGCTCCAGGAGAGAGGAGAGAAATGAAATTAATTGTACTTTTCCCACAAAAAAAAACACTGGTAGAAAATGAGCAGATTTCTGACTTTCTAAGAGCTAAGTACTGAGATTGGAGAAATCCAAAAGAGAAAATATTGGTAATAGCAGGCCAGACAGCATTTGTTGATAAACAACTGTCAATTTTGAGTCTGACATTTCTGATGGTTAAAGGTTAGAGATAAAAAGGCAGTCAGTGGCAGGGTGGAAATGGCTGGTGATAGTCATGGGGAATGGTGGTGTTGGACAAAAGTGGTGTTAACATGACAAGTATGTCAAAGATGGAGTCCAAACATAGTTACACTGCCAGTTATCAAACAGGGAGCCACAATATTTAGAAATTGATTTCAAACCGTCTGTAATGCTAAACTTTCTACCAATCGTGTATTTAATTGGGGAAAATAATTTGTTCTTCATGCTCATAGTTAGTGGCACAATGCCTGGCAAATCAGAACAGCCAGTGAGTTATTCTGACTGACTTTCTTGTACATGTACCATTGATGTCTGGTTCTGTTTATGTAAAAAATCATCTGACACTCTCACCCACAACTTTGTTTCACAGGAAGTTGATTGGGTGGCCTTATTTGATCGAAGATTAAAGCCACCGTTTATACCAAAAATAAATGGCCAAAATGATGTCCAGAATTTTGATGTAGAATTTACATCCCAAAGACCTACCTTGTCATTTTCTGACTCGAGAGTACTAACGTCCCAGGAACAGGCTATGTTTGAAGGGTTTGATTGTGTAACTGACCTGTATAAAGATTACTGACTTCATTAGGGTGTGTGCTGATGTCATGCCTTGAAAGAATGCTGAGTGCTTACTGCTGGGCAAAATGAGAAAGGGAGGCCATTACTGCAATCAAGTTTGAAACATCTAATTACTACCATAGTGATTTGAATGTTAACATTTAGTTTCCAAGATGAGATTCCCTGAGCACTTGTTTCATTTTGTGAATGTAAATTATTCCTCTGCTGGAATCAATATGTAACCTTTAATATGGAAAATTGTTGATGTGCAAGAGATTGGAAATGAACTACACCATTGCAGCGGGGGGGAAAGGGGCTCCTATACTGAGAGGTGAACTTTTATCTTGAAATGAATTCTCCACAATTTTGTCTTTTATCTAAGTTGTAGGTTGCTGTTTGCACAATTCTCACTTTCTGTATTTGTAATATGCACTGCCTCGGACAAGGCAACCTTCCAAACCTCCTGTCTGTTATTTTTCTGATCAGGATACTGTAAATCTTCCTGGAACAGCATGGTTTTTTTCTTTTTTTCCTCACCATGTACATGGAGGCAAACTTGAATGTCATCAGAGAATGTCTTTTGATAATAGTAAAATTATAGTTGAACAATTATAAAGTGTGTTCAGGTGGGTGGAGGTTAATTATGAGCTAATTTGTTCCACTTCTCTTCCTGCTTCCCCACCACCTTCCTCAAATTTGGAAAATATTATTCTAGCCTTGCACCACTCAGTGATGTGTTTGTGGATATATTCAAATAGCCTTTCAATATGTGATGTCTTTTATCTCTGCCTTTCTGGATCAGAGAGAATAACAGGAAACTTGCATCCTAGAAACTGCAAAGATGATTTTACTATCAAAAACATAGCCATGGCCCTTTTGACTTCTCTGCTTCTGATAGGCTTGTTTGGCCTATCATCACATCCATTAAATTAGATCCAGGACATGACAGGTGACTGTTGTTCATAACTTTTATTACCTTGGTTTGCCATAAAGTATGTTCATGTATATCTAGCACTTGTGGGGAAAGCAAGTATTTTAAAACTATTGCACTTTAAATATCCATTGAAACTTTTTTTTTTGGCTCTGTTGCCATTAATGAATTAGTAGACAGACAGATTATTAAATGATTTAAAAGTGAGTTGTAGAGGGAAACTTTTATCGTTACTCAGATGAACATAACGGTGATGGAGGTGATGATATTGAGCTTCCATCGTGCATTCAATGTTTCCAAATCTTGTTATTGAGAGATTAGTAACTATCAGGAACATAATAGGAAATCTGAGCAGATTCGTTCTTCTGTTAAATACACCCATTAGCAGAGAGATGGGAATGGCTGCAGTCTTGACCTCCTAGTTGTGTAGTCTGAGGCATGGAGGTATAACTACAAGTATTCAGGTATTAAAAACATATCGTTCAGAAATCTTGGGGTATTGCTTTATTTTGAAGAAAAACATAAAGCTATTTTTTGTGCAACACTAATTTTGTGTGGATAAATAATATGGAAATTGTTACTTTTTTAATTAAAGAGCATTGCTCCTATTTATAGATGTAACTTACAGTTTGTATTTTGATAAATTCAGCAAAATAAAATTAAGTTCTTTAATCTATTGCTACTCCCTTTGGCAGCTTTTTGGCAGGAAAGGTCTAGTTCTGGCATAAAGCCTGCCCATATAACATCTGGAAATTGTATTTATTTGAATGTATCAAATTCCACTCTTGTTTGATCTCATTCTGAATTTACATGTGCTCAAATTTCCCTTAATAGATAGTCCATGATATTAACACATTATAAAGGCATATAAAGCAGAAAAATCAAACGACTTTAAATCCAAATAAAGATATGAATTTGTTTAATCAATATTTTTTTCAAGTGATAATGACTCAAGGTAGAGGACAGATTCTAATCCAAAAATAAATCCAATATTTCAAAGAATATATCAATCTGTTCAGAAGATTATTTTAAAGAAAAGTAGCAAGTTGTGAAAAATATAAAACAGTAATAGTTAATATACAAGTGGTTTTAAATCTCTGTACAGTCCAGCTGTATAAATTCAATGTTAATGAAATTCCTGTTCACAGATTACAGTAATCTGTTTTGCCAGTTGTGCAGTGAATTGCTGTTTTTTCCAATGTATCAAATATGTAATGAATGTGGGTGAGATTGCTTTAATTATTATAGTACGTGTTGAGTAAGCTGCAACTGCCCTGCTCTTTGAGCAGGATGGAAGTATTTTTGGAGATGAGAGCATAGATAAGAGAACAAATGGGGATTTTAAGAAATAAAATTTGGGAAAACATTGGGTCAACTAGGCATTACGAGTATACTTCCAATTGAATGGAAGAACAAAAACAGTTACATAGAATAAGAGATTAAATCAGCCAGTACATTAATGCATTGCTTGCATTTCTGTTATAGAGAAAATGAGTGATGCTGCTTCTCAGTGATAATTTGCTCGCAGAGAAATTTCAGCCTCATTCTGTACCCTGGACTAGTTTGCAATTTCATACGATCTGCAAATGTACTTTAGAGTTTGTATTTGCACCAAAGTGATTATATTCACTATCATCCAGGTATCTGAAAGTAGATGATAAACTGATCAATTGGTTTTGAGTTTTTGTCATGCACTTTGCAAAGACAGCAGAGGTAGGTTGACACTCTGTTGTACAGAAACTCTTGATATGCATACAATCGTGCTGAAAAAAAACTCGTAGTGTTAGTTACCAGCATTGGAACAAATGCTGTATGCCTGGATAGATTTGGTAGCTGAACAGTACACTGATCTAGGTGTGGATTTTCAATCCCACAGGTTCATTTAGCTGTTTGTGTTTTGAACACCATGACAGCAGTAACTGCTCAAATGGTGTGGTGTGCATGTAAAATGACTGGATAACACACAGTCATGATAGGAATTGGTGTTTGCAGGTATTATTGGCACTCTAATGGAGAAGGAATTCATAATTTGTTTTCTCATTTATGATGGTTGAAGTTATTTAATAATATTTTTATCATCCACAGTCTCTATCTTAGTGAGGTAGAAAAGCACAATAAGCAAAGATTAGATCACAAGTGAATAGAAACCCAATTGCTAAACCAACCCATCCTCTTCGCTAAAATAAATCCTTTCCCATGCAACAGTCTTGCATACACAGAAAAACATCCACAAATTCACAAGAATGCCCTGATCAAATGGATTTTCCTCTGAGCTGCAGTGTTTGAGGTACGAAATGCGATGGCGGGACATAAACTCCCAAGTTGTGGTATTGCTGGATACCAGATACAAGTGCGATACCAATAACAGCATAATCACCACAGTGAAAATGATAATGATGATGAATGCCAACAGCAGGAACGTGTTGATACGGAGCCAGTCTTTCCACTCAGTTTCAGTACCAAATCCAGACCTGCACATAACAGCAATAATAATTAGGAAATATCATTGATATCAGGCATGGTGCAGTAATTAATTATGCAGAATGATTTCAGGCTGATCTTTACCAGGCAATGTGGAAAGCCCACAGCAGGACAGTCAATTGAGAAATCAGGTACAACATAAAGAAGCGATGATTTCTCTCCCCCACACAGTTCTCAATCCACGGGCAGTGGTGATCATATCGCCGCACACAGTGTTGACAGGACTGGCAGTGTTTAGACCGCATGGGTTGCTGCTGAAATGAAGGAAAATCATTAGAATTTATCTTCTAAATCAAACAGAGTGCAGAAATGAGTCAAGATTAACCTGAAGTGGAATTATCATTCAATGTTCTGCCTGTTTCTGTAATGCAGAATCGACAGATTGAATCCCACAATACCATTTTAAAGTTTGCCAAATTTACTGAATTATTTCAACATTTTAGCATGTACTTTGTTTTACAGAAAGAAAATGTTGGGTTAGTACCCAATTGAAAATACAGTTTTATGATATTTTGATATAACAGGCTTATAATTTAACACAATTTCTTAAACTGCAATTTCCTGTAGCTCACTTCAGCTATTGGCATTTCCACTTGAATGCAATAAAGAAAAAATGATTGCACTTCATGTGATAATTATATTAAATCCAACTAATACAACTTCACACCTAGCAGTATTAAGCAACTGTCACTGTTGGAGATACCTCTTTCAGATTAGGTTAAAAGACAATGGCAAAAAAACAGGAATTCTCTGATATTCTCCCCATTATTATTTTCTCAACAGCACTCCAAAGACGTACAGGTATGTAGGTTAATTGGCTGGGTAAATGTAAAAATTGTCCCTAGTGGGTGTAGGATAGTGTTAATGTGCGGGGATCGCTGGGCGGCACGGACTTGGAGGGCCGAAAAGGCCTGTTTCCGGCTGTATATATATGATGATATGATATGAGCACACTGAAAGCAGATCATCCTGATCTTTTTTTTCACTTTTTGTTGTGGGTTTCACTGATGTGGTCAGCACTTTATTGACCATCCTAACTTTGACAGCCTTTCATTGTCAGGGTTATACAGGTCAGAAACAGGCCCTTGTCTGAATTGCTTTTGGATTTCTTGAGATTTGTATATTGGACTGATACACTTTATTAATACTTTAAAGCTGTACTTTTAGAAAAATAAATTCCTACCTGGACCATGCAGTAGCCACAGCGCCTCAATCTCTGGGCCTTCTGTACCACAGGGACGATCTGTTCCTCGTCATCCCAAACACAATGAATTGATCGAGACACCTGGGTTTGCAAGGAACCAGCAAAAACCTCAGGAACTGAAAAACTTAATCTTCAAAATAAAATTACAGAGCACTATGTTTATTTGAAGAAAGTGTTCATTTTAAACAAGGGGGTGAATATTTGCAAACACAATCATATGAAGCTACTTGCATTTAGGAGAGGCAAATAAGTACATAAGACTATGCTAGTAGCAATGGATGAAAATTGTGGGAGAAAGCTCACATGAAGCAAAGACATCAACATGAAAGAATAGTACCAATTGCCAGTTTCTGTGCTATACATTATGTCTATAGGTGACCACTCACGTTTTAGAGGGTTGTGTTCTTTGAAAACAGTGTATCACAATTTTCTGTAACATGATGCCGCATCATCTGTGCATACGGCACGAAACACGAGTTAAAAAATATAGACGTTTATTTGCTTTTTTCCTTCATAAATTTCTTGAGAGCAAATTTTATTCCGTGTCTCAGTGATTTGTGACTTCTGTAAGGGGCAATTCCCGTTACACAAAAGTCCTAAGGAGGGATCAAAAGGAATTGCAGATGCTGGAATCTTGAACAAAACACAAGGTGATGGAATGAATGAATAAATAAATAAATAAGTTTATTGGCCAAGTATGTACACATATAAGGAATGTGCCTCGGTGCTCTGCTCGCAACTCAGTGGGTGAGGCAGCATCTGTGGCGAATACAGAAAGGCAATGTTTCCGGTCGGGACTGATTCAGTCTGAAAAAGGGTCTATCATGTCCTCCAGAGAAGCTGCCTGACTCGCTGAGTTGCGCTAGCACTTTGAGCCCTAACACAGGGGTTGCCTGTAATTTCAGCTTTGGAGCAATATTGTTTCTACTGGATACGACTTACTTTGGCTACTCACTCGGAGGAAAGAATGTAGCCAGCTACCTGTGGCATATTGTGCTGGATGGAGATTGAATTACCTTTAATTCATCATCAAATGTGACGTATCCTGGATCCATGAGGGAGGTAATGAAGTACAATAACATTGAACAGAGAACGAGCAGGAGGAATATTACTGGCTTTAGGAACTCGCCACGTTCCTCACTCTGCTTCAGATCTGTAAGTAAGAATAAAAATTAATTGCATTCATTCAGCATTTTTCACATGCAAAATGAGCAGTGACAGGCAAATAAGTCATGAAAATTTAAACATATTTTCTCCTGGATGTGGAGAGGATGTTTCCACTAGTGGGAGAGTCTAGGGTTAGAGGGCAGAGCCTCAGAATTAAAGGACGTTCTTTTAGGAAGGAGATAAGGAGAAATTTCTTTAGTCAGAGGTTCGTGAATCTGTGGAATTCTTTGCCACAGAAGGCTGTGGAGGCCATCAGTGGATATTATTAAGGCATAAATACTTGATCAGTACAGGTGTCAAATGTTAAGGAGAGAAGGCAGGAGAATTGGGTTAAGAGGGAGATAGATCAGCCATGATTGAATGGCTTGGTTAGACTTGATGGGCTGAATGGCCTAATTTTACTATTCCTTATGACCTTCTTAAACAGTCCTTCAGGATCAAGAATGCCATGCTTCTGCTGGAGTTCTGCAGATTTTGGGCAAGTGTAGCACCCATAAACTCTTGTCATTAGTGCGACAAAAGCTGCTTGATATGTTTCCAAGTGAATTTGGAAGGTAGTTATACTCTACATAATTTACACTGGGCTTTTGTGTTTTCAGATAGATTCTTAATGCCTTAGCAAATGCTCCTCCATTCTAAGTCTTGAATCAGACTTTCTTATAAATTGTAGGAAGGAGTACAGTGTCTAATCCAGGTTTCTGGTGGAGGGCAACGATGTAGCCTGGCCAATCGAGCCAGCACGGTCAAAAGGGGCCTCAGTGATGGGAATGTTGGGCTGGAGGGAGACACTAACGTTGGTCCGTCCAGTTTTGTGGAGTCTTGGCATAACGCCTCTTCAGTACTTTGAAGAGCTTACTGTAATCTAATTGGGATCAGAGGTGAATTGTAGTAAATACCTAAAGGGCTTGACTAAGTAGATGAAGCATAGATACCTCCCTGGCTGGAGTGTCTAAAACTAAAGGGCACTGTCTCAAAAGAAGAGGGTTGGTCATTCAGGTAAGATAATATTTTCCTTCAGCCAGAGAGCATAGAATTTTTGGAACTCTCTTTCCAAGAATGATATAGCAGCTTGACTGTAGTATACATTCAAGACTGAGATTGATATATTTTTTGGAAATTGCAAGAGGGAGAGGGCTCTTGATCTATTATGTTAGTAAATGGAGTTGGTCAGAAATTTTTATAGACAGGATACAGCATCTTTTCCACAATGTCAGAAAGGCATCATTAGAATGAATCTAATAATGAATTCAAAAGAGATTTGTTTACTCAGGCGAGACGGTGGGGATTCGTCAACACGAGTGCACACGGCACTGATTCATGTCGTGGGTGATGGATCATAGAAACATAGAAAATAGGTGCAGGAGTAGGCCATTCGGCCCTTCGAGCCTGCACCGCCATTCAATATGATCATGGCTGATCATCCAGCTCAGTAGCTTGTACCTGCCTTCTCTCCATACCCCCTGATCCCTTTAGCAAAAAGGGCCACATCTAACTCCCTCTTAAATATAGCCAATGAACTGGCCTCAACTACCTTCTGTGGCAGAGAATTCCACAGACTCACCACTCTCTGTGTGAAGATCACATTGGGAGGTCAGACATACTGAAAAGTGAGATAAATGGGGAGCACCCAGAGAAGTCATAAATACCCTCACTAATATGTGAATTCACTATATGCAATAGATTAAAAGCGCAGTTATTGTGTGTTTATGTGAATGTTGAGAGGGAGGGGTTGTCACTTAAAAAAATGAGTTAATTTCACTAACATAAGTTTATGGCGGGTCGTAGGCGATGTGCGTTGAGGTAGACGTTTATTGTAAGACTAACAACCGTGACAAAACCAACGCACTTAAACGACAGACAACCATAAATCTTACTGTCTCTCTCGGAGTTCTAAACCAGACTGCCTGGTTCCTTTACCTGCGCACCACCTCACCTCTTCTACCAATCAGAGGGTTCGATGGTCTGGACCAATCCCTGTGCCCCTACATGACCCCCCCCCCCCAGAACCTGAACGGACCCTGGTAAACCGGCCGGAACGGGGTACGGTGGGCATCGATGCGTCGGAACACAAACTCACAGTCGCCCAAGGCCGCCGGGACATGTGAAGGGGGATCCCCGTGACGAGAAGCAGGGACCGGGGCCAGGGACCCCACTCGCGCTCGGAGTGAAGCTAAGAGTGCTGGTATGGAGGGAGGGAGGGTAGAACATTGAGGGAGAACGTCACCTGGTACCCGTAGGGGCGAGCCATTGACCAGTTCTGCCGAGGAAGCTCCGAGATCGTGCTTCGAAGCCGTGCGGATACCCAGGAGAACCCATGGGAGCTGGTCGGCCCAGTCGGGGCCGGACAGGCGGGCAGTAAGGGACGCTTTGAGCTGCCTGTGGAACCGCTCTACCATCCCGTTGGCCTGGGGGTGATAGGCGGCGGTTTGCTGTAATCGGGACCCGCACAGCTGAGTCAGAGCCACCCACAGGGACGAGGTGAATTGGGCGCCCCGGTCGGTAGTGATGACGTCCGGGACGCCGAAACGGGCAACCCAATTTAGTGCCAGAGCCCGAGCGCAGGAGGCTGCTGAGATGTCGGACAACGGGAGCGCCTCCGGCCACCGGGTGAACCGCTCGACTACCGTGAGGAGGTGGGTGTAGCCCCTGGAGTTAGGTAACGGGCCGACGAGATCCACATGGATGTGGAGGAATCGGACTGCGGGGACCGTGAACTGCTGGACGGGGGGCCGAGTGTGCCGGTGTACTTTGGAGGTTTGGCAAGGGATGCAGGAGCGGGACCAGGCGGCCACCTGCTTCCGCAGCCCGTGACAGACAAAGCGAGCCGCAACCAGAGCCGAAGTGGCCCGGATGGACGGATGTGCCAGGCCGTGAATGGTATCAAAAACCTGGCGCCGCATGGAGGTGGGCACTACCGGGCGGGCGCGTGGGAGAGAAATATCGCACCAGAGTTTGGGACGAGTGAGACCACAGGCTACCTGTGCCAACCGCAACCCCGAGGTGGTGTGGGGGTACAGGGAGGGGGTGTCTTCCAGGCGCTGAGCCTCCGCGAGCTCCTGGAAATCCACCCCGGAACTTACCTCGGCAACTGGGGAAACCGCCGGTCTGGACAGGGCATCCGCCACGGCGTTTAGTTTACCCGCAATGTGCCGAACGTCGGTGGTAAATTCCGAAACGAAAGTGAGGTGTCTCTGCTGGCGGGCCGACCACGGATCGGAAACCTTCAAAAAAGCAAAAGTCAGTGGCTTGTGGTCAGTGAAGGCCACGAAAAAGCGACCCTCTAAAAAATAGCGAAAATGACGGATCGCCAGGTAGAGGGCCAGGAGTTCCCGATCAAAGGCACTGTAAGCTATCTCGGGGCGAGTAAGCTGGCGGCTGAAAAACGCCAAAGGTTGCCAGAGACTGTTAACCTGCTGTTCTAAGACACCTCCCACCGCCACGCCGGAGGCATCGACGGTGAGGGCGGTGGGGGCAGAGGAGCGCGGGTGGACGAGCATGGTGGCGTTCGCGAGGGCCAGCTTGGCCGCTGCGAAAGCCGCGTCGGCAGCAGGGGACCACACGAGCTCGGTGGGGTTACCCGCGAGGCATTGGAAAAGGGGGCGCATGATCCGAGCGGCCGCCGGGGCGAATCGGTGGTAAAAATTGACCATTCCTACAAATTCTTGTAACCCTTTGATAGTGTCGGGGCGGGGGAAAGAGCGGATAGCAACCACCTTCTCGGGCAAGGGAACGGCACTGGCCTGTGTGATCCGATGACCCAGGAAATCGACTGAGGATAGTCCAAATTGGCATTTGGACGGGTGTAGGATCAGACCGTGGTCCTGTAACCTTTGGAATATGGAGTGCAGGTGGGACCGGTGTTCGTGAGCTGACCGACTTGCCACGAGAATATCGTCCAGACATATGAACACAAAAGGCATACCCCGACCCACATGATCCATGAGGCGTTGAAACTCCGTGCTTGGCGGCAGGTGTGTCAAAACACTGGACTAGGAGCTCCGGGAATTCAGCGAGTATCGCAGCAAACGGGTCGGAGGTCGTGGTGACGGCCTGGACGGTCGGGCTGGATGACATGGAAACTGAAGGAGCGGGAGGGTCAACGCTACTGGACGACGGTTGCAGGCTCTTCCCGCGGACGTCAGGGACCAATGAGAAAGCCCAAAGGAAATCTTCTCCCAGGATTGCCTGGCCTACATCCGCGATGATGAAAGTCCAGTTGTAGGTCCTGGGACCAAAGGACAGGGACATGTCCCGTGTTCCGTAGGTACGGACAGGGCTGCCGTTCACCGCAATGAGTGGGGGGCCGGTCTTACCTGATCGCGCTTCCTGGCAGGATGGAGGCACAATGCTGACGATCGCTCCGGTGTCCACGAGGAAAACGGTACCGGTGTGTTGCTCAGCAAGGTAGAGGCGATGGTTCTGGCCGATCGAGATTGCCTCTACATTTGATCGGCCGAGGCATTTCCCGAGAATGTGCAGGGACTTCTACAGTTGCATGCCGCTGCTCCCCACCGTTTATGAAACACCAGCTGCGCTGGTGTGTTTCTATGTCGCGGGCCTGTTTCAAAATGGCCGCCGTCGGCGTAGCAGCTTGGCGGATTTTTTGAAAAGTGGCGGGCGGATGGGCGCCATCTTGGCCGCGCGGTCGGTCGCTCACCGGTGTGGAAACCCGATTTACTGAGCCGGGGCGCCTCGTCTTTGCCGCGACCAGTGCGTCCGCCTTTTCTGCGAAATCCATCGGGTCCCCGAAAGTAACGTCTGCTAGGACTACGCGGACGTCCTCTGGCAGCTTCTCGCGGAATGCCTCCTCGAACATGAGGCATTTGGTGTGCTCTCCCGCTAGAGTCATCATCTCCGTCATGAGGACCGACGGCGGTCGGTCCCCGAGCTCAGGTAAGTGCAGGAGTGTGCTGGCCCGCTGTTGTTGGCTGCGGCCGAAGGTTTTCAGCAGCAGCGACTTGAGGCCCGCATACTTGCCGGTTTCTGGCGGGTCGGTGACGTACTGCGCGACCCGTGCGGACGTCTCCGACGGCAGGACGCTCAATAGATGGTAGAACCTGGTTTCGTCCTCCTGTACTCCCCGGAGGTGGAACTGTGCCTCCGCTTGGGCGAACCACAGGCATGGTTGGTGGGCCCAGAACGGGGGCAGATGAACGTCGACTGCGTTCGGCGTCGATGCCTCCCGATGGGACATCTTGGTGATCTGTGATCACGTCGGGGTCACCACTATGGCGGGTCGTAGGCGATGTGCGTTGAGGTAGACGTTTGTTGTAAGACTAACAACCGTGACAAAATCAACGCACTTAAACGACAGACAACCAAATCTTACTGTCTCTCTCGGAGTTCTAAACCAGACTGCCTGGTTCCTTTACCTGCGCACCACCTCACCTCTTCTACCAATCAGAGGGTTCGATGGTCTGGACCAATCCCTGTGCCCCTACAAGTTGTAATATTTCACAGGGTCCACCATTAACCCAAAAGGTATGAACACTATCATGTTTACCCTATACGTAACAATTTATAATGAATTTATAATGAATGATCCCACTGTTTATTGTACGTTTGCAAGGAGAGAGGGACGTCAGTTCGCGGGAACTGCTCCAGTACATCGAGCTTTGAATAATGACGCCAAAATTGCTGGTGCCTGCATGTGTAATATATGCAAATTTCACCGTGCAGTTGCACATGCGACAAATAAAGCACTGTTGACTATTGAGTGGTGCAGCGGTAGAGCCGCTGCCTTACTGCGCCGGAGACACGGGTTCGATCCTGACCAGAAATGCTTGTCTGTATGGAGTTAGTACGTTCTCCCTGCGAGGGTTTTCTCCGGGTGCTCTGGGCTCCTGCCACACTCCAAAGACGTGCGGGTTTCTAGGTTAATTGGCTTGGTATAAATGTAAAATTGGCCCTAGGGTGTGTAGGATAGTGTTAGTGTGCAGGGATCGCAGGTCGGCGTGGACTTGGTGGGCCGAAGGGTCTGTTTTAACGCTGTATCTCTACACTAAACCACCGTGCGTGGGTGGACATGTTAGACTCACTGATGGCCTCACCGGTTCTGTACAGGAAGAGAATCAACGTCACCGCCCAGGTGAGCGCCACGTGACCGGCCCGCACCGCCAAGCCGGCGGACAGAACCTTCCGGAACATTCCAGAGCAAGCGCCGGCTCGCCGCTCGCCAACCCCGTGTCCCGGCGGCGTGCGGCCACTTTCAGCCTTCAGCGAAGAAGAACCATGACTGGAACCGGAGCAGCGAACAGCCGCGATGAGCGCCGCGTCCCGTCCCGCCCCGCCCCGCCGTCTCCTCGGGAGACAGGGACACGGCTGCTTATTGGTGGCGACGCCTTTGGTTCGAGGTAAGACCAGTCCGGGATCTGCGCTGCTGCCGGGCTCCGGATCTGGAAATATTGTAAACAGAACCGGGGACTTGATTAACGAAAGAGGTTCTCATCTGGTTCTGGTTATGGTTGATTACTGCGCAAACACCTCATAAGTGGTTATCTCGCGCAAGTTTTAAAGGGGAGAAATGCTGCAAAAATGTGTGGGGAACACGAGCAGCACCAGAATAAGTAATATACAAATAATTTTTGGTAAGACCAAACTAAGAGGGACCAAGATTTCTCTCTCCGTCCCTCCCCCACCCTAGTTCTCCGATTAGTTTCACTGTCCTCCTGATAAAAATTTACTGATTGCATGCTTCCTTGTCAGCTTCCCCTCAGCTAAGAATGAACCATTCTACATTTCTTTACCAGCATCTGCTTTGATCTGGAGTTTTCACACCTTACCCCTCCATATCTCTGGTCTCCCTCTCCCCTGTGACGAAAGAAGCGTATCGACCTGAAACGTCACCTATTCCTTCTCTCCCCCGAAACGTCACCTATTCCTTCTCTCCAGAGAGATGCTGAGTTACTCTAGCATTTTGTGTCTGTCTTGTACTGTGAATAGAACTGGGACTTGATTAACAACAGGGTTTCTCATCTGGTTTTAAAGGGGAGAAATGGTACAAAGATGTTTGGGGAAGATTACCAGCACCAGAATAAGAATTACAAAGATTTTTGGTAAAACCAAACTAAGAGGGACCAAGATGTGTGGGCTCCAAACCAAAGCGTATTAGACTAATTTGGAGTAATGAACTACATCTGATTGTAACGTCCTTTCTTTAAAAAGGGTCAGGAATAGGTTCACAATATGTGCCAGTACAAGGTGTTTGGGGAGCAGGTGCAGAATTGGTTAAGAACATTTGCAGTGCTGAAGAGTTTGAGTTTAGTTTATCGTCAAGTGCACCAAGGTACAGTGAAAAGCTTTTGTTGCATGCTAACCAGTCAGCGGAGAGACAATACATGATTACAATTGAGCCATCCACAGTGTACAGATACATGATAAAGGGAATAACATGAATAACATTTAGTGCAAGATAAAGTCCAGTATAGTCCATTCAAAGATAGTCCGAGACTAGTAGATAGTAGTTCAGGAGTGAAGAAGGGTCTCGACCCGAACGGTCACCCACTCCTTCTCTCCAGAGGTGCTGCCTGTCCCGCTGAGTTACTCCAGCATTTTGTGTCTATCTTCGGTGTAAACCAGCACCTGCAATTCCTTCCTACACATTTCGTCTGTTCTCTAGTTGTGGTAGGATAGTTCAGTTGCATGATGGGAAGAAACTCCCTGAATCTTGAGGTGTCCCCAAATGTTTGGGGAAGATGACCAGCACCAGAATAAGAAATGTTTGGTAAAACCAAACTTAGAGGTATCCATACTGACCTTTCTGTCCTGGGCCGCCTCCACTGTCAGAGTGAGGCCACCTTGTATTTCGCATGGGCAGCTTACAACCCAGCAGTATGAATGTTTATTTCTCTAATTTCAAGTAACCCTCGCACTCCCACTCTCTCTGACCCTCCCCCACCCTAGCCATCTTACTAGATTTACTGTTCAAATCCCCTCGTTATCACCTCCTCCACAACCAACAATGGATCATTGTGGGCTCTTTAATCATCGATACTGGCTCTGATCTGATCTGTACCCTATCATACCTCTAGTTTCCCTCTCCCCTGACTCTCGGTCTGAAGAAGGGTCTCGACCCGAAATCTCACCTTTTTGTTTCTCCAGAAATACTGCCTGATCCGCAGAGTTTCTCCAGCAATTTGTGTCTATTTTTGGTGTACACGAGCATCCACAGTTCCTTCCTACACTCTAAGAGGGACTAAGATGTGTGTGCTCCATACCCAAGTGTATTAGATGGGTTTGAGATAATTAACAACATGTGATTGTGATGCTTAAAAAAGGGTCAGGAATAGGCTCACAATATAATAATAATAATAATAATCCATTTATTTTATATAGCGCCTTATCACATGCTCAAAGCGCTTTACAAAAACAATTAACATAGAAACAAACAGACAAACTATCCTGACGGAAAAGCGGCGAATAAACAACGCCAGCGTCCTCTCACGTCAGGGTCCGGCAGTAGACATTAAAAAGCACAAGACACACAGATATAATTTTTTACACAAAACAGCCATCACAGTGATTGCTCTAGGCACACCCTCACTGTGATGGAAGGCAAAGTCTTATCTCCTCCTCATTCTTCTCCCGTGGTGCCACGAGGTGATCGAGGCTCCCAACTTTTTGAAGCCCCCACCGGGCGATGGAAAGTCCCAGGGCCGAGCCGAGCAGGCCGATGAAAGTCCTGAGCCCCCACCGGGCGATGGAAAGTCCCAGGGCCGAGCCGAGCAGGCCGATGAAAGTCCTGAGCCCCCACCGGGCGATGGAAAGTGCTGCGGCCGAGCCACGCAGGGCGATGAAGGGCCTGCGGGCGGGTTGATCTACCTCGCACTTCGGGGCGCTCGAAGCTGCTACGGCTGGAGCTCCCAAAAGCCGGTCGCCAGCCAGGGACCTGCGAACTCCCGATGTTGCGGTCTGGAGGGCCCACGGCCAAAGCCTCCGAGATGGTAAGTCCAGGCCCTGCGACCGGAGTCTTTGAGGTCGATCCCAGCTGGAGGCCGCCGACTCCACGATGTTAGGCCGTAGCGCGAACGGAGATACGACACGGTAAAGGTCGCATCTCCGTTGAGGAGGAGATTTGAAAAAAAGGTTTCCCCCAACCCCCCCACCACCCCCCTACATACACAGAATTAAAAATAAAACAAAACGTACATTTAACAACGACAATGACAAAAAAACAACAAAAAAAAACAGAGAGACTGCCGGTGAGCCGCAGCTGCAGAACACAGCCACGCCCCCAATATGTGCCAGTACAAGGTGTCAGACTCTGGGTACATGAGTCTGAATCTATTTGAAATAATCATTCATTATCGATCCCTACAGCTTCCTCCTTTAACTCTGGGACTATGTCAGAATCTCAGGGAATTAATGTGATGAATCTACAGGGAATATCAGGATGACGTATATAGATAAGCATCAATAAATGAAATATGAAATTTTATTTTAAGTTGTAAGAACTTTACATTGTTTCATTTCTGTATTGCAAATATATTCAAGTTACAAAGTCTTCTAATAAAATGAATTTTAAATATTTGGTCATAGTTTTGTTTATCATCTAAGTTCTCTGCAAATCATTCAATGCCAAAAACCTCCACGTGATTTTTCATTTCATCCATCCAAAAATATCATTTCAGCTCAAATACCCAATAATGTGAGATGGCATCCTGGTAAAAACTTGTAGTGTAAGTGACAAACGGTGGCATTTCAAACATCGGTGAGCAAAAACTGCGGTATTCAGGAAATTCCATTTTAAAACCCTTCAGTACAGAAGGGTATCACTTGACCTATTACATCTTTTGTGTTTTACTTTCAAAGTACACTAATCTATTTAGCTCATCTTCTTCTACTCTTTGCTACAGCTTTATCCCTTTCCATTTATCCAATTCCTTTTTGAATCTGATTCTAGTGCCATTTCAGTCAATATCACAAAGGTTTAGACTTCAGTGTACACTTCGAAGTGCTTAAATATTGGATGAGCTATCTTTTTTGAAAAGGCATTAAACACAGGCCCCATCCACACTGTCAAGCAAACGAGTTCAGGGCATTATTTTGAACAGGAAGGAGGATGGCTATTCCCCATCCTAGCTAATATTTATCCCTCAAATCCAAATAGACACTATTTGGTCATTGCATTGTTCTTTGGGGGAGAGCTTGCTACTTCAAAATTGGATGCCACAAAAGTAAATTAAATGTAGTTCTTTGGCTATAAACCATTGTGGTTGACCAGAGGCTATCAAAAAGGCCGTGTCATTGCAAATCCTTTTTACATTAAAAAATTTAACTACAATCATTGCCACCACCACTTTGATCCTTTAATCAATTTCCTGGGTGATGAGTAACCAATAACCAATAAGATTCAATAACCAAGTATCATAAAGAGCAATGTGATAATGACCGCATATCTTTTTTTAAATACTACTGAGTGAGGGATAAATATTGGCCAAAGCACCAGAGAGAATCCCCAGTTCTTTAGCTACCTGAGAAGTCAGGTTCAATGTCTCTGAAAGCCTGTGCCTCCAACCACACTACAGTTCTTGTTTATGGGACTAAGAATGTTAGTCCATTCACAGGTTTGGACCTCAAGGCTGTGGCTTGAACCTGTGATCTGACAGGGAATTAAACTTAATTGACTTTTATTGCAACACATAAACAAAATGGGAATGTAGTTTGATACTTGCGCTATTGAACCTGGTGCAAAATAAAGACCCTTTGGAACAATAAATCTGGAAAACGAGGAACGGTCAGTACATGAGCAGGAACGTGTTGGATGCCTTGAATTCCTCATCCATACCCCTTCCAGATCGCAGACAGAAGGGGATATGGTAGATGAGGATTTTGGGCTATTACCAAGCACACGACATCTCAGATGCAGCATCACTGTTACGGCGGGTTCTTGCTGGGGACCATCCCATTTCTGAACGGGTGTCATCTGTGTTTGTCAACTTTGGCCAGCGGCTGTAGCGTTTGGTGGATTGTTTATTATTCCAAATCCGTGGTTTTGTGTTCATCTGAAACATAACATCGTATTTAACACTTGCACTCCGAAGAGACTTGTGAAAGCAAAGTAGACTGCAATTTAGAAATGTTATTGTATCGATATTTGTCTCACATTCATAATGCTAATGGACCAAAATAAATCAGTTGTGTATGTTGCACAATATCAAAGAATGGCCATGCTCTCATTTCTCTGCTACCACCGGGAAGAGGGTACAGGAGCATGAAAACTGACTATCAGCTTAAAGAACAGCTTCTTCCCAGATCCATCAGACTTCTGAACAATACATAACACTAACCTCAGCAACGATGATCTTCTATGGACAGTATCTTTTGTTGCACAATGTTCTTCATTTTTTATATTATGGTAACCGAGTATTACGGTTATTAAGTGATTGTATTTTTGGTTATTATATATTTACATGTGTTATTGCATTTAAGCTGCAGCAAGAAATAATTTCATTGTTCCGTTAAAGGTATATATGTCAATTAAACATATTGACTCTTAAACTCTTGTTATAAATATATACATAAATTCCATATGTATGCAATGGAGCTCAATTTTAAGTAGAAACAAAAGTAGGCAATTTGATGGCCTTGAACATGCTTCACCATTTAGTAAAATCCTCCACCTCAATTCTACATTCCTGTCTAATCCCTATTTCTCAGCCCTGAATAAATTCAGTGACTGAGCATTCACAGTACTCTAACTAGAGAATTCCAAAGATTTACAATCCTCCAAGTAACTTTTCCTCTTCCCAGATGATAATTGAGACCCATATTCCAAAATTACATGATTAGTTACTGGACTCAGAGCCGCAGTACCATGCCCTACTGAAGTGTTAAATGCTTCAATGAATAATAATAATTTTATTTGTCATATGTAGGTTGGCACAGGGTCAATGATACAATGAAATGTATTTGACAAGACAATGGGTCACCTCAGTAGTAATATTCCAAGGATAAATAAGATAAAAATAACATTAATATGGTAAAAAGACAATATTAAAATAATCAACATATATGATGTGAAATGTGTTTATGAGTTCAGAAGGCTGATGACCTGATGGTAGAAACTGTTCTTAAGTCTGGTGGTACGAGCAGCCATACTCCTGTATCGTCTGCCTGACGGTAACAAGGAGAATAGCCTGCGTGCTGGGTGGCTGTGGTCCTTGATGATGCTGCGTGCCTTCAGCAGGCACTGCCGGTAGAAAATGTCCTGAATGGCCAGGAGACAGTTGTCAGTGATGTGCTGTGCCGTCTTCACCACTCTGTAGTGATTTGTGGCTGTGGGCAGAACAGTTCCCGTAATGCAGCCGTCAGCAGGCTCTCGATGGTGCATCTGTAGAAGTTTGTGAGGATGCTGGTGTTCATGCCAAACTTCCTCAGTCTTCCCAGGAAAAAGAGCCGCTGGCAGGCCTTCTTTGTTATTGTGTCCGTGTGCAGTGTCCAAGAAAGGTCCTCAGTGATGTGCACACTGAGGAACTTAAAGCTGCTGACCCTTTCAACCTCAACATCACCTAACTTGTGATATATTATGTAGATAAAAAATAGTTTTACCTGTAGACTTTGAACACTGTACAACACCACCACTACTTCAAAAAACTAAGATGTTCTGTGGACTGTGTTTTTGGTTTGCACTACTAACTTTGGTTTTGCACTATTATGACTATCCAGTATTACTGTTATTAACTGATTGCATTATTGATTATTGTATATTTATTTGTATGGTATTGCCTTATTGGTCCTGTTAAGCTGCAGCAAGAAAGAGTTTCTGCTCCCCCTCCTAACCCCATTCTCCTGCGTCTCCGCATAACCCGACACCCGCACTAATCAAGAATCTATCTATCTCTGCCTTAAAAATATCAATTGACTCGACCTCCACAGCCTTCTGTGACAAATAATTCCAGATTCACCACCCTCTGACTAAAGAAATTCCTCCTCATATCCTTCCTAAAAGAATGTCCTTTAATTCTTAGGCAATGACCAAGAGCCAGCACATCCTTCCTCAGATATGGTGACCAAAATTGCTCACAATACTCCAAATGCGGCCTGACCAGCGCCTTATAGGGACTCAGCACTACAATCCTGTTTTTGTATTCTAGCCCTCTTGAAATAAATGCTAGCATCGCGTTTGCCTTCTTTACTCCCGATTCGACTTGCAGATTAACTTTTTGGGAATCCTGCACCAGCACTTCCAAGTCCTTTTGCACCTCCAATTTCTGGATTCTCTCCCCATTTAGAAAATAGTTTACACTTTTATTCCTTCCAAAATGCATGACTCCACACTTTGCTACACTATATTCCATCTGCCACTTCTCTGCTCACTCTCCCAACCTGTCCAAGTCTCTGCTTTCTCCACACTACCTGCCCATCCACATATTTTCGTATCAACCGCAAACTTGGCCGCAAATCCTTCAATCCCCTCATCCAAATCATTAATACACAACGTGAAGAGTAGCGGTCCCAGCACCGACCCCTGCGGAACTCCGCTAGTCACTGGCAGCCAACCAGAAAAAGCCCCCTTTATTGCCACTCTTTGCCTTCTGCCATCCAGCCAACCTGCTATCAATGCTAGTATCTGCCCTTTGATACAGTGGGTTCTCATCTTCCTTAACAGCTCTCTTCCTAAACTCCAGTCCCACAAGCCTTTGAGACTTCTGTGTCCTGTCAATTCCAGCCTCTTTCACTCTTCTGCACATTTGGCTACCTACCTAGCTATGGAATTTGTTCCAAAAATCTTTTTGTCTTAAAGATATTTCATTAAGCAGCTCAGACCTAGTTTTGGTCACGTCTACATATATAGCTTGGTGCATAGTTTTAATTAATGCTACCATTGAAGGAGACAAATAAATATAAGTTATAGGTTATTGTCACAATCTGTATTATGTTAGATGGTGGGAAAAGAAAGTGGTGGGGAGGGTGGACTATGAAATATTAGTTCAGTTCAGTGATACAGATTGGAAACGGGCCCATCGGCCCGCCGAGTTCGCGTAGACCAGCGATTATCCCGTACACTAGTTCTACCCTACACACTAGGGACAATTTACAGAAGCCAATTAATCTACAAAACTGCACGCCTTTGGAATGTGGGAGAAAACCAGAGCACGCAGAGTAAACCCACGCTGTCACAGGGAGAATTCCAAACTCCATACAGACAGCATTCATAATCAGGATTGAACTCGGGTCTCTGGTGCTGTACGGCAGCAACTTTACCGTGGTGCCGCCCCAAATATTTTTAAATCTTAACTTTATACCTTAACTTTGACAACATAATTTTCTCTAACCTGTACAAACACTGCAGTGTTCATCTGAAGTGTCTCCATTCGTTCATTCATTCTTGCCAGCCAGTCCCCGTGGTCCATGATCAGCAGCTTTAGGTCATCATTGGACTCCTGGATAAAATCAAACCCAATCTCGCTGCTGGGTGATACAGCCTGAATCCAGGAAAACACAAAACACGTTTCAAACATATTGAAGCATGGTTCTACCATGATCCACTTTAGTTTAATTTAGATACAGCGTGGACACAGGCCCTTCACACACCGAGTCCACGCTGGCCAGCGATCCCCCCATGCATTAGCACTATACTACAGTACCCGTTGTCAGGATCAAACCCGATCTCTGGTGCTGTAAGGCAACAACTCTACTGTTGTGCTACCATGCTGCAACACATGGTTGGAGCATCACCAACACATGGTTCCTACTACATCACCATCTCAACAACTCAGCATAATCATCTTCAACCCCCGAGATAATTTAGGGTGATACAATACATTATCCGCAATATTTGTCTGCAAATTCAATAATAACATTTAAAAAATACACCAGGTACGATGGCAGCCTCGCCAACAGTCTGTCTCATCCTTTCTTTTGTTATTTTTGGTCTTGCTAAATGTATGTTTTAGTGTATCTTTAGTTTTGTATTATGTGGGCGGTGGGGGAAACTTTTTTAATCTTTCCTCGACGGAGATGCGACTTTTTCCGTATCGTATCTCCGTCCGCGCTGCAGCCTAACATTGAGGAGCTGACGGCCTCTTGCTGGGGATCGACTTTGGGATCTCCAACCGCGGGAGCCTGCGGACGTTAACATCGTGGAGCTCGTGGTCCCTTGGTTAGGGACTGACTTCGGGAGCTCCAACTGCAGGAGCTTTGATTGCCCCGATGCAGGAGCTTCGATCGCCAGCCCTGACTGCAGATGGTTCGACTGCCCCGTCCGCAGGAGAATAAGGAGGAAAGAAGATAAGACTTTATTGCCTTCCATCACAGTGAGGAATGTGGGGGAGCCGCTGTGGTGGATGTTTATGTTAACTTTTATGTAGTTGTGTGCCTTGTTGCTTTTTTGGTATGACTGTATGGCAAATCAAATTCCTTGTATATTTTTACATACTTGGCTAATAAATGAATGACAAAAAGAATTGGATCAATAATAGAAAAATAAAAAATATCCTTTGCCTTGTAGAAAGAACAGAGGGGTGAGGCTGCCTGGATACATTTCCATGGAGCTAGCATGGACAAAATTAGCTGAATGGGCTCTATGTATTCAACTATATTCTATGACCTTATAATCCAATTACTTTAAATATGATGCTGTGGCGGCTCCCGAGGGTCGGGCCATACCACTCACGACCCCTCGGCACGGGAATGGGTCGAGCCAAGGAGGCGGACTTCGGCCGGGAGTATAAAGGTCAAGGACCGCATGACTCTCATTCCCTTTTGGAGTTCCAGAGATACAGTAAACACGCTTTCGTTAACCTTGCCTACTTGTCGTTATTTTGGCCTACTTGGCCCACTACATTGGTGACCCCGACGTGATTTGAACACGCAGCCTTCACCAGGAGGACCTCGCAACGTCATCAGCCGAGCTCGTCTACGGGTCGCCGCTCACCGTGCCCGGGGAGTTCGTGCCCTCATCGCCGGGGCAGCAGGAACCGTCCTCGTCCACCCTACAGCGCCTTCGTGAGCGAGTGGGAAAACTGGCACCCGTCCCTACGTCTCACCATGGGACGTTCCACCCGCACGTCCCATTGGCCCTTCGAGATTGTGCCTACGTTTTTCTCCGCCGCGACGCCCATCGAGCACAGCTTCAGAGACCTTATGAGGGCCCTTTCAAGGTGCTGAAGCACGGTGAGACAACTTTTGTGTTGGACATGGGGGGCCGACCGGAGGCCGTGTCAATTAATCGCCTCAAGCCAGCGCACTTGGACATTGACCAGCCGGTGCGGGTTGCACAGCCTCGGCCGCGCGGGCGCCCCCCTTTACAAGTGCCTCCAACACCGCACCCGCCGATCCCCTCATCTCGACCGGTATTTGTACCCCCTTCTCCGCCCCCGTTTGTCCCTCCAGCAGTGCCCCCGCCAGCCCCCCCGGTTGTCCCTTCAGCTGAGCCCCCGCCAGACCCCCCATCGGACGGGTACCGTACACGGTTCGGTCGACTAGTGCGACCACTGGTGCGCTTCGTGCCTCTGGTTCTGGGGGGGGGTCCTGTGGCGGCTCCCGAGGGTCGGGCCATACCACTCACGACCCCTCGGCACGGGAATGGGTCGAGCCAAGGAGGCGGACTTCGGCCGGGAGTATAAAGGTCAAGGACCGCATGACTCTCATTCCCTTTTGGAGTTCCAGAGATACAGTAAACACGCTTTCGTTAACCTTGCCTACTTGTCGTTATTTTGGCCTACTTGGCCCACTACAATGCATGCTTTGTTACTCTTTGGCCCCCTCTTGAAAGGAGGCACAGAGACAGCATGCACAACGCCAGATAATGTTTTCTTTACTGAAGGTGGCTCCAGGATTAGCATTGGTCAGGATAACAGTTACAACTCCACAGTTCTTTTTCAATACAGTGCCGTGGTGTCCTTGATCCTGACGAGGCACCTCATACCAAGGTCTTTCTAAAAGATGGGAACCTCAGCAACATCTCAGCTTAATATCTTATTGAAGAATGGGGATTGATCTGGACTACATTGGTGGGTTCTTGGTCCTTGAAAGGGATTTAAACACCAAACATTCTGTCTTGGGTAAGTATGCCACTGACACTAAATTGCATCCTAACTTCAGTGATTTAGATTAGAAAAGTACTGGAAATTATATTCACTAATAAAATTAATGCCGAATCCTATAGAATAAGGAATCAAATTCATGCTTTTGGAGCTTTGCAATGGTTCAGGTTATTATTGTCACATATACAATGATTTAGTGAAAAGCTTTGATTTGTATGCTATCCAATCTGATCAGATAAAACTTTACATAAATACAATCAAGTCAAATTCTAATATAATAGGCAGAGCAAAGGGGAAGATGCAGAGTGTGATTATTGATTTGATCCACCACAGGATTGAAGCAAACTGTGGCCAGTAATTTAAAACAAAGTAAAATGCATGCTACCTCGGCGATGGAAAGTCGCAAGTGCTCCAATTTGTCGATCTGGTTCCTTAACCGATCCTCCAGATCTTTCATCAGAGCTAAATTTTCATCAGTCTTCAGATTTTCTCTCTGAGACATCACGATGACCTGCAGGGGGCTGCAAACTAAGTAACTGAATATTGTTCAAAAGCTCTTATGTCCCAAATATTGGCTACAATTTTAGATACCATCTCCATTTTTGACCTCTCTCTGGCTTATAAACTTGAAAGAGACCAAAGCATGTCAGAACTGACCAGTTCTGATGACAGGTCAGAACTGAAGCTTGTTTTTATCTCTCCACAGATACTGTATGACCTGCTGAGTATTTCAAACACTTTCTGATTTTATTTCAAATTTTCACCGTCACATCACCCATACCTTAGCGTTCTAGAATGGTCACTCATTTCTTCACTTTTTTTCTCCTCCCCGTGTCCAATTTCAGTCTCCTCCGTCAATTTGCGAATAACAAGTATTCACCACCCCTTCCAGCAGGTCCTGCCACACATCACAATCACTGGGTCTTCCTCCACCACAGAGATCCCCTTTCTTCTTTCCACCCATCCCGCTCCTCTGATTTCTGAGTTTTCTCAGTTCTTTTGAAAGACTTTAAATACTGTCTCTGCTTCCCACTCCACTGCTGCTGATGTGCAGAGTATTTCCAGGGTTCTAGTATATAGCATTTTTCTTTCTTCAAAATCATTGGTGATTACAAAAGTGACACTGGACCGGGCAGTTGATTGCCTGCTTTCGGGGATCTAAATACAGAGTTGTCAGGACTGAATATTTTTACCAAACTCGATCTGTCACATGCATCTTCTCAGCTGTATGTGGATAAGAGAGCAGAAGTAATAGCAATATTTGATTATTAACATGCATAAGAGCTTGTATTCATCTATAAAACTCTCTTGTGGTGTGAAACCATCTCCAAAGGTATTTCAAGCTACCGTAAACAAAATACCAGGAGGTATAGATCATTGTTTATTCAATCAGGATCCCAATAGCCACATGTGCCAAATAATAGAAGAGTTCGGGCAAGCAAACTAACAGAATGTAAAGCTCAAAAAGGCAAGTGCGTTTTTGTACAAAAAAGTAATAGTTGAACGTTGATAGTACAGTGCAAATGGATTGCAGCCTGTCAAGGAGAAAGTAGGAGCAATTTTGAAGGTAGTCTCTGGGGTAGAAAGTTTGGAATATTCACCAGCCTCTGTGGAAATCTCTTCTCGGTCGTAAATGGCCTATGCCTTATTTTGAGAAAATGACTCGAGTCCAAGGAGAAAAATCTTCTCTCCCTCCATCCATCCTGTCAAGCTAAGCCATTTGTAAGTTTCAATGAAATCACCTCTCAGTCTTCTAACCCTAGTTATTACAAAGACACAAGAGACTGGAGATGCTGGAATCTTGAGCTACACAAAATGTTGAAGAAACTCAGCAGGTCAGGCAGCACCTGGGGAGGGAATGGACAGACGATGTTTCAGGTTAGGATCTTTCTGCAGACTCCCGATCTAAACCGTTACCTGTCCATTCCCTCCCCAGATGTTGCCTGACCAACTGTTCCAACACCCCTTTATGTTTTGCTCAAGTGAATACAGACCCAGTCTCCACCATTTATCTCATCCAGCAAGCCGGTCATTCCAATGCGAAAAGTATATCGGTTTTCAGATAAGGAGGCTTTTTGACCTCACTTCTCATTATATGGCTTACTGTACTGTTTCGTTGACTGGTATATCTATGAAGCACGTTGTGACATTTTACAATAATTTGATTCAGTGGTTTTGTCAAACATCTGGAAGGTGATAACTGCAACAAAAAAAGTGCAATATATTTATTTTTAAAAATAATTTACAAAACTTTTTAAAAAACTTTAAACATAAGTTTCTTAAGTGCAGTGATAGGAAATAAAAGGATTTAACATTGCCCATCGACAATAATGTTATGGGCAGGAGTTCACAAGGTCACTTGGTGTTAGGGGAATTGAGGTTGATGAATATGCTTGGGTGTCACTTGATACAGAGAGAGGGGACGTCGTAGGTCATTGCGGAGAGAAAGCGGGTTTTAAAACCCTAGAGGAAGGACTAAGATTCATTGGGCTCAAAGGTGGAAGCTGAATTTTCATGATTACAAGTACTTGAGAACACAAACACATTAAAAAAAAAGCAAAAAGGTACATTGGCTAGAAATACGAAATAAAAACAGGTAATGCTTTAAATGCTCAGCAGGTCGAGCACCTCCAGTAGAGAGAGAATAAGGGTTACATTTTCAGGTGAATGGCCTTTCATATACAACCGTTGCCTGGCTTCTGTCTTCCTCACCCGAGCAAATAAAGATCAGCTACATTACAAAACACTTTCATTATATGTTATTCAAACAGAAAACTTCAACAACAGGTTACCCTAACGCACTCACCTGTTGGGGGATGGGGAGGGTGTTATTTCCTCTGATCGAGACGGCTACTCGTGGTGGTCTTGGATTAGTAATGTCCCCGTCTCTAAATAGTTCACTGCAATCACTACAAGTTGAGTCTCCTTGGGGAATGTGAAGAATTCAACCTCAGTTGGTATTGGAGAAAATCTGGACTGGATATCCTTGAACCGGATTAAAATGTTTCAATAGCTGACAGGAATTATAATTCATAACATAACTTTTTTTTAAATGGGTGGATTGTTGTCAGCATATACCCTCAACCAGTGCTTTATTTGTGAACAAACTGATGCCGGTACACATGTATGTATGGTTTGAATGTACTCCTGTACAGTATAATCTGATTTCATTGGATAGCATGCAAAAAGCTTGTCATTGTACTTTGACACATGTGACAATACTAAACCAATACCACTGAGGCCGCCCTCGCCACTTCCCACACTCGGGAAAAATAATTAAGCCTATTTTAGCTCATTTTGTAGCTCAATCCCTTGAGTTCTGGTAACATCCTGGTGAATCTTTACTGCGCCCTTTCCAGCATGTGACAACGTATAAGTAGGGCAACCAGGATTGCACACAGTACAAGAGAGAGTTAGTTAGATTTAGCTCTTAGGGCTAAGGGAATCAAGGGATATGGGGAAAAAGCCTGAACGGGTTATTAATTTTGAATGATCAGCCAAGATCATATTGAATGGCGATGTTGGCCCAAAGGGCCAAATGGCCTACTCCTGCGTCTATTTTCTATGTTTACTCCAAATCTGATCTCACTAATGTCTTGTACAGTTGTGGCATGATATCCCATCTGCTGTACTCACTACCTTTACCAATGAAGGCAAACATACCAAACACCTTCACCCTGCCTGCCCGTGTTGCCACTTTAAGGGAACTGCGAAACTTTTTTGTTGTTGCGTAGTTTGATGTACCATCATCTCACACTTCGTGGAAGTAATTTAGGATGCCACGGGCTAGTTCAGAAAAGGTGTTAATTTTGACAAGAGCAACAAAGAGCATCCGGGATTTTGAAAATATCTTGCATCAAGTTCCCATGTGATTCCAGGAACTGTACATCTCGCTTTGCCTCAGGGAAATGTACTTGCACTGACTCCATGGTTCCTGGATATAAACCTTCTGCTTCTTGTACACCTGATACTTTGATGTTTAGACTCTGAATTAGAATTCCTTTGCAATTTAGTTAGACATCCATTTCTCTATAACATATTTGTTTCAAAATTAACACATCCTTTAAACACTACACCTTTAGAATGCAACATTCTTCTGTAGTTATGTTCTTCATTACACCAGAAATGTCTTGGTTTGAGTACCTCTCACAGCTTCTTGATAATATGGCCCTGTCTACTACTCAGTGAGATTGGCCTTTAACCTGTTTGTTGATCTCAGCTTGGATATTTTGGAGGGATAGGAGGAAAGAGATAAAAGGGTACTGATCCATGCTCTCCAAACATAATTATTAACATAAAGTAGGCAAAAGCACAATTAAGCTTAGCTGTGTACCACTGACCAGTTAAATAATACCCTAAAGATGAAAACACAGATCGTGACATGTGAACATCTGTATTCCAACGAGTCAGCTGAGAAAAGACATAGATAGAATAGAACATGTGATTGATGCAATCCAGCTTTTCCATTCGTGTACCTGCTGTTAATATCATAGACTATCCATTGTACGCGGTATAGATCCACTTCCATAGACTGAAATACTGAGACAAGGAATCGTGCGCTGCATGTCTTCCAAGCCTTTTTTTTTTTAAGTAGCCAAAGAATAAGAGTACCGATAAACACTTTTCACGACCACAGAGTGTACAATGAAGTAGAAATATTATTTGTTGGAAATATAGCAATCTTCCCTGGGAAATTTGGAATGTTTATCTATAACAGCATGTATTTGTATTCGTCAGATATCCTTAACCTTCCATTCTTTCTGCACCCCCTTCTCATCCCCACCAATACCATCCTCAAATTGTTTATTGAAATTTGGAAGTGAGCCATTATATTAACTGTCCAAATGGAACTCCAGTTCTAAAGGCTGAGAATTCTCTCAAGATGTGTTACATGCATAGATACATAGACAATAGGTGCAGGAGTAAGCCATTTGGCCCTTTGAGCCAGCACCGATCATCCACAATCAGTACTCCGTTCCTGCCTTCTCCCCATACCCCTTGATTCCGCTAGCTCTTTCTAACTCTCTTTTGAAGGCATCCAGAGAATCGACCTCCACTGCCTTCTGAGGTAGAAAATTCCACAAATTCACAACTCTCTGTGTGAAAACGTTTTTCCTCATCTCAGTTCTAAATGACCTACCCCTTATTCTTAAACTGTGGCCCCTGGTTCTGGACTCCCCCGACATCGGGAGCATGTTTCCTGCATTTAGCATGTCCAATCCATTAAGAATTTTATATGTTTCTATAAGATCCATCCCCTCTCATCCTTCTAAATTCCAGTGAATACAAGCCCAGCCGCTCCATTCTTTCATCACATTACAGTCCCGCCATCCCGGGAATTAACCTCGTGAACCTACGCTGCACTCCCTCAATAACAAGAATATCCTTCCTCAAATTAGGAGACCAAAACGGCACACAATACTCCCAAGTGTAGTCTCACCAGGGCCCTGTACAACTACAGGACCTCTTTGCTCCTATACTCAACTCTTCTCTTTATGTGTTGAATCCATTGGTGCCAAAACCCATGATAGTGTATGCCACATAGGTTTACACCTAATGTAGACTTGATCACCGGAACATTGGATTCTCCTTTTCAAAAGGGTGCAACCAATTGCTCTTTTCTCACAACGGTAACAAATATATTCCTGCTACTAGTTTAATAAAACACGGATTCTCAGTGCAGTTGTCCAGCTGTTCCATGTTGACAGTACGCTCGGGAGCTTTTAGACCAGGTAAAAACAAAGCAAGCCTTGGATAAGAGAACAGGCAAAAATGAGAGTTAGTACAATGATTACAGTTAATAATAAATACTGTGTCCTCCTTGATTAAAACACAATGTGCTGGGTTAACTCCGCAGGATGGGAGGGAGGGAATGTATAGGCGATGTTTCAGGTCATGGCCCCTCTTCAGACTTAAGATTCCAGCATCTGCAGTTCCTTGTGTCTCCGGGTCTGCTTTGATGCTAGTTTTCTATTGTAGACATGTACCATCAGTGGTTGCACTGGCTCTTCATCTCCATTGTGTTCAGAACAAGGAAGCCCTGGCTTTGTGAAATATATGAAGTGCGATTGCTTCACTGTGTGACCTGGCCAGGAACAGAAGCACAGCCATGGGGTCTACATACTGGAGATGAGTACAGTAAGTATTACATCTTCAGCATCCACCTTCACATAGAATTTGACAAGCTTTCAATGCATGATCATAACTGAATGATTAACATGATATGTGACTGATCATATTAGTTAAATTGCATTTGTTAGATTGCTAAGTGAAAGAGCATCCCCTTTCCCCTCATCTTCCCATCAGTCCTTCCAGATTCAATATGAATCTAGATAACTTATGAGTGGGGACTGGAAGGCAAGTGACGGAGGTGAACAAAAAGCAACAATTAATCTGTTCAGCATTCCCCCAAAATGTAAATGTTATTAAAACAGCAAAGCATATGCCTAAATTAACTTACTAAAGATTACTTACATCACTGAATTGGCACATATTACCTACCAGTATTTGCAATTGTGACTCAAATTGAGCAGTTTTCAGTGGAACTACTCAGCTCATTTGAGGTCTTGCCACTATATTATTTTTGCAATTAAATATATTGTATTAATATTACCCGCCAATTGAGAATGCTGAGTCTGTAATTAAAGCTGGAACATAAATAGTCCTTTACAATGAATAGGTAAGATACAACTTTTCAGCAGACTTACAAACCAAGCTCACAGGATGGTGATTGAATTATCAGTTGCGAGAACTGAATATTAGTACATCTACAGGACAAGTGCCTCAACAACAAATCATTTATTAATTATTCCTTATTTTTCTTAAAAGTTTATAACTGTTGACATTTGATTAACTGGCACAGCCCAAAAGATTTCACAATCAAAAATTTTCAAGACAAACCATGGAAGCACAATTTACAAAATGACGGGAAAAGAGAGGAGGGAACATGGGACAGGGAGAAAGTACAGCTGAAAAGCAAGGGTGGAGGGAAAGAAAATGATACTCAAATGGCAAGGAGAGACTAAGAGTCAAAATAAAGGTAAAAGGGATAAAGTGAGAGAAAACGCTAATTCCTTATCCAATAAAAAAATGACACGAATTAACATTTTCTTGTGCAACACCAAATATTCTGCTGTGCATCATCTTGACACTGTGTCATGCACAGAGGTTCCTCCCTATAATGCATCTGGCGCATTATTGCAGCAGGACATTAAAGTTCCTCAGTGTCTACACAGACTTCACGCTTGACAGGAAGTAGTGTGTGTTGGTGACAGCTTATTTTCAGTCTTTAACTCGACGTGTCCATCAGCTCCTCTTTAAAGTTCTCACAGAATTTGATGACGTTTCTGTTGGATAGCGAAATAAAAGAGTGATCACTTTCTTAAAACAGATTTGTGCATCAACAGTTCCTTTTAATCAAAAGTTGGATAATGTTGGTAGAAAATGTAAAGAAACTGCAGATGCCGGAAACTGGAAATAAAACTAGAAAATGCTAGAAACACTCAGCAGGTTAGGCAGCAGCCGCAGAAAGAGAAATAATTAACATTTCCAGTCCAGGACCCTTTATTAGATCTGAGTGTTTCAGCATTTTCTGTTTCATGATGTAACTGAGAGGTGCTTCATCGCGAGGAGTTGTGTCTTCTACACACACAGCAATGCCCACGCCAATTATTGCAGGCTGACAACATTACACATTCCACCCAGCACTACAAAGGGGACCCATAATTATGTTCTTGTTGCTTCAACCTCTGAAGGATTTGCTACCAAATTTTGTGGAAGATCCATTCCTCACACTGTCTATCTAGTTCGTGAATTTTGTAATCTCGGGTTGAACAAGTGACCTTTGCAGAACTTGTGGAGTGCCCATATTTTCAATTTAAATCCTTGTTGCCGATGCTTGCAGATTTCAGTGTTCTGAAACATAGCTGTCCATATGAAACATGTGAGCTCTGGAAATTCAAATAGTCTGACCAATGAACAAGAAATTAAAGATCCCAAATGGGTTTTGAAACTAGATTGCCAAGCACTGAGAGGCTGCCACCAACTTTAATAAAGCAAATGAGTTCTAGTCTGAATATGTCTGCCAATTTGCGAGTAGCTTTATAAGCTTAACCTTTCCTGATGTTTTATTGTAACTCAACTTATTTGAGTTTGCATCCTTGGAGCAACTAGTGCAAGATTTGTCTTATGATTCTACGGTGTCACTTGCAGTGTAATGTTAAAAGCTGAACCGCTGCACCATGATAAAATGGAAGAATCAGAATGAAACCTGTCTGGACTGCAACCTCCCTATACAAATTCTGGCTCAAAGTTTTCTGAATGGGACACGTGGTGCTGTCTTTGAGAGTTTCACTTACTTTGCCATCTCTTTGGTCTCTGATTTAGCTGCGTCACTCTCGATCACGCCCTTCAGCAGTTCAATTCCATTCTCTTTTATCAATAATGTGCAGTATTTCTCAGCTGAAGATTTAAATTAAAAAGCATTAGTTCACAAGCTGCTTTCAGCTCAAATTTAGCATCTAATTTTCTGATCCACCATTTTACTTCCTTTTTAAAAAGTTATTAAAATGTTTTTATTCCCCAAAAAATGTGCATCAAATTCAACATCTGGATTGGTTGCTTGGAGAGAGGAGAGGAGAAGGGGTGAGATCAGAGGCAGCATTGAGCACTGGACAGTTGAACATTTCCCTCCCCTTCTTTCATTTGTGGTACACATTATTCTGACAATTGCACAGATTATATTTTCCTAGCACAGTGTATTGTACTGCTATTATATTAACAGCACTGACATGACTGGTTGAATGGCACCCTACTGTACTATATTATTCCACACGTATCTTCCAATTTAGGAACACTGCCTAGTGAATTATGCGTTTTACTCTCAATAACTCTCAGTGTTTCATATTTTAAGATGAGTCGCAGGAATGTTATTAGACAAGATCTGACACTGCTCATTGATATAGGTTTTATGAAACACCTTAGTGGAAGGAGAAAGAGTTAGAGATAGAATTTCAGAACTTCAGTTAACGAAACAACAGCTGGTTGGAGGATGAAGAACATCAGGGTGTACTGCCACTGGAACTGGATTTGAAGGGTGTACATTGAGGGACGTTACAGATGTTAGAAGAATCATGGCCAAGGATCTTCAAATAAAGATTAAAAAAATTAATCTTCTTAGTACTGTAATGGTGATGTTTTTCGACTATTAGTTCAGAGCCCTGGAATAATAAATCCTATCATGAAGATACATTTGGGAAATTTAATTTCATTGCTATTGAAATCCTTGCCTACCCTGCTGTTAATGTTAGAAACATAGAGATACGTCACTAAATGTTACTTACGATAGACTGATGTGAGGTTAAAGAGTGCCCAGGTTGCCCAGTGCTGGCTGACTGGAGCCACTTGCTGAGGAAGAAGGCGCAAGATTGGCTCAAATGATCTGTAGGAGAGAAGGATCATCAGCTCAAAAAGTCGTGTGCTGTTATTGCGGTAAACATCCCATCACAGGCTAACTAGTCCATCACTAACTCTCCAACCAGCAGATGCTGTGAGGGTAATAGAAAATTTCTTAACTAACACACACTTCGCCACCGCCCCTCTTTGTTATGAGTAAAGTGGAAAAAAATAATCAACTCGTCAAGCGGATATTTAACCAAGTCAAAACATACTGTCACTGGATAAAACATCCATTGCTGACCTAAAAGAGTTTCCAGTGGCCAAAACAACTCTTGCTCTTGCAATAAATGTCCAATAATACACACACAGGCTAAAGCACTGTTGGTCAAAACAGTCTGTGACTATCCTGCCATTGGCCAACGCAACAGAATGATCTTAGCAAAGCTAATGACGCACAATCCCACTGTCCCCACCACCATTCTACACCCACCCGCACCCATCCTCAGCTCATGCCACAGTGAATGATTCCACTTCTCACCTGTAATTAATGTTTCTTCTTGAGTTCTCATCCCAGCTGGAGATTGCTCGCCACATTCGATCCATCACTTCCACCCGGCGAGGTTCTGCGATGGTCCAGGCTTCGTCTCCATCAAATATGATATGCGACAGTACCCCGCAGGCATTGTACGACACCTCAATCCCATCTGCATTGCTTTCTAGGAGACGGCTGTGTAAGAAACATACAACAACATTCAATTTGTTTGAGGGAAGGATGTGTAGATGGGGATGGGAAGAGGGAGGACAGAAAGGGCTTCCCTCTCATTCTTACCAAGTAAAGTGCTCACTAGCAGATTGGAAATCCAGAAATAATTTATAAATAATAAATTTGTTTACAATGGATTAAAGTAATACAGAGCTATTCACTGTCAGATGCATCTTCACGGTTTATCGTTCGATCATTAACTGGATTAATAAATGTAGGGGATAATTTTTGTTCAATATCTTCCCCTCTCCTTCACTTAATAATAGGTCTAGTTTATGAAGCTATAATTTAACTCTTTTAGCCTTACTTTCATTCTGATTGATCTGAGCTATACTCTTTCCAGGGCTATATCCTGGATCATCTTAATCTAATTTGATTGGTATTGGAAAATCTAATCCTATTAGTCTCCTAGCCGGCACCTTAGGATAAATTATTCCCCCAAACTTCTCCCATCCTCTTAACTCTGCAAGGACCATACAGAGAATCATTTTCTGTACCTCTTGTACAATGTGGGATCAATAATAATATAGAAAAGAACAAGTGCAAAGGCTGCTCGTGTCCTGTACTGAAGGAACAAATGAATCAGATAACCTCCATTTCCTAACTGACTCTAATTCAGTGAGTTCTCCACAACATAGGCAGGATTGTAGCCACTGGATATGAAAATGTCAGACCGATTAGTTAAATGGAGAGATTGGAGAAGGCAAGCTTAGTTTTCTCTCTCCTCAGCAGGTTGCTATGAGATTTAGAAGAGGTGCCCAAAATCATGAAAAGATTTTGATACAATAAGTGGGGAGAAACATCTTGCACTGGCAGGACAGTCACTAACCCAAGGTCATGCATAGATGGTAATTGCCTAAAGAACCAGAGGGAGGATAAAGATTTTTTTTTAAATGTAGCGAGTTATAATCAGGAATGGATGACATGAAATGATGATGGAAGTTGATTCAATATTAACTTTCAAATGGTATATGCCTATGGATACGTAATTGAAAATTAGCAGACTATGAGAAACAAGTGAGGAAGGAGAAATAATTGGAAGGGTCTTTCAACAGAGCCAGCACAGGCAGGATTAGCTGAATGAGGACTCCCCATTCAACCTCAGAGCAGAGTGACCAAGCTGCTGAGAAGAGGTGTGTGGGTGTTGGTAAAAGCTGGGTGGGTGGAGGAGGAGACAATACACTTACACAATTGGCTGAAGGAGATATTTAGGTGAGGATTCCATTATGGCACAAACAGTGATCGTAACAATAGATGGCAGATGTGGGAGGAGTTGAAAAAAAGGGAAAATAACTGAAACAACTTCTGGATTTGCAAGCAATTTATTTGTTCCAACTGTTCCTTCAAAACAGACCTGAAGACGCTGATAAACTGCGTGGTCATAAGGTACGGCCGAAGTTGTTTGACCTCAGCAACATTTCCCAAGAGTCCCAGCATGTTCCGGTGTAATTCTTGTTTTCCTTGGAATTCCTAGGATTAAGGAAGGTTAAAGAATGAAGAGAAAAGTAGGATGTATTATATATGGATAATCAATGTTTCTGGAATTCTAACTTGCTCCTAGACCCTGGGCAGCAAACACTTGGCTCCTAAAGCACAACACCCACAGTTGAGCTCCAAGATCCTACACCAAACAAAACGTGGGCTCCAATAACTTTAATTGTTATTTGCTCACAAGATGTGAACACATGCTGGCAGTACCAGCATTTATGGCCAATTCTTTCATGTATCACAGAATAATTACTGATGTATCGCCTTGAAGTATTACAGACCTGCTGAAGATACACCCAGTGCTGATGGGTAGGGGTGGCACAGTGCCGTAGCTGGTGGAGCCGCTGCCTCATAGCACCAGAGACCTAGGTTTGATCGTGACCTTGGGTGCTTTCTGTGTGGAGATTGCATGTTCTCAATATGACTGCATGGGTTTCCTCTGGGTGCTCCGGTTTCCTCCCACATTCCAAAGACGTGCAGGTTTGTAGGTTAATTGGCTTCTGTAAATTGTCTTTAATGTGTAGGGTGTAAAAGTGGTCTAACATAGAACTGTTGTACAGGTGATCGGTGGTCGGTGTCCACTCAGTGGTCCGAAGGTTCTGTTTCCATGCAATGTCTCTAAACTAAGTTCCATGCTTAATATTTGACAAATTATTTCTGAGTTAGGAACGTGCACAACTTGGGAGAAAAACATACAAATGTGACGTCCCTATGAACCTGCTGCTATTGTTCTTTTAACTAATAAAAGGTCCCTGCTTTGGAAGATGCGGATGTGTCTCCAATGCATCTTGTTGATAGCAGACACTGGAACCAGAGTTTGCTGTGGTTGAGGGAGTTAATAGTTAAGGAGATGGATGAGGCATCTTATCACACAGGCTGCTTTTTCCTGGATTACAGTGAACCTCTATAATGTTATTGGTGCTGCAGTGATCCAGGTAAGCAGAGAACATGCAATGACAAGTTCATCTTCAAATTCTGTGACGTTTCAGGTCGAGACCTTTCTTCAGATGCGATAGGTGACGTTTCAATCTGAAGGAGGGGCCCAATCCAAAATATCGCCTATCCATGTCCTCCAGAGATGCTGCCTGTCCTCCTGAGTTACTCATTATCTGAGGAGTTGTAAATGAAGCCACATATTGTGCAATCTTAAGCAACCAGCCCAAACATTCATGTTTGCAATGGAGGGAAGGTCATTAATTTTTTAGATTTTAGAGATACAGTGCAGAAACAGGCCCTTCGGCCCACCGGGTCCGCGCCGCCCAGCGATCCCCGCACACTAACACTATCCTACACCCACTAGGGACAATTTTTACATTTGCCCAGCCAATTAACCTACATACCTGTACGTCTTTGGAGTGTGGGAGGAAACCGAAGATCTCGGAGAAAACCCACACAGGTCACGGGGAGAACGTACAAACTCCGTACAGACGGCGCCCGTAGTCAGCAACTCCCCTGAAGAACTCCTGTGATGATGCTCCATGGCTGTTGACAGCTAACTTTGTTATTGTATGATTCAAATTGTGGAATGTTTTTCTTCCCGATTATCACAGCCTTGAAAATTCTATATAGTTCTATAATATCATCCTTATCAAATGCTGTTTTGATGTCATTATCTTCGCACTAGGGTCGTAATGAAGTCAGAAACTGACTAAGCAATAACGAGCAGTAGATTGCCAAATAAGACTAATCTTATTGCTAAATAAGTGACATCTTTCTACTTTGTAGGTAGGTATCAGTGTTGTAGCTGTACTGGAATATCATCGCTGAGGGAGTGACATGTCCTCAAGACTACAGCCATGACCCTGCTGAAACATTCTGCTTTTATGGTGAAGGGTGTGCACTGCTCTCCCTGAATGGCGCATGAACTCAGTCCAATCTGCTGAAGATGCTGAGAAACTTCAGAGGAAAAACAGTTACGGGTTATGATGGATTCGAATACTAATATTAATACTACAGCTGCCTCAACGGACTTCACATATGCCCGGCTTTCAGAACTAAAATGTGTTCCAATTCTTTATGATTTAGCATGATTTTAAACCTTGCAACATAACAGAGGCCATTCTCAGTATGTGTGGTCTCACCTACCAATATAGTTATTGATGAGGATGGGGTCTCAACTGTTTTTCCCTCATGTTGGTTCCCTTACCTTCCACACACCCAATCTTGCAGCTATGTCTTTAAAAAACTCAGTAACACATAGAAACAGTGCAGCACAAGAACAGGCCCTTCAGCTCTCAATGTCTGTGCCAAACATGATGCGATGACCATCACATCCATTCCTAGAGTATATTTTCAGCCCACTGCCTGTGTGTTTAGGTTTGCAAAACCAACTATAATTGGACTTTCACACTGGCTGTTATGAGATGAGTCTCCATAGCCTTCAAGTACTTGAAAAGTACAGAGGACATCAGAACCTTAATTTAATTAGCCAACAAACTGTGCTGCAAGTCACAACTAAACAGAAAGAGAATCAAGTAATTTTTACTCCAAAATGCACATTGAACATGCACAAGGAAGTACACACCCTCCAGGAAAGAACTTACGTTCAAACACTCAAGAAACAACTTCATTCCATTGCAGTTTAGGAACATCTCGCAGTTGTCAGGAGTCTCATCTGTAATGTTCCACAGTGCACTCCATGAAAACTCCATTACTTGGTCACACTGCACAAAGAAAGAGAGAGATGTAAATGGGGCATGTTAGAAACATTTCACATTTTATGTTTTAGTTCACAAATGTTCAGAACATTGTTCCTATAATTCACTATTGGACAGAAGTGAAGAGAAAATTATTTCAAGCTGTCTCCGATAAAAATAGAAAACTCTGTGAACACAATGCTAATCACGTCCTGTATCTGGAAAGAGGAACAGAATCAACGTTCCACTGTTCTTGATGAAAGGTTGAACTATTTCCACCAATGTTACCCAACCTGCTTAGTGTTTCTGCTATTTTCTAATTGAGCAATTGACTCAGGGGTTGACCACCAAAAGCACAAAAACACATTGGATACTGTTATATGTGTCTTAAATTTCTCCTAAATTTTTGATTGAGGTCCATTTCAGAATGAAAGTGAGCTTGAAATGTAACACATGTGGGAGGTGGATAACAGCTGAAGTCCACTCTCTCTTCAATCAATTTTTGCCTAGGTTTGCAATTTCCGGAAGGAATCCAAATATTTGTGGTCATGTTTTTTTCTGTTCTTATTGGTGCCAAGCTGTCATGATCGGCTGCATCATTTGAACTTTATCAGCCACTGTTATGCAGAATGGGTAATGAACCAGTTATATTTGTCAGACTTGCAACAGAACTGGCTGGCACCTTGATCCACAAGCTCACCCATTGCCACTATCTATAGTTTAAGGTAAAAAACACCTAACTGAGAGTAACAAACTGCAGTGCCCACCGAAGCATAGGTTAATTTCCAGCATTCTCCCGAGATGAGGAGAAACCACTGAGGAGAAAAATCAGTGCTTTCTTCTTGGCTCAATGGGCAGCACCTTCATGTCCAAGTTAGAAGCTTGAGTGTTTAAGTTTCATTCTGATAATGAAAGTATCAGAGTATGTTGTAAAATTTAACACATGGTCAATTTTTACTGCAGAAGTACTGTGTTGAACCTTATAGTCGGTGAGTAATTATAATGAGGTGGATGATACCGATTGCAGACATTGGATTTTGTCTCTGGAACTGTTGCGCTAAAATGCTGAGAACTATGCTCTGCACTCTATCTTTCCCTTTGCTCTACCTATTGTACTTGAGTTTGGCTTGATTGTATTATCTGTGATATTATCAGATTTGATTGGATAGCATGCAAAACAAAGCTTTTCACCGTACCTCGGTAAACGTGGCAATAATAAATCTTAACCTAAAGGTTTTATGATACCATGCAGACTAACAATATTTAAACAAATGCAAGTTTTTCCTTGAACTTACCACTTTGTCTGTCAGTTTCTTTTGAATCAATTTCAACATTGTCTGAAACATGGATTAAAATAGGTCAGAAACATAGTTCACAAGGTCAAATGTAAAACATATTTGAACATTTGGTATTCTTTCTGCTTTCTAATTAAAGCATATATTTTCGAGATCTTCTGAATTCAAATTAACCATCACTCCAGTTCAAACATCCCAAACTATTCAACTCTGTGACCATTGGGAGTACCAAAGCATTAAATGCACAAGTAGCTTATATTCCATGGAAGTGTGACATAATGGTACATTCCAAGTTGTACTCTGCTTTTATTTAATCTACAAAACACAACATCACCACAACAAGTTGTATCTGACCCAAAGTGCTTTAACCCAAATTAATTTCAAAAGTTGATTCTTAATGGACTGCAAGTAAAGAGAAATTAATTTTTTTGCCTTCTGCCAAACAAATGCACAAAAAAAAAAGATGTTTGCAGTGAAGAAATCGGTGATTTCTTCACCTATTTCTTCACTGCAAACATTTTTTTTTTGTACATTTGTTTGGCAGAAGGCAAAAAAAATCATAACTCTTTACTTGCAGTCCATTAAGAATCAACTTTTGAAATTAATTTGGGTTAAAGCACTTTGGGTCAGATACAACTTGTTGTGGTGATGTTGTGTTTTGTAGATTAAATAAAAGCAGAGTACAACTGGGAATGTACCATTATGTCACATTTCTATCCACCAACCTCCCCACCCTATCATTCTCCACCAGCATAGTTAAAACTAAGTTACAATCACAATGACACAACTGTTTAGTGCTTCTCCCAATCCTCATTCTCACCATACTTACCGTGACAAAGCCCATTTTGCCTACAGCTTCCTTGTGGTCGTTGTCAACTTGGCAGACCAGTGCATTGCAAAGGTGTACCGCTATTCGCTGAATAGATTCATCCTGCCGTGTCTGATTGAGGATGCCGAGGAGCAGCTCATTCACCCGCCGGTACTGAAATTCCAGCTCCTCTGGAATACTGAAGTTACAGAGCGTCAGGCAGCAATTCCGTTGTACCTACAAAGCCAGGGTGGAGCCACAAGATGGAGTTAGGCAAATGAGTGCCACGAAGCTCACCGTAAAAATTAACAGCACGAAAATGCTAGTTTTAGAATCAGAGTCAGCATCAGACGGCGCTGAAACAGGGTCTTTGGCCGAACTTGTTCATGCCGACCAAGTAGCCCCAACTAAGCTAGTCCCATTTGCCTGTGTTTAGCCCATATCCCTCTAAACCTTTCCACGTACCTTTTAAATATCGTGTTATCTGCCTCAACTACCTCCTCTGGCAGCTGGTTCCATATACCCACCAGTCTCTGGGTGAATTTTGTAGGAGCAAAGGTCAGGGGTGAGGATTGGAGGGAGAGTGATACCAAACAAAAAAAGCCTGGCTTTACAAGACTGGGGAATCAGGGGCGAGAAAGAAATTTGGAGGAACGAGAAGGTGCACAGGGAGCTCCCACAAGAATAGCCAGAATTCAGTCATTAATCTACAGTACTGTATATCGCGTTTTGTATAAATCCTCAGAGACTAACTCAACTGAGTATGTATTTATATTGAAGGGAATTGTAATATCTGGTGTGCATAATGCAGAGCTCAAGTCTCACACAGTTTACAGACGTGTATAGGTGTTGAATTAAAGGTATATTTCATACCGTCACCTCGTGGTAGGACTCCATACCATTCAGCACCACCTGAATAACCTGGCGACGGAGCTTAATGCTCTGTTCTTGCCGGTAGTCAGAGCCAGTCAGGTAGAAGAGTGCTGCACTGCCCGTCACCTGAACACTTTTGTCAAATTTGTGATACTTCAGTGCAGAGATTACCAGCTGCAAAAAGAGAAAAGATTTTCAAAACATTCTCCTTCTACCTATTTTATTACTAGCTTTGTAGTCAGTACATCTCTTAATGATGCTTTCCACATATAATTATCCCTTCATGTTTTTAAATGGAGATTCACACTCCCACCATTTGCTTGAACATCTTTAGGGTTCATGGAGGAATCACCTAGCATTTTTCCTTAATTGGTACAAGGTTTTATCCTGTCTCTTTCAGGGAGATGGTCAGACTGTAGTGTGGGTGGTTAGGGATATTGCTGCATGCCTTAGATTTCCCTCTATCACACAGAAAGTTAAAAGCTAAATTCAATATCATCTAATCACTGCCTCCTAATTTATCTTGCTATATCTTACTGAGAAAGTACTGCGCTCCTGGAGGTGGCATCTGTCAGATGAGACATTGCACAGAGGCAGTTTCCCCGCAGAGGAAAATGGTTCATGTAAAGACATAACTAATATACCAAACATGATTGCATTCAGAATCTAAAGGAGGTAATATTTGGGCAAAATGCTGGAGGTCTGTAAAGCTGTAAAATCAATCAGACTAATTTATTTTAGGCATATTGCCCCTGGAGCAAAATAAAACATCAAAAATTTGACTAAGCACCATGCCGATCTTCCAGAGGCAAGCAACGATTTCTTTACAGTCAATCGTTTTAAAATTGTCACCTTCCATTTCATGCACTCTTCCTTACTTTTGACTTTTGAACCTTACCCGTAGGGCACGCAATTGCTGGTCACACTGTTCAATACGTGCGATATCAAAGAGATGATTTATTGCACGTGAAGCAATCTCTGGTCGATATTCTGTATAAGCTTCAATAGCATTCAGGATTTGATCCTCATTCGCTTCCCCGGTTATCTAGTAACAGTAGCAGAACTGTAACACAATCTGCACATCAATTGTATGAAAAAATTCAAATGGTGCTCCAGGCTCCACTATGCTTATCATTGAATGTAAGCAATTACAGCTGGTCATTTATACACACATTGGCCTACAAACACACATGTGTACACACCCCTAAACAAGCATCTTAACTGATGTTAGAAAGAGCAACTGAGGAATGGCAGCCTCACTCACCTTATAAGCAGGAATATGAGTTAGATTGCACAGAGTGGTGTCAAACAATCCCAGGAACTGAAACGACCTATTCAGTGCACGGAATGGTTCAATGCTGCTCTTTTGTGGCTCATTACTGAACACATAAAGTAAATAAGATAAATTAGTGTGAAAACTGGCACAGATTTATTACGTTTCTGAGAAACTTTATATACATTGAAAAGCTTTTTTTTTCCCTTCACCATTACCAGCTGATCTTTCACTTTTTAGGTCCTTATTCCTGGAATTCTCTCTTCAAATCTTTTAACAGTTTCGTCATTTACAATGCACCTCAAACTTACGTCTTTAATTAAGTGGTCAGGCACTTGGCTCACTCTCAATTTTCACCTAATATGGATATTCTCTTGTAAAGCACCATGAGATGTTTTAAATAATAGATGTTCTATGTATTGTTTTAAAGTGCAGAGTGACGAATGGCTAATTAGATGGTTTTATTTATGAAACTGATTGCTGGCGAGGATCTTGTGAGAACATTCCTGCTCTTTTCCAGTGCCTCCATTCAATCTTCAACTTTCTCAATAACAGCAACAGGACATGAAACCTTACATCAACCTCTGATCCAAAGGACTGTCTTGGCACTCAATAGAGTAGCATCAAACTCAGGACTTTCTGACTCAGAGATGGGAATCTCTGATCTCTGGATCAGTCTGAAGAAGGGTCTCGACCCGAAACGTCACCCATTCCTTCTCTCCAGAGATGCTGCCTGACCTGCTGAGTTACTCCAGTATTTTGTGATACCCTCGATTTGTACCAGCATCTGCAGTTATTTTCCTACACAATCTCTGTACATGTAATACGACTCTGGTCATTATGCAAAGGGCAGGAAGTTCACAGAATGTTCTGTGCCAAGCAGATTAACCAAATTAACAGCATTGAAACAGGCACTTTTGCCTAATGCTGATCAAGATGCCCCATCTAGGCTAGACCCATTTGCCTGTGTTTTGCCCATATCCCTCTAAACCTTTCAGATCTATCTTTCTATCTAAGGGTCTTTTAAATGATGTTATCGTACCTTCTTTCAACTACCTCTTCTGGCAGCTTGTTCTATATACCCACCTAAGTGAAATGTTTGTATAATTTGTTTACATTGGCTACTGCTTACATTACATACCAATGATTGCTCTTCAGAACTAGTTGGCTGTGAGAGATAAGGTGAAATATAAATCAAAGTTGCATGATTTTATCTGAGTTTTCTTGCCAGGTGACATATCTATGGTTAATAAAGAAACTTTGGCTTTTGTGATTAAGCCTCAGGTCTCACCTTGCAGGGCCCAAGGCCTCATCGTGACTTGAGATTGCAGAATTATCCAGCATCAGGTGTCCGGAGATGTCTAACGAGACAAGGTTTTTAAGGTTCTGCACAAAGGCAGTGAGGACTTTCCGAGTCAGCTTGAATTTGTAAAAACTGGAAGTTCTGTCACGAGAAATGTCTAAGTGTCTGTAGAAGAAATTGAAGCAAGATATTTGAGATGAATGCATTGAATGACTCATCAATAACAATAACTTACTCTCTGCCTATCACTCCAGCTTTGTAGTATCTGACTGAGACAGTTAACAGTTTAGTTTATTGTCACGTGTACCGAGGTACAGTGACAAGCTTTTGTTGCATGTCATCCAGTCAGCAGAAAGATAATATGTGATTACAATCGAGCTATTTACAGTGTATAGAAACACGATAAAGGAATTACGTTTAGTGCCAGATAAAGCCAGCAAAGTCTGATCAAGGATAGTCCGAGGGTCAACAATGAGGTAGATAGTAGTTCAGCACTGCTCTTTGGCTGTGGTAGGATGATTCAGTTGCCTGATAACAGTTGGGAAGAAACTGTTCCAGAATCTGGAGGCACACGTTTTCACACTTCTATACCTTTTGCTTGATGGGAGAGGGAAGAAGAAGGAGAGGCCAGGGTGCGACTTGTCCTTGATTATGCTGTTGGGCTTGCCGACGCAGCGATGTAAAAATTGAGTCAATGGAAGGGAGGTTGGTTTGTGTGTTAGTCTGGGCTGCGTCCACAATTCGCTGCAATTGAGACATGTAGAACATAATGATTCCAGGTCAGATTTCTGATCTGTGTTGACCATGCTTCATTTGCCAAGAGTAATCCAGAAACTCCTTCCCTTGGCTTGCCCATACCAACTCATGCAAGTTCAAAGGCAAGTTCGACCTGACCCTAATGATAATCCTATGGAGGCAAAAGTGGACAAATTAGAATGGCCAATGACTCTCCTTCAGGATTTAGGCTCCTTGTATACCCCTCTGGAGGATCAGTGCATATCATTCACTCTACTTTTTCCTTATGAACGGGCAAAGCATGGGTCCACCTTGCAATGAAGAAAAAAACAATGAGCCCTTGGTGAAGTTCATTTCTCCTAGATTTGCTTACGGAGGCAAAAAATGGATACTTTCGTTAAATTAATTCTGACCTAAAGGCATTAAAGATATTGGTGAAGGCCATAGACCTTAATTGCAGGACAGGTGCTGGACAAGGGTTATGGAGACAGAGTGAGACAATGGAGAGATAATGAAAATAAGAAAGAAATCCTTACACTTGAGGAATTATTAAATATTGAATGTGTGCCAATTAAGTTGTGGAATTCTGGTACTATTGTCATTGGCACCAAATTAATATCTGGTAATGGGTCAAGTGCAAGTTTTTCTTGCTTCCTGTCAAGCTTTTGGTCACCTTTTCTACTGATAAACCCCTATATGACTAGAACACCAGATGGAATGGTATCTGGCTTTCTGGGTGGCAATACCCACTCTTCCCTTCACATAATAGGCCCTGGTTCATGGTTCCCAGTGCTCCCTCGAAACTCACCTGGTTTTGTTTCCTGCAATCCCTAGAAACTTCCCACGCTTCCTTTTAATTAACTTACTGGGTTCGTGAGACAATTTATTATTTTCATCTAGAAAAAAACAGTGAATTGAACAATTTGAAGAATTAACAGGGATAACATCCAATATTCTGTTAATCCAGTTACCAGCAAAATTCTAGGCATGCTGGAGTTTTATTGTACTTCATGAGGCCTGGTAACAATTATTGTCCACTATTTATCATAGTAAGTGTTAGGAATGTTGGACTGCATTAAAGGAGCTATTAAATTACGTTCCACTGTGACTGAGACACAGGGAATGCAACAATTAAGTTCGGAAGGTTTGAAGAAGGGTCCCAACTTGAAATGTCACCCATCCTTTTTCTCCAGAGATGCTGACTGACCCGCTGAGTTATTCCAGCACTTTGTTTCTATCTTCGGTATACACCAGCATCAGTAGTTCCTTTCTACACAATAAGTTCAAAACTTTGGGCCACCGACCTAGAAAAAAATAGGTTCCTCTACCTGAGTTTAGTGAGCTGCAGGAGGACCCAGATGTGCTCCTCAGAGAGGTCCATGTTGTACAGCACTAATGACCCAAGCCGCTTCTGCCACTGCAGCAAAAACTGGATGTCATTCAGTTGGATCCCAGATAGGTCGAGTGAGGTCAGAGTAGTCAGTGGCCGCAGGAGTCGGTCTACGTTTACTCCATCAGTTAGATGACCCAGATTGAGAAAGCACAGCCTGTGGAAGCCAGTGAAGGAGAAGTCCTTAACGAGAACCTGCCGTGAGGGGTTCACCATGCTGTTGTTGTCCCCTTCGCAGCCGCCAGGATTCTCCTCTTCATAAAAAATGTTATCGCACCCAAACAGGCTGAGTGAAACCAGCGTGCTGCGGAAGTTATTCAGAGTCTGTAGGCTTTTGGCAGAGAGTCTGTCGCAGTTCACAAGGCGAAGCTCAACGAGATCCTGAAGAACATAGCAAAGCTAAATATTACTGGAAGAAGAGTCAGCGAGGAGATTACCAAACAAAAGCGTGAGCTGCAACTTTACATTCTGCAATTTGCAAGCAAAAAACAGTAATCTCGTAAAAAAAAAAGAAATGTTGGAAGAACTCAGGGGGTCACGAAGCGTCTATGGAGGGAAATAGACAGACGGCATTGCGGGTTTGGACCCTTCTTCAGATATCGTCTATCCATTTCCCTGCCTGCTGCCTGTCCTGCAGAATTCCAACAATAGTTATTTTTTTACTCAAGGTTCCAGCATCTGCATTATCTTCAAAGTTATATTTTTTAAAAACATGGACTAACGGTCCAGAAGCCTGAAACAGGCACCGTGAAGTCTAGGCTATTAGTCCAGAGTGTTCAAATGCTGCTGTAATACTCTGAGGATTAAAAATATTGCTCAAGGATAAATATCTTATAGCAGCAAAAGTGACTATGAGACTGTCTGATTGTAAAAATGATTTCCCTGAGGAAAGGATACCTGCTGCCATACTCATTCTAGACCCATTCTCTTCCACATCCACAACATAGTTGACTCTGAACTGTCCTTGAATCTTGCAAAACTCAATACTGGGGCAAAAAGTATAGGAAATAAATTGTGGCCTTGGCAGGGACTTCCATATCGTACAATGAATAACATTAAAAGAAAACTAACCCCTAAGCTCCTAAAAGAACCCCTAATTAGTTTGATTAATACAGTTTCCAGCATATCTATTGTTCAGTTTAGTTTAAAGATACAGCATTGAAACAGCCCTTTGGCTCATCGATGCCATGCTGCGGATCACTCATTCACACTAGTTCAATGTTATTTCTCATTCACTCCCTACACACTGGGGACAATTTTGCAGAGGCCAATTAGCTACAAACCCTTCGTGTCTTTGGGATGTGGGAGGGAGCTGGAGCATCCCGAAGAAACCCAAGTGGTCACAGAGAGAAAGTGTAAACTCCACACAGATAGCACCCGATGTCAGGATAGAACCTGGCTCTCTGGCGCTGTGAGGCAGCAGCTCTGCCAGCTAAGCCACTTTGCCACACTGTGCCGTTCTATTGTCTCTTGCCTTTTTCAGAATGTTTCAGTTTTCCATATGGTTTTACACACTGCAAAAGTGGTATGCACAGAATTTTCTTAGAAGCTCATACCTACCTCAACCATTTTCAAAACTATATTTGTTCATTAGCAAAATATTAATGGCAGCAGTAAAGAAATTGGAGTAAAGATTTACAAGGATATGACCAGAATGTAGAAGTTGCAATTATTACAGAGTATGGAAATTCAGGCGTTTTTCTCTGGAAGAAAACAAGGACGAATTAAAAATATAACATTACTCATACCTGTTTGGAAAATGCCACCAGGTCCTCATCATGAATGATATCCTCATGAATCCCCCTCAGGTGTACATGAGTCAGGCGGGTGCTCCGATGGTCTGAGAACAAGCTAAAGAAACTCAAGTGTCCTGGGAAGCTGTTGTCTGTGTTCACTAGCTCCATGTACCTAGAGGAAGCATAGGAGACAGGGTGAGCCTTTTTAAACCAACTCGAGTTCAGAACTGGAAAGAATTATTCAAATGAGGGGGTCAGGAAAACATGAAAATAAAATTTTCTTGGAACGTCACCATATTTGGTTACAAAATGCAAATTGCCAATATATTTTGCTTCACTTCCAACCCATCAGTCTTTCAGCATCTCACTCAAACAAGCCTTCAATCCTCTAAACTGAAATTTACACAGCCCAACCTTATTCTTTAGCTTTTCTAACATATTCTTATCTATTTTCCTGTTAAATCTACCTGTGATTTTTGCCTCAACTATTCCATCTAACAGTAAGATCCATAGTTTCATTATTTTCTTACTGATTGCCTTCTGCTCAAATTTTTGTTTAGATATACGGTATTAGTGACCTATGCCAATTAGCAATAAAATACAGAAGCATTTTTGTAACATAGTTTTAAAAATCTGGAGCTCTCTGTATCTAAAAACTCTACAAGTATCCAAGGTTAGATAAAGCTCTTGAGGATGAGACCAATAGAATGTGTGGGTAGATACATCAAGAAACCTGGAGCAAAGATGTGAAAATTGGGTTGAGATGAAGATCACACAAGGTAGATCAGGCTTGAAGGGCTGAATTGTCTCTTCTGCATGCTAGATGGGCTGATTGGACCTTACCGCCCATAATTACCTTGGTCACTCTTGATAACTTCCTGTTGAATCATTCCCAGTTTCTGAAACCACATAAACCTTGGGCCACTCAATCTTGTTCTGCCATCCAACCAGGTCTTGGCCAATCTGCACCTTAACTTCATCCAACTTTCGTGGTTCCTTACCCATTTAATATCCTTGTCCAACAAGAATCAATTTCAGTTTTTGAAATTATCATCTCACTAGCAGTCGTAAAATCTTTTCAGGAGAGTTAATAAAAAAACATTTATACAATGCCTTTTGTGATCATGGGACATTCCTAAATGCTTTTGTAGATAAATAAAAATTTCAAGTGTTACTGCTTTGTAATATAGGAAATTGGTGACCAATTTGGACAGAGCAACGCAACAGCATTCCAGATCTTCTCTACCCTAAGACATTGCCATCCTGACATCGCCATCCTGAATCATGGCTCTGCCTTCCTTCCCCTCCTTTCCAATTTCGTACACAGAACTCACATATTGACAAGATGGTTACAGATCTCACTGGGAAGGAAGATATCAGGGTGCAGTCTCAGCGTCTCATTGTCTTGCATGTAGCACAGAGTTCCCTCGAGGTTCCACAAGCAATATTTGGTACAAAGAGTCATCAGTGATTCAGGGCTGTACGAAGCCATGTCTGAGAGCACCCTGCACCTCTTTCACAGCCAGCGAGCGGAGCAATGGTGACTGAACCTACACAGACATCGGGAGAAAGCTGTGGAAGATGAAAGCAAAATGCAAATCAGTCTCAGTTCCAAGCATTGCTTTTTTACTATTTAAATCTAATGAAAATTTTACAGTACAGAACTTTATTGTCATTCGGTACAAGTACCGAACGAAATTACAGCAGTCACAAAAACACAACAAAAAAAAAGAAAAAATTACACAGGACACACGACCCAAAGACAAACATCCATCACAGTGAGTCCAAACACCCCCTCACTGTGATGGAAGGCAACAAAACTTCCACTCTCTTCCCCCCACGCCTATGGACAGGCAGCTCGACCCCTAACGAGGCGACCGACTCAAAGTTGGAATAACTTCAACCAATTATAGAGTCATAGAGTTGTACAACACAAAAATAGCCCCTTTGGCCCATCACGTCCATGCTGACCGAGCTTAGTTACATTTAGTTTAGTTTATTGTCACGTTTATCGAGGTACAGTGAAAAGCTTTTGTTGCATGCTAACCAGTCAGCGGAAAGACAATACATGATTACAAACAAGCCATCCGTAGTGTACAGATACATGATACAGGGAATAACGTAAAATGCAAAATAAAGTCCAGTAAAGAGTTGCAGAATTGATTTGGTCGCACTTGCCTGTGCCTGGCCCGTATCCCTCCAACCCTTTTCTTTCCATGTACCTGTGCAAGTTTAAACATTGTAACTGTGCACCCCTCAATCATTCCTCTGGTAGCTTGTTCTCTATACCCACCACGTGTGAAAGAGGTGCCCCTCAGGTCCCTTGTAAAACTGTTCCCATTCACTTTAAACTTCATTGAGCTATAATGGCAAAATGTAGTTTCAGGTACCAGGCTACAAAGCAAAACTGTAAATCGTCCAACAACACAATCGACATCAAGAGATTGCTGGAGCCTTGAGCAACACACAAGATGCTGTAGGAACTCATTGTTAGGCAGCATCTGTGGAGGGAAATGGTAGAGGAAGTCTAAAGAAGGGTCCCAACTCAAAATATCATCTGTCCATTTCCATCCACAGATGCTGCCTGACCTGCTGAGTTCCTCCAGTAGCTTGTCTGTTAACTCAACAGATAAACTGAAGTTCTGGGAAATACTGTCAGCCACACTGGATTTGTTCTCCTTATACAAGAGAAGATTAGGCACAATCAAACAGAATTATTCAAAGATATGAAGTGATTAAATGAAATAAATATTGTCCTGTCACAGATCTTACCTGCCCTTCAAACTCTATACATTTATAGATAATAGACAATAGACCATAGGTGCAGGAGGAGGCCATTCGGCCCTTTGAGCTAGCACCGACATTCAATGTGATCATGGCTGATCATTCTCAATCAGTACCCCGTTCCTGCCTTCTCCCCATACCCCCTATCCTTAAGAGCTCTATCTAGCTCTCTTGAATGCATTCAGAGAATTGGCCTCCACTGACAGGTAAAACCTCCCAACAACATAGCACTCTCAATGCTGCATTTGGAGTGTTAGCCAGAACTGTGTGTTCAAGTCCCAAATGTGTCCATAATCTTCTCGTTCAGAGTTGAACCCACTGAAATGATTGTTTTGAAATACTTCTTTATGCAACCAACCACAGGACAGGATTCTACATTGAATTCTATCATTCAAGACACAGATTTCAGGCTCCGATTAATTATTTACACAACTAATCATGAACAGGCCAGCCCCCATTCAAGGTCTCAGCCTGAAACATTGAATATCCCTTTGCCTCCTCAGATGCTGCTTGACCTCCAACAGCTTGTATTTTTGCTCCAGATTCCAGCATTTGCCGACTCTGGACCCAAACAAAAATTAGATTGGGGTGGTGAGCAATCAATTGTAAGGAAAGAGGGTTTGGTAGTCAACCAAATTTACTCAATACCTTGACCAATGCAATCAAGCATTCCAAATGTCTTCTTCACCATTCTGTCCACCTTGTATCGCCATCATAACCTAGGATGTCATCACCAATACAGCAAACCACTCAGCATCTCACTTCCGCCACGATGATCCATAAGCCAAACAGATCCGCCTCCCTGCTACAATCCCACACCTGATGCCAAACCCTCCCTTGCCCTGACCTTCCCCTCCCCTCCCCGATTCCCTCTCCAGTGACTCGCCCTCTCCTGCCCCAACTCCTCCCTCGACTTTCATTGACTACACTGCGTCCTGCATTAACATCTCACTCTCCCTTCGCTGGATCCGCCTCCCAAACTCCCCACTCTCCTATCGCCCCCATCCACCTTTCCCTCTCACTTTTCCCCATTTCCTCTCCGCCTCCTTTCTCCCTCCCTCCCTCTCTCTCCCTCAACCCCCTTCATCCCTTCCTACGCTCTCCCTTTCCCTCCCCCTCCCACCACCATCGTCCCCTCCTCCGAGCCTCTCCCTCCGGTCCCCACACTCGTTGACAGCCTCCCTCCCTCTCCACTCTCAGGCCCCGCTCCGATCACCATCCCTCCCCCCGGCTGATGTTGTCATGCTGCCGGCGTCCTGGTTCCCACCACCCACTACCTCCCACCCTCCGGGCCCGTCACCACCTCACCCACCTGCGGCTCCTCCTCCTCCGCCTGTTTTCTTAATGTTATTTGTTATTAAATCGTCTTCTTTTCAAACGGGACTCGCCGCACCGCTCTCAGCAAACTCCAGCTCCACCTCCGGGTTACCGGAGCCAGTCTGTCAATGGCCAGCCGCTTCCGGGGTCAGCTCGGTCCGTCTCTCCGCCAGGTCCCGGGGACAAAACTTTGTAGGTTAATTGGCTTGGTAAATGTTTTTGTTTTAAATTGTCCCTAGTGGGTGGAAGATAGTGTTAAAAATTGTCCCTAGTGGGGTAGGTTAGTGTTAAAACATTGTCCACAGTGGGGTAGGATAGTGTTAAAAATTGTCCACAGTGGGTGGAGGGTAGTGTTAAAAATTGCCCCTAGTGGGTCGTAGGATAGTGTTAAAAATTGTCCCTAGTGGGTGTAGGATAGTGTTAAAAATTGTCCCTAGTGGGTGTAGGTTAGTGTTAAAAATTGTCCACAGTGAGTGTAGGATAGTGTTAAAAATTGTCCACAGTGGGTGTAGGATAGTGTTAAAAATTGTCCACAGTGGTAGGATACTTCCAGTATAGTCCCTGGTGGACTCTTCGGAAGTGATGACCACAAGAATCAAGAAAAACACTGGTGGTGCCACAGCAGCTCCTGCGCCTCTGTCTTAGTAATACCTCCAGTCCTCTAATATTACGGCTCATTCTGTCATTTCTTCCGTTTCTGTGAGTGAAACGGGGAGTAAGATTTTACTTTATCGAAATATTGCTGCTTTAGTTTCGTTTTTGAATACATCTACGTAAATGTATAATTTTAAAAAGACAAATCGACTGTCCCTCGGTGGTAAGAAATAATTAATTTGGCCGCTATTGCACTTGTCGGACATAATATTGACGGCACCGGTTTCCGGGCGGTGGAGAAATAGGAAGTCAACATGTCGACTCTGTACAAGAACAGGTGAGGAGCTGGGAATGGTTCAGGTCCGGGGTCCCGTGAATGACGGGTCTTTTGGTAAACGGGATCGGGGTTTGGTGGTTCTCTGCGAGCAGCCCTAGATGAAAGACTAGATGAAATGTGAAGAATTATCCAGGGTTAGAGGGAAGAGACAAACTCTGGATACCTGGAGGTCCTCAGCTCAGGCCAAACCCTGTTTAGACAACTGTGTTTTCTTTCAGCAGAGTCAATAGCTAGAACCAACGTAATTACTTATTTAAGCCCCGCATCTCCACCTCCGTGCCTCTGACAGGTGTCTGAAACCATAGGGGTGCCCCTCCTCCGCCCCAGGGCCTATTTAAAAAAAAAATAGTTGGGACATCTTGGAAGAAATTGATAATGTTTAGTATTGTGGAACTTGAAACGTTGGCCTTCTGTCACCTAAAATCATTTAAAATGTTTGCCTCTACTACAGGTGCTGACTATTTTGATTTTTAGATTTCCAGCTTGTGGATATTTTGCATTATCTTTGGTTTGTAGCTGATCAACTTTTTCAATTTTTTGGACATTTGTAAAATGTGAAAGATGGGATGCTGAAGTGGCTGACTTTCAATACAGCAGATGGAATGTTTTCAACAACAAAAAAATGCGCACAGTCCTACTGCTCCATGCTGGTGCTTATGTTTCATGTAGGCCATATCTCACCCGCTAATCAGCCTAACATTGTACTCATTCTTTCCTCATTTGTGTTTATCAAGCCACCCTTTAATGCATCTCTGCTACTCAGTGCAAATACTACTTATATTATGGACTGTTCAATTTGTTTTGGTTAACAAAGTTTCTCCAGATATATTGACTATTGATTAAAGTCTCTAGATTTGCACTCTCCACAAATTGTAATATCTTCCCTGTGACCAAACTATTGGACCCGTTCACAATCTTAAAGACCTCATAGGGCTGCAATGAGATAGATTGGGAATTCATTGAGTAGACAAGAAGTCTGTTTAGAATCTGATAGGAGCTGTTCTTGAATTTGGTTGCATGTGTTTTCAAGTTTTTGTATCTTCAGCCTGATGGGAGAGGGGAGAAGAGAGAATGACGGGGATGTAAGTGGTTCTTGATTATGGTGGCTGCTTTCTTGAGGCCTGAGGCAGTGCAAAGTATAGATAGAGTTTTGGGGGAGGGGGTGGAGGCTACTTTGTGTGAACTACATTCACAATTCTACAATTTTTTACAGACTTGGGCAAAGCAATTGCCATACCAAGTTGTGGTGCATCCAGATAGGATGCTTTTTAGGGTACATAAGTAGAAATTGGTAAGAGTCATTGGAGACGTGCTGAATTTCTTTAGCCTTCTGAGGCATTGATGTGCTTTCTTGGATGTAGCTTCATTATGGTTGTACCAGGGCAAATTGTTGGTGACATTTCCACCTACTAACTTGAGCCTTTCTTATCTCCACTTCAGATACACCCCACTTGCTGAAGTTGATGACCAACACGTTTGTTTTGCTAGCATCGAGAGAGAGAGGCTGTTGTTTTGACACCGTGCTACTCAGCTTGCTATTTCCTTCATGTAGTCTAACTTATCATTGTTTAAGATCTAGCCCAATGGGTGGTGTCAACTGCATACTTGCAAATGGTGCTAGAGTAGATTTTGACCAACTTACTGGTTTTGGCAGTGTTGTCATTTATATTTTGAGCATTTTTTCCAGTGTCTCAATATTTTTGAGATGCAATGATCAATGTGTACACACTACTCTTACTTTAATATGAGCTCTCTCATTTTCATTTCTGGTTTATTGGCATGGCTCACTACTCTTGTACATCAATACTCAGAAGTCCTTATACATTTTTACCCAATTAAATACTTCAATAAATTTCAATTCCACTTGGATACCTTAGGATTGCCAATGGCAATGTATGTATGATATGTATGATAAATTGTTCACATAATTTTGGAGTCAAGGCAGAGTCTTACTTGCAACAGATCAGTAAACATAGTACTCAATAGACATCAAAAAGATGTTGAATAAAAAATTATGTAGTGCAAAGACAAAAACATTGTCCCAAGTCCATCATGTAACCAAGGCAATTTGTAGTTTGGGATTTGGTTGGAGTTTGTCATGTTCAATACCAGATGCTGTTGGGAAGAAGTGGGAAGAAGCTGCTCCTGGAGATTTTTGTTTTCAGGCTCCTATGCCTTCCTGATGGCAAGAGTGAAATGAGAACGTGGCCAGGGTGGTGTGGGTTCTTAATGATGCTGGCTGCTTTTTGATGTAACGCCTCCTGTAGATACCTTAGATGGTGGGGAGGTCAGTCGCCATGATGGACTGAGCAGTGTTTACCATTTTTTTGCAATCTCCTTCATTCCTGGGCATTTGAGTTGCCGAACTAGGCTGTGTTGTAGGCAATATACATATACGGTACACCTGTAGAAGTTTAAAAGAATATTTGTTGACATACCGACTCTCCTCATTATTTTAAGGAAGTAGAGGCATTGGTGGGCTTTCTTTAAGATTGAATCAATGTGCTGCATCTAGGATAGATCTTCAGAGATATGTGCGCCCAGGAACTTGAAGCTGGTGGCTCTCTCCACTGCTGACCCATTGATAAAGACAGGTTTGTGGATCCTCAGTTTTCCTCTTCTAAAGTCAACAATCAGTTCTTTGGCTTTGCTGACGTTGAGAGTGAGGTTGGTGTTCTGGCACCATTCAGTCAGACAATCGATCTCCCTCCTATACTCTGACTCATCATAATCCATAATCCATCCAACGACAGTGGAGTTGGAACTGTGTCTGCCTGCACATTCATGGGTATGGACCAGGGGCTGAGCACACAGCCTGAGGTGCACCTTCCTCCTGCCAATTCATACCGATTGTGTTCTGTTGATGAAGTCGAGGATCCAGTTACAAAGTGAAGAACAGATACTCAGTTCCCTGAGCTTGGTGACAAGTTTGGAAGGGAATTACTGCAAAACTAATAACCTGGTACCCTTTGGACTTTGGTGCCAGACTGGCTGATTTTCTGGATTATTGTATATTATCCCTATTAGTTCTCTGGTGCACTTTAAATTGTCTTGCTATAGATGTTATGCAGCCGTAAAATAATTAGCATACAATAGTATCATTTTGTTTCTAGTAAACATGGTGAGATAAAAGTATTGAAAACAGAACCTATTTGAATCAGATGTTGAATCATCGAGATTTCCAAACAATCACGGTGGATTATTGGTGTTTTATCGTAATTATCTTAAACTAAAAACAAACACTACATTTTATAGGTAACCATTAAATTTATAAAGTACGAAAACATGGTCTTGGAGTTGTATCTCTTAATTGTGTGTCAATTTAGATTTGTCAAGATTTTATAAAACCACTATCGCTTTTGAATATAATGCATTTTATTAATATCTTTCTCCACTAGAAAACTTTCAATCTTGGTTTTATATTTTCCAATTGAGCTGCCACCCACATCTTCATATGCTTATTGGGGCACACTTTGACACAAGGCCAGGAGTGATGTTAGGAAACATAACCAAATGTTTCAACAGGTTTTATGAGGCAATGTAGAGAAAACTGGAGAGACAGATGAGTTTCAGGAGCTTGGGACCCAGGAAGACAAGGACAATTGTCAGTGGAGAAATGATAAATGATGGGGAGGCATAGTGTTGGAGTTGTTGCCTTACAGCATCAGAGACCTGGGTTCAATCCTGACTACGGGTGCTGTCTGTACGGAGTTTGTATGTTCGCCCTGTGACCGTGTGGGTTTCCTCTGGGTGCTCTGGTTTCCTATCACACTCCAAAGACGTACAGGTTTGTAGGTTAATTGGTTTCAGTTAAATTGTAAATTGCCCCAAGCGTGTGGGCTAGTGTTAGTGTATGGGGTGATCGTTGGTCGGCGCGGACTTGGTGGACCGAAGGGCCTGTTTCCACAATATGTTACAATTGAGTTTGCCAAGTGTCTGTGAGAATCTGAATGATGGGTGAAGCGACTTCTATTTTAGAAATAATATTTTGTGCATTAGGTTGTAGTTCACATTTTACTCCTTTTTAGGTGATGTTAAAATTAACATGTAGGTTTATTATTCTATGTGTACCAAAGTTCAGTGAAAGGCTAGAGAAGGACCATTCAGAAGCATGATAAGAATGGAAGACCAGCTCCACTCTTGCTCCCCCTCCCCCTAGTTGAGACAGAGACCCCCTCGTCCTTAACTTTCACCCCATCAGCTGTCGCATGCAACACAATCCTCCAACCTTTTCGCTGCCTCCAACGGGATCCCAACACTAGTCATATCTTCCCATCTCCACCCCTTTCCACCTTCTGCAGAGACTGTTCCCTCTGCAACTCCCTGGTTAACTCATTCCTTCCCACCGAAACCACCCCCCCCCCCCCCCCCAGGTACCTTCCCCTGCAACCACAAAAGATGCAACACCTGTCCCTTTACCTCCTCCCTCGACTCTGTCCAGGGACCCTGACAGTCCTTTCAGGTTAGGCAGAGGTTCACTTGCACCTCTTCCAACCTCATCTACTATATCCACTGTTCAAGATGTGGACACTTGTACATCGGCAAGACTAAACATAGATTGGGCGATCATATTGCTGAACAACTTTGCTCAGTCCCCCCCAAACCTACCTGATCTCCCGGTTGCTAAACACAATAATTCTCCTTCCCATTCCTATATAGGCCTTTCTGTCCTAGGTCTCCTCCATTGTCAGAGTGAGGCTAAACTCAAATTGGAGGAACAACATCTCATATTTTGCTTGGGCAGCTTACAGCCCAGTGATTCGAAAATTGATTTATCTAACTACAAGTAACCCTGGCATTCCCCCTCTCTCTCTCTCTATCCCTCCCGCACCCAAGTCACACCAGCTTCTCATTTTCACCCAACAAACAGCTAACAATGGCCTGTTTCCTTTATCATCGTTACCTTTTTGCATATCTTTCATTCATTGTTCTTTATCTTTCTACATCATCGTCTATATCTCTCGTTTTCCTTATCCCTAACCAGTCTGATGAAGGGTCTCGACCCAAAATGTTGCCCCTTTCCTCTCTCCAGAGATGCTGCCTGCCCGGTGAGTTACTCCAGCTTTTTGTGTCTATAAGAGTGGAAGAAATCTGTAATATCTGCTGAATGTCAATGGAAAATACATTTGATCGTCATGCTGTTATTGTTGATCTGTTTGAAAGGACCTTTACCTGTGGACTGATATTTTCTGTTGATAGGATTGAAGAATTCAGGATCGCTTTGAATGAACCAAAGATCAGCCTCACCAAACTGCGAGAACTCTGCTTCAGTGGTACGGTGCATCCTTTCAATATCAGATTCTGGAGAATGGGTGGCAAGATGCCTGCGAACATTTGTATCAGTCCTTAATTGAGAACTGTTTGATGTAGCGAGATGCTGGTTTGTGCTCCTGTATGGAAGTATTTTGTCTCTCGACAACTCAACAAAATCCAAAATCTAATCTCTCTATCCCTGTGATTAATAAATTGTAATGTTTAAAGATTGTGCTCTTACAGATTCATGTGACCCAAATACGTATTACTTACAACAATCTGCTTTCAATTTAATATCTCAAAATTAACCTAAAATATTGGCTTATTCACAATTAATAATATGGAGTAGTGTAATATAGTAAAAAGTTCATAATAGGTTGAAAGTACTGCAGAAAAGCAAGTGTGATGACACTAGACTGCAGATGTTGGAATCTTGAGCAAAACATAACACTGGAGGAACTCAGTGGGTCAGGAAGCATCAGTGGAGAAAATGGATAGACAACATTTCAGGTTGGGGCTCTTCAGTCTGAAGAAGGGGTCCCAACCCAAAATGTATTCTGTCCATTTACTCCACAGGTGTTGCCTGACCTGCTGAGGTCCTAAAACGCATGTAATGCTTATGTCCCACTTTGTTATTCTCGTGCATTATTCAGTATCCGTTTGGATTGTATTCTGAGGAGGAGAGCATTGGACAGAGGTAGCTGGTTGAATGGCCAAACAAGTGTCAGATGAAATTTAATACTGAGGAATGTACCTCAGTTAGTACTCGGAATGAATGCATGAGTGGAATTGGCAGCGGAAGGTGTCATTAAAGTACTATATATGGTTAATTGTTACTGATCACGCTGCTCTGCTGGGAACTTGGTGCAAACCTGTGTCGTCTACTGCTGTTCGTACAGTAATGAATTGCTCAGGGCTTGGATTGGAGAGGCTGCCTTAAAGGCTGAGGGTTGCTGGGCAACATTTACACAGTGTGTTGACAGACGGCCCAGATATCACAGTCACTTTGATCACCAACTGTGATATAATGGAAGCTGCCATCTTTTCTTCTCTTTGTTTGGCTACACAACTCTCCCCAGCTTGGAGGTTTATCTATGATGACTAGCTTGCACGATGCATAGATGGCAGGGATTTGTGCCAGGTTCCCAGTACAGCGGCACAAATGGATACCCTTTTTAAAGGTCGGAGGTGTATCTACCTGCCCAATTCAGACCAGAGAATCAAGAGCACAATAACAAATCGACACTCTTCTGGATTAAGCATGATTCCAGTATAAAGTGAGAAAAAGTGTTGGGGGAGACCACAAGAGACAAAATGATTCTATAACCTATGAAGGAGCAGAGGGGTATGGGTGTACATATGCATAAATCTATGAAAGTGAAGAGAGTATTTATTAAAACACATGCGTTCCTTGAATTCATAAACAGGGTGATAGAATGCGAAACCACTATTTTTTATGCAGAACCTGCAGCACAGTGGCACAGCTGGTAGAGCTGCTGCCTCACAGCGTCAGAAACCCGGTTCGAACCTGACTTCAGATGCTGTCAGTGTAGAGTTTTCATGTTCTCCCTGTCATCACGTGGCTTTCCTCTGGGTGCTCCGGTTTCCTCCCTCATTCTAAAGGCGTGCTGGTTTGTAAGGTCTTGCGAAGGTCTTGGAACTTTCTGTGATGTTGAGGCTTTCTCTAAGATGAGTTTCCCTGACTGCTCGCATCTTATCCCTTGTTACTGAGCCTGCTTATTTGGTCCATTTTAGTCCTACAATGTGCTTTTATAGTATATAGTAATCCTGTATACTCGTTCCCTATGTCCGTGGGTTTCCACTTCAGCATTGGAAACAAAGTCAATCAGTGTCTTAAAAGGAACAAAACAGGCACGTGAAAGAGAATAATTTGCAGGTCATGGGGAAAAAAGGGTAATGGAACTTTCATGACTGTTCTACAAGGGGCTAGTATAGACTTGATGGGTTGAAATGAGCTTCGTCTTTTGAATTGCGTGATTTTCTGAGTCATTAAGAAAATAATAAAGTTTTCAATATAGTGGCACAGCTTGACATGCTGTCGCCTCAGACCCGGGGACTCGAGATCAATCCCGACAGCAATCCGGTGCTGTCTGTGTGCAGTTTGCAGGTTCTAGCTGTGACTGGATGGACTTCCTCTGGGTCGTCTGGTTTCCACCCACATCCCAAATATATTTGGCCTGGTAGGTGAATTGGCTGCTGTAAATTGCCCCAGGTGTGTGGGTGAGTGGTAGAATTTATGGGGTGTTAATGAGAATGCGAGGACAATACTTTTTTTAATGGGATTAATGTAGGTTTAGTGTAAATAAATGGTTGATGGTTGGCATTGTCTAGGGGGGTAGAAGGGCCTACTTCTATGCTGTATCTCTTTACGACTCTAAAATTGTGGGCGTAATGTACCTTTTCTCTTTTATATTTCACAATGGTCTTTAACCAAGTCTGAGCTTTTTACCTGCTTCTCACAGGAATTCCATTTGAAGGAGGACTCCGCTCGCTTTGCTGGAAGGTAAGTTTTCATTTGAGATCATTAGGGTTGCCAGCATTGGAAGATTCCCTTCCATTTTTATCACATGGCCTCCTGTGCTCATTTGATCTGCCTGGTCTTTTGTTATTTCCCACACTTTTAATAGCCGGTAAACAAAGGTGTTCAGAGAAATAAAACAATTTTCTTTCAATTTTTGTTTTCAAGCTTGCTCTCTGCACTGTCCAGAAAATGTCATTACTGTAGGTTCCAACAACATGTAGGAAGTTTGGGAATTCCAGCTAAATTGAGTAATTGCTCTCAATCCATTTGTGTGTGCTGGGGAATGTGAAAACTGATTCTTCAAAGGAATTGGTCTGTCAGAATCCACCTTCTAGAAACCATTGGATTAGAAAATGCTCCCGCCAGCATGTCTAGGTCTGTGTGTCTGCTGAAATATCTATTTTTTAATTACAACGTTAATGCAAAGTAAACTAAATCATACATTTTTAAAAGGGTTTTGCATAGAAGCGTATTTGAAGGTGATGGGATAATATATTCCTAAAACCTACCTTTACAACCAAGGTTTTGATCATAGTACTTAATATCTTTTCTATTATGTGGCTTGGGTAATACACCCATAAAGCTCCATAAATCAATTTGCCATTATATGTTATATAAATGCATGTAGTTGGTCCAGAGTTCTTTATGATTAGATAAGAGTTTGCTGATGGGGATTGTTTACACAGTGGGGAGACCAAACTAAGACCCATAAAGATAACACTGATGTCTAGATATTAATTAAGAATTCAGGATAAATGTTGTTAACGAAATAGTGGTAAAATTGCAGGGCTTGGTGAATAACATAAGTAAGTTGAATAAATGCATGAGAGGGAAATAAATAAAAAGGAATATTGATGGTTATGTGAGGTAGTGCCACGGATCTAAGGATTACAAGATCTATTTCTGTGCTCTAAATGGTGTAAAAATTCACTCTTTCCTGGTTTGCCAGCTGTGTCTTAATCCATGATTTTTTTTTTGTCTCCTCTCAGATTCTCCTCAATTACCTCCCCCTAGAACAGGCTCAGTGGAGCTCTTCCTTGAAAAAACAAAGGTGAAGAACTGCATACGAAAATAAAAAACATGCATCAGGTGCTAGAAATCTAAAATAAAAACAGAAAGGGAAAGAAAAACCAAGCTAACATTTTGCATTGAAGATGTAGCCTTACCTACTGTGCATTTTCAGAGCTTTTTTCATATTAGTGAGGAGCTGCATTTTCCTCAGTGCTCAGGAATGGGCCTCACTTCTTGGGATTGTAAAATAAATCCTGTAATTTGGTGAGGATATTGGTGAAGGCTTGATGCATGTAAAAAACAGGGATGTAATCTTCGAACAATGAGTTGTCATTTTGTATTTTAGGGGAAGAGAGAAAGTTTTAAAACCTATTGCCACTTTGACACCAATGGCCACAATGTCGTTTTATAGAATCTGAAGAAAAAAAAACAGAGGAAATAATGTAATGTTTGTACACAGGCCTTTTTCACCACTTATTCTCCCTGTTCTCTACAATGTCCCATAGATGCTCTGAAGTGGAATGCATGAATAAGGATAATAACAAATAAAAAAGGGATGGTCTTTAAGTTTCCACCCTTTGTGCATGTGCTGTGGAATATAATGGTAATTGCCTGAATGAAAAGGATCTGCCTCATGAATTTACTTTTCATGGACACTGTGTTTTCTAAAGGATTTACACAAGGAGGATGTTCTAATTATAGTTTAGTCACTATTTTCTCCAGTAATAAACTTCATTAATAAAAATTGGTTTGACATATACCAGTACATTAAAACTGTCACGGACCATGAAGCGTGATTTTGTTAAGTGCAAAAACAATGCACTCAGCCTTGCCTCATCCCACTTAAAAGTTGTTTGTATATTTTCGTACAAGCAACCTAAGAGATTATATGCAAGTGCTAGCTTCTCGGTGTGATGAGCCAGGTTGCTCTTAATATGTGGCCTTCACTGCGAAGATTTAGCAGTGCATCAAGCTGTAGTGCATCTCCTAGCACAATGTTCTGGACCTATACCTCCCGTTAACCCATAGACATGGATAACTCTTTGCACTAGCCCCAGCTTGTTTCAGGGAGACCAAATAGATTCTTTCACTGAATCTCTGGATATTGCAGCAGTAGCTGATGTTTGTGTCAGCGTGTTTCCTTCGGAACAGCTTGTGGAGCATAAGATTCCAGTGTTACAAAGTTGTCAGGATGAACGCTGACAAAAAACAGTGCATCTCTTTCTAAATCGTAATTGTCAATGGACATTCCTGAAGACAAGTGACAGTTTCTTCCCCACCACAGCTGTCATTTTGTGACTGCTGATTTGCTTGAAGGATCTGACTTTCTCATCACCAGTCATGCTGCTCCCAGGTACTTGTTTGAGCATTCTCGTGATGTGTTGTCAAATGGCTGACACTCACTCAATCGGATCTGGTATCTTTGTTCATGGTGCCCTTAGGACATTGCATGAAGCCTTACTCATTGTACACAGGTGTTTTTTTGCACAAACTTTTTATCAAGGTCATGTTGCACAACTCAAAAACCCAGAAGCAATGCAAAATGCTTTATCTTGACAGGGCTGTCAATGATATCAGTGGAATGATTTCATTTGAAAGAAAAGGGCACTAATTGCTGGAGTAACTCAGTGGGTCAGGCAGCATCTCTGGAGAACATGGATAGGTGATGTTTTGTGTTGGGACCCTTCTTCAGACTGATTGTAGGGTGGAGGAAAAATCTGGGAGGAGAGGCAGGACAAAGGTGCTGTTCCTCCAGGTTTAAAGAAGCTTTACAAGCTGCACATTTGAAATAATCCAGCAGCCTGATTGTATGGTTGATAACTGAACCTGCATTAGAAGTGACTGATCATATCATATCATATCATATATATACAGCCGGAAACAGGCCTTTTCGGCCCTCCAAGTCCGTGCCGCCCAGTGATCCCCGTACATTAACACTATCCTACACCCACTAGGGACAATTTTTTTTACATTTTACCCAGCCAATTAACCTACATACCTGTACGTCTTTGGAGTGTGGGAGGAAACCGAAGATCTCGGAGAAAACCCACGCAGGTCACGGGGAGAACGTACAAACTCCTTACAGTGCAGCACCCGTAGTCAGGATCGAACCTGAGTCTCCGGCGCTGCATTCGCTGTAAAGCAGCAACTCTACCGCTGCGCTACCGTGATTTGAAATGATTTGGAGTTCCAACAATAGTGGGTTGGTTATTCATCCCAGTGTTTGCTCTTCAGTTCCTGCACATGTGGAAATTCCACTTTAATTAACTTGTGTGGAGAGAACATAATTGTAGTGAACTCACCAAACCAGTGCTTACATTCCATTAAAAATTTCCAGTTTGAGGTAGAGCCAGCTTCTTGTGTCAGGAACTGGGAGTGGCTGTTGATTTTTATTCTGTGCACCTGGCTGCCGCAAAAACAGTCTTATAATTTACATAAAAAGACACAAGTGCTAGAGTAACTCAGCAGGTCAAGTAGCATCTCTGGAGGACATGAATAGGTGATGATTTGGGTCGACCTTGTAAGAAGCAGGCACAATCTCTTATTTTAGAACCTATGGGTGATTCCCCTCACACTTACAGTGCTTCTGATCCAGGTGTTTGTCTCTTTTACCTCAAGTGGCTGATTCCTATTCCAAAAAGTCACCACACACCAAAAAGGGCGAATTGTTTCCTTGTCTGCTGGATAATTCTATAGTCTATTTTAAATAACTTCCATTAGGTATCTATTTTTCTAGTTTAGTTATTTTAGATTGACGTAATCTTGTCTTTATGATATTTTAAAGAACTGGAAATTTTGTTTTTTGTGCCTTTGTTGCGAAAACAAAGTAGTCGTAAAATGCTGAATCGTTCAGTGCTGAAACATTTCAGCTCTGCAGCCAAAACCTTAATTAAAATTGCCTTCGTTGTGTGCCATCATTTGCTGCTTTAACGGGACACAAACTTGCATTGGCAGAAAATAAATTTGGTCTTTCATAGCATTTTAGAAAAAAAATGCCTCTACAGTGGGAGGAAGTTATCAGGATGAATTTTGATAGCATAAGGAAAGCATTTTGTTTGGCCATGTGAATCGATCTGTGTTTGATCTGACCCCATGTGGTGTATTCATTTGCAGGGAAATTTATGCACAGTTCTTGAAGGAGATGATTATTCAGCCTGGCATTGCCAAGGCAAATCTGGGCTTCTTCCGGGAGGATGTCACATTGGAAGACCACGTGAGTCTCAATTTGCCTTCTTTCTTGAAGGGAAAGAACTTGCAATGGTCAATTAATTTTAGATGTTGACTACTATATCATCTTGTTTGTTTAGGATTGGTGGTGACCGCTGGTGCTGTGTAAATAGGTTTCCTCTGGGATATCTGGTTTCCTCCCACATCCCAAAGACATGTGGGTTTGTAGGTTAATTGGCCTCTGTAAATTATCCCTCGTGTCTGAGTAGGAGTGGTGTAGCATAAAACTAGTGTGCACGGATGATCGATAGTTGGTGTGGACTTGGTGGGCCAAATGGCCTGTTTCCATGCTGCACCTTTCAATCAATAAATACGACATTACAATGCCAGGGGTAGACTATTAGGAGTGGCATAGTGACCCAGCAGTTAGTACTAGTGCTTCTGCATGACTGCGATGATCTTGGTTTATAGTCTTCCAGTATTAAAAAAAACAGACCATTTGGCTGACCCATGTTGACCAGTGGACACTCATTTATTTTAATCCCATCTTCCTGCATTTGGTCTGTCGCCTTCAATGCCAGTGTGATTCAAGTGCTTGTGTCGTATTGTTTAAATGGTGTCAGTTACTCTGTTTCCATTACTCTCTCTGGCATTCCAGGTACTCACTACTTTGTGGATGTAAAAGATCCTCCTCAGATCCCCTCTAAATCTCTTGCCCCTTGCCCTAAGTCTACATCTTCCAGTTTTATTCACCTTTAAGAGGAAAGGTTTCCTGAGGCCTATCCTGTCTACACCTCTCAATTTTATCTACCTTAATCATGTCTGCACAAATGTTCCATCCCAGGCAGCTTGTTGATGAATGGTTTCTGCATCTTCTTCAGCTTTATCGCATCTTTCCAATCGTGTAGTGACTAGAACTACTTGCAGTAGTTTGAGGTCTGACAACTGTTTCAAGTTGGAGCATAAACTCATCCTGATCTTGGATGCTTCCTGTGGAATTTGCAAGTTCTCCCTGAGACCATGTGAATTTCTTCCAGGTGCTCCAGTATCCTTTCACATCCTAAAGATGTGCTGGTAGTTAATTGCTAACTGTAAATAGCCCTTTAGTATAGATGTACGGGCATGAGAGAGAGAGAAATAAATGGGAGAATAAATGATGACAGTGGCGCAGTTAATAGAACTGCTGCCTCTCGGCGCCAGAGACCCAGGTTCGGTCAGAGACCCAGGTTCGGTCAGAGACCCAGGTTCGGTCAGAGACCCAGGTTCAGTCTGTGTAGGGTTTGCACATTCTCCCTGTCACCGCTTGGGTTTCCTCCCACATCCCAAGGATGTGTGGGTGTGTAGACTAATTGACCTCTGTAAATTGCCCTCTGGAGTGTAAGGAGAGGAACCAAAAGTGGGAAAACGTAGAACTAGTGTGAATGGATGATCAATGGTTGGCGTGGGCTCGATACAATACAATATCTTTATTGTCATTGTACAAGTACAACGAGATTAAGAATGCCACTTCCCTATCGATGCTATAGAATATATAAATAAATCACTGCGAGAATGAAAACAACAAAGGGGGGGGGGCAGACGGTGGCATGGGTGCGTGGAGTCCATGGGTCGAAGAGCCTGTTTTCTTGCCGTACCTTTCAAATGATCCTTCGAAGAGGCCTGATGGTAATGCTGTGAGAGCTGGCAAAGATTCAGTGGGTCGAATGGCCTCCCATGTTGTAAGAAAACATTACATGAGAAATTCAGCTGGTGGTTTCTGCTGTTATTGGTAGGATAACTATTTGTGTTAAAAGTATGCTTTACTTACATATTTCAGTGAAAGACCTAAATAGTCAAACATGAGAAAGGAAACAAAACAATGAAGATGACTAAATCTTAACTATGATCCTCCATTATATATTTAACATTCATTGTCTCCTGGTCTGCCAATATCTTATTACTTAGAAATCTTATATTTTCTTTCAAATGGTTCTCGAACTTCCCTCCTGCTCTGTCACATCAAACTCTTTCAATCCTGGGCTCTCGAACACCCCTATTTTTAAATTATTTTTTTGGTCCACCATGCGCCTAATGGTCTAGAATTTCTTCTCTAAATTGCTCTGCCCTGTTAGATGCACTTTTAAACCAGTCTGTGGTCAAGTTGTTGATCATTTGTTCTACTGTATTCCAATGTAGTTTAGAGTTAAATTTTGTTTGATAATCTCTCGAATGAAGGGTCTTGGTGTGTTTTACAATGACAAAGGTTGCTGTGTAAATACAAGTTGTCCTTGCTGACAAATATAATTTTGCTTCTAAAAAATATGGTTCAATTTCCAGCAAGGTTTCCTTTTACATATTGCAACAGAAATTGTTCTTCTCCCAAATGTGTAGGAAAGAACTGCAGATGCTGGTTTAAATTGAAGTTAGGCACAAAATGCTGGAGTAACTCAGCGAGACATGCATCTCTGGAGAGAAGGAATGGGTGACGTTTCGGGTCGAGACCCTTCTTCAGACTGATTCAGGCTTCAGTCTGAAGAAGGGTCTCGATCTGAAATGTCACCCATTCCTTCTCTCCAGAGATGTTGCCTGTCCTGCTGAGTTACTCCAGCATTTTGTGTCTACCTTTGTTCTTATCCTATTTCTTTATTTCTTTTCTGAACAGCCCTTGAATCCTAACCCTGATAGTCGATGGAACACTTACTTCAAAGACAATGAGGTTCTCCTGCAGATTGACAAAGATGTCCGGTAAGGATTGAAGGACTCTACTAAAAAGGCATATTTGATTTCATTGGGATAATTGGGAGACATGAAAGGATTTACAGTGAAAAGCTGGGGGAGATTAGAAAATGACTTTTTGTATTTTAAACTGAAGTGACCCATTTCTGCTTTTTAAACTGTTTCTAATGCACTCCACCTAATTTCTCTCTTCCAGGCGACTGTATCCCGACATGGCGTTTTTCCAGCGACCCACTGACTATCCATGCCTTCTGATTATGGATCCCCAAAATGAGTTTGAAACACTTCGCAGGCGGGTCGAGCAAACCACTTTGAAATCCCAGACAGTTGCACATAATCGGAGCGGTGTAACAAATGTAAGCTCTGCACAGCGGCATCTTTCCTATACCTTTAATAACCGATTCAGTCTGGCAAGGACTTGCATTTGTATCATCTAATTTTTGCTCGGGTTAATCTTGTTGGCATTTTCCCTCAGTGGTGTATCAAAAAGATTCGTAATCTTTGTTGATAACTCATCTCATTAATTAAAGTTTCATCTTTCTGCATTGAATTTTACCATCGTGTTTAAGAGCATTGTGTCTAACTACCAGCATATAGATTAATTTAAATTAATTGAAACTATCCTGTACTTTGCGATGATAAAATGCTCACAGATACAATGGCGATATTTAAGAGGCTTTAGATAAGCATATTCAGAGGATGGAGGGATATGGATCACATGCAGACATTAGTTTCACATGGCATCATGTTTGGCAAGGACATTGCGGGCCTATTCTTGTGCTGTTTTACGTTCAATGTTAACCAGCTTTGATTTCCAGTTGCATCCTTCACTTTTCCTCCCTCTTTCATTAGGTTTGCTCCCCTCGCAAAACAACCTCGGCCAATGAATATGAAGTGCTCCCCAACGGCTGTGAAGCTCACTGGGAGGTGGTCGAGAGGATCCTCTTCGTTTATGCCAAGCTGAACCCAGGAATCGCTTATGTGCAGGGCATGAATGAGATTGTGGGTCCAGTTTACTATACCTTTGCTACAGATCCTAACACTGAGTGGAAAGGTGAGGCTGTAAAAGTTCTGTCATAGAAATACTAGAAACAAGATTAATGAATGATATATAATATTGTATTATAATATCAATAATACAAGATTAATGAATGATATATAATTCTGACCTCGTGCTCTCCCTACAATCCCATTCCTTAACTGGTGTTCAACCATTTTCTATCACCTTTGTTGGATGGGGCAACAATTGGATGGGGTCATTCTTGACTAACTCGAATTTATGTCACAGAAAGATGTCCTTTGAACCAACTCACATATTACAATGTTTGTAGGCAATAATAAATACAAATACCAGTATTCATACAACTCCTTGAGCCTGCATCACTTATGTCAGATCCACTTTTTCTATTCTATCTCAATAACACTCGATTCCATCAGTATCTAAGTCTCTATTATCCCAGCCATGAATATATTGTGACTAAGCATTCACAGCCCACTGGTAGTATTCCAAAAATTCCTGACTCGCTGTGTGGAAATTCTTTATTTCAGTTCTGGATTATCATCTTTTCCTCATTCTCTATTAAAAAATATTCTCAGTACTCATTCTGTTAGAGCTGCCAAATATTTTGTGTATTTCTTTGAGATCCCTTTTCATTTATGTGTAAACATGGAAGATAAGTCGCTTCTACTTTCTCCTGATCAGAAAGCCCTCTCATCCCAGAAATAAACGGGTGTTCTATATAACTTTCTTTCAGTCTGTCTTACCATTAATTTATCCATTAAATGTTTATCCATCTTTCCCTGAAAGGGCATCTGAAATATTTTTAACAACAATCCCAAATAATAATGCAATCCATATCATTATAACTGTGACATTTTAGAATTATGGCCATTGGTTTAAAAAAAAAAATAATTCCAAAAGTTTGTCAATGTGTATTTGTAATCCACTTATCTAAGTAATGCTTCGTAACTGAACCAGACCTTGTCCTTCCTGATCATACGTACTTCCAATCTGGGGTCACTGGACATTTATCAGTTCAAGAGGCATGAGTGGTTTTATCATTTATCCTGGGGACAGGAGACCCGGTGATAATTGGAGTACCCATAACTTCATAACTCAGCACTGACTTTCAGTTAAAGGTAGACATTCTTAGTCTGTGTGGCTGCAGGTGCCATCAAATGATGAAGGGTTTTCCATCTCTTTGCTGATTTGAGGAATACATATAACTCGTGCTTCAGCTTTAGGTTTTTTATTTTGGATTTCAAATTGCTCCCAAGTTGCCTGCCCCCCACACCGTCCCTCTCCCTCCACCCGGAGATTCCAGTCTATGTAATATCTTCCAGCTCTACAACGACCATAAGCTATGACATTATCATCCCAAATTTCTCTGCTTTACTTCCTCCCTTAAAACACTCCTGAAAACTGACTAAGTATTTGGCCATTTGCCTTCCAATTTAATAATGAGGCTTGGTGTTAGATTCTGACTGTTAAAACACACCCTGGTGTGTTTTGTAATGTTAAGGCCATAACATAAATCACAAATTTATTCTGTGTTAGTGTTTTTCTTTCTAGTTAGAAATTTGGGGGGGGGGGGGGGGGGGAAGGAATTCTGTATATTTTACACTTTCTCTTGTTTCCCTGAATCATACAGAACACGCAGAAGCAGACACATTTTTTTGCTTCACAAATCTGATGTCAGAAATCAGGGACAATTTCATCAAGAGCCTAGATGACTCTCAGTGTGGGATCACATACAAAATGGAGAACGTTTACTCTACACTGAAGGAGAAAGACATGGATCTGTATCTTAAATTGGTATGAAGTGGTGTTTTAAATTTTAGTTATAGAGATACAATGTGGAAACAGGCCCCGTCAGCCCATTGGGTCAGCTCCGACCAGCGATCCCCGCGAACTTATACTATGCTACACACAGGGGACAATTTATAATTATACCAAGCCAATTAAACTACAAATCTGTACGCCATTGGAATGTGGGAGGAAACCAGAGATCTCGGTGAAAACTTGCGCAGGTCGCGGGGAGAATGTACCAACTCCATACAAATAAGCACCTGTAGTCAGGATCTAATCCGGGTCTCTGGTGCTGCAAGGCAGCAACTCTACCGCTGTGCCACCCACTAATTGTATTAAGTAATTGTATTAACTAATTGTATGAAACGTGTATTGAGATGAATAAGATTGAACAATGAAGAGTGTTTGAAATCCATTCATCCTTTTACTCACTGACAATAGCAATTGGTCTGACAAGGCCTTGATTTTAACATTTTATCGTTGTGATCAAACTCTTTGATAGTCTTGTTCCTCTGTAAACTCTTCCAACCCACCAATTCTACGCTCTCAGTTCCAGAGATTTCTGCACTTTTCCAGGCACATTTCTCATTCATTTCCCTCACCCATTGGCAGACTTGCATTCAGCCATCTAAGCTAAAGCCCTGGAATTCACGCCTTAAATCCATTGCCCACTCCTCCTTAAAACACCTTCTTTTACCAAGCTCATAGTTAGTACTAGATAGTTGGTTGTAAAACTTGGGACAATCGGGTGTAAAACTTGTATTTGATAACTGTCTTTGGGATACTTTTTCAAGTATTTCTTAAGCTCAATTCATGCATCGGATGTGGGTACCATCAATGGCCCAGTTTTTGTGTTGGATTCTACAAGCTTGAACCCGTCTTTACGTTTATGCACCAATCCAGTACAGGGGAAATGACAAACTGTTAGGATGATCTATCTTTCAGTATATTGTGTTAATATTGATTATGCTGAAGGAATATTGGACTAATTGGCAGGTGAGATAATTGGCACGAATGAAATTAAAGGGAAGCTTCACAAATACACAAAGTGGCAGAAGATCTTACTGATGACACTCTTAGCTGAGTGGGAGAAAGCCTTGAGGGAGCGTTATGCTGTGGAAATGTAATGGCCTGTATTTGCACTTTAAATACTATGCAATAGCATTTATATAATTCAGGCCATTGCTTGACATGTTTACATTCCAGCAAGAACAGAATATCAAGCCACAATTTTTTGCCTTTCGCTGGCTCACACTGCTGCTGTCCCAGGAGTTCCTTCTTCCTGACGTGATCCGAATATGGGATTCCCTCTTTTCTGATGTCGACAGATTTGATTTCCTCATCCTGGTCTGCTGTGCCATGTTGATGTAAGTTGCAAAATCCATAATTTTTCTGACGTGGGAGAGCTGTTGTGCTATTTTAAAGATGCAGTGCTTTCTTTTCAATTTGTTTTTAATGTGAGGCTAGCCAAGGCTGTCCGACAGTCGGGTACATTGAAATTGCCTGGTCCGTTTATTTGTAAGCTTCTTCATGTCACCTGCTGTGGTAGGAACCAGAGGTGGTAGGGAAAGGTTTTTACACAAAGTATTGTGTGCCCCAAAACATGCTGCCAGAAAGTAGTGGTGGAGGCAGACATGAAAGTGGCAATTAAGAGGCTTTTCGATAGGAACATGGATCTGCAGGGAATGGAGGGATATGGATCATGTGTGGGCAAAAGAGATTAGTTTAACTTGGCATCTTGTTCAACACGGACATTGTGGGCCAAAGAGCCTGTTTGTGTGCTGTACTGTGCTGTGTTCTAAAAGGTTATCAGGGAATTGAGCATTAGAGTATTGTAGTCCATTTAACTCATTTGTACATGGCTGATACTTTTTAACAAATGTTTTATTTTTAAGAGCAGCTGTCAGCATCTTTCATCCCTTGTTCCTTAAGTTTTATCTAATTTGTCCCATTACTCTTGGTCCATACACAGATCTTTGAGAATTTAGCTTTTTCAAGTATTTCTGAAGTTCAATTCATGCATCGGCTGTGGGTACTATCAATGACCCAGTTTTTGAGCCCACCTTTAGGTTTATGCACCAATTCAGTGCTGGGGAAATGCCAAACTGTTAGAATGACCCATCTCTTGGGTGCACTGAACCCCACCTATCCTTGTAGCATTATTTCAAGAGCAGGGGAGCAGGGTTTATTTTCCGGTTATCCTGGGCATTATTTATCTTTCAGCCAATATGACTGGAATAATTTATGTGGTCATTATCTTATTTCTGTTCATGAAATCTAGCTATGTTCAAATTAGTTTTCATGTTTCCTACATTGTTAACAGTGACCAATTCTTTATTGAGTGTAAAATATTTGAGATGTTCTGAAGCTGTGAAAGAAATGTGCATTTTTAATTGCTATAATGAATGAGAAACAGAAAATAAACCTAAGTACGACCAGGAAATCTGAAAATCAAATAAATGTATTGAACAAATTTCCTTTGGTAAAATTGTGAGAGTGCAGGGTGTCCTGTCAAATATGAACGTATTTGAAATAGAATATACATTCTTGTCGTACCATGCTGTCAAGTTAGAGAGATTGTTATTAAGTGCAGTCCTGGAGTACTGGAACTAAAACTACATGATTTCTTGCAAAAAATAAAGCTGGATTCAGTAAGTTGGAAGTGCAAATTACCTCGCCAATCAACATTTGCAAGGTTAAAACTTACCCACTTGTACAGCTGGTTAAACTTTACAAATCATTTTTTTAAAGTTGATGCTGGAATACAACTAAATTTATTTGAGCAGATTTAAATAATTTCAGACATTATCACGATAGTTTTGTCTCACGGACAGTGAAAGGGCACCTGTCAAGATTTAAAAAAACGTAATTATTGCATGTTAGTGAAAGTTGTTGTGCTTCTCTTGCAGTTTAATTCGGGATCAGTTGCTAGCAGGAGACTTCACAATAAACATGAGATTGCTACAGGTGAGGAAATGTTAAAAATATAATCGAATCATGAAATTACATTTTAAGATTGTCTAGGTTATTACTGAAGAAACAAAATAAGGTTCCGACCACTTTAGCTGTTCATCTTTTAACCTTTGAAGAGCTTAGACTGGTTAACAATCCAGGAGGGCGGAAGTGTTGTTGTTTAGGTATCTCCACACTTTTACCATACTCTGGCCTTTGATGTGAATGCTTCATCCACCCATGCCATAATAATTTTTATGAATTAATTGAGAGGTGGGGTTGGTCCTGTTAACATGGAAAGGTGTTTTGGAAGTACATCATTGAATGGGTTCACCCATTTCCATTTAAAAAATGGGTATCCTTCTGGGTGCTTGCACCGAGCTTGAGCTCTGGCATCCATTCTCAGGGACTGATGAGAGTGTGATTTCTGCACCATCTTATTTAAAGGCATCAGTGATAGCACTTGGCTAAAACATAAGTCTGCTATTCTACAGAGGTAAATTAACCATACCAACACAACCAAATAGCACTACTTATTGTAGCATTTAATGTCTTTCCACAGTTGTCTGTTGCTGTGGAATGAGCTCTGCAAGATGTACAGGAACTATTAAATAATATTGATAAATATTTGTTTTCTGTTGTGTCTTGTGCTAGCTTAGTGCCTCCCTTTGCTGGACCCTTTTGTTTGTAGCTTGTATGGTCACACTTTTGGGGATGGCTCTCCTGGTGCTGCCCAGCCTTCTTTCCCATCTCCCTCACCCCAGTCCCTACACTGATGTGCTTTGGAGATGCCTTTCACTCCAAGGTGCAAGCAGTTGCAATGAACATAAATAGTGCTGTTGTAGTACCACGAGATCCAACAGCATTGTACAATTGACTATGGCTTGTAATTTCCAAAATAACCAGCTTCTCACATCGAAGGTCACAAAAGGTTGTTTTTCAGAGACTGGAGGTCAATTGTGCAAACACACAGAAGACAAAGGAAGCCCTGAAGGAATTCCACTCTTATTGCCTCTTTTAATGAGGAATTCCATTTACTTTTTCTCCTCTTCCTGCCTCTTTCACTCTGCAAACTTGTGGAACTCCAAAACTCTGTTGTCCATATCCCAACTTGCATGAGCTTATCCTTGTGGGTCTGTTAAGCAATAATGGAGTTCTTGCTTTCAATGCTGCCATCTTTGTTTTCAAACCTCAAGCCTCTTGCTTTCTGTATTCTCCTCCACTTTTCCAGCGCCCTGTCCAACCCCCTGCAAGGAACATGAGTGTCTTCTGTCGTTGTCTCGAGTGTCTGTGATATTGATAGCTCCGAATATTGGCAGATGTGGCTGTAGATGCCAAGGCTCTTGTAATACATTTCTAAAGATTTGTCACTTAGTCATACAGCATGGAAACAGATTATTTGGCCAACTTGCCCATGGTAACCAAGATGTCCCTTCCAAATTTGACCTAGTTACCCATGCCTGGTATGGTATATCTCTCAAAACCCTATCCATTTCTATGTCTCTTTATTCCTCTAAGTTGCTCTTTGCAAGGTTATCTCTGACCAAACTCTTGATCTTCTGGTGTAATAGATGCATTAGTGCAAAATCCTATTTGGTAACATTTCAGTATGGATATATTTCTACATTAAGGACACGTAGTCATTGTAACAATCTGGTAGGTGGAAGAAGCTTCAGAACTGGTTGGTGTGAGATTTTTTGTTTTTCTTATTGGCATTGAGACATCTCGGGCAATGGTCACTAATAAATCATATCATAGTCATAAGAATGAGGAACTCCCAACTGCTTGGGATTGTTGATGAAAATATTCCAGGTGCCTTTTCAGGAAAGATAGATAAACACTTATTGGAAAGACATTCTGAAAGGAAGTAGAATGGGGGGGGGGGGGGGAGGTTTATACACAATTTATTCCTGGGATGCGAGGGTTTTCCTATCAAGAGAAAGTAGAATAGACTTCTTTCCCTGTTTTTAGAAAAAGATGAGGTCTCATTGAAATGCGCAAAATTCTCGGCAACATAACAGAGTGAGAGTACTAAGAATAATTTTTTAATGAAGAGCTAGGATAGGAAAGATGATATCCAGAACTGAAATAAAGAATTTCCACACACAGGTGGGAATCTTTGGAATTCTCCAACCAATGCTGAGTCATTTAATATATTCAAGGCTGGGACAACGGACTAATGGAATCGAGGGTTATTGAGATAGAATAGGAAAGAAAGGTGGAGCAAGCCCAAGGAGCTGTATGATTTAGAAATATTGGCAGTGATTTGTTTGGCAATAATGCTTCCACAGCAGAAGGTTTCAGGACTGTAACGCAATAGTGAAGAACCCATGGACGATATATATCCAGGGTGGGATGGTATTAGATCTGGAGTGGAACTTGGTATTGAAAATCGATTCTTTGATGTAAATGGTGCTGAACATTTTAGTTTTGTTTACGGGGGTTTCAATAATAAAGTTTAACTAATATATTTCCCTCAAATGGAATTGGAAATGGAGTAAGAAATTAGATGGAGGCAAGAGAAAATATTGGGTTTATAGTTAGTTTGAAGACTTAAAGTGAATCTCTCAACAACTCTGAGCTGAAATTCTGGACATTTCTATATTGAACTTTGTTTAACCCCGCGCAAAGCAGTAAATTGAAGTACTTTACTTTAAATCATTTTGGTCTTGTGTGGTGGAGTTTGCTCAGATATCATATGTAGATATAGCGTGGTAACATAATTTGATAAAAATGAAATCCTTCAACTTGTGCAGAATATTGCACTGGCAGCTAGTGGACAGACCATGTGCCTAGAGTAGTTTCCCTGTATTATTCTGCCTATTGTCCACCCAGTTCACCAGCGATCTGTCTCTGCTGCTATGCAATCTTGCTTTATAATAAAAAATGATCCATACAGTGGCATGGGGATACAGTAGGCGAGGACGTTGCTTATTTCAGTCTTTTGAAAAGTTGAAATGCTTTTAATCAAAAGTCATTTTGTTTCAGAACTGCATCATAGAAAATGGCCAAATTATATCTGCGTTTGCATTGCAATGACTGTGCTTCAAGTTCTGCAACAAATTCTCACTTAAAAGGGGAATCTATATTCATCAATCCAAATCTTGGTATCAGGTCTTTTTTTTGGTTTTCTGTTTCTTCAATTTAAGAATTAAGTTGCTTCAAATGCACTATTCTTACTTTGATATTTTGGATCTTCTTGCTGCCTGGGGAGGGCGACTTCTGCTTTGGAACTGCAGTAGACTGGAGTTAGTTTAGCACCCTAAAAGTAAAATTAGTCACTTAGTGAGCGACTGTCCTCAGACCTATTTAACGTGATCTTCCTAAATTCTCTAATTCCTTCCTCTAATGATGTTGCAAGGAATTTTTACAAAGCCCGAGCTTTTAATTTCTGAACATTTCTAATGTATACTTCACTACTGGAGTGTCTGTGCTCATCTCAGCTGACCTGAATGTGTCTGTCCATCTCAGTGTTTATGTTGCTGTGTTTATCTGTCTCAGTCCTTCCCTGTGTGCGAGTGTGTGTGTTCATGCGGATGTTGGACATAAATATCTGTCTACTTTTGTTTATCTGCATGTGTCAGTGATTGCCTTCTGTGCTTTATCTACCTTTACCTACATCTGCAAAATAAATGTCTTATCCCGCTTTCCGCCTATGCATATTTGCTTTGCTTTGCTTTACTTTGCTTGTGTGTGTCAGTACCTTTCACTGTCTGGGTATGTTTGTCTAAACATGTGTTTGTATTATTACTATATATACTATTTCTAAATGTTTGACTTGTCACCTCAGTTCTCATGTGTCTCATGAACAAGATGCTTCCTTTTTTCAAACTTGATAAGTGACTTCCTCTTATCAGACAGTGGGTTCCTTTCGAAAAGCAGCACGCTGGGAACTGCCTTTGGGTCCCATCTCCAAAGATCGGGTGGGGGATTTCTCTGTCCCAAAGGCTAAGTTTTTGGTGAGTACTAGAAAATCTATAACTTTAACAAAAATAAAGGCAAAGGCTGGGCTGATTGCAGTCAGTTTATAGTTTGATTTGACACAAACTAGAAAGTTTTTGTCGCTCAGAGTTGTAGTACAATAATGTCAACTCCATTTGGGCACAGGCATTAATAACAAAACTTTAATAAGCAAATCACTAAACTAAAATCTGCATACTGTGGATGCTGGGAATCTGAAATAAAAACACAAATAAACTGGAAAGGCAACAGATCAGGCAGCTTCTGAAAAAATGTCTTGCATTTCTATCACATTTTTCATGACCTCTGGGTGTTCAGAAGCTCTTTGTAAAATGTAGCCATTGTTGACCAGAAGAAACTAGGCAGTTTGTTCTCAGTAGATCAGTAGCAGTGTTAATCTGGTCTCTGGAGTAATACTTGAACCTATAAACCTTCTGACTTGGATGACCTGCTTCCAAACCACAGAATCATTTATATCTATTAGCCCTGAAAGTCGGTCGGCCTTTGGTTTGCAAAGGTCCAAAAGATCGTCAGTACCCAAAAACAATTTGTGTTTAAGATAAAACCAATTCTGTCAGCAGGTTGTGGAGCAGCATATGTTTTATAAATAAAGTGTTACATATGTGTAGAAAATGCTGGAAACACCTGGCAGGTCAGGCTGCATCTGTGGATAGAGATTTCAGGTCAAAAGCTCTTCACCAGACCTGGAAAAGAGAAAAAACAAGTTTGTATTAAGTTTCTGCTTATATTTCCGATTTCTCACAATTGCACTATATTGATTTTCATTGTTGATATGTCTTGTATGAGGATTCAACAAATCTAGATACCATGCTTGGTTATACCAGGATGCTATGTTGACCTAAATCATAATGGTCAGAGTTGAAAAGCTACCAAAAAGTTAAAGTCAGATGGGAGGGAGTTAATAAGGCGGCTTGGTGAAATAATGGAGGATATAACAATATTGTGACAGAATGGAACAAACGTGATTTTTCTCATCAAAGCAGTTGACAATGAAGAATATCTATTCAGGAATTTATCCCCAACGAGTATATTCTCCATTGGGCAGAGAAATAAACAGTGTGTTTTTTGTAGGCATAAAGGTGCTGGTAGGTATTTCATTCCTTGCTGTTGGTGTCTATGGTGGATCGTCGTTCTATAAGCTGCTTAAGCCGCCCAAAGGCCTGATCACCTAATTAATTAGATACATTTTAAAAAACTTTATAATCTTTTGTAACATTGAAAAGGTGAAAATCTAGTCTTTAACTTTTTAGAGAGCTGCTTCGCTGTGCCATCGCATACCGTAACAACAAAAAATAGTGCTAAAAATAAGCATTGCTTCATTTATTCCTAGGAAATCGAATAGGCTGAATAACTGAAGGGAAGCAGAAAATGAATTCTTATGTAATGACTCTAGAAGTTCAATGTGATAGTGCAGAAAGATAGCAACCAATGAAAAACCGTTACACTAGATTTAGAAAGGGTGAGGTTTGGTTAGATAAAAGATTGATTAAAATGAATTGGGCTAATAATTCACTGTAAAGGAACAATGGTTAGCATCGAAGAAAGAGTTACTCCAGCTTTTTGTGCCTATCTTCGGTTTAAACCAGCATTTGCAGTTCCTTCTTACACAATGGGTTAGCATCCTCCACATATTAGATGGTAGAGTTCTAAATAAAACAATTGAAGGAAAAAACATGGAGACGATAAAATCCTTAATGCAACAGATGAAGGCTATTCAGTTTAGATCTCTCATTCTCCCAGCAGAATTTATATGCTGTACCAAATCTGACACAGTATGTCCTTGGATTTCAACATTTCACAACTAGCATCTGTAACTTCACATATCTAGGCCCCACACTCTAGAGTTCTCATCTTAAATCTTTCCATCTTCCTTTACGTTCCTCTAAGTATTACCTGATGGACAAACTTTTGTTCATCTTCCTTAATCTCCTTTTCTGTGTAATTTAGCAACAATATTTTCCTTCTCCTATTAAAAGACTTTACACGGGCTTAATACTCATTAAAATCGGTGTAGTTTACAGTGGGTATATGAATGATGAGTTTTGGGAGGAAAATTATGTAATGAAAATATATAGTGGGAAGCCACTGAAAGAAGCAAATAGAGCTTGAAAGTTTAAAAAAAAAAAGAGAATTCTCTAAATAATAATAATATATTCCTTTATTTGTCCCACACCGAGGAAATTTGCAACACCGGGGAAATTTGCATTAAGATACAAGTACTCGAGCATAATGGCATGTTGATGTTTTAAAAATTGTATATTTAAATGGAATAAACATTTTTCACCCACCTGGAAGGTGCCAGGTTCTTTTGCCAATCCTCAAAACTCTCTCCATTCTCCTTTCCAGTGTATATTTATTTTTGTTCCCCATAAGGTTACTAACCCACTGTTAGAAAGTGGGAGTGGGTTGAGCAGTTCTTTTTTGACCATCGACAAGATGGATCAAATAGTCTTATTTTATGCCTTAAAGTTTCTATGTTTTCTGTGAAGATAGCCACGGCGCAGTGGATAAGAAGGGATACCTTGCCTAGGCTAGCAGACTAGAGTTCACCAGTGTATCCGATTAAACTCTTGGTAAGAGGGAGCTACTCTTGTGCCCAAGGTCTCTGTACTTCAGGAAAGAGGATGGGGATTGAACAGGATTACAAAATTGGCGTGGGGTGGAGGGGGTGTATACACAATGTTTTGGAATTTGAACAGTGAGAATTTCATTTTGGTGGTGATGGGATACCAGGAATCATTGTAGGTCAGCAAGGATGGTGTAGGTGAGTGTAACTTGATGCCAATTCAGACACACTTTCTGGTTGAGGTTTGTGTGGAGATGAGCTTCATCAGGAGAGTGTCGGAACAATCTGAATCTGGAGTTTGGGAGTTTTGACAGGATTTTGTTGGCTGATGTTGTACTGCAGACATTTCTGGCTCAATCGGATCAACAATCTGTTGGCATTCAATGTTCACAGAGTTTCTTGAACTTCCAATGTACTCTCCAAGAGGATCATAGGCGAAGGAGGATCTCCCTGACTATCGTATAATAAAGCTCTTTTTCTGGAGGCCAAACATGAGTACTGAAGAATACTTGCTTGGAGTTGCCAGACGTGTGATTCCTTGCCACAGTTGAAATCAGTACTGACTTCCAATTCCTATCTCGGCAACTCTTCCTGGCCAAAAACCACTGAAGTTACTGCACTTGTCCAATTTCTTTTTCTTGTGCATAACCTTTTTCTTTTCATCAATGGCCAGCGATCTTTAATCTAAACCCAAGATTCTTTACCCCAATCCCCTAAAATCTCTCTCTTCCACTTCTGTCAGTGGTCTTTTAAAGTTGCGACCTTCCTTGCTGAGTATTTCCACCATTTGCTTTTTTTTCCCTGTGAAACTTACACTAATCAAGCTTTGGCCTCCCATCCTTGTGACTGCATTAATTTTTGTTTGATTAAACACTTGTGAAAAAGCCATCTTTGGCTAGAATTTTACACTCTGGTACCTTTCCAAAATTCCGAGGCTCTGATTTCTTTATTATAGCAAGTTATGATCTAGAGTGCATTGTCTGACAAGTATAGTGAAAGTAGGTTCAGTAATAACTTCCATTAGTTTAGTATACATAAAGAAAAATGTCACATGGCCATGTGGATGGAACATGGGAGGGAGGCTAATTGCATCCCATTTAGAGCTAGTACAAACATATAAAGTTAATTGATGCCCTGTGCTGTAAGATTTATATTAAATTGTTACAAATTGTATGGCTGCTGAGACAAAGTCAAATTGGCTCAGTCCCAACTTGTAGAATGTAACCATAGCAGCTTATTCATATTATCCAGAGCACCATGTGGGCAGAAGACCTAGTTTTCATCTGTTCAGAGTTTGGGTATAAATATATCTGAAAGTGATTGGAATGCTAGTGTTGAATTCATGTCCAGGTTTTGACTCGGACTAGTTCATGTGATTCTTGGAAGACTCCATTTCCAGAGGACAAGAAAAGCAGGGTCACCACAGCCATTCATCTCTCTCAGGATTTGTGATCTGTCATTAGATGTAGATTGTGGCTCTTTTGAGAACATTCCTAGCCTCTGAGTTAGGTGTGTTTATTCTTGCCCTATTCCCAAATATTATAATCCAGACTGACACCGTCCATTTTTGAGGGAATGCTATATTGTTAGAAAGGCCACACGTGGTATGTTAAAACAGGCGCATTTCTTACACCTCAAATGACGTCAGGAGCACCAATTTCGCACTATGCCTCAAATTTGATAGTCAATATCTATTGCTTAACCTTCACTGATTAAAAACAAAACAAATTATACAGTTGTTATCTCATTGTATGGAACCTTGCTTTGTATAAATTGATTACCACATCTTCTATGTTTAAAAAGACTATATTCTTTTTAAAGCTACTAACGTGGCCTATGTAATATTCTGACAGTGGAAGTGTTCAAATGTTTTAATGGTATATATTTTGTCTCCCCCTCCCCTCACATCGCTGACCAGGATTATCCAATTTCCGATGTTGACCAGATCCTGAAGAAAGCAAAAGAACTACAGGATTCTGCATAGCAACGTTGCAGCTCTGCTCAATATTCCAAAAACTGCCAGATACGCACAGACAGCAAATATTTGGTGTGAAGGTGATCAAACCTGCCTCTGTAGTGCCTTCTGAGATAACTTCTCCACACTGCTATGCAGTGTGTGGCGAGAGAGGTCTTTTACTCTGTACTTTGCAATCTTGTGATTTTTCTCATCTCATCCCATTTATGTCACCACCCACCAATCCCTCCCCACTCTCTTCTCCTCTTGTCTTCCCCCTCCCCAAACCCGTGGATAAAAAATCCTGAGAGATTCTTGATCTTTCTCTCTCTTGCTCTCTCCGTTGTGAATCAATGTGCACTAATGGTGCGAGATATGCTCTTTCTTCATTCTTAGGCACTCCAAATGAAGGCAATGGCCTTTCCTTTAATGAAGGAATATGGTTGAAGATAATAAACCATCCCTTATCACAGAACTAAAGGAAGCCAAAGCACAATTCTCTAACATTGAGTCGGTGCTAGATGTTTGCTGTCTTTATTGCTGTGATGGAGAGCTTGATTCATGAGAGATTGAAAGATCAGTTACTGAGTCAAGCACTTCAAATGGAACTGCCCAACCCACACCAGAAAACTTAAGCTAATGTTGCTTTAAAATGCAAACTGTAAACTCCTCGCTGTCATGAATTTTGAAACATACAATAAGCTTTGCCATGTTTTCGGTACTAACAGGAATACGGTCACAAGAAATGAAAGTATTGTCATGTTTTGTGGGACCAGGAGGTGCTTGACCAGGCATCAAAGCAATATTTTACAGGTCTAACCCACTGCCTGTGGTGGTTAATATTTCCACCACATCCTACAAGAGAATATTGTGGAAGTTCTTCTTTCACAGTCGTGAGCAGCATTTGAATGATAGTATAGATTTTCACTGATTGCCTCCCAGAGTAAGAACTGTTAATTGCTGCTGATTTGACAAAATGCAAAATGTTTTGGTACATTTCAGCTGCTTGTAACTCACACTAAGCACTCAGATTTGCTACATATCATATGAACCAGTGGTCATATCACCAGAGTTACATAAGATTTATACTACCCTCCAATTTCCCCTGTTGTATAATATTTGTTGTGATATTTTGAGTGTAACTCTTGGAGAGAGCAGTAGAAGGGGTTAAACGTAAGGAGCTTTGGGAAGCATTGTCCAAAGTGAAATCAGTTCTCTTAAATTTCCACCATTAACCCGTGGTTAATTTTGCTTAATACACAGTTCTCGATTCAATTTAAATTTTAATGGTTATACAAAAGATTTCAGCCAAGATCCAAAGCATACAAAAGCAGTTTGTACGTGTTGTAAAAAAACCCATCTGAGGTTATCGTTTAATCTTTTAAATGCCTGTTCTAAAGTGCAAATGTCAGGTTTACAGCTAATATTGGTTTTCCTAAAGTTTTATTTCTTTAATTTCTTACCTATTGGTTACCTGATACTAAATCACCCTGACATTTCTATTTAAAAGAAAGTTTCACCTAACAAAAATGACAGTATTGCTGAGATGATATCGGAACTGTTAGACCTTGTAAAACATCATGGGAAAATTCCCGTTTCGATTTCTGACGTTAACCCCTTTTTAATACCCTATTAGATTCGCCTGTGATTTTGGATTTACCCTGACCTTATTGAAAATATATCATTGCCCATACAAAACAATATTAACTTATAAATGGGCTGGACTAAACTTGCAGCATTTAATTCCTATAATTGCTTTGATCAAAACCGCAGTCCTGATAGTTCTTGGGGGACAATTACACACCATAATGAAGTGTGAAGGCTGCATGAAATACTGTGTGACGATTGTATAGATCCAGAAAATATCATCTTTCTACTTTTAATGTTTGCATGAATTTAAAATCAACCCGTAGTTCAGTTAGTCTCCAACGTATGTAATGTTGTGTTTGTATTTTGATAATTGGTGTAAACAATTTGGGACCGTGACAAGACTCACAATTCTTAGCAGACATCACTACTTCACTGATCAGACACCACCTCTTCATAACTCCCGACGTTCTTGCTGTGGACCTAGGGTTAAGGACCTGGAGTTTCCCCTTCCACCCACCTAATGGTAAGGGTCATTTCATGCAATTACTGCTGTTACTATGCCAGTTGATCCTGTATTTCGCCCATCGCAGCGTTCTTCACAGTTTAAAATAAAAATTTGAATGGAATAGGCAGCACAGAGGAAATTGCAAGACCAACTGAACACTTTCAGTGTTGGGTAAGCAAAAGGAGCTGGTAACCTTAAAAACATAGAAATTGATGGAAGAAACTGAACATTCAGCAGCCTGCTGTCAAAATATATAATAGTGAACTTTCTGCTGTAAATGCTCAGTGATGTTTTCACACAGGAGCTCACTTCCTTTGACATATACATCTGCAGGTTTGTTAGTGTGATGTGATGTTAAGATATGGAGTATTCTGATGTTTTGAAGCCCTGCTCTGCTTTGCCTTGTTCCTTCTCCCATTCAATCTTTGTCTGACTGCCTTGTTTTATTCTCTACGAAGAGAGGTCTTGCTTTGTCTTTTCAATGGGAACGAGACCCCTTTCTTGTTTGTCAACATGACAGAAGCTCCTCTGTGGTGCATGCATGATGTTAATGTATCAGTGTGCAAACTGGCTTCACCTGACAGTATTCAAACATTTATTTCCAAATGATGCTGGGAGAATCTCATAGGGGTATGGACTCTATTTAAATCTTGTTAAATTCCCACTCCAAATAATATTAAAATATCCTTCAGATTCACAGCATGTAAGAATAAAATAATCCTTTCCAATCCTCCACATAAATCCTTTGAATTGGAAGAGATAATTTAGTCACTCCCATCTGTTTTTGCAACTCAGTAGAATTGTGGTCAGGTTGTAAATTAACTGTCCATCTGCTTTTTGTATTTTTTACTTTACTACAGAAACTTGGTCTTGAAATATCAAGTGTGTTTGATATCCACCACACTTTGTTTCCTGGCATTATGGCTGAGTAACAAAGGCACCAATTTAATGATCGTCCCCTTTGTTCTGCACCACACCGAAAGAATTTTGCTATATCATCCTCACGGTTTGTTCACCTTTCATTGGGGCAAACCATTGAAAATTTTGAATGAAGGTTGCCTAGGCTGTGAAAGTTGGAATACTGGGTCTCAAACTGTCCAAAGGAGTTTTGAGACTGCAGTTTTATATAACGATGGACCAGACTTTCCCTTGCACACCTTCTCATCAAGGGAAAATTCCAATTTAATCTTGATTATTTTTCAAAGTTTATGAATCTTGATTTATCTTGAATCTCATATTAGCCGAATCGTTGTCTGCTGCAATCTGAACCCCTTTGACATCTCTCTCCCACTGATATTTCCCACATGTGAATGCAGGTTTCCATGTCTACCTTACTTATGTAAGCCCGTCTTCTATTGACTGCCTGGCTAATGGTGCAGAGGATGCAGTATTGTGTTCGAAACAGTTTTTCTTGTTTTTAATGCAATAAATGGTTAAAAGCTTTAAAAATAAAAAATAAATAAAAATCTTATTCTGGTGAATGGAGTTTAGTTTCACAAGATTGTCATGTACTCATTATTTCTCTGATCTCTGGCAAAAGTATAATATACTCAACTCAGGTAAAGGAAAGGTTACCAGCACTGCAAGATGAATTTGAATTAAGTGGGCATACGGAGAAAACTGACAGTGCTCTACAGCTGCAGTAGCGATCCCGGTTTCTATGCATGTTGTGCATGTTGCATTTTCTGCATAACTGTCTTGCATTGTTCCTCAAGCACCCTATATGCATGCAAGTGCTTCCTATTGCATTGTATCTGCCACTCCCTATCTCACCTTTCATGAAACCCAACAAAAAGTCTGTATCTTGAATACGCTCTGACTGCCTTCTGTTCATTGGCATTCTATTTCTCACATACTGTACTTATTTCCCCTTACAAGCTTGCAGTCTGTAGATGTTGGTTTCTCACCTTAAATGAGACAACATAAATTGTCTTTCATGTACAGTCTCAGTGTCTTTGTTTTTCATTCATTCACACATTTGTGTCACACTCAACGCCGTCTCTTTGTGTGTTATGGGAGAGGTGGTGGTCAGTGTTGGAACAAAGGTGTTAAAATAAGTGGCAACAGAAAGCCCTGTAAACTAAGTGGCAACAGAAAGCCATATTTCTACAATTGTGCAATGTTACTTTAGAGTTCGTTGAGGCAAGTTTAATTGGATTAGAATCATGTTCATTTTATAGTTTGATATCAAGTGATCAGTTATCATTTATTGTGCTGATGCCACAGCTATCAGGACATGTTGACACAAACGAGAGACCAAAAACTGTTTCACCGAGTAGTTTCACCTAAATGTAATAACTATATATCTGTCAAACTGTGAATATTATTTTTATGTTGCTTTACAAGTTACAATAGGTTTGGTTTTCAATGTCTGGATTAGTGTACAGGAGCGCTGCAATTTATCCCGTCTGTGAGCAAAGCCCAATAGTGCTTGTGGGGTGAGTGGAGATGTTGGTAATTAGACACCTAGTTGGAAAACCGATTTAAAGCTTTTACTTTGACCCTTGCACTTCACTGCCGCTGAGAGGCTGCGGTCCATGTCATGGATGCTATGGTGCGGTGGATGCAGTTTCTAGGTGTGGAAAGGAAGCTTGGGTAGGCTTCCAACTGCTCCCAGGGTTCATCTGGAGCTGGATTAAGATGCAACTCACTCCTAGTAGATGGATGATAGTCCACCTGATCCCAAGCAGGTGGAACTGTGATCCAACAGCAAGGGTGCTACATTTCTGCCTGCTCAGATATGGAATTGCTAAGTCCAAAGGAGGGTTAATATGAATCTGTGCTCTCAGAACAGAAAGTGGCCTGATCACGTTGTGTTAGAGAGGGAAGGAAAAAGACAAGATGGCAGGTACTTTTTCCTACCGCAAGCTTGCAATACGCCAGAGAGAACTTAACTTAAGTGATAACAATTGTAATCGCCTCCCAAAATTTGTGATAATCAAAAATGTTGAACATTCGTGTTTGATTTGGGACTGAAGCTTGTTAAGCAACCACTATCGATGGAATTATTCTCTGAAGTTGATAATGCTCCATCCACAACTGCTGATTATTTACAATGACAGCCATGGAATCCTATATGGGAGAAAACCATTGATACGTTTATAAGTGTTTGTCTACTTAAACATTTGCATGTGCCATCAAAAGCATAAATGCAGGAATAAATGGCTTATGTGTTTTCATTAAATTATTTGGGAATTGACTAAGGCAGCAATGAAACGCATACTAAATTACAGTGCAGGAAGAAATAAATGTCAATTGCCAGTGTATGATATATAGAAACTGGAATATGTTGCATTGTAAGAGCCAGTAAATTATTTTTACATCATTAATAATGTAAACTTTTATTTCATGCAGAAAATAGTCATTTATTGAGAGGCAAGTTTATAATTTGCTGCATTTTGCACAGGTCAAAAAAAATCAAATCAATCAATTCAGCATATCAGAAATGCAGCAAAGAAGATGTTTATTTACTACAACAGCACAAATGTTATTTCACTGAGGAATTACAGGACAATGGTATATAAAGGGATTATGTTTTTCTGTTGATTACGACCTTGGATTAGAATCTTCCCTCATCCTCCTCCATCTATGTGTGTCACCTGACCAATGGTCACTGTAAACTTAAACAGGGTTCATTATCTAAATGCCTCAATTCTTAAAATAAATAAGTCTACAAACCATTAGTGTCTAGCACCTAATTAAGGTTTTGGGGGAAGGGGCATTTCATTTGAGCTTCTTTCACATAAGTTCTTAATTGTGTTTTTGGTTTCAATGAAGGTTTACTTAGTGTGATATTCCAATGACTGTTAGTAATGTTTTCCCAAAACGATGTGCACTTGTATTTAAAAAATAATTTTTTACAAATTGCGCTTAATGTCTGTCTGAATTTTAGAATTGAAATAAAATTGTTAGCGTATTTTGTTCAAAATGCACATGATATATCGTTGTTTTGAAAAAAAATCATTAAAAAATATATCCATATTATTTTGGTTGTTTGATGTCATCTTTGTGCATCAATAGTTCCAAGTATTTGTCCATCTCCAATTCTCAACGCTCCACTATTTTTCAACTAAGCTTAATCTTTCTAGGCATCAAGCTGTAGAATTCTATTTATAAACTTGCTGTCAAGTCAAATCTACTTTATTTGTCACATACACATACAAGATATGCAGTGAAATGAAAGTGGCAACGCCTGTGGATTACGCTAAAACTACAAACAGAATAGAATTTATTTATTTTTTAAAAGACACAACACAAAAAATAAATTAATACAGTAAATTAGTCCCTGGTGATATAAGAGTTAACAGTCCTGATGGCCTGTGGGAAGAAGCTCCGTCTCATCCTCTGTTTTCACAGCGTGACAGCAGAGGCGTTTGCCTGACCGTAGCAGCTGGAACAGTCTGTTGCTGGGGTGGTAGGGGTCCCCCATAATGTTGCTGGCTCTGGATTTGCACCTCCTGATGGGTCCTGCAGGGAGGGAAGTGTAGTTCCCATAGTACGTTCAGCCGAACGCACTACTCTCCGCAGAGCCTTCCTGTCCTGGGCAGAGCTGTTCCCAAACCAGATTGTGATGTTGCCGGACAGGATGCTCTCTACAGCCCCAGAGTAGAAGCCCTGAAGGATCCTCAGAGAGACTCTGAATTTCCTCAGCTGTCTGAGGTGGTAAAGGCGCTGCCTTGCCTTACTCACCTGTGCGGCAATGTGTGTTGTCCATGTCAGATCCTCTGCGATGTGGACTCCCAGGTATTTAAAGCTGCTCACCCTATCCGCACCCTATTGGAAATGCAGCCTGATCAGGCACTATCACCGTATTGCTTGTTTATGTTTAAGAACAACAGAAACAGGACCAGTCCATGCAGTCCACTGGGCTTGCTTTACCGTGCAGTAAAATTATAAGTGGTCTCAAGCCATTCTTCCTGCGTTATCGCCATATCTGTTGATGACTAAAAGTTCATTTGGCCTTAAATAAACTCAGTGAAGAGCCTGTTAAGATAGCAAAAATTACACAAATATATAACCCTCTTCATCCTGAAATTTCTCACACCATCTTGAGACTGAACTGCCTGTTGCAGTTATTCGAAATTAGACTCTTTGCATCTGCCCTGTCAACCTTGTTTCTTTTTGTTTTAGTGAGATTCTGGCTCAAACTCCTGAACTCCAGTGAGTAGAGGTCTTACTGCCTGATCTCTCCTCACGATGCAAAACATTCATTCCAATAATCAATTCTCAACCCTGCAATGACTTCAACTCCAAAGCAATAATTCCTCCTTTTGATGTTGACTCCAAAACTATGCACAATACTCCAAATATGGTTTCTCCAATTTCTTTAGGGTGGTGAATCTGTGGAATTCATTGCCACATAAGGCTGTGGAGGCCAAGTCAATGGATATTTTTAAGGGAGAGGTTATGGTGAGAAGGCAGGAGAATTGGGTTAGGAGGGAGCGATAGATCAGCCGTGATTGAATGGTGAAGTATACCTGATGGGCTGAATGGCTGGCCTAATTCTGCTCCTAGCACTGAACTTATAAAGCCTTGTGTAATTTCAGTGACCCTATACTTTTGATTTGTTCTTTGCATTTGCTTGTACTTTTGCATGTTTACTTTCTACATTTCACACGTCACGGTGCCTCAATATCAGCAAGACAAAAGAGTTGGTTATTAACCTGAGGAAACGAGGGGAGATCACAACTCTGTCCTCGTCAACAGAGCTGCTGTAGAGATGGTCAACAATGTCATGTTCCTTGGCAGCCAATGTGATCCTTTCACACCGATGTAGTGATGAGCATATTTAATTTATTGGGCATCTGAGAAGATTCAACATGTCCACAAAAATTCTCTCAAACTTCCACAGATGTGTCAAAGCAAGTATTTTCGCACTATGCGTTCCAGCCTGGTAGGGCAACTGCTCTGTTCTTGACTGCCTGAATTTGCAGAGAGTGGTGATCTCAGCCCAGTCCATCGCTAGCTCAACACTTCCTTCTGTTCAGTACATTTATAAACTCATCTAATCAAACTGATATCTCTATGCTCCAAATATTGTTTTCCCATTTTCCTACCAAAGTGCCCTACATCCCATTTACCCAGTTTATACAGCAACTGTCACCACCTTGCTCAATTGCTTGATATGTGTCTCCATCCTGATGGTTCACTTTCCAACCATAGTCTGCAACAAAGCCAAGTTAGATAAACTGCTGACGGCCAAGAACTGATCCTCTCAAAATATTTTTAAAGGAACTTTATTCTGATTCCCACATTCTCGTGAAACTTATAGGGGACCTTCTCTTTTAAATTTACCAGTTTCACTTGAAAATATATTGTTCCACTGTGTCACATCTAAAACAAAATTAAGTAATTGTGTGAAATATGGATTGAAAATCGCCTGGCCTAGTGTCACCGAAGTGCAGGATTTCGGATTAATTGAGTTTAATGTGATGTTTAAAACATTAGCAATTTTACATTCTATACAAAAAAATCGCGGTGTTGTTTCTATGGACGCGCGTTTGACGCTGCTTTACATTCGTTTCATCAGCGGAGAATTAACTGTAAGAGTCAAGGCAACTGAGTAAACCAGACAGTTTTGATTGTTAAAACTGGAGAATCAAAATTCTAACATATTACCAGACGGTTGTTGCATAGCCCGCTGATCCTTTAACGTCAGGTAACCGGATTAACAAAAGTCGCGCAATCGGTTTTCAAACGGGTTTCACGTAAGCAGACCGGTGCTTATCCAGGTGTAGGAGCGGATCCTCTGGTCATCTCATTCCCCTATCACCGGCAAACACGAGTTAAGAGCGTAGGCCAAATTTCGCATTGGGAAGATCAGGATGATGAAAATGTCCAGCATTTTCGGAAATGAACCGCCTCAAAGTGGTTCACAAGAATAATTGATGTAGGTTTCTGATGCAGATTTTCGATTCACAAATGTCGATAATTCGTTCCCACACTGATGATGCCCAACCTGCTGAGTGCCTCCAGTAATAAAATGGTCAGAGAGGTTTTCTTCAGATAATGCTTCGAGTGGATGCTTGAAGAAGTGTCCCCACTCGAAACGTCACCTACGCACGTTCTCCAGAAATGCTGCTTGTCAGCTGAGTTACTCCAACACTTTGCGTCCTTGAAATGTAAACCAACATCTGCAGTTCCTTGTATCTACTTCTCGTAGATCTTTGCTCAAGAATAATTACCATCAATGCCCAGAAACCGATGATCCAAAAACAGCACTGGCAAGTCATCTTCCTAAAGAGAGACACAAAAAGCTGGAGTAACTCAGCGGGTCAGGCAGCATCTCTGGAGAGAAGGAATGGGTGACGTTTCAGGTCGAGACCCTTCCTCAACCATCTACTGGAAGCAGACAAAATCCTGGAGTAACTCAGCGGGTCAGGCAACATCTCTGCAGAGAAGGAATGGGGAAACACTCAGACCCAATATGTAGGAGAGAAAGAAGGGAAAAGAAATAAACTGAGAATAAGAAATGATGGGTCCCTTAAATGTGTATATTTTAATGCTAGGAGCATTGTAAGAAAGGTGGATGAGCTTAGAGCCTGGATTGACATCTGGAAGTATGATGTTGTGGCGATCAGTGAAACATGGTTGCAGGAGGGTTGCGATTGGCAATTAAATATTCCAGGATTTCACTGTTTCAGATGTGATAGAATCGGAGGGGCAAGAGGTGGGGGTGTTGCATTGCTTGTCAGGGAGGATATCACAGCAGTGCTTTGGCAGGACAGACTAGAAGGCTCGATTAAGGAGGCTGTTTGGGTGGAACTCAGAAATGAGAAAGGTTTAGCAACACTTATAGGGGTGTATTATAGACCGCCAAATAGGGAACGAGAATTGGAAGAGCAAATATGTAAGGAGATAGCAGATATTAGTAGTAAGCACAGAGTGGTGATTGTGGGTGATTTCAATTTTCCGTATATAGACTGGTAATCACATTCTGTTAAAGGGCTGGATGGTTTGGAGTTTGTAAAATGTGTGCAGGATAGTTTTTTGCAGCAATACGTAGAGGTGCCTACTAGAGAAGGGGCAGTGTTGGACCTCCTGTTAGGAAATGAGATGGGTCAGGTGACGGAGGTATGTGTTGAGGAGCACTTTGGGTCTAGTGATCATAATGCCATTAGTTTCAATATCATTATGGAGAAGGTCAAATCTGGACCAAGGGTTGAGATTTTGGATTGGAGAAAGGCTAATTTTGAGGAGATGAGAAAGGATTTAAAAGGAGTGAAATGGAAATTGTTGTTTTATGAAAAGGATATAATAGAGAAATGGAGGATATTTAAAGGTGAAATTTTGAGAGTACAGAGTCTTTATGTCCCTGTTCGGTGGAAAGGAAAGAATAATAATTTGAAAGAGCCATGGTTTTCCAGGGAAATTGGACACTTGGTTCGGAAAAAGAGGGAGATATACAATAAATATAAGCGGCAGGGAGTAAATGAGGTTCTTGAGGAATTATAAAGAATGTAAAAGGAATCTTAAAAAGGAAATTAGAAAAGCGAAAAAAAGATATGAGGCTGCTTTGGCAAGTAATGTAAAAGTAAACCCCAAGGGGTTCTACAGATATGTCAATAGCAAAAGGATAGTGAGGGATAAAATTGGTCCATTAGAGAGTCAGAGTGGACAGCTATGTGCTGAGCCGGAAGAAATGGGGGAGATATTAAACAATTTCTTTTCTTCGGTATTTACCGAGGAGAAGGATATTGAATTATGTGAGGTAAGCGAAACAAGTAGAGTAGTGATGGAAATTAGGAGGATTAAAGAAGAGGAGGTACGGACACTTTTGAAGAATATAAAAGTGGATAAGTCTCCAGGTCCTGATAGGATATTCCCTAGGACATTGAGGGAAGTTAGTGCAGAAATAGCAGGGGCTATGACGGAAATATTTCAAACGTCATTAGAAACAGGGATGGTGCCGGAAGATTGGCGCATTGCGCATGTTGTGCCTTTGTTTAAAAAAGGTTCTAAAAGTAAACCTAGCAATTATAGACCTATTAGTTTGACGTCTGTGGTGGGAAAATTAATGGAAAAGATACTTAGGGACAATATATATAATTATTTGGATAATCAAGGCCTGATTAGAAACAGTCAACATGGATTTGTGCCTGGAAGGTCATGTTTGACTAATCTTCTTGAATTTTTTGAAGAGGTTACCAGGGAAATTGATAAGGGCAAGGCTGTGGATGTTGTCTATATGGACTTCAGTAAGGCATTTGACAAGGTTCCACATGGAAGGTTGATTAAGAAGGTTAAATCGTTGGGTATTAATAGTGAGGTTGCAAGATGGATTCAACAATGGCTGAATGGGAGATACCAGAGGGTAACGGTTGACAATTGTATGTCAGGTTGGAGGCCAGTGTCTAGTGGAGTGCCCCAAGGATCTGTGTTGGGTCCACTGTTGTTTGTCATTTACATTAATGATCTGGATGATGGTGTGGCAAATTGGATTAGTAAATATGCAGATGATACTAAGATAGGTGGAGTAGTTGATAGTGAGGTAGATTTTCAAAGTCTACAGAGAGACTTGGGCCTTTTGGAAGGGTGGGCTGAAAGATGGCAGATGGAGTTTAATGCTGATAAGTGTGAGGTGCTGCATTTTGGTAGGACAAATCAAAATAGGACGTACAGGGTAAATGGTAGGGAATTGAGGAATGCAGTGGAACAGAGGGATCTGGGAATAACTGTACATTGTTCCCTGAAGGTGGAATCTCATGTGGATAGGGTGGTGAAGAAGGCGTTTGGTATGCTTGCCTTTATAAATCAGAGCATCGAGTATAGAAGTTGGGATGTAATGTTGAAATTGTACAGGGCATTGGTGAGGCCAAATCTGGAGTATGGTGTGCAGTTCTGGTCGCCAAATTATAGGAAGGATGTCGACAAAATGGAGAGGGTACAGAGGAGATTTACTAGAATGTTGCCTGGGTTTCAGCACTTAGGCTACAGAGAGAGGTTGAACAGGTTGGGTCTTTATTCTTTGGAGCGTAGAAGGTTGAGGGGGGACTTGATAGAGGTTTTTAAAATTTTGAGAGGGACGGACAGAGTTGACGTGGGTAGGCTTTTCCCTTTGAGAGTGGGGAAGATTCCAACAAGGGGACATAGCTTCAGAATTGAGGGACAAAGGTTTAGGGGTAACATGAGGGGGAACTTCTTTACTCAGAGGGTTGTGGCTGTATGGAATGGGCTTCCGGTGGAAGTGGTGGAGGCTGGCTCGATTTTATTATTTAAGAGTAAATTGGATAGGTATATGGATAGGAGGGGATTGGAGGGTTATGGTCTGAGTGCAGGTAGATGAGACTAGGTCAGGGAGAATGGTCGGCGTGGACTGGTAGGGCCGGACAGGCCTGTTTCCATGCTGTAGTTGTTATATGTTATATGTTATATGTTATGTTTCGGGTCGATTTCTTCTCTCCGGGGATGCTGCCTGACCCGCTGAGTTACTCCAACTTCGATTTAAACCAGCATTTGCAGTTCTTTACTACACATCCACGAGAAGCATTTTCTTTGAACGAGTTATCTCTCAGACCGTTTTACTACTGGAGGCACCCAGCAGGAACGTCGCCCATTCCTTCTCTCCAGAGATGCTGCCTGCCCCGCTGAGTTACTACAGCTTTTGTGACTATCTTCCTGGCGTTGATATGGATTTGATTTGGATACATTGGGGCGTCACTTACTCGCGTCGGATACGCTTGTATCGGGCGCCGCGCATGCGCCAGGCGTGTGATATTGATACAGTCCCATTCACAGAAACAGTTGCAAGGTCCGAGAATGCGCCGCGCACTGAGCTCACGGTGGCTGTTGGCGGGAGTCTCCTTGGCTGCAGGGGCCGGTTTAGGGGTTGGATACGGAGCCCACCGGCATCAAGATGCTCCCGATTCCTTCCTCCATTGCCCTGTGATCCCTATCCCGTCTGTAACCGCGGATGCCATTGCCAACGAGCCCTTGGTGCCAGTCAGTCCGGCACAGCTGACCCTCGGGCTCGGCAAGACGACCGAAATCATGAAATTCGGTTTCCCTTCTCTGTCCCACATCAAGACCCGCGAATCATACGTGTTGGCCTATGACCCACGCACCAGGAACGCCCTGTGGGTGCTGGAGCGATTGGACGCGGGCACGCTGGGCCTGACTGGCTCCGACCGCAGTCGTTGTGTATTTAGGGAGGATGAGTCTGTGCATGAATACCACCGAGCACAGAACGGCGACTTCAAAGGCAGCGGTTTCGACCGGGGTCACTTGGCAGCTGCCGGTAATCATAAGCACAGCCAGAAATGCATGGATGATACCTTCTACCTCAGCAACATAGTGCCTCAGGTAACCAGCAGGGAAGCATACAATTCCAGATCCTATAAATTCGAAACACAGACAGAAAGCTGGAAATGTTCAGCAGGTCGAGAGATATCAGTGGGGGAAGGACACACAGGGAAGGTTTGGAGGTTTAAGACACTTCACCAGAACCGGAATGGTGAGGTCGAACGATGTAAAGACAGGAGGTGGAGAGAAGAAAACCCAGGAAATGTTTGTGATAGGATGCAGACCCAAGTTGCCAATTATTTTTAAAACAATATGTTCAAGAGATAATTGAAACAAATGTACTGCGACATTTCGAACATCGAGCAGAACAGTATAGCATAGGAACATCCCACAATGTCTGTGCCAAACACGATGCCAAATTAAACAAATCTCCTCTGTATTGTGATCAATATCCCTTCATTCCCTGCATATCCGCGTACCTATCTAAAAGCCTAAAAAATGCCACTATCACATCTGCCTCAAACATCAAACACCATGTTCTGGGCACCCACCACACTCTTGAGTTTAAAAGAACTTGCCCCATACCAAAGGACCCCTTTCTACGTTGTATGATTTATTATTAATTATTTTTAAAATTCTGAAATAAGGCAAATTTATGATAAAATCATCGCCTTTTATAGTTGAAAACCAAGCTGCTTGAGAAAGACATACATACAGTCTGAAGCATAGCATTCCTTCAGTTTTGAGGGCAAGAAGTGAATCATGGTTAGATTCAGTGGGATATGTTCATAGAACAGGCAGTCTGGATCAACAATGGAATTTGTTTTCATTTCGGTAACTTGTTTTAATACTGATGTATATTAACTTTGCATTGAGAAATAAAACTGTTTGTGACCATGCAGTTGAATGATGAACCCCCACATTAAAACACAACTATATACTGTCTTTTAATATGCTCGATTTAGATTTGCTTCATTTCTTTCCTTTAGAATCCTGATTTAAATAAGAATGCCTGGAACAATCTGGAGAGGCATTGTCGGAGTCTGACCAAGTCGAATAAAAATGTGTACGTTTGCACGGGACCCCTTTATTTGCCGAGGTATGACTCTGACCCTTCCGTTGGGAGACTTACAACAGCAGATGTGAAAGTAGTGCTTTTGAGGAAGATCTCGTAGCAAGTACCCAGTTAGACAATAGACAATAGACAATAGGTGCAGGAGTAGGCCATTCAGCCCTTCGAGCCAGCACCGCCATTCAATGCGATCATGGCTGATCACTATCAATCAGTACCCCGTTCCTGCCTTCTCCCCATACCCCCTCACTCCGCTATCCTTAAGAGCTCTATCCAGCTCTCTCTTGAAAGCATCCAACGAACTGGCCTCCACTGCCTTCTGAGGCAGAGAATTCCACACCTTCACCACCCTCTGACTGAAAAAGTTCTTCCTCATCTCCGTTCTAAATGGCCTACCCCTTATTCTCAAACTGTGGCCCCTTGTTCTGGACTCCCCCAACATTGGGAACATGTTATCTGCCTCTAATGTGTCCAATCCCCTAATTATCTTATATGTTTCAATAAGATCCCCCCTCATCCTTCTAAATTCCAGTGTATACAAGCCCAATCGCTCCAGCCTTTCAACATACGACAGTCCCGCCATTCCGGGAATTAATCTAGTGAACCTACGCTGCACGCCCTCCATAGCAAGAATATCCTTCCTCAAATTTGGAGACCAAAACTGCACACAGTACTCCAGGTGCGGTCTCACCAGGGCCCGGTACAACTGTAGAAGGACCTCTTTGCTCCTATACTCAACTCCTCTTGTTACGAAGGCCAACATTCCATTTGGTGTTAGTTGATCGCAGACAGAGCAACGCATGGCTTTACAGCTTGGCGGAAAGTTCCCTGCTCTTCGTTACATTCAAGAGTCTTTCTGCAGAATGTGAACAGGATAGATTCTGCCCCAATGCCTTTGTTCACCAAATAGCTTTATAGATTGTTGAGATTCATATATTGAACTCGGGTGAGTTAAGGGAAGGTTGCCATCTTTGGTTAAGTGATGTGAAAAGGTGAATGAACACCTTGAGGAGGAGAAGGAGAAAGGGAATGAGTGTGACAAGAATAGAGCAACAGTACACTGCCAAATTCATATCTATCCTCCTCCGGAATTCTACAGCTCTTGCTCTGGGACCCAACACACAGTTGACCAGGAATGAGTGGGGGAAGAGAGGTCTTGCAATCTTAATGGAGTCTTGGGAGCTGGTTGCTGTTAGACACCAAGATATAGATGGAAATGGGAAATGAGCAATATTGCATTTTCAAAAAAACATCAGGTACAGTAAAATGGAATTCATATAAATTTTAAAAGAGGGTTGCTCCCCCTCAAATGTATTACCTACTTAAAACACAGAGAGCTGAAGGGCCTGTTTCTATACTGCACAAGTCTGAGTAAGTTTCGTTTCCATGTCAATTAAGGTGATAAATACTACATCACTAATGTGCTCTTTCTTGGCTGAGACATCAAACTGACGCTCTGTCTATCTTATTAATTTGGAGTAAACAATCCTGTGTCACTGCTGCAAGGAAAAGCAAGGAAATTCTCCTTGGCCAATATTTATCCCCAAAACAATACTAAGACAGGTTGGCTTGTTGCTTAAAAACCTTATTGTGTGCATATTAGTTGCAACACTTTTTGCATTACATCTTACATACTCCTTAAGCACTTTGCCTGTAAAAACACTTCGGGAGTTCCTGAAGTCATGAACGGGCCATAAAAATCTAAATTATTTTAAAATTGAGTTATGTGGTTATATTTTGATCAGGAAGGAATCTGATGAGAAGTTGTATGTTAAGTATCAAGTCATCGGGAAGAATAATGTTGCAGTTCCAACACACATCTTCAAAGTGGTGATACTGGAGAAACACAGCGGAGAAATTGAATTGCGGTCGTATGTGATGCCAAATCTGCCAGTTTTGGATAACGTTCCCCTTGAAAGTTTCCTGGTGCCAATTGAGAGCATTGAGCGGGTGTCTGGCCTTCTGTTTGTCAGCAACATTCTGAAAAGAACCAATAGCCTGAAAGCGATAACTGCCAGTAGTAAATAAATGGCAGGATGGACAATGACTGAGGTAGGAAATTATCAGGACAGAGGATAAAGATTTGTTCCTGAACAAATTGTACACCTTCCATTTATGGCTTGAATAAGTAACGTTTATCCTTAATTTCCAAATTACTTTATGTAGCTATACCTTGTTTGAATATTTTATGCGCCATTCTTGACACTATGATATTTGTTCATTTGAAATTATTATTAAATTCAAAACTGCAAAGAAAGCCCAATTAAATTATTGGAGTATTCTGTGTTTTTTTCTCAACCGAAATGTTATTCTAGGCATTATTGTGGCTTTCAGTGATCGGGTGGGGTGGTTCCTTTTCTTTAATTATTGTGGTCATTGGGGCCAGCATTTATTCACCATTTAGACATGTGAAAGAATAATGGTGGGCCTACTGTTTGTACCATCACAACTCATATGGTGGAGGTGTTACAATACAATATACAATACAATACAATATATCTTTATTGTCATTGTACAGGGGTACAACGAGATTGGGAATGCGCCTCGCATACGATGCAATAAATGAATTAGCTAGTCAGTACTAATTTAAACAACCCAATGAAACAAATTAGAACAGTTTTAAAACAGAATACAGTGCAAGTAGATCTGTGCCGGTTCACTGTGCGATGTGACCATCCAGCTCAGCAGGACCGGTTCATAGCAGCTATGGCCCTGGGGATGAAGCTGTTCCTGAGCCTGGAGGTGCGGGCATAGAAGGCCTTGTATCGTCTGCCCGATGGTAGAAGTTCGAACAGACTGTTGCAGGGGTGTGAAGAGTCATTGTGGATGCTGGTGGCTTTTCTGAGGCATCGTGTGTTGTAGATGCCCTCCAAGGCTGGTAGCTGTGTTCCGATGGTCTTCTGAGATCTATGGACTCCCCGCTGAAGAGCTTTCCACTCTGCCTCCGTGCAGCTGAGATACCACACAGGGATGCCATATGTTAGGATGCTCTCTATGGTGCAGCGTTAGAATGTTGTCAGCAGCTGTTGGGGTAGACCAGACTTTTTCAGTGTTCTTAGGTAGAACAGTCGTTGCCGTGCCTTCTTGACCAGTGCAGCGGTGTTATTGGACCATGTGAGGTCCTCCGAAATGTGAGTGCCCAGAAACTTGAAGCTGGACACTCTCTCCACACTGTCCCCGTTGATAAAGATCAGGGCGTATTCCCCATTGTGTTACCTACCACAGTGATACCTGATTTATAGCCTGATATATATCTGAGGCTTCTTTAGCAATTCTCCCTAAGCCTGCGATCCTCGCCACTTAGTGCAAGGTAAAACAAATGGTTGGCTTTGCCATCCCAGTGTATGTGGGAATCTGATGCTTCTTTGATTACTTTTTAAACCACCATGTCATCAAAACCAGTTATTTATGGAGTGGATTGATGTTTCTTTGTTGGTAGACACAAAATGCTGGAGCAACTCAGCAGGACAGGCAGCATCTCTGAAGAGAAGGAATGGGTGATGTTTCGGGTCGAGACCCTTCCTCAGACTGAGAGTCTGGGGAGAGGGAGACACAGAGATAAGGTAGTGCAAGGTGTGAAAATGAAACATCAAATGGGATGTGGCCCAAGGAAAATGTAGAATTGATCATTGTTAGCTAGGAGAAATGGTGACAATGAAGCATACAGAGATAAAATGTAATCAGGGGGAAAGTCAGACTGCTTGGAGAACTAGGAAGGGGGAGGGATGGAAAGAGGAAAAGCAAGTTAAAGAAGTCAATATTCATTCCGCTGGAGTGTAAGCTGCCCAAGCGAAATATGAGGTGTTTTTCCTCCAATTTGCGCTGGGCCTGTTTGGTATTGGGTTGTCTGGGCTTGAGTTATTAGCAGTAATTTCCAATCAATCCCTGTCAAAGGTGGTTGATGGGGTGAGGAGTGAGAGTTGCTGTGGTTTATCCAGATTAATTGATGTAAGTTTGAAAAAGGCAGTAGGCTGCATGAGTACATTATTCTCTTTTCTCAAATTATTTGGTAAATGAATAATCTACTTTTAATTCCCCCACAAGGCATTACACAGATAAGGTTGCGTGGAAATAAACAGCTAATATCACAATTTTGAGAATATACATTTCAAATTTGTAGTAGTGTTACTCAGAGTTTTACATTAAAGGCAAGACTTCAAATCAAATCTCCCATTGTGATCTTGAGTGTTGAAAAAAATCCCATGATTCTATTTGAAGAAGAATGAGAGTTCATCTAGCAACACAGTCCCTCAACCCCCCCCCCCACCCATTTTGTAAAAGTAAACTGCTTGATTAACTATTTGTGGCACTTGAAATATCTCAAATTCAGATGTACTTTTTCCGTCTCATTTTGATCAGTCTTTTGTAGAACACTGAAACATTAAGCAGTGTTTTACTCCCCAAAAACAATAAATTTGTGTGATGAAAGAAGGCACTGTAAAGTATTTTAACATTGTCATTGAACACTATGCATTTATTTACTCATAATTCTAATCTCCAGTCCTAACGAGTGGTTCAAAAATCAGACCACAGGGGCTCTGTTTTGACCCGGATATTTCTGTTACCTACATAGGAATTAGATTCCATTAGCCCCTGGAACTTCCTCCATTGTTCATTGTTGCCATTCTGGATACCCTATCTTGACCGCGCCATCATGCACATCTGCACAAGATTTGTTTAAAGTTTAATTGAGATTCCTTTTAATTCTTCTAAACTCTAGACCACACCAGCCTCGTCTACTCAGTCTCACCTGATCTCCCATCCCACAAGCCAAGATGGAAGATCTTTATTACACTCCATGGCAAATCACGTCCATTTTTGGATAATGAAAACAGATTTGTGTGCATAATACTGATGATGATGGAGCTACTCTTGATTTTGGAGTGGCAACTCGGTGAAGGTAATCCATTGATCTCTTAATGGGCAAATTGACATTGCCATTTTGGAAGAAACACTCTGACCACTGGAATGAGACAGTTGAAGAAGATTCCTGCAATGAATCCTTACCCAACTCCAGGAAGGATGTCATTAACTGGATAGAGTGCTAAACAATATTTACCAGGATATTACCATGCCTGATGGATTTGAATTTTAAGAAGTGATTGGATATGCTGTGGCTTTTCTCCCTAGAACGTTTGGAGTTTGAGGGGTGACTTATCGAGGTTTATAAAAATAGTGAGGGATACAGATAAATTGAATGGCTTCCCAGCAAAGGAGAATCTAAAACTAGAGGGCAGGGATATAAAGGGAGAAGGGAAGGATTTAAATGGGACCAAAGAGGCAACTTTTTCATGCAGAGGGTGGTGCAACCAGAATCATACAGAGCACTACAAATATGGCCATACCAAGTCAAGTCAAGTCAAGTCAAGTCAAATTTATTTGTCACATACACATACTCGATGTGCAGTGAAATGAAAGTGGCAATGCCTGCGGGTTGTGCACAAAAAGAATTACAGTTACAGCATATAAATAAAGTTAATAAGTTACTAAACATAGCACAAAAAGTGTCGACAAAAATTTAGTCTCTGGGGTTATCAAAGTTGACAGTCCTGATGGCCTGTGGGAAGAAGCTCCGTCTCATCCTCTCCGTTTTCACAGCGTGACAGCGGAGGCGTTTGCCTGACCGTAGCATCTGGAACAGTCCGTTACTGGGGTGGCAGGGGTCCCTCATGATCTTGCTTGCTCTGGATCTGCACCTCCTGATGTATAGGTCCTGCAGGGGGGCGAGTGTAGTTCCCATGGTGCGTTCTGCCGAACGCACTACTCTCTGCAGGGCCATCCTGTCCTGGGCAGAGCTGTTCCCAAACCAGACCGTAATGTTGCCGGACAGGATGCTCTCTACAGCCCCAGAGTAGAAGCAATGAAGGATCCTCAGCGACACTCTGAATTTCCTCAGTTGTCTAAGGTGGTAAAGGCGCTGCTTAGCCTTACCCACCAGTGCGGCAATGTGCGTTGCCCACGTCAGATCCTCTGCGATGCGGACTCCCAAGTATTTGAAACTGCTCACCCTATCCACAATTGACCCATTTATCTCCAGTGGCGTGTACGTCCTTGGATGTTTAGCCCTTCTGAAGTCCACAATCAGCTCCTTTGTTTTAGTGACATTCAAGAGGAGGCTATTGTCCTGACACCAGAGTGCCAGATCAGCCACCTCCTCCCGGTAGGCCTTCTCATCGTTGTTGGAGATCCGGCCCACCACCACAGTGTCATCAGCAAACTTGATGATGGAGTTTGAGCTGAACCTGGCCCTACAGTCATGTGTATACAGGGAGTACAGTAGGGGGCTAAGGACGCAGCCCTGGGGGGATCCTATGTTCAGGGTGAGGGAGCTAGATGTGTGTTCCCCCATCCTGACCACTTGGGGCCTGGCAGTGAGAAAGTCCAGGACCCAGGCACACAGAGGGGTGCTAAGCCCCAGTTCCAGCAGCTTCTCAACCAGTCTGCTGGGGACTATTGTGTTGAATGCTGAACTAAAGTCAATGAACAGCATCCTCACATAGCCCCCCTGGCTGTCCAGATGAGAGAGAGCGGTGTGTAGAACCTGGGAGACCGCATCATCCGTGGACCTGTTCGGACGGTATGCGAACTTCTTGTTCAGCTGGATGATGATGACAGCTCAACTCTTCCTCTCAGTACTCTGACCGATTAAGGCAAGTGTGCCGAAGGGCTTATTCACCACCCAGCCAGCATCGTCAGAGACCCACACCACCATGTTCACACACTCAGTGCACCCCTGTCATTGGGAAAAAGATATAGGAGCCTGAAAACTGTAACATGCAGGTTCAGGAACAGCTTCTTCCCTGCAGCCACCAGGCTATTAAACCCCAACCAAATAAGCTCTGAAACTTGGGGAGCATTATTTTAGTCTTTTTGCACTTTGTTTTTGTGTATATACACACACACAGATATATATATGTATATACACACAGATAGTTCTTTAGTAACTTGTCAGTTTCTTTGTTGAACTAAATTAAGGTGCATGCTGCAATCAAAAGCACTTGAACAATTGGTTGGGAAGAAAGCCAAACAGTAAGAAAGAGGACTGCGCCTCCTTTTCAAGAGCAGCCAGCTCTTGTACGGTCGGTGCCAAAGCATCAACATGACCCTTATATATATGTGTGTGTGTGTGTGTGTGTGTGTGTGTATTTGTAAGTATATTTATATTAACACGCACTGAACTTTTGTTTTCGTTTATGACATTGTTTACAGAGTACTACGTTTACATATTTTGTTGTGCTGCTGCGAGTTAGAATGTCATTGTTTTGTTTGGGACATATGACAATAAAACACTCTTGACTTCATGCCCCTGCACCTTTTTGAACACAAGGCAACTTGTCCACTCTCCAGCGAGGCAGTCATTGGAGGGCGCGGCTTGCTAGGCCTCGCCGGCGACCAATGGCAGCGCCTCTTGGTGAGCCTTGACGACCACGGGGAAGCCAAGATGGCCGACGAGCAGCGGCCACCGACGCGGTGGAAGGGGAAGCATGTGAGTCCCTCCACGTTAATCGTTAGATGTAGAGAAGGAAAAGACAAAACGTTTGAGTGTGGGGGTGGTGTTAGGAATTCGCTCAATCGCCCGTGGGCGTTTGGCGGCTCCCGCGACCGCGCTGTGAGGCAGCAAGGGCTCAGAGGCCGGCGGGTGTTGCTGGGCACTCGTTGATTTAATTTAAACCGCTGGGAGCTTCTCCTGTGTCGATTCCACATTCAGAGTAAACGACGGCAGTGTCAATAGTCTGTCCAATTTCGGTGGAAAGAGAGGAGAGGTGCAAATAAAGCTTTAAATGGTGTTTCCCCTCTATGTTAATGGGAATCGTACAGCATGGAGACAGACCCTTCGGCCTAACTTCGCCCACGTTGCTATTTGAGGCACTCGTTTGATCTTTCCCACCCATGCACCTGTCCGAATGTCTTTTAAATGTTACGATTGTATTCGCCTCTGGCAGCCCGTTCTATTTTCCTAACGTCCTCTGTGGAAAACGTGGATGTCCTTTAAGTCTCACTTTATATCTATACACTTTAGACTCCCCTACCTTGAGAAGACCGTGACCATTCACCTCATCTATGCCTCTCATGATTTTATATACTTCAAAATAATCACCCTTAAGTCTCCTTCACTCTAGCGGGGGGAAAAAGTTTGTAACTTAACCTTCCAGTCCGAGGAACATCTTTGGGAATCTTTTCTGCACACTTTTCAGCTTAATTGCAAACTACAACCAAGTGACTATAATTATACACAATATTCTGAGTGCAGTCTCACTGACGTCTTGATGCTGGTTCTTTACATCTTGTAAAGTATGTAACATGATGTCCCAACTTCTGTAGAAGGGTCTCGACCCGAAACGTCATCCATTCCTTCTCTCCAGAGATGCTGCCTGTCCCGCTGAGTCACTCCAGCTTTTTGTGCCTATCTCCTGTACTCTATGATAGACACAAAATGTTGGAGTAACTCAGTGGGACAGGCAGCATCTGGAGAAAAATGGGTGACGTTTTGGGCCGAAGGTTCAAGGTACCACCTAGCCTCTGCCTTTTTCTTATGTTCTTATTTGACTAGATTTTTTTTCTGCATAAAAAGTGGAAGCATATCTTCCACGGATAACGAATATCAATAGCATGCAACTTTTGTGAGTTTCATTGATTGACATGCATGGTATGTGTTTATATAATTTATTGACTTGGTTGTTCTCTCAGGGTGAAATGACTGGACCTGATTGGAAGAAATCAAAAGACGCCAGTGAGTATTTAATTTTTACTTTATTAATATTCCAATTTATTTCCCTCTTGCGTTTTCGTTTGCTGATTATCCTGGGTTTCCTGTTGCCATGAGGATGGAATGGTTACTGACAGTGATTTCTGTATAGTTCCTATTTACTCTATGTGTAAATATTCTTGATGTCATTTGCAAGTGAACAACCCAGCCAATTCCCAAATGTTAGGGGAGAAAAAGTAGGAGGGATTGGCCCCTCAGGCTGCTCTTATGCACAAGATACTTCCTAAAGAGGCACTGGAAAATTAGAGTTGGAATAGCTTATTTAGTTCTTCAGCTTTAAGAAATACATCCACCTTAATGAATATATTTAATTACTTGGCCTTCACTGCCTTCACCCTCTGGGTGAAGACGTTTCTCCTACCTAACTTCTGAATAGTATATCTCATGTTCTAGAATCATCACCATTAGTAACATCCTCCCTGTATCTAGTTTATCTAGCCCTATTAGAATTTTATAGGATTTTATACAATAAATGTCCTCTCATTCTTCCATAATCCTTTGAATATAGGCTCACTGATTTGATCTCCCCTCATGATTCTGACTCGCCCTCCCAGGAATCAGTCTAGACCAGCCCAAGACTTTGCAAAACTCCAGATAGTGTCACATCAAAGCCTAAGAGAGCTGCAGCAAGTAATTCCGGCTCGTATACTCGGGTCTCTTGTGGGGTGTGCACGTTCTCCCTGTGACTGTGTGGGTTACTTCCAGGTGTTCCAGTTTCCTCCCAAATCCCAAAGTCATTTAGGTTTGTAGATGAATGTAATTTGCCTCAGTGTGTAGAGTGAATGCGAAAGTGACACAACATGTAGCGTGTTGATAAAGGCAAGGAGCCAGGTATTTTGGGAAGGTATATTTATTGGTTCGTGGGTCTCAGACGGGTCTAGTCTGCCGGAATGGCTTGGCGCCCAAACCTTGCCCTTATATACCTGCGTCCAGGACCGCCTCCCGGGACTGGTCCATTCCCGTGCCGAGGGGTCGGTAGTAGTATGGCCCGACCCTTGGGAGCCGCCACAGTACCCCCCCCCAGATCCGGAGGCACGAAACGCACTGGTGGTCGCACAACCCGACCGGACCGCGTACGGTAATCGGTCGACAGAGGGGCCGGCGGAGGCACAGTTGGAGAGACAGGCGGTGGGACCCGCAAAGGGGGGCGACCTCGTGGGCGAGGCCGGGCCACCCGCACCGGTTGGTCGATGTCTAAGTGGGCCGGCTTCAGGCGGTCAATTGACACGGCCTCCGGCCGGCCCCCCATGTCCAAAACAAAGGTGGTCTGCCCGTGCTCCAGCACCCGGTACGGGCCTTCATACGGCCTCTGGAGTGGCGCCTGGTGGGCGTCACGGCGCAGGAACACAAAGGCGCAGTCCTGGAGGGCCGATGGCACGTAAGGGCGGAATGTCCCATGGCGGGACGTCGGCACGGGTGCGAGCTTTCCAACTCGCTCTCGGAGGCGATGTAGGGTGGATGAGGGTGGTTCCTCTCGCCCCGGCAATGAGGGCACGAACTCCCCGGGCACCGTGAGCGGAGACCCGTAGACGAGCTCCGCTGAGGATGAAGCCAGGTCTTCCTTGGGGGCAGTCCGGATGCCCAGCAAAACCCATGGTAGCTCGTCCATCCAGTCGGGGCCGGCGAGTCGCGCCTTCAGCGCTGCCTTCAGCTGCCGGTGGAACCTCTCCACCAAGCCGTTTGCCTGCGGGTGATAGGCCGTGGTGTGGTGCAGCCGCACGCCCAACAGGTGGGCCATGGCCGACCACAGCTCGGAGGTGAACTGTGGCCCCCGGTCCGATGAGATGACCACCGGCACACCAAAGCGAGCAATCCAGTGCGCGGCCAACGCACGAGCGCATGTGGCTGTCGACGTATCAGCCAGTGGTATGGCCTCCGGCCACCGCGTGAAGCGGTCCACCACCGTGAAGAGGTGGGTGATGCCCCGGGACGGCGGGAGCGGGCCCACAATGTCCACGTGCAGGTGGTCGAAACGGCGGCAGGGTAGACCGATCCCTTGGAGTGGCGCCCGGACGTGGCGTTGAATTTTTGACGTCTGGCACGGAATGCAGGTGCGGGCCCATTGGCCAACCTGCTTGCGCAGACCATGCCACATGAACCGCGCAGCTACCAACGAGATCGTTGTCCGGATGGATGGGTGAGCCAGCCCGTGGACCACGTCGAAAACCCTCCTGCGCCACGCGGCCGGGACGATGGGGCGCGGCTGACCTGCCGACACATCGCAAAGTATCGTCGTCGCTTCGGGGCCGAGGGGAACATCCTCAAGGCGGAGGCCAGAGATGGCAGTCCGGTAGGCGGGCATCTCCCCGTCCGTTAGTTGGGCCTCCGCCAGGGCAGAATAATCAATGCCGGGTGCCACTTCTAACACGGCATTGATGGCGGGGCGAGACAATGCGTCGGCCACCCGGTTTTCCTTCCCCTCGATAAAGCGGATGGAGGTGGTAAATTCTGAAATGTTGGCCAACTGGCGCTGCTGTCGGGCGGACCATGGGTCGGAGACCTTTGCCAGGGCGAAAGTGAGCGGCTTGTGGTCCGTGTAAGCGGTGAACGGGCGGCCCTCCAGAAAATAGCGGAAGTGACGAACGGCCAGGGCGAGGAGCTCGCGGTCGAAAGCGCTGTACTTCTTCTGGGCGTTGTCGAGGTGCCGGCTGAAGAAGGCCAGGGGGCGCCAACCCCCGTCCGTGAGTTGCTCCAGTACGCCACCAACGGCCAACTCTGAGGCGTCCACCGTAAGGGCTGTCGGGGCATCCTCCCGTGGGTGAACAAGCAGCACAGCCCGAGCCAGGGCCTCCTTCGCGCCGTCAAAGGCTGTTACGGCCTCGTCGGTCCACACGACGGTCTTACGCTTGCCCGCCAGCAGCTCGTATAGCGGCCGCATGATGTGGGCCGCGGATGGCAGGAACCGGTGATAAAATGCCACCATGCCGACGAACTCCTGCAGGCCACGCACCGAGGACGGACGGGGAAACCGGCGGATGGCGTCTACTTTGTCCGGCAGGGGAACCGCTCCTTGCGAGGACACACGGTGGCCGAGAAAGTCGATTGTGGCCACGCCAAAGCGGCACTTGGCGAGGTTTATGGCCAACCCGTGTTCGCTGAGCCGCTGGAAAAGCTGCCGGAGGTGGGCACAGTGCTCCTGCCGCGAGCGGCTGGCTACCAAGATGTCGTCGAGGTAGACGAACAGGAAATCCAACCCGCGACAAACGCCGTTCATTAATCGTTGGAATGACTGCGCGGCGTTCTTGAGGCCGAACGGCATCCGTACGAACTCGTAGAGTCCGAACGGCGTGATGATTGCCGTCTTGGGTACATCCTCCGGGTGGACCGGGATCTGGTTGTAACCTCGCACCAGATCCACCTTTGAAAATATCGTGGCCCCAGCCAAATGGGCGTTGAAGTCCTGGATGTGGGGCACGGGGTATCGGTCCTCGGCGGTAGCGACGTTCAGCCGCCGATAATCCCCGCAAGGCCTCCAGCCCCCGTTTGCCTTGGGGACCATGTGGAGTGGAGATGCCCATGGACTGTTGGAAGGGCGGACGATCCCCAAGGACTCCATCGTACGGAACTCCTGTCATGCCAGGCGTAGTTTCTCAGGCGGGAGTCGGCGTGCTCGTGCGTGGAGGGGTGGGCCGGTAGTCGTGATGTAATGGTACACCCCATGCTTGGGGGTCGATGACCGGAATTGCGGGGCCATAATATCCGGAAAGTCCGCCAGCACCCGAGCGAAATGGGAGTCCACGGACGACAGCGGGCGTACAATGGGGTCATTCAGCCGCAACGCGATGGGCTCCATCGTGGCGGAGTGGACCAAGCGCTGCTGCCTGACGTCCACGAGGAGAGAATGAGCCCGCAGAAAGTCGGCCCCGAGCAACGGCTGGGAGACGTCGGCGATCGTAAACAGCCACGTAAAATGACTGGCGCCGAAAACGATGTGGACCGTGCGGACGCCATATGTCTGGATAATGCTCCCATTTGCCGCGGTGAGGATGGGCCCCCGCTTCCCAGAACGAATGTCCAGCGGCGAAGGGGGCAGGACGCTCAGCTCCGCCCCGGTATCCACGAGGAAGCGGCTCCCGGAGCGCCGATCCCAGGCGAAGAGGCGGTGAATCTGGCCGGCCACCGCAGGGACTATTGGTAGCCGGCCCCGGCGTTTCCCGGAAATGTGCACGGCTGGCGGCATTGTCGGACTGCCGCACCCCAGCGCTGGTGGTAATAACACCAGTACCTCTTGCTGGTGCTGGCTGGAGCCTGCTGATGTGGGACTGCAGGTGCACGACCCGCAATGGCCACCGGGGGCGATCTCGCAGGCCTCCGGGGCATAGCTGTCACTCCTTCCACAGCTCCCCCGCCCGACCGGAGAAAATCGGGCGCTTCTCGAGTGACGTTTAGCGCACTGACGTCATCACGGCGCGCCGCCCACAGCGCGTCCGCGCGCCTGCCGAGGGCCCGGGTGTCTTCAAAGGAGACGTCGGTGAGCTGCAGGCGAATGTCGGCCGGCAGCAGGTGCAGGTAAGTATACTCGAACATCAGGCACGGTCTGTGCCCGTCGAGCAGCGCGACCATCTCCTTCAGGAGGCTAGATGGGCGCCGGTCACCGAGGCCTGGCATGTGGAGGAGCCTTTCGGCCCGCTCCATTCGGGTTAGCCCGTAGGTTTGGAGCAGCAGCTCCTTAAGGGCTTCATATTTACCGTCGGCCGGTGGGTCCTGGAGGAACTCCGTTACCTCTTCGGCCGCGTCCTGGTCAAGGGCTCCCACCAGGTGGAAAAACCGGGTGTCATCCGTTACGTTGCCCCGCAGCTGGAACTGGGCCTCCGCCTGGTAAAACCAAATGCGAGCCCGGGTGGTCCAGAAGGTCGGGAGCTTGATGCCTACCGCGTCGACAGCTGGGGCCTGGTCGGCCTGCGAGCCGGACGGGCGGTCGGCTTCTGTTTTCTTGTCCATCCTAATGAATGGACCGTCGAGGTCACCAATGTAGCGTGTTGATAAAGGCAAGGAGCCAGGTATTTTGGGAAGGTATATTTATTGGTTCGTGGGTCTCAGACGGGTCTAGTCTGCCGGAATGGCTTGGCGCCCAAACCTTGCCCTTATATACCTGCGTCCAGGACCGCCTCCCGGGACTGGTCCATTCCCGTGCCGAGGGGTCGGTAGTAGTATGGCCCGACCCTTGGGAGCCGCCACAACAACATCAATTAGAGTGAACGGATGATCGATGGTCAGCATGGTCTTGGTGGGCCAAAGGGCCTGTTTCTCTGTTGTACCTTTTAATCAGTCAACCACAAAACACCATTGTTTACCTAACTGCCTGCTGCAGCTGAATGCTTGCTTTCAGCAACTAGTGTGACAGAACACTCGGGTTTTGTTGCACTTTCTCTTTTCTCAATCTATCACCATTCAGGTAATAATTTGTGTCTCTGTTTTTGGAAGCTTGCAATTATCCCCATATATTGCATTTGCCCACTCACCCAACTTTTCTAAATCACATTGGAGCACTTTGCAACCTACACCCAGCTCACACTACCCTCCCCCCCCCCCCCCCCATTTCAGGCATCTGCAAACATGGTGATATTACATTTAGTTCTCTCATCCAAAACATTGTTATGTATAGTTGTGTCCAAGCACTGATCCATGCAGCACTCCACCTTGTCTGCCACCCAGATAAAGACCATTGGGCAGAACATACAACAGCCTGAAGCTTCACACCACCAAGTTTGGGAACAATTACTTTCCTACAACCATCATGTCCTTGAACTAATTTGTACAATCCCAATTCTACCTTTGCAACGGAACTCAACAGATTGCAAACAGAACTACTTACCATGGACTTGTTTTCTATTTGTGTATTTTTTGCATTCATGTCATTTTTTGCAGTCTTTTAAAACATTTTTTGTCTAACATTTTTGGACTGAGTTTGTTTGTCTTAGTCCAACTGCTCTGATGCTTCTGCCTGTAAATCAATGAACTTGTGCGTGGGACAATAACCTTGACTTGATGAATTTAAATACAAGAATGACAAAGAATAAGGCAAATTCCTGCCTTGAATTAAGTGATAGGTTGGCCAGTTGATGACAAAAACTGTCAGCTGATTTTTCTTTTGTGTCTAGGAAAACAGGCGCTGAAACAATTGAAAGAATTAAAATTATTGAAGAAGCTCGATAAAGAAAGGGCGGAGCAGCAGAAAACAATAGAGGAGCAAATGGGTAAAAAAGAACTGAAAGGTACAAAAAAATGATTCAGAACATTGTAAATATATGGGTATAATCTTTAAAATAACACAAAGCTGCCATATTTTCCAATGTCTGCATATTTCTTTCTATTACCTCTTTCATCTCACCTATGTGACGCACTATGGTACAGTTGAAGATGGGCAGAAATTATGCTTCTTATACAAGTTCATAAGTTATAGGAGTAGAATTAGGCCATTTGGCCCATCGAGAGTCTCGTCCGCCATTCAGTCATGGTTGATCTCTGCGTCCTAATCCCATTCTCCCGACTTCTCCCCATAACCCTTGACACCTGTTCTAATCAAGAATTTGTCTGTCTCTGCCTTAAAAATATCCACTGACTTGGCCTCCACAGCCTACTGTGGCAATGAGTTTCAAAGATTAACTACTCTCTGACGAAAGAAGTTCCTCCTCACCTCCTTTCTAAAAGAGCACTCTTTAATTCTGAGGCTATGACCTCTGGCCCTAGACTTTCCCACCAGTGGAAACATCCTTTCCATATCTACTATCTATGCCTTTCATTATTTTGTAAGCTTCAATGAGGTCCCCCCTCAACTGTCTAAACTCCAGCGAGTAGAGGCCCAGTGCTGTCAAGCGTCATCATATGCTAACCCACTCGTTCCAGAATCATTCTTGTAAACTTCCTCTGAACGCTCTCAGAGCCAGCACATAATTGGAGTTTGCTATTTATATGCTGGAGATATACATGACTTGCCGATTAAACATAAAGTAAATATTCTTTCAGCTTAAGTTTTAAATGATTGCTGAAATTTAGGACACTATTTGAAGAAGAGCAGGGAGTTATCTTACTGTCCATGTCAATAGTTTTCCTTCAACAGCACCTAAAATAGATTTTTTCTCATTGCTGATGGTGGTATCTGCTTGTGTGAAAAACTGTTCCTGTGATGGGCTTTCCAACGTAATGGCACATCACAAGAAACAGTTTGTAAAAGTATTTTTGACCCATTTGAAAAGACATAAGGTGTTTAGTTAAAGCAGTTTTTGATTTCTGATGGAACCAATAAAGCTATCAGCTTTTCCACAGCTTCTGCAGTACAAGACCAGCAATAAGAACGCTCTACCATTAATGACAATAACCTGAAGAAATGTTTAACACGTGGGAAAATAAATCATAAAAATGTTATTCAGATTGTTCATTCATATTTTTAAACAATTATACACAGGCTGAAAATTTTATATCTAAAACAAGTATATACAATTTAAAATTTGCCCCTTGGTGGGATGAAGAATCCATTAAGCCTTCACCATTCTACATTAAGAATTATTAAGCAGTTCAGTAACACAGTCCACTGTGCCAATTAGCATCTATTTTATGATATATACTAACCATTTTTATATTTTCTAGGTCGACTGCATACTATTAGTGTGGCATTACCTGGGTCGATTCTGGACAATGCCCAATCTCCGGAATTCAGGACATATTTGGCTGGACAGATAGCTCGTGCCTGTACGGTGTTCAGTGTGGATGAAATTGTAGTCTTTGATGAACAAGGAGAAGATGCAAAGTAAGATGGCTCAGAAATATTAATTACTTATACATCATGGCTAACATGTACACATTTAATTATGCAATGTACAAAAAATGTTTGAAGTGTTAAATGCTTCAAACTTTGCAGTCTTTTGATTCCTAGTTATGAAGTAAAGTTTATTTCCATTTCACATGGGCTTAGAAAATAGCTGTGGTCTGATCTGTTTGTTTCAGTTTTCCTATTGTATGCATATATAAGACAGAACAAAGATACTGAAGGAGGCCATTCATTGTCTTAAACCTGATCTAATATTTTTTAATATCTCTACTATTATAAGCATAAAACATACTGATCTATGTTTTCCTCGTGTCTCTTAATATAGATACCCAAAAATCCCCACCAACTGATCCACCACCCCACAATCCATGAATATTTTGAGGGAAGAGATACAGATCTTCACTTATCGTTGCATATTTTATTTAGAAAGTGCTTCCTGATTACTTTCCTCAATAGTATAGTTGCAATTTTAATCTTTGTCTTGCATAACCCCACAGAAGAAATAGATTTTTTCTGCATCATTCTCTCCAATCTTTTTAACATTTTAAATAGCTTAGGACCAATCTTCCCTTGATCTTTTAAACTCGGCACAGTTTCTGTGGATTAAGAAATAAAGATGATTCCAGGGCAGGACACTTATACTGATTGGAACTAGCCATATGATTATTAATGTGCACTAATATAGCACTTTTATTAACACAAGAGATGACATACGAGATATTGGTAGTGTTTGATTATTGAGAGTGCTCCATTGGAACTTATCTTTGTAATTGCAGAACTGTGGAAGGCGAATTTAGTGGAATTGGAAGGAAACGGCATGCCAATGTTCAACTTGCACGAATCCTGCAGTACCTTGAATGTCCACAGTGAGTCACTTTGGAGTAAAATTGTGTCTTTAGTCCCTAAACAAGATCAGCATACATTCATACAGATCCTTTACTATTTATTTAAAAGTAATCTCAAAAGTGCTTCTCAGCAGTGGAATAAGACAAAAGTTAACAATGAGCCAAACAAAGAGGTATAAATAGGGAATACTGAAAGCTTACTCTAAATTTTGGGTATTTTAAAGGACACGTGAGAGGCAAACGCCTTTATGAAAGCAATGCATGATCTTAGACAAAGGAGGTAGCTGAAAAGTGTCCACATTTATTTTACATTAGATTATTTTGGGCATTGCTGGAGAGAAATTGTTTGGTTCACAGAGATCATTGGCCAAATCTTATTGCCCACAGTTTAATACATCAGACCCAGTTTTCCTCAATGGGTCTTTCTGATGCAAGACCTTTCTCAGAGGTAGGAACTATCAAAGTTCATTCAGTGTTGAGACTCCATATTAAAGGAATACAGTCTAAAGTCCGAGAAGGTATACAGACCACCAAACAGCAGTAGGGAGATTGGGGATAGCAACAAGCAGGAAATTAGGGATGCTTGTAGCAAAGCTACAATGGTTATTATGAGTGACTTTAATCTACAAATAGATTGGGCCAACCAGATATTTGGTAACAGTGCTGAGGAGGGTTTCCTGGAATGTATACGGGATGGGTTTTTAAACCAATACATAGAGGAACCGACTAGAAGGCAGGCATCCTAGACTGGGTATTGTGTGATGATTATCCAGCCAATTGGGATGATCAGCCATGATCATATTGAATGGTGGTGCTGAGTTGAAGGGCCGAATGGCCTACTCCTGCACCTATTTTCTCTTTCTAATCTCATTTGGTTTACTCGTAAAATACACAAACACTGATTAGGATTTGTATTGTAGAAACTAACCAAGGTTTGCTTTAAATGTAGAGCATATGCATGTTTCTCTACGACGTTTAGCTGTGCAGTAACATGTTCTTTGCGTGTAAACAGGTACCTAAGGAAATCCTTCTTTCCGAAACATCGGGATCTAGATTTTGCAGGTAAGCAAGTCTGTTATGATGCCATATGATGGCCACATATTATAAATAGAATGAGTAACTTGCACACCAGTGTGATAAATGGATGTGTGTGGTTTTGTTGTGCTTGTTTGGCTGCCATTTTGCCTGCATAACTGCGGAAGTGTTTTGGGATATCACAAAGAATGCTAGAGTATTTAGAAATTATTTTTTTGTTTTATTATTAATGAATGAAAGTAATTCAAAAGCAACTATTGGGAAGATGCTACATTGTGGAAGTCAGTCACTACCACCTAGTGTGGTTGCAATAACTAGCATGTTAGCATTTAAGAAAAAGGTAGATAAGCAGAAAAGAGGAAGGACAAGTGTTTAAATTTTATTTACATTAATTAATTACCATCAATTTATATTGTGTGCCTTTCCCTAGTTAAATCTGTTTCCTGGGAACCTTGTAAACGTTCTGAGTGCCCAGTGGAATACGGCAGCTGTTTGGTAGGCAACGGTTTGCATGGTGAAGATCTTATTGAAAGCCATGGCTATTGTTGCAGAGTTGTTAAAACCAAGTACACGATTCTATCTGATGTGGGGATATTGAAATAGTGGTCTGGTGTTTGTAAATAGGATGGAGCTGTATTTCACAGCTCAATGCAATACAGTGTTATTGGATGGTTACCAGTTTGTCACTGGTTAACATTTGTCACAGTTTAGGTTTATCAATATGTATTCTTCTCTGTGGTTCTTTCAACACAATTTGCCTTGGGACAAAAACAAACTACTGTCTAACACCTTCTAGGTGTTGAACAGTACCACCTCTATCAGCACCAGAATTCAGGCAGACCCAACTATATTGGATATCGTAGATCTACATTAGTGAAACCTGGGGTTCATATTTACTCCATATAAGGTACATACTTCATATAGGGAACAGAGACAATTTATGAGGATGTTGCCAAGACAAGAGGGACTGAACTGTAGGGAATGGTTGAGTAGGCTGGGACTCCATTGCCTGGAGCGCAGAAGGATGAGGGATGATCTTATAGAGGTGTATAAAATCATGAGAGGAATAGATCGGGTAGAGTCTCTTGCCCAGAGTGGGTGAATCGAGGTCCAGAGGACATAGGTTTAAGGAGGAGAAGATTTAATAGGAATCTGAGGGGTAACTTTTTCATTCAAAGATTTCCACACTGTATCACTCTATGACTCTGACTTCTAAACACTTGTTTTGAAATTGATATAAGATTAGAAATTACTGCACTCTGTCCAAATCTGGAAAAGTCACAGTTTTAGTCATTACAAAGTGGGGTCAATAGATATTCTTTCCAAAGACCATAGGTCTGCTGTATTTGAACTTTCAGGGGTAGTATGGTGGTGCAGCTATTAATTCTGCTACCTCACACCTCCAGTTACTTGGGTTCGATCCTGGCCTCTGCTGCTGTGAGTGCAGAGTTTGTACATTCTCCTACCATGTGGATTCTTCCTGATGCTCTGGTTTTCTTTCCCCATCCCAAAGATATCCTGGTAAGTTAATTGGTTATTGTAAATGATACTGCAGTGTGGATAAATGGCAAAAGGAATTTTTAAAAAAAGTTAATGTGTATGAACAAGAGAATAAGATGAGGGGAATGGGATGTTAGGGTTGGTTGGTTGGGAGCTGGCACAGATTCAATGAGCCAAATGACACTCCTGTGTTGTAATAATAATTAATCTGCTAAGTCTCTTGGTTGCTGCATGGGTCCCCAGATTGGGGCCATGACCCAACCCAAGGACCAGGAGATACCACATGCAGAACATTGTAGCAGAGGCTTATGCTGATGGAAAAAGTGACATCGCTGGTAGAGCTGCTGCCTTGCAGCACCAGAGAGCCGGTTTCAATCCTGTTCTTGCGTGCTGTCTGCGTGGAATTTGCATGTTCTCCCTGTGACCGGGTGTTCCGGTTTCTCTCACATGCCAAAGACGAGTGGGTTTGTACGTTAATTGGCTCCTGTAAAATTCCCCTAATGTATAGGGAATGGATGCGAAAGTGGGATAATATAGAACTAGTGTGAGTGATGGTCGGCATGGACTCAGTGGGCCTGATTTCACGCTATATCTCTAAACTAAATATAAACTAAATCAATCAAAAGATAAATGAATGAACATTTTCACCTGCATTATGATTTTTTTTTAAGCCTGTAAGTGCTAGCAGCAATTGGATTAACTGCCACTGGAAGTCATGGCTTGGTATGGAACCATCACAGTCTTTTCCTTATTTTTTTCCTCCACTCATACTTTGCACCTTAAAAACTGGGTATCTCATTTTCCCAGTTCTTATTAAACCGATGCATCAACTGTTTTGTTTTCTATGAATGCTGAGTATTTCTATAATTTTCTGCTTTTATTAAAGATTACCAGCATCTGCAATATTTTTCTTTTAGATGTATTTCTGCACATTATGTTCTAGGGGTCCTGAATCCGTTGGACAGCCCACACCATCTGAGGATTGATGATGATGCAGAATATCGGGAGGGAGTGGTTGTTGATAGGCCATCTAAGCCCGGGAAAGGATCATTCGTCAACTGTGGCTTGAGAAAGGTTTGTATACAAGGATCCAAATTCATGTCATTTCTGATTTGAATGCATGCAAAGCACTGTAGCTTGTTTTCAATTCATCGTTCCTAAAACCTGGCAGGAGATCTGAATAAGTTGCTGATCAGATTGTAAATCGGTCATGCTAATGAGTACCAACTAAATCAGGCTGCAATGATAATGTGAAGCAATGTAACGAGAAGCTCATTGGTTCCTGACCGATGTGTAAACTCTTTAAAAGAACGATCCCACTTCCCTGCCTCCAAATTTATCCTCTTTTTCATTTGGCGAACATTACTTCATGAGATTCTTGAACTGGAATTTCAGTTTTTCTTTTTGTAATTTAAACTAGGAAGTGCAGATTGACAAACAACTTCAAGCTGGCCTCCGTGTTACAGTTCGTTTACACAAGAGGGAAAATCCAGGTAAAAAGACCCGGACATGCTGGTTGTATCTGTGGTTGTTATATCTGAAGTTGATTCTATCATGCTGGATAAAATCTAAATTTATTTTCTTGAAGCATTCATTTGGTGTTGATTCTGTAGAGTAACATTTTAACTTTGTAAATTTCTCTGTATTCCCCTGACCATTGAAAGATATAGTTAGGAATAGAAGGACACAAAATGTCTAATGTAATACTGGTCTTTATAATTAGACCACTGTTTAAAACTTCAAGCATTTTGCTACAAACTCTGTTAATCCTCATTGGTAATATTGTTTACAGTGTGACACTGGCAGATGAATTCCACTGGCTCCTAAAAAATTGCCCCTAATGTGTAAAGAGTGGGTGAGAAAGTAGGATAACATTGAACTATTGTGAATGGGTGATCGATGGTCAGCGTGGACTCTGTAGGCCAAAGGGCCTGTTTCCATGATGTGTCTCTTTAAAAAAAACTGCTGACAGTTGTCGAGTAAGGAGGGTGTTAATAAGTGCTACGTCCCTATGAGCGAGAGCACTTAAAAGGGTCCCAACCATTGGCCATCAGCTGATCATGCGTGTGGTGTAGGCACACTCCTGTAGGAAAGATATATTGAGCAGGATTGCAGTCCAAATTTACCAGGGAACCCAAGTCATGTGGGCACATCACCTGGAGACGCAAGGAACTGCAAATGCTGAAGTCTTGAGCAAAACACAAAGTGCTGGAGGAACACTGTGGGTCAGGCAGGATTGGACAGATGACCTTGCGGGTCGGGACCCTTCAAACTGGTTGTATTATAGTTGTGGGGAAAGCTGGAAAAGTGATGTGGGAGGGGACATAACCTGGCAAGTGATAGGTGGATACAGGTGAGGGCGTTTTGTATGGCAGATGGGTGTCACTTACTCCACTTGGCCTATCCATTCCCTCCACACACTTGCTCTGACTACTGAGTTCCTCCAGCACTTTGGGTTTTGGCAAGATCTTATACAAGACTGGTAAAACTGAGGAGTGAATTGATCTGTAACTAAGATTTGAAAGGAACTGCAAATGCAAATAAAGGAAAGGTTATATTTTTCATTGGTGTGGAATCGACAGAGGTAGGCTTTTGGGGAGACAACTTAGGAACATTTCCACAAAAAACTTGACCAGAGTTCGATTAATAATTTTAAATCCAGACAATAGATTTTTGCGAGACTAATAGTGCAACAATGGGTTAGTGCCCTACCTCTGTTCCTTTGTAAATGTTATTATCTTGTCAAATTCTATTCCTACTGATGTGGTATTTTAGAACACAGCTTCTGTCACAAATAGAGACCATTTATTTCCATAGTTTTTTTTTACCATTTCATGTTATTTAGAATTTAATGCTTTTGGTTTTTTTTTGCTGCACCTGAATTATGTTCTATTAGACTATTGCTTGGAAACGGATTAAGTGCTATTATGGCAGCAAGATTTTTTATAGTCATTGTCTTTTATTTTCATGTTCATGCTTCTTGAAGGTCCACATTATTCTGAAAGCCATTCTTCTAAATGTTTTCAGAGAGCAAAGTTTTGAAGGGTTCGGTTATCGCCCCTGCCGTTCCCCGAATGGAGTCTGGTCTGTACTGGGGTTACACAGTCCGTCTTGCTTCTTGCCTCAGTAAGTTCTAAATCTGTATTTGGGTCTTGTAGATGTTACTTAACCCATGGACAACCTTTTAAAAATGGAAAAGACCTGACTGTCTGTGTGTGGTAGGTTCTGTATTTACAGAGTGCCCATTTGAGGGTGGCTACGATCTTACAATCGGTACATCTGAGCGAGGGTCAGACATTGACAGCACAATACTTCCCACATTCAGGTAAGATGTTCTGCTGTGTGCCCCTACTTGGCGACTGCAGATGTTCAGGAAAGGCTGCAAATTCACGACTATATTTTTTATTTAATAACCTTGTCTGTGCTGAGTGCTGTTCACAGAATCTATGTGGAACACATTCATTGCGGTTTCCTTGATTTGTTTCTGTTCTATGCAATTTTCTTCAATCTACTATTTTCCTGCCACACACATAATCCCCCAAAAATAAAGTGATCTAACTCTTCTGCACTACCTTCTCTGATAGATATATTATATTATAAGCAGGATGTAATTATCTAATCTGCCCACCCAAAATTGTAATGAAAAGGTGAGTCTCATTCCAGAAATCATTTTATTTTCAGGCAAAGAGTGGCTAAATGTTTGTAACTGCGTCTGCTTCTGACTTAACCCCTTCCAATCTGTAGGGTCCCCTGATCTAATAGGACAAAATGGGAAAAAAGACCCTTCAAGCTGGTTCTACATTCAGTAAGGCCTCAGCTCAAATGTACTTGGTTGCTCAATCTCCTTATCCTCCGTTTTTGTGTCCAAAATACACATCCCGTCACTCCCACTGGTTCTTGGGAAATTTGTCGTCCTTCGCATTTACCTGTGAATTACTTTTGATCTACTATGTTTCATTGAGCTCGCCTAAATAAAATAAAATAAATTGAGTATAAGTAAGCATTTCTCCACTTCTCTTCTTAGGACCACTTTTCATCTTAGGCATCAATGTAGTAACTCCAAAGAATGTACAATATTTAGAAAGAAAGGCAAAGCTGCATGCAGTATTCAAAAAGCAGTCTCGCCAAAGATCTGTGCAATATCGCTAAGATTTTCTTATCCGCACTCCAACAGAACACTAATTTACCTGCTCTGCCTGTATATTTACTTTCTACTCCAGAACCAGCTCTGTTATTGAATTTAGGCTTACTTTTTCTAAAGGCCACAATTATTCTGATTTTAGGGGGAAAAATCAGTTATCAATTTTATGATACCACCGCTTTCTGGTACAAACCCACTTACAATCAATCAAACTTCAACAGGAGCATCTTTTAAGATGATTGCCAGCTATTAAGATGGCAGTTGTATTTTTTTTAAATGTTTCACTCTTTGGTAATTAATTACACAGGGCTATTCTATTCTCAACCTTTTTACAGGATTTGTCTCATCGCATGTAATTTTTTTGTCATTGTTATTAGGCACATGTTGATAGTGTTTGGTGGTCTTCAGGGGCTTGAGGCCAGTGTTGATGCTGATCCAAACCTCAACCTTACAGATCCTTGTGTCCTCTTTCACCACTACCTGAACACCTGCCCCGGTCAAGGCAGCCGTATCATTCGCACTGAGGTATGTTTTGCTTAAAGATCTCACTAGTAGACAATGCCCTGGTCCACGCTTGTAGAATGTATCCAGCATTCAAGGAAATACCTTCCCCACTTATAATCCATTATTGTTATCCTTTATAAGCATTTGTGTACCTAAATAGTTTACAGTAGTAAAATAGATGGTCTAGTCTGGACCATCATGTTCTGTAACATTATATAGCAGATATTACATAGAAACTGGTTTAAATCCATTTGGTTTTCACATGTATTATAACTTAATGTGCTTTGAAGACATTGCAAACTGCTGATTCATGGAGATATGTTATTGTGCTATACTAGTACACCATGTAATATAGTCTCAGTTCTGCCTTCTACATAGAATAGAAGAAAACATTTTTTTAAAGTGCACACCGGTTTTTAGTTATATTGAGAAAACCCTAGGTGTATTACAATATATATTGTGAGCAGTTCTGTGTCCTCTAGCTTAATGAGAATATATTAGTCTGGGGGAGAATACAGCAGTTTTGTCAGAATAATAACTGGTTTGCAAAATTACATAGTGAGGTTGTTCAAACTAGGGATGCATATTCTAGAATTTAGAAGACGGTGGGGGGGGGGTGCTTTAATTTTTGTAAAGTTTTTAGGGAATTAGGCTGTAATCTAATTCCATTGTTTGGGAGAACATGACTTAAGAAGTTATTCCAAAAATAAGGCAAGTCCTTTCACAATCAAAATTAGGAAATAATTTGCTGGGAAAGAATGGTCAAACTCTTCCACAAATGGAAATGGATGCTGCATCATCTATATACTAAAACTCTCGTTTGTTTGTTCCTGAACTACAGCCAAAACGGTGCATGATAGCGTGACAATTTTAGGCCCACCTTCCTCACCGTTGCCGCTTTGGTGCTAATGGAAGAAGTTTCATTGAAATCGGTGTTATATTTTAAAAGTTATTTACATTTTAAAGTTTAAATCTATCTCCTAGGGGGGGAGGGGGCGGGAGGAGTGAGGATAAGGGGGGTTGAGGGGGATGGAGTCGGGGGAGGGGAGGGGGAGGAGAGTGTGCTGCACCAATGCAGGAGAGGTTTGGGCCCAACGGGTCCACTTGGTCTAGTTTAATTTTAAATCTGAGATTAAAAGATTTTTGTTAACCAATGTTATTAAGAGATATATTGGAAATGTGTGAATATGGAGTATGGTTACCGATCAACTAAGTTTATTGAATTGTTTAAACTAGTATGTCTTCTAGACCAATATCTCTCTGGGGAATGGATTTTACTGTGAATTATCTTTTTGTTTTCCAGGAAGCTATCCTCATCAGTCTTTCTATATTGCGACCCAAGATTGACAAAGCACTCAAAAGCTAATTCAAGTTGAATTTGTGAAAACATTTTTAATCATGCCATCTTTTAGTCTAACCTTGGAAGATTAATTATCAGCCATTGCTCATTCTCCTGCCTGAAATTAGAGCTATCTCTAAATTACTGAGATCCAGTTCCCAGCGTGTGTTGGTGTTTACCTAGGAATCTGCAGAATGGTTACCAGATTAAATGCTTTGGGGAAGATTTTAAATGCCAATTTTCCCAAGGCAATGTTACTTCAAACATTCAAGTAATTATACAGAATGCATAGATCAGAATCCAAACTGAGTAATCACACAACTGCTAGTCTGGTGTTTTCTGTCAATTACAGAATAAATGATTTTATAGATGAGCTGATTGCAGCACAGGATGTCCAGGAAAGTTTCTTGTAAACACATTTCAGGTGCGTAGGCTGATTATTGACTGCTGTGCAGAATCTCTCCAGTGTAACACTGCTATTAAATTGTAATTTTATGAATTATTGACATTTTATGTGGAGTAAAGACCCTATTTTTTTAAAGCGTTTGATTTTTAGTTCAAATGTTACTTGAAAAATTGTCACAGAAGAGGCACAGACCATATGATCATAATTTTGTAATACTCTGAATAACTTTTCTGTCCACTCTGCCTGTCACCTTACCGCCTGTTCACCTCCAGCTATTCCTTTCTACAAAAAGCTGACTTGGATTTGTACGCAGCACAAATATATCCCATTCACGCACAACATTTATGCAAATTAGCTTCTGTGTTCTGTAACTGATGAGCTATTTCTGAATGCAGTTGGGGTACTCTAACCAATAGAACAAGGTTAAACATCTAGAAGGTGTCCAAAATTAAGTTTATTTCTGAACTGCAAACTAATCAGACCCTTGCACGCAGGTTAAGGAGTGATGTGCAAAGTAGTAGCGGTCTGGTTCCAGAAGTTAACCATCTCACTGCGAAGTCTCTGCTTGATAGAGCCCATGTTGATGTCGTTGTTAATCTCCAAATACTGAGTGTATGTTGATGTATAATGGACCCATGCCGTGGGAACATCGGAGTCACCCCTACTTGGATCACTGAAAGACGAAATGTGTAATAGTCATGCTGGTTACTCTGAGCAGCTGAGAATCAAAGCTTTGATACTAAAAACATAACTTCAGATGCTGGAAAACTGAAAACAGTCAGCAACTCAGGCACTCTGTTTCAGCATGGTCTTGCCCTTATTTCTGCCCACTAACACCATCCTTCCGCTATACCACTGACACTTCAGCATATGTACAACCAGCTCAATTGCACAATGGAGGTAAAATCCCCATCCACTTTTCCCCAATAATGGTAGGTGCAACACCTGTCCCCATATCAATGATGCCTGACCCACTGTGTTCCTCCAGCACTTTGTAGTTTGCTCAGTATCTACACACAAAAGGTTTTAAAAAAAAGTTTTAGTGCATCATTTAAAGGATGCTGTGGACCGTCTGTGCGAATAAAAATCAGTTGAACGCGAGAAACTATCTGACTCTGCAGATCTGCGGATAGAATTTTCACCTTGGGTCAGAAGGTTATGGACTTGCATCCCCTTCCAGAGGCAGGATAACAAAAAGAGAGGCCAATTTAAGCTGTGCAAAACATGAGCCTCTGCTCAAGCAGAAAAGCCATCTTTCATTTGAGTTGCTAATCTGTCCTTCAGGGAGGATGCAAGAGTTCCCACATTTCTAGTTTGTGGAAGGACTTTGCCCAGAGTCCATTTTAAATTTTATTCCTTTACAAATATCACTAAAAATAAATTACCACCCTCTCATTTGCCGGGTTTTCTCCGCACAAATTGGCAGTGGTGTTTCCTGCATTACCAGCGACCATGATTGAGAACTACATTAGCTGTGAAATGCTTCAACAATTCCTGAATTGAAAGCCAAATCTATTCTTTCATTTACCCACCCTGTGTGGGCAAAGTTGGTCCAGTAGGCAATAATGCTTCTTGAGACATCTCTGTGCCTCGGTAGGTATCCGAGTGGAGTAGCAAATGGTTTTCCAAAGACGTACTGCAGATCATCTGCATGGTCAGCCCCCATCCATTTAGGATATATAGGAGCCCGGGAGGGGTAGGAAAACAGGTAGCTGAAGGTTTGTGCTCCCCTGGGAGAGGAGTGAAGAAAGGAGAAGAAATAACACAATGAATAAATGAACACAATAACACATCCCGCCATAACCAGAGAGCAGTGCTCTGATGACCCTCTGGCTATCCTTGATCAGACTTTATCTTGCACTAAACATTATTCCCTTTTTCATGTATCTATACACTAAACGGGTTGATTGTAATCATGTATTGTCTTTCTGATGACTGGTTAGCACGCAACAAAAGCTTTTCCCTGTACCTCGGTGCACGTGACAATAAACTAAACTGAGATGTAGGAACAGATAACCATGGATGGAAAATATCAGTTATAAGAAACAGTCCTTTTGACCTAATTAATTGATGCTGCATGCTAAGTCTTTTCCCACTTCACATTATCTAACTCTATCCACCTACACAATCCACCTACACAATCTTCCGGTTGTTAAGCACTTTTACTCCTTCCCATTCCCATACTGACCTTTCTGTCCCGTGCCTTCACCATCAGAGAGATGCTCAGCACAAATTGGAGGAATAGCACTTCATATTTTGCTTGGGCAGTTTACACCCCAGTGGTATGGCTATTGATTTCTCTAACTTCAAGTAACCCTTGCTTTCCCACTCTCCGTCCCTCCCCCACCCTAGTTCTCTGACTAGTTTCACAGTTCTTCTGATTAATTTTATTGATTGATTGCCCCTTATCACCTTCCCCTCAGCAACATTTCCTTGTCATCATCTGCTTTGATTTGTTGTTTTCACACACCCTTCCATATCTCTAGACTCCCTCTCCCCTGACTCTCAGTCTGAAGAAAAGTCTCGACCCAAAACGTCACCATTCCTTCTCTGCAGAGATGCTGCCGTCCCACTGAGTTACTCCAGCATTTTGTATTTACGGTGTAAACCAGCTTTCCATCCTACACTAAAAATTTACACTTCTTCACAGTACTCTTCATCTATAGCTACATCTGTGTAGCAAATTAAGTAAAGGTCTAGCAGTTAACTTACTGAGCATGGCGATAATGAAGATCCAGTGCCAGTTGTGTGGGCACCAAGAAGAGCACATCTGTCTCCAGATCCACGATGGTCTTTTTAATGGTCTCTTGACTTGGACTGGAAGGCCAGTTCTTGGTATATTGCTTATAAGTGATGTCAACACCTTGTCCTTTCGGGTCTACGATGAGTCCTTGAATGAGATTGTACAGATCACTCCTGTGGATATTGTAGAGAACAACAAATAAGGATATCTGGTGGACAATTAAAAAAAAAATTTGACAAGGAAATAATACACTGTTACGATGGTAATGAATCACAGCATGGGTTTTGTTTAAAACTAAGCCATTGTTTATTGTCCATTACAACTTGTACTCCAATCCCTGCCTTTGGTTCTTACCAATATGCAATTATAACCAGGAAAAGTAAGCTATAATGTCCAATTTTAAAACTAATTTGTCTGCAAATCTTTCCTTTGACTCACCCCTTGCTTTTCCCCAAGATCTTTTCCAATCCTACACCAAGAAGTTATTATCTGTTTTAAAACAGCATATCGTTGCTTCACAGGAGTGATAGCAAACAAAATTTGGCACCAAGGCACATGAGATATTGGGGCAGATGAACAGTTTGGATAGACTGTATGCTTGAAAAGGAAGGATTACCAGGTCTATGGGGAAAGGTCAAGCAGAATGGAACTGGTAAAGAGTGTTTAATTGTCATATGTGCCAAAATGGAACCATGAAATTCTTACTTGCAACTAATTGCTCTTTGCACATCAGTGCAGGGATGATTTTATGATGCATCATGAAATCTACCTGCGATGAAGCATCTGGCCACCTGTACGCATACCCTCCCTCTCAGGTGGTATTGCATCAAAAATATTTATTTTCATATTGGTCTCGTTAAGCATCTCTGGATGTTTCTAAACTTCAGTTTCTATGACACTGTTAATATATTCTATGAAAAAGCTGTCAGAAATTTATTACATTCCAATTCAAGTATTACCTGAAGGTAAAAGTGTTATCTTCGCATCCTACTGATACCTCTCCATTCACCTTTTCATCTATTACATGCCAGGGACAATTTGATCAATGTATTAGAAGCTGTCCAGCATCATGGAATCACTGGAATCAACTTTTATAATACGAATGAACCAGGAACAGAGGGAGTGGAACTTGTACTTGCGTCCCCTAGATCTCTACATCAATGATCAATGAGTTCTGAATTTCTATCACGGAGTTTTCAAACAAGAACAAGTTATTTCTTCAAAATGGGATTGGTGGGGGTTTGAGCCACCTGCCAATGATAAGTTCTCCAATAATTATGCTTGATATGGAGTCAAGGGGAAATAGAAAGGACTCTAACCCAAGACAAACACAAAAATAATATAATGAATAAAATAACCCATGCTCCATACGGGTAGGTCTTTCCAGCCTTATTGATTGAATGTACATCCAGGCCAGCAAACAAATGTCCATCCATGTTGTTGACACCGGCGATGTAATCAATAGCAGCAGCATTGTGGTAGAGCTTCTTTGGCTCATCAGGAATGAAATCTCCATCAATGACAGGAGACCATATCAGATAGCTTACAAGAGGAGCTAAGGGATTGTAAAGAAAGGGAAGTAATTGGTCAGTTGTGCTATTCCTTGCCCATGCAACATAAGTTCACAATTTCATTCCCTCGTAAATAGAAAATTACCACTTAATGCTTTTCATTTTTCTGATTACTTGCTTCAACTGCTGCCATTTTAGGTACAGGAAGAAAGTCAATAGAAACACTGTTGGCTCTTTTTTTGTAGAGGAAGCTGTCAATGCATTTGATAGGGCAGTGTGATAAATAGCAAACATTGTGCAGAAGGAAAGAGAAAAAATGAGTGGGAATAGGGTCAAGCCTTTTCATTACTGAGAATTCTTTACTGAGTGTTGAGAATTGGGAACGCCTTAACATAATCTGTAACTGAGAAAATTTAGATCAAGATATGAAGGAGAAACCAATAGAAGATTCCGAGAATGGGATTGGCTGGTGGGTTGGGAGGAAGTTCGTGTGGAGCATAAATGATCATCAGGTGAACAGTCTAAAGAAGCCTCTTGAAGCAGATGGAGATAATTTGCAAAGGGGAGAAGCAATAATCAATTGACAGAAGCAACTTCAGCCCATTTTAGATACCTTTCACTTAAATAATTTTCATTATGATCTTCGTAAATATGTTGGGCTTTAAGTTTGGTTTCAGTTTAGTATTGTCATGTCTACTGAGGTACAGTGAAAAACTTTGTTTTGCACGCTATCCAATCAAATCAGATAATACTGTATATTGATATAATCAATCCAAACTCAAGTAAAATAGTAGAGCAAAGGAAAAGTGGAGAATGTAGTTCTCAAGAGTGTTGAATACATATAATTCTCAGAATTGTAGTGTAATAGTGCCAGACACAACGTCCAATGTCCGTAAAGGGGTAGAGGTGAATTGAACAGCACCCTGGCTCATGGAACCCCAGAACCTAAACAGATTTACACGAGATAAAATCATTTACATTATTATGCATCTTACTTTCCAAGTTTATAAGTTTTAAAGGAATAGCCAGAGTGACAGCTTTCGGATCGGTGATCTTCAGACAGGCCATCATGGTAGCAGTGTCATTCCTCGAACAGCCCACCTTGTTAGCAAGCTGAAAAATGCCAGATCACGTCTTAGAATGTTCAGTTACTGCGAATGTTTCTCACTGAGTAACCACTGCCCTCATCAAGTAAACCCAGACCAAGAATTTTAAATTATTTCTCAGTGTTTATCTTAGATTCTAAAACGGCAATAAATTGCCCACTAGCATTTATACTTCCTGCATCAGCTGGCACAAAATGAACATTGTATCAATGTATGAACATTTACATGACATTCAACACTTCTTTAACATTGGACTTTAGGATGGGAGCTTAACCTGGTAAGTGTGATGTATTGCACTTTGGAAGGTCAAAGGTAAGGGGAAAGTATAAAGTTAAATGCAGAACTCTTAACAGCATTGATGTAAAGAGTGATATTGGGGTCCACCTTAGTTTAGTTTATTATTGTCATGAGTACCGAGATACAGCGAAAAGCTTTTGTTTGCGTGCTATGTAGTCAAAAAGACGACATGATTACAAATTAAGCCGTCCAGACCAGGGCTGTCTTAACGCATGGGCCTGATGGGCACTTGCCCGGGGGCCCACGAGCATAGGGGCCCCATGCTGATCTGTGTATGTTAAGTGACTTGCAATAAATAAATACTACTTTAAAAATGTAGGTTCAATAAGTGCTTTTTTCGCAACATTTTCGGTCACTAAGTGCTTCTCACAGCGATCTGTAACTGCTTTTCGCAACAATGTAGCACCCTAAGTCCATCGCTAAGTGCTTTTCGGTAAGTGCTTTTCGCCGGCCCGACAGGGGGGGGGGCTGGTAGGGAAAGGGGGGTGGGGGAGAGTAACGGTAGGGGCCCCAGTTCACTGCTTTGCCCGGGGGCCCATAATGCTGTAAAATCGGCCCTGGTCCAGACACAAATGATGAAGGGTACAACATTTAGTGCAAGATAAAGTCCGATTAAAGATAGTTCAAAAGTTTCCAATGAGGCAGATGGGAGGTCAGGACCGCACTCGAGCTGATGGAACCTTTAAGGTGGCAAAACAACTGGATAGATGGGTAAAAAAGGTATATGGTTTGCTTGTAATAATTGGTCAGGACACAGAGTATAAGAGGAATTCATTTTGTAGCTTTGTAAAACTTTGGTTAGGCCGCATTTGGAATATTGTGTGAAATTCTGGTCAGCCTACTACATGAAGAATGTGGAAGAGGCTTTGGAGAGGGTACAGGAGGTTTACCACAATTCTGCCTGATTTAGAGGATATTTGCTATAAGGAGAGGTTGGACAAACGTGGATTGTTTTCTCTGGTGCATCGGAGGTTGTGGGGTGGAATTGTCAAACACCGGAGGGTAATGCTTTGAGATAAGAGGGGGAAAGTTTAAAGGAGATGTGCAGGGCAAGTTTTTTTCCCCACACATTGAGGGTGCCTGGAATGCACTGCCAGGTGGTGGTGGAAGAAGATATTATCTTGGCTTACAAGAAGTTTTTAGATGGCAGTTGATTCTGCAGGAAATTGTGGGATATGGATCATGTGCAGGCAGGAGGGATTAGTTTAATTTGACATCATGTTCAGCACAGCAACAAAGGGCTACAGTATATGCACTGAGTTCCTGAGCAAAATACACACAATTTGCTCTGTGGGGTGGGTGGGAGGTAGAATAACTTTTCACCATATTAAATAAAGCAGATGATTTAATACTATGGGTGGCACAGACAATCCAACTCAGCTGATTTTCTGAAAGATAGTTTGTTTGTGGTCTTGATGCTTCTGCGGATGCTTCTACTGACCTGCTGTGCCCAATGTAGTGGGTTCCTCTGAACTGCCCAGGTAGAAATAGCAACCCCACTCTGTGAAATTGCTCGCTTTATCAGTCCTTTGTTGTATGGTGACAATGTCTGTGAAAGAAAATAAAAATCTAAATAAGTTTGACTTACAAGATGTATTCACTTAAGTATTTTTATGGGGCGGGTGAAGATTGTGGTCACAATACGTGGTTGGAATCCATATTAAGGATCCCTAACTTTATACAATGGCTTAGGTGTGGTATAGCACTCCAGCTCCGAGTTGTGTTTCCTACAGTACAAAAAGTGCTAGATTATCTACTTTAAATGTCTCAAAAATTATAGTCAAGATGACTACCTAAGTAGAGTTCATCTATTGTCCAAATAAGGATATATGGAGAAAGCAGAAAAGATTATTTTATCTAGAAAACAAACAGGAAAAAAAAGATCTGGAGCACCTTTCATAATATTCCTGCAGGTAAAATGGATTGAAAGGAGAAAAATGAGATTAAAGCAAAATCAATATCCATATGGTGCTACAGGTGAATGATCTCCCATGCTGAAATAATTCTAGCTCTGATTCCCCAGAAATACAGGTCATCACCCCAAGCACTGGGCCACCGGCTCTTTCTGATAATATCAAACAGTCCAAGTAAAACTGGTCCCATTTCCATTTTATCAGGGACAATGATCAGGAATAGTCCAAATGTTAGCATGTTATTTTTCCTGTCGGGCCAAAATTGTCACGTTTAATTACAGTGGAACTGTTCCATCTGCAGCTCGAAAGAGACCAACTCAGTCCTGTTCCATCCACCAGGTCACCCATCAATGCCGTGTCAAGTTACCTGGAGAGAGACACTCGCAGCTCCTGCAGACTCCCCAAAGATTGTGATTCTAGTTGGGTCTCCACCGAATGCAGCAATATTCCTTTTCACCCAACTAATGGCCATGTGCTGATCCCATAAACCTTGGTTACCTATGCATTGCAACAAATAGCAGTGATAGACAATACCGAAGAAAGAAAAATACAAACATTTAAAAATTGTTAAGAAGAATTCATTACTCGTAGAAATGGCAGGCAGTTTAAACTGTTTGAGATAAATTGTCTCGACCCATAACGCCAACTACCCGTTTCCTTCCACAGATATTAACTGACCTGTCAAGTTCCCCCATTAGCTCTCTTATTAAAGATTCCAACATCTGCAGTTTCTTGTGTCTAAACAGGTCGCTCTCTGGACCAGATTTGGATTTATAATGCATTAGGGATAATATAATTGGTTGTCCAAACATATCACTGGATATGAAGTTTAGCTTACTGTGGTGCTGAGTTGTAGGACTATTTTATTCAGTTATTCAGATGTTGGCAATTGTCCTTATGTTTTTTAAGTGGAGAGTGAGTTAGGGCAAAGTGAGTGGGTCAGTGGAAGTATAGGAACAAAGAGTGGAGGCATGGGTGTGTGTGCAGTGGATTGGAGGAATAAAAGGTGAACAGGAGGGGGGGGGGGTTGAAGTTGGGAAGAAAGAAGGAAGCAGCTGACTAGGAAAGGATGCAAGTTAGGAATTGGAGATGGTGGAATTCAGAGACAGGGGGATGGGAATTAGGAGATGTGCGAGGGTGGAGACCAAGAATCAGGTAGGAATGGCAGGGTTGTATGTATCATACCATTAGCATTTATATAACAAATTATAGTAACATAATCTACAGGCAGATTAATGTAAACCTGACCAAAATAGAAGTATAGAGATCTTGAATAATATAGTTATGACAGGGAGAGGCAAAATCAAAGAGAAGATTAAAAATAAGGATGAGAAACGATGGTAATGATGGTAAAAGAGTCTAAACACTAACCTGGTGCATTGGCATCACCTGTACTCAGAAACCCCAGAGGACCAACCCGATAGTTAAAGGTCACGACGATTACTTTGCCTCGAGTTGCAATCTCCAGCCCATCGTACAGATAATTATTCAGGAAGTTGGGTCCATGTGCTGCTCCTGCCAAGAAACCTCCTCCATAGATCCAAATCATAACAGGCAGATTGGTGGACACTGAGGAAGAGATGTGAAGAGAGCTTTTTCATTATGTGATCAGATTAAAATCAATAATAGTTTTTAAAAAAAAGAGATACAGTATGGAAACAGGCCCTTCAGTCCATCGGGTCCACGCTGGCCATCAATCACCCGTTTTCACTAGTTCTGTGTTATCCCATTTTCTCATCCCACACTGTACACAGTAGGGGAAATTTTACATGCGTCAATCAACCTACAAACCAACACGTCTTTGAGACATTGTAGGAAACCGGAGCATCCGGATGAAACCCAGGCAGTCACAGGGAGAAAATGTAAACTCCACACAGACAGTACCCAAGGTCAGAATCTAACTGGGTCTGTGCTGTGAGGCAATGGCTCTACCAGCTGCACCACTCTCCCACTGCAAGTGTTTATATAAATGAAGCGTGGATCTCGCTCATCACTATCATTACTATTACGAGAGAGCTTACAATACACAGCGGAACCATTACAAAGTACAATAATACTGGAAATACTCAGCAGATGAGCCAGCATCAGGTCTTTGACATGAAATATTTCCTCCGCTTTTTCCACAGACGCCGGCCGAATGTTCCTGATACTTTTTGCCTTTGTTTCAGTTTTCCAGCATTTCCAATTATTTTATTTCCATTTTGCAGTGGGAAAAAAAAAAGTTTGTCTTGTTTTAGCTGTATCAATGTCAAACTGTCCCAGGTAGAGCATAATTTACAGAAAATATAATTCCCTTTACAGTGAACCATTAAAATTCGCAGGTGGGACACAGGTTAAGTTGTAATCAAGCTCCTTTCATACTGTAGGAGCCATTTATGCTTAATTCAGGTATTGTCATTGTGTTACGGCTATGTTTTAATATTTCTAGTTTACGTCTTTTTTGCCTGCTTGTGGGTGTGACTTAATGCGTAATGGGGAGTGTCTAGATGGGAGGAGGCTAGTGTGTCGACAGAGGTTGTGGGTCAGTTTAGACTCGGAGGATGGTGAGCATACAGTTCTTTACCACGCGCGCTCGTACCATACACTTGTATCATCTATATCTGTAAGAACCACACGGTAATAACTGCAAGAATTCTAGATATTGTTTGAACAAGAAACAGTTGATAAAGTACGGAAACTGATGAATTACTCTATGATTTGTGCTACTTTAACAAAACCAATTAATGAAGAAAAGAAGTTTGGAAGATTCGTTTTGTCATATCAGGGTGCGACGTGTGCGTAAGCTATAACTACATTTCATCCCCGAGAAGTAATGGCTATCGAAGAGGGATTTCGAGATGGTATAGAAACTGCCATTACACATATTATCCGTTCAAACACTTCCAGTTATAGTGCAGATGCAAACTCAAATTAATTGCTATTTATGTAGGGATATTTTCAGTGTATTGGAACTCAGGTGAAGAGGCACACCCAGTGATATTACTGTGCCAGTGGGTTGCCACAAAATACAGGCACTTTGTCGGACAGGGTACAGAATACCTGCTACAGTTGATGAAACTGTGGATGAATAGCAATTGGGTTAAAGGTATTTTATTACAAGGATCTTAAGTCTGCCATGTGAAGAATTGAATCTGCCAAAGATCAGTGCCATGTCTTTTACACAAGTGTAAACAAACTTGACATCGCAACACCAACAGAACTTTCCAAACATATTAATATTCCGTAGACATTTTAAAAGGAAGAAAGGCTGCAAAGAAAGTGGGACATGTTCCTAAAATTGATGCACCTTTATAATCAACAACAAGAGAATGTCAGTTGCGTGCAGTTTTAACCTGTGACTTTCATTTACCTTTTCGCCCTTGTGGGACCCACATATTCAGGTAAAGACAATCTTCATTCCCATAAACAGAATCCTGAGTCAAAGTTGTCTGGAAACATCTAGGTTTGAATTTTTTAGCAATCAGGGTACCTGGTAATGACATACAGTAAACACCAGAAGTTAGTGGAAAGAAAATACAGTGATCGTTCACGATCGTCAGAAAATATCAAGAACCTTTACAGAGTTTAAGTGTAGACTTTGTGATAGTGGAGGGCAAGAGATCAGCAAACAGCTTTAATTCAACTAAATCAATTAAAAAATGCAGAAAGCAATTAGTGATTAATTGGAGCAGATTTTTTAAAATTAATGTTTTAACACATTCCCCCCCCCCCCAGTATAAAACTAATTAGAACATTTATTTGAATTTGTGATATTGCACAAAGCAATACTACTGAACTAATATTCACAAACACCATTTTAAAATTAAGTGCATTCTGTTGTATAATTCAGTTGTCTTGTATGCAATCAAACTATAATCAAATACACCTGTCAATAGTACTCAAGTTATGAGTAGAGGAACGCATCTTTTTAATTAAGATTTTCATGTTGATAAAACTAAACTAAACTAATGGCTCTTACAATTCTGGCAATATTGTACTAGTAATGGCACCTGAATTATGTGCTCTGGTCTCTGGAGTGGAAACTGATTTTGGAAGTGACAACAAAGCAGTGTATTATAACCCAGTGGTGTTGTGACTGTTTATGGTCTGGTAATCCAGGCTGATTTGTATTGATAATGCAGTGTTACGGGTTATAATCTCTCCAAGGCAGCCAATGATTTAAAATTCAATTTTGAGAAAGAAAAAAAATCATATTGGATAGATCATTGTTGTCTTTCAAATCAAGGAAATCTCTCGTCATTAACCATACCCGACTATCTTACATGTGATTCCAAGAACTACATCATATATAATTCATTTTGGATTTGCCCTCTGAAATGGCCATTTAGTTATAAAGTACGTCTGACTATATGGACTGCAAGAATCCAAACAGTTTGTTTGCCAACATCTTCTCATACATGATAAATGCTGGCATTGCCAGCAACACTCACAACTCATGCCCAAATTACAAAAACGTCTGTTGTCTATTGAGAATAATTTTGCAATCTTTGTAAAAGAAGAATGGTAATTTCCAATGCCCCTGACTTCGACTCAGTTTCTCCCTTGCACCGACTGGATATTGGACATTGAAGAAATATTTTATCCATTTTTAAGAGACAATACAGGCAGCGCAAAATGCAAACAAAAGGAAATTTGTTACCAGGCCATCTGGGGTGTGGTTCAGCTTTCTCAAATCGTTTTGGGGTGGCAGCAAAAGGAATTCCTCTGAAAATGTCCACAGATGAAAAGAATCCATCTTTTTTATAGGTGCCTTTCACAAGACCGCCTTCAGTTTGCACAACACCCAGCTGTTGAAAAGGAGCAAGAAACCAGAGGGAGCAAAAGTGAAGGCGAAAATAGTTTGTGGGAGAGAGAGAGAGGGAAATATGGTAAAGAGAATCAGCTGATGGAATCATATGGAACCTGTACCGCAGTGGTTAATTAATCAATTAATTAACACTGGTTGATTAATTAATGCAAAATTGCTGCGTAAAGGCATCATATATAAATCAATGTCTTACATTTTTTAACAATGTTCCAATTGTAAAACAAAGAACCCTTTCTACTTTAGAAGAACAGTGTTGGAAGAACTCAGAGGGAGTAAATACTTTCATTCACATTCTCCATACCTGCTTCTCTCGATCACTGCATTTCCATTCTTAATCTAACAATTCCATGTATATACAATTTACTGTTCTTTTAAACAAACTCTATCAAAGGACTGTAGAAACATGGAACTGCAGATGGTAGTTTACAAAAGAGACAAATTGCTGAAGTAACTCAGCTGGTCAGGCAGCATCTCTGAAGAACATGGATAGTGTCTGATGCGGGTCCCAACCTGAAACGTCTCCTATCCATGTACTCCTAGGGTGAATGGTCAACATTTATCAAAAGACTTTTAAACCAGTTAAATACAGAATCAACCCACCTCAGCACTGACTCATTAAACATGTCTACTGGATTAGATGGAGTAAACCTCCTTCTAAAAGGCTTTGACCTGAAATCAGAGATCCTTTTCTGGGTAGCTCCTTCAGTGACAGACTCCTTCACCCCAAGTGTGTGAAGGAGAGATATAGGAGGTCCTTCCTTCCCGCTGCTGCGAGACTGCACAACCAGCACTGCTCCCAGCAGACGAGTCAACGGCAACAGTTAAGGAATACACAGTAAACTGATGACAATTTATCCTTGTCTTTACTTTTATTTATAATGAATGATCTCTTGCTATCCACTTTGCTGGTGTAACACTGTAAATTTCCCCGGTGTGGGACAAATAAAGGAATATATTATTATTATTATTATTTTCACTGGCTGCATGATACTGGCATCTTGCAAGCCAGTGAAACACTTACTCAGCACCGATTTCTGTTGAGTTAAAGACTATTTTATGGGCGGATTTCTTGTTTATCATACATCATACCGACTACCTGCATAGCTGCACAGAACTTACTACTGCAACAGTAAAATGGAGACCAAACTTAAGTCCCTTTGGGAAAAGGACAAATGTTCCAATTGAGTTGCTCTCAAAGTTGCAAATAATGGAGAGTTTGATGAAACTTACCGTGGCTCTTGCAACAACACTGAGAAAGAAACTGCCAAACAGGAGCCCAAGAAATTGCCAGCAAGCCATCTCACAGGTCTGCACTTTGAATTTGTGCTCTTCCAACATGCATGTTTATATACATGAATCTATGCCAACATTGTGAATTGACCACAGATAACACTGTCAAGGTTGGCCTGTTTATTTTATTAAACAAGTATATATTAATGACATTATTTAACATGGATAGGCATTAATATCAGCAAAAGAAAGACTAGTTTTCAAGGCCAGTGACAACACTTTATCAATATTATAGAAGTTCAGTAAACCTGCTGCTTAAAGTAGGAATGTTTCAGGTGGTTTCTTTGTTCACTCTCCTCCCTCACAATTTTATCCAAACCATTGAGATATAATCACAAAATTAACATATCTCTATGTCAGAGGATAAAGTGGGGACTCATGCCGGCCAGTTGCTTTCCACTGGTTCACTTTCAGGAAGGCTGATCTAATAGCTGATGGTGGGCACAGGTGGACCCAAGGATGTTGGGATGGGTGACATCATTCCATTGCCTTCTATTCAAAATAAGCATTGGATGCTTTGAGCTCCTCGGGGAGGAATGTGTTGATGCCAGCAGTACTCCCCAACTTCACTTGTAGCCCATTATGGCATGCAAGCCTTGCCACAATTGATAAGTGGCTGTGGGCTTATTCTGAGATTCTAGTCATCAGGAATTTTCTCTTGGCATCCATGTTGGCTTTGCGGAGATTCTATATGGATTTCCTGTACCTCTCGCAATCACCCGACTTTTATGCCTCAGACTTGGCCTTCACTAGAGCGTGGATCTCACGGATCATCCATGGTTTCCAGCTGGGGAACACTCAGATCGTCTTCTTTGGCACACAGTCCTCTGAACACTCACTGATGAAGTCTGTAACTCCAGTAGCATAGCTTGGCCACAGTCTTGAATGTGCACCAGTCATGCAGAATCTCATCTGTTTCTACACACCACCAATCATGGTCACCATTGCAGAAAGCAACTGGCCCAGATGAAGTCCCCAGCCCTGTCCTCAGAAAGTGCATGGACATGCTTGCAAGAGTATTTGCACCTTCAACTTCTCCCCAATCCATTCCGAGGTTTCCACCTGCTTCAAGAAGACTACTGTCATCCCGGAAAAGCAAGGTAGCATGTCTTAATGAGCTACCATCCTGGTGGCTCCGATATCCACCATCATGAAATGCTTTGAGATGGCCACGGCATGATGGTCACGGCCACATCCTGACCCATAAATCACATCCAGGATAGGTGACAGTACGGCCACCACGATAATTCAAGGCCCCAAGAACCACAGGGAAAAATTAATTGAAAGCAGTCACATAATACTCTGACTCTGTGGCCACATCAGGTAGAAATCACCCAGTCTTCTAAAAAAAAATCATTTACAATTTTTGATTGTAATCATGTATGGTTGCTATTATAACTTTAATAACATGCAAAACACAGACTTTCACTGAATATCAGTACACACGACTGTAATTAGGTAGATGCAGAAGCTAAGAAATCAGTCCATCACCGCTGGTATTTCATGTATGCATTCCGCACAAAAAAGCTTTTATATAGACTAGATTGGCCTGGCCATCATTCCTAGGTTAAATGATACTCACCACAAAATTGGCCTAGGCAATTCTACACATAATTACGCACATACAGACTGCTGGAGGAATGAAGTAGGTCAGGCAGAATCTGTGGACAGTATAACAGAGTGTTGGTTTAACTCAGGTCAGGCAGCAACTCAGGAGTACGTGGATAGGTGACATTTCGAGTCGGGGCCCTTCTTCAGGCTGATTGTTGTGTGGGAGAGAAAAAGGGAAGGAATGCACAGACAACATTTTAGCTTGTGTAAATCTTCCTAAAGATTCCAACAACTTTACATAATTAAGTTTGACATAGCTGAAGATTTCCTGGCTTTTGTTGCACATTCACAAACCTAATTCCCTTAGTTTTGATGTATGTAGAAGCAATTTTGCTCAAAAATGTTAGAAACAACAGTCAAACTGCAAAGAACATTTTGTCAGGCTAATTGGTAGTTTTAGCTCAGGAGATTAACTTCTGGGAAGTTTCAGTGTTTTTTCAGGAGCGGGTGATTTTTTAAAAAACCGGTCGGGGCCAACCTGCAACACATACCTTCAAGGTCGGCAGAGGAGCGGTATGGGGGAATATTATTTTATGCATGATATTATTTGCTATTATTTTATACATTAGACATTGTTACGGCATTATTTTATACATTGTTATCATATCATATCATATCATATATCTACAGCCGGAAACAGGCCTTTTCGGCCCTCCAAGTCCGTGCCGCCCAGTGATCCCCGTACATTAACACTATCCTGCACCCACTAGGGACAATTTTTACATTTACCCAGCCAATTAACCTACATACCTTTGTTTAAGGTTTGTAACTGCTTAGGCATTAGGCGCCTCTCGGTAACTAATTAAGGCGCTCTAGACATTCCGTACCCTTGACACGTCTCTGTAACATAACACTCCTTTGTATAACACTCCTTTGCTTTAGCTTGTACCCTTGATGATAAGGGTAGCAGAATCCGAAGGGACGCATTTCTGTAACACTCCTTTGTGTAACACTCCTTTGCTTTAGCCTTGATGATAAGGGTAGCAGAATCCAAAGGGACGCGGACATTCATCAATGAGTAGGATTTAATGGTGGCAAGAGAAGAGATAAGGAAAAACATAGGCCTTGGGGTGATGGATGGATGTGAGGGATGGACTAGCAGGAAATAAGGGAGGCGAAATATGAAGGGATGTGAGCATTGAGATAAGGATATATCACTAAATGGAATTTAATGGTGGCGGGACAAACAGGTACTACAAAGCAATGAAGGACTGAAGAAAGGGAGTGTGGGAGAAAGGGAGTGTGGGTATGAGGTAATGCAAAGGAGATAAGGTTTAGAATAATCCTATAAAAATAGGCTGCCCGGTGTACTAAGTGGGCAGTCAGATGGTTGACATCCTGATTGTTCCAGCCGTTGTTTGCAAATAAAGGCTTTTAACTTCTTGAAGAATTCTCCGTGTCATCTGCTTCATTTCGAACACCGGTAACCACGACAGCGGCAGGTGAAGGAGTGAGTGCAGGGATTGGCTGAGAAGGGGAGCAACCCACCGGGGAGCGGCCTTGTCGAGGGATGTGTCTTGTGAGAAAAGTGCGAGTCTTTGGCTCAAGAGTCTTTGGCGAGGAGGCTGAGGGAGGAGACTATGCCAAAAGTTGGAGACAGTGAAGAAATGACAGGTAAGCTGATTCAGTGTGATGCTTGCAGGGTATGGGAGGTCAGGGACACTGCTGGTGCCTCTGGCTGTTACAACTGTGGAAAGTGTATCCAGGTTCAGCTCCTGAAGGACCGTGTTAGGGCACTGGAGAGGAAACTGGATGACCTCAGGATTTTCCGGGAAAACGAGTTTCCTGGACCTACATTGTAGGTCCTGGACCTACAATTAGATCGTTACACCAAAGATATTGGAAGAGAGAAGGTGGGTGATGATGAGGAAGGGAAGGAAGCTTGGAGTACAGGAAACCCCGGGGGATGTACCTCTTAAAAACAGGTTCATCCTCTTGGAAGCTGTCGGGACAGAAGTCTGAGCGGCAGACAGTCTGCGAAGCAAAACGTGGCGCTGAAGCAAAGCCGAAGAGACCGACGTCAGGCTGAGCAGTGGTAGTAGGGGACTCCATAGTGAGAGATACAGGCAGGGCCGTCTTAACGCATGGGCCTGATGGGCACTTGCCCGGGGGCCCACGAGCATAGGGGCCCCATGCTGATCTGTGTATGTTAAGTGACTTGCAATAAATAAATAATACTTTAAAAATGTAGGTTCAATAAGTGCTTTTTTCGCAACATTTTCGGTCACTAAGTGCTTCTCACAGCGATCTGTAAGTGCTTTTCGCAACAATGTAGCACCCTAAGTCCATCGCTAAGTGCTTTTTGGTAAGTGCTTTTTGCCGGCACGACAGGGGGGGGCTGGTAGGGAAAGGGGGGTGGGGGAGAGTAACGGTAGGGGCCCCAGTACACTGCTTTGCCCGGGGGCCCATAATGCTGTAAAAACGGCCCTGGATACAGGCAGGGGTTTCTGCGGCAACAGGCGGGATTCAAGGATGGTGTGTTGCCTCCCTGGTGCCAGGATCCAGGACGTCATGGACCAATTGCAGGGCATCCTCAAGGGTGAAGGTGAGCAGCCAGAAGTGGTAGTGCATGTTGGCACAAATGATGTCGGGATGAAGAGGAAAGAGATTCTGCAGCGTGACCTTTGAGAGCTCGGAAGCTGAAAAGCAGGACCTCCAGGGTGGTTATCTCCGGTTTGCTTCCAGTTCCTTGTGCTGGTGAGGGCAGAAACAGGGAGATAGGGGATCTGAATGTGTGGCTGAGCAGCTGGTGCAGGGGGCAGGGATTTAGATTCTTAGACCACTGGGATCTGTTTTGGGGTAAGGCTGAATTGTAAAAAAGGAACAGGTTGCACCTTAACAGGCGGGGGACCAGCATTCAGGCAGGCAGGTTTGCCACTGCTACACGGGTGGGTTTAAACTAAATAATGGGGGGGGGGGGCTCATGAAGGGATAGGAGAGCATGGCCAAGTGAAATAGGAATCCATGTGAAAAGTGAGGTAAACGATGGATTAAAAGTATTATATATGAATGTCTGAATTATAAGTAACGTTGATGAACTTGAGGCTCATTTAGAGATTGGTAGATATGACATTATGGGGATTACAGAGACATGGCTGCTGGAGGATCGGGACTAGGAACTGAATATTCAGGGTTATACGTCCTATAGAAAGGATAGGCAGATGGGCAGAGGAGGTTGGTGAGGGATGAAATTCAGTCCCTTGTGAGGGGTGACATAGGGACTGACGATGTAGAGTCGCTGTGGATAGAATTGAGGAATTGTAACGGTAAGAAGACACTAATGGGAGTTGTCTACAGGCCCCCAAACAGTAGCCTGGATATAGGGTGCAAGTTGCAAGAGTTAAAATTGGCATGTAACAAAGGTAATGCCACTGTGGTCATGGGAGATTTCAATATGCAGGTAGACTGGAAAAATCAGGTTGGTTCTGGACCCCAAGAAAGGGAATTTGTAGAGTGCCTCCGAGATGGATTCTTAGAGCAGCTTGTACTGGAGCCTGCCAGAGAGAAGGCAATTCTGGATTTAGTGTTGTCTAATGAACCAGATTTAATAAGGGAACTCAATGTAAAAGAACCGCTAGGAGGTAGTGACCATAATACAAGTTTTAATCTGCAATTTGAGAGGGAGAAAGTTAAATCAGAAGTGTCAGTGTTGCAGTTGAACAATGGGGACTACGAAGGCATGAGAGAGAAGCTGGCCAAGGTCGACTGGAAAAGGATCCTAGCAGGAATGATGGTAGAACAGCAACGGCAGGAATTTCTAAGCATAATCCAGAAGATGCAGGATCATTTCATTCCAAAGAAGAAGAAAGATTCTAAGGGGAGTAAGAGGCAACCGTGGTTGACAAGGGAAGTTAGGGATGGAATAAAACCAAAAGAAAAGGCGTGTAACATAGCAAAGAGTAGTAGGAAGCCAGAGGATTGGGATACTTTCAAAGGCCAACAGAAGGTAACAAAAAAGGGCAATACAGGGTGAAAAGATGAAGTACGAGGGCAAGCTGGCCAAGAATATAAAGAAGGATAGTAAAAGTTCTTTAGGTATGCTAAGAGAAAAAGATTAGTAAAGCCAAGTGTGGGTCCCTTGAAGGCAGAAACGGGTGAAATTATTATGGGGAACAAGGAAATGGCAGAAGAGTTGAACAGATACTTTAGTTCTGTCTTCACTGAGGAAGACACAATCTCCCAGATGGACTAGAGAACAGAGGACCTAGGGAGACAGAGGAACTGAAAGAAATTTGCTTTCGGCGAGAAATAGTATTGGGTAGACTGATGGGACCGAAGGCTGATAAATCCCCGGGACCTGATGGTCTGCATCCCAGGGTACTCAAGGTGGCTCTAGAAATCGTGGATGCATTGGCGATCATTTTCCAATGTTCTATAGATTCAGGATCAGTTTCTGTGGATTGATGGGTAGCTAATTTTATCCCACTTTTCAAGAAAGGAGCAAGAGAGAAAAGAGAGAATTATAGACCAGTTAACCTGACATCGGTGGTGGGGAAGATGCTGGAGTCAATTATTAAAGAAGTAATAACGGTGCATTTGCATAGCAGTTAAAGGATTGGTCCAAGTCAGCATGGATTTATGAAGGGGAAATCCTGCTTGACTAATCTTCTGGAATTTTTTGAGCATGTGACAAGTAAAATGGATGAAGGAGAGCCAGTGGATGTAGTGTATCTGAACTTCCAGAAAGCCTTTGATAAGGTCCCACACAGGAGATTAGTGGGCAAAATTAGAGCACATGTTATTGGGGGTAGGGTATTGATATTGATAGCGATTTAGTTGGCAGACAGGAAACAAAGAGTAGGAATAAATGGGTTATCAAATTTCAGTTCTCTTTAATAGGCAATTGAGAGCAGTTTTGTGATGAGTTAGTTTTACAACATCCAGCTAATGACGAAGAAACAAAGAGGGTACCAAAAAACCCCAAAGCAGATCTGTGACAGGGATGAGTCCGTTTTCAAGATGGCGGCTCCATAAAATATGGAGAAACAAAGCAATCATTTGTGCTGACCTCACAATGAAAGCGTCCCCCTCGTCTGGCACTGGTGTTTCTGATTCCTGTGGGTAAACAGTTGCAAGAATCACACACTTATCCTAATAACTGTTTTCATAGCTGAGAATTTCTCACGCATGAGATTAGTTTAAGTTGTGAGTTTCAAGCACCTGTTGCCCACATGCTTTCCATTTGCATTAGATGACGCTGACTGCACTCCACAATTCTCCGACAGCACCTATTCTGCGCTGATAGCTCGGTCATTTTGCATTTTTTCCAACATTCTCTGCAAAAGCAGCAAGATGGTGGACAGAAGAACAAAAAAAAATAATCACAGGGCCACTACCACTCACCCATTGTTGGACTCTTCCTTCTTATTTCATGCTGTTGTCATGTCCAGCCTCAGTCAGATTCAGAATGACTGCAGAGATCAAGGTTAACTGTACATCATTCACCAAATGCAGAAAACAACCCTTCTGAGGCTGTAGTCACCCATGAGTGCAGTCTGTGTCCATTCAGGCCACACACAATCCTTTCCCAATACTAACAACCTCCACACCACACTACCAAGAAATCCACATGGGAATACCAAGGGTGTGGAGCGATTAAAGATGTGTTTTTGGTAATGTGAATGAGGGGCATGTCATCTCTCGCTATTCACTTGCAAATGTATTAACACGTTCTCTCCCAACCCACAGCCAAGGAATTTAAGTCCAAGCAGAGTGAAACAAGATTCACGGGCTGTTTTGTGCAGAGTGCAGGTTTGTTCAATGTACATACATTTCAGGGACGTTCCCATTAGTTTGCAGTGATAACTGATGGGAAGTGGGAAGAATCCTGGTCTTCAGAGACCAATTCAGGTACAACTGAAATTGAAAAGCAAAAATCTACAGGTGCTGAAAACCTGAAATAAAACAGTAAATGGCTGAGACCGCTGAAGCACAGTCTGATTGTGGAACCTCCTCTTCCCTTCCACCCCTAATGTCTGTTGGTTGCTCTATCCCTCCCCACCACACACACTGTTCAGAACCAGACAATATTTCCACCCTACCCTCAAGCTCTGTGCTAAACAACTGGCACCGATCTACACAGACATTTTCAATCAGTCCCTGCAAACCTACACTGTCCTTGCCTGCTTCAAAGTCTCCACAATTGTTCCTGTACCCAAAAAGCCAAGGATTACTGGTCTTAATGACTACAGGCCTGTCGCACTGACCTCTGCAATCATGAAAACCCTTGAACGATGTGCTGGCCCCCCTGAAAAACATCACAAACCCCCTGCTGGACCCCCTGCAGTTTACATACTGGCTCAATAGATCAGTGGATGACGACAACCTAGGCCTGCACTTCATCCTCCAGCATCTAGACCGCCAGGGGACCTATGCAAAGATTTTGTTTGTGAATTTTAGCTCTGCATTCAACACCATTGTACCAGAGCTATTACACTCCAAACTCTCCCAGTTGACTGTGCCTGAATCCCTCTGTCAGTGGATCACCAACATCCTGACAGACAGGAAGCACATGTCGGATCCGCTGACCCTCAGCATAGGAGCACCGCAAGGCTGCGTACCCTCCCCTCTCCTTTACTCTCTCTACACCAACAACTACACCTCCAGACACCTGTCAAGCTTTTCAACTTTGCGGATGACACAACCCTGATTGGACTGATCCAGGATGGGGAGGAATTTGCCTACAGACAGGAAGTGACACAGCTGGTGTCCAGGTGCCATTGCAACAACCTGGAGCTCAATGCTCTTAAGACAGTGGAACTAATTGCGGACTTTAGGAGAGCTCTCCGTCCTCTCCCTCCCTCCCCCCACTCACCATCAACAACACCACAGTCACATCTGTGGAGTCACTTAAGTTCCTTGCAGCCATCATCTCCAGGGACTCCACAGTCAAAAAGGCCCAACAGAGGATGTACTTCCTGCGGCAGCTGAGAAAACACAATCTGCCACAGGCAATGACGGTCCATTTTGTTCTGCCATCATAGTGTCCATCCTTACCTTCTCCATCATGGTCTGGTTTGGCTCAGCCACCAGCACGACTTCCGGAGGCTGAAGCGCATTGTTCGATCAGCTGAGAAGGTTCTTGGCTGCAACCTTCCCCCATTGACGAACTGTACACTGCAAAGGCCAGGAAGCGAGCGGGAAAGATCATCTCTGACCCCTCTCACCCTGGCCATAAACTCTTTGCAGTACTTTCCTCTGGGAGGCGAGTCCGGACTGTCAAAGCCGCCACAGCCAGACATAAAAACATAGTTTTTCCACGAGCAGTAGCTCTACTCAACAGACAGAAGTCTGTAGCCTCCTTTTGCTCTGGTATTTTATTTTATTCTTCACATGTTTAAATTATAACGTTTTATTTTTAATTGTCTACTGTATATCGTGTTGTTATCCTTGCGAGCAAAGCACCAAGACAAATTTCTTGTATGTATACATACTTGGTAAAATAAAATGTATTCAATTCAATTCACATACAATGAACACCATGCTTTACCTCACCTCTGCCATAGTCTAATGGTGGACCCACTACTCAGTTGAAGGAATTATCTGTCCTTTCTGGATTTTATTTCATCCCAAAAATCACCACCTTGGAGAACTAGAAGCACTACTGCCCATTCATTCGTTTACAAGTTTAAAAACAATATGTTAAACTACCTAACAATAAACCTTGTTACCTGTAATGAGAATGACTGGAACTGGTTCTGGTGCCGACAATGTGGCCGGCAACAGGAAGCTGGTCGGTGGATGAGTTGCCTATTAAAGGCCTAATTGGGAATGGATACTCCCTGCAGAAGGCATGAGAGGAGTCACAGAGAACACCAGCCTGCAGCCCATCACTCAACCACAGGTTTCACATCGACATCACGTCAACTAACAACCCATGACCCGCTGATAAGTAAATGAGTTGCTGAGCCTCCACACAATCCAATAGCCTCCCTGTTCATATAGCAGACAGAAGATGCTGTATACCATCAGTCTGGTTCCATAACTCTTCGTCAGCGATCACCGCGTGCGCATCTTGGTCACATTCCAATAAAGAAAACCAGAAGCAACTGATCAATGGCCAATCCCCAACTGCAACAGCAGTTTCTGTCAGAGATGCTGGTCCAATGTAGCCAGCCACATGAACACGAGACCGTGATGCATATTATTCCAGACACTCCCTGCATAGTGACCATCTCTTGTCAGTGTTGTGGGGCACTTTCAATGTAACAATCAGTGTTTGTCTCTCGCCTCATGTAACCAAGTCCACCTCACATTCAATGCAGTCAAATGTAATCGAGAATCTCTGTCTCCATTTCATTTTCGCTTCCCTCTGACGGTGCGTATTCTTCTTCCTCATCTTCCTCCTCCTCCTCTGCAGATTCATACTCTTCTCTCTCCTGAGTGACTGATGGTTTCTTTCTCAGACCGGTCGAAGCTGAGCATGAGGAAAAAGGAAAACAAAAAACAATTACATATAAAACCAATATCAGCTTCATAGTGTTTGGGACGACAGTTTCCAATCTGGACTTCCCAGCTGCCCAGAGGTTAACACCAGACGGCAACTCCTGACGGTGAATATGTAACTTCCAAATGTTGAACCATGTTACTGAAGTGGAGATGTTACCCAAGTTAAATCTCCAATTCACCTATAGACAGAGGATGTTCAGGCAGCTACAAAATTCCCAAAGGTGCTTGAGCTTCAGATGTGAAAAATCCCCTAAGTTAGAGACAAACATTCTTTATGTTTCAGTTAGTCTGAGACTGGGATGGATGTCACAGAATTCCAAGATTGCCATTTTATACAGATACGTGGATGACAACATCACTGCAAGTGAATGTGTCCAATGAGTCGCAGAACCAAGTAACTGTGAGACTTAGGGCGAGTATGAAAGGATGAACAATGGGGAAGCAAAGAGTGGCACAGTGCAAGTGGTTGAAGAGGGTGGTGGGCTGAAGAGTCCTTGGCACAGGCAGCACTCCTGCAGAAGTGCCAGCCCAAGATATCTGGGCTTAAATATTGGAGTGGAACTGGAAGATACAATTTTATAACCCCAAATTGAGAATGTTAACCAATGATCCCAGTGCTGACTCTGCAAAATACCATGTACATTGCTTTTCCTCCTTTTAAGATAGGCAGAAGTGAACTGTAACACCTTATGGTGTACGGGCCAAACACAGGCAAACAGACCAGCTTAGATGGGGCATCTTGGTCAGCTTTGACATGTTGAGCCAAACTGTACTGTGCGTCTTTATTATAACATTCTACAGCAAAGCTACAGAACATCTGTGTATGATATATATTTTTTCCTATAATAAATTTATCTAATGGTGGAGGTTTCAGGAATACATCTCCTATGTAGAGGTATTATTTAATTCACACATATTACACACAAATACAGTGTTCAGTTGCAGCAGAGAGCAATTCAGCACAAGAGTCATTAAATAAACGCTAGTCACAGGTCAAGGTTCTCATGTTTGCAGACTTCCTAATAAAATAGATTGGAGAGCAAGCAGCAAATGTTAACACTGGATCCAGGCATGAAGACGGACCCAGGAATACTGGGCTCCGCAGTCTAGGGGAGGTAGTTACTGGATGGATGTCACCGCAGTAATTAAAGAATTTAAACAGGATGAATAAATTTAACTGAAGTCACAGCAAAGTAGAAAAAGGAGACATAGGGAACTGATTTTGCTGGGACCTTGAACAAAATAAAACAAAATGCTGGAGGAACTTAGTGGGTCAGTCAGCATCTGTGAAGGCAATGGACAGGTGATGTTTTTGGCCATGACTCAGTCTTAAGAAGGGTCACGACCTGAAATGTTGTCCATCTATTCTTTCCACAGATGCCGCTTGACCTACTGAGTTCCACCAGCACTTTGATTGTAGCTGAAAAAGGATAGTCAGTGGTTGAAGCAGAGAGAAAAACTAAGGCACATCGACCAGAAGAAAAAGATTTTGATTCTCCTTTTCAGTGTAGTTACCGGCCTCACCTGCTCGATTTTTGCGGCAGACCTCTTTAATCATGTTGGACATCCGATCCCGGAGTTCATCACTGGTTTTCGGCAAACACCAGCCATCCCTCTCATTGCATGTGGCCTCTTTGCCATTATTGCGATGGATGATCTTTTTTAAACTGAAGTAACAGAAGGGAACCAGTTTCAGAGAGATGACGACCATCATTCAACACTTGTAACACATGAAACGCTCTGAACGCTAGGTAAGCCGGTACACAAATCTAAACCTGCATTTCTACTGATAAAATTCTACTTAAAGTTACAGAAAATGCACAATAGTCCAGGTCACAATGTCCTGATCGTGACAAACTTGAATCCTGAGTCAGAAGGTTGAAGGTTAAAGTCCCACTCCAGTCACATTGGCTTAGAGTAGGTCTGACTGGTGGCACGGTGGCGCAGCGGTAGAGTTGCTGCCTCACAGCGCCAGTGACCCAAGTTCGATCCTGACTATAGATCTTACCATGGTGTTGTCTGTACGGAGTTTGTACATTCTCCCCGTGACGGCATGGGTTTTTTCCGGTTGCTCCAGTTTCCTCCCACATTCCAAAGATGTGCAGGTTTGTAGGTTAATAGGATTCAGTAAAACGTCCCTAGTGTGTAGGATAGTGTTAGTGTACGGGGATCGTTGGTTAGCGTGGACTCAGTGGGCAGTAGGGCCTGTTTCCGTGCTGTATCTCTAAACTAAACCAAACTAACGGAAATATAAATCTATGTCTCATCACTCTTTTTAGGTCTGCGTACAAGATCTGATGGCACTATTTTGAGGAACAACAGGGACGTTTCTTGCTGATATCCTGGCCAATATTTATCCCCAAGACAACTCAGTTGAATAGTGAGAAGCTTAAAACCAATTCCCCCGGTACTTGCACGTTCCATCCACTCTCCCACTGAAACCTCTTCCTACTCAAATCCAATGAGCAGCACCTGTCTACGTCCAAGTCACACAGCTGGTAAAACATCTGGCGATAAGGTGGCAAAGTGTCCTCTCGGAAGATGTACACCGACTCCTGGAATTATAAGAATAGTAGAAATCAGGACGATTACATCATACAATGAACCTATTGCATTCTGATCTAATCTAATCCTTTCCTGGCACTCGGTCCATTCAAATCTGCAGGGAGATACAGTTGGGCGGGAAGACTTAGTGTCAAGATTGGCTAAAACAAAGTCCCACACGGCATCAGAATTTTATAAAACGTGGGAATGAAAAGAACCAGTTAATCAATTATCCTATCTGGACAACAGTGTACAAATGATCATTTCAAAACCGCCATAGTTATTCGTGCACTACATTAATTTTGACTCATTCACGTGTGTCCAATCTTTCACCTAATTCTCTTTAGTCTATGCATGTCCCTCCTCAGGACTGTCCCTGGCCGGTGCACTATCCTCTCTGACCCCATATTTCACTGTACATAGTCTTATCTTTAAATATATTGAGCAAAATTCTCACACCACCATTGTGAGTGGAAACTTACTTTGAGTTTGTATCCAGACAAGGTGAGCAATTTCCTATGTGGGAAGCTGAGAATTTTTGGAGCTTTAGTTAGATCCTGAATACGCACAACCTGGGGGACTAGTAATTAGAGGGAATATCAAAATCACGCAATTAAAAAGCAATACAGTCTCTGTCATTTAATAATCCACACTTGTCAAGTTCAGTTGCCTATATTGAGCAAATCGTGTTGATCGACTAATATCAGCAGAGGATTGAGTACAATGCTGTTGCTCTTAAGGCATTGATCAAGATATTCCTGATAGCTTAATGGGTTGCATGTTGCTGATTTGATGTCTACCAACTTCAGCTAGTCAGATTTTTGAGCAATTTCGATCAGCACTTCTGATTGCTCTTTGGTGACCATGATTTATAGTTACACATAGACTTTAATGCAGTAAAACAGGCCCATGCACTTCACAGACTTAAAGAAACATCGCAAGGAAGACGAGAGAGGCAGAAATGCAAAAGATAATTCCTGAGGTAATGCCCAGACAGCTGAAGGCACAGCTACCCGTGCTGGAGTAATTAAAGTCCTGCATGTGCAAGAGGTTCAGATTGGGTCAACTGAAGGGATTTCCAATGGATGCAAGAGCAAAGAAGACATCAGGGATGGGAAGGTTGAGGGCTAGAAGGATTTAAACAAACTTCCACATCCTCCCTCTCTTTTCAGATAAATTCTTTAAACAGAGTAGGTGCTAACAGGAAAAAGTTCCTCAGTCTGCTAATTGGACATGTATAAATCAGAAGGCATCACATCATAAAAATATCACCTATACGGGGCTAGTAGAATCAAGGGATATGGGGAGAAGGCAGGCACAGGTTACTGATTGTGGATGATCAGCCATGATCACAATGAATGGAGGTCCTGGCTCAAAGGGCCCAATGGCCTCCTCCTGCACCTATTTTCTATGTTTCTAAGTGATAATGGCTGTAGAATGTAGTAATAACATCATGTTCCATATAAAACTGTGAAAGACTGCCAGTCCCTAAAGTGGGTGTTTAATCACTGAATTCTTCACTGAATTATTTGTGCTAGAGATGAACTACTTATAGGCTGGATAAAGATCAACATACAACTCATAATCAATATGTAGATGTTTATAATTAATAATTTATATGTATATGTGCAGATGATATATTTGTAAATAAATATTATCTGAAAAATATCTATTGATTTATTTTGCTTCTTTATGTGAAGGCAGTAAAATAGACATAAATCTTCAGCTGAATGAGGGTTTTTTTTAAAATCAGAAAGTGTAAGAGCTGAACTCCACAACACTGACTATACATTGGATCCAGTACCAAAGTATATGGAACTGATGCATTGAAATGCTGAGAGCTACGCTCTGCACCCTGTATCTTCCCCTTTGCACCATCTACTGTACTCAAGATTGAATTGTTTGAATTTATGTATGGTATGTCTGATCTGTTTGAATAGCATGGAAAACAAAGATGTTCATTGTACTTCAATTTTCACTTACACTTGCATTGTACATGACAATAAAAAACCTAAACCTAAAACTTGCTTCCAAGTTACCTGACCCAAACCTGACAGGATCCAACTACGGTCAAGTTTGGAATTTCTGTACTGGCTAGGGGAGGTTAGATTTTATATTTTATACCCAAGTTGATCTCAAATACCCATGGCTTCATAAATCATAACTTGTACAGGAGAGGCTGAATCATAACGTTTTTTAGTGTCCAACATTAACCATATACTTACTGAATCTTACCTGGCTTGCTGATGGTAATGGGCAGGCTGTAGTTAAATGTGCTGCGCTTTGCCTTCACTGGCATGTCAGAGGGCATATAACCTGTAAAGCACAATTATATCTGACCCTCATTAACACTTAACAGTGAAATTTCCATTTACTGGTTCATTATAGGTTTTTGTAGACTCAGGAACAGATTATTTCCCTCTGTTATCAGACAACTGAACAGTTCTCCCATAAGCTAGGGTTGCAGTACAAATCTTCCAACTCACCACAATGCGGATAATGGACTTTTTCTCTGTAACTGTACACTACAATGCTGAAAACTACACTGATCAGCGATAACATTATGACCACTGACAGGCGAAGTGAATAACATTGATTATCATGTTACAATGGCACCTGTCAAAGGATGGGATATATTAGGCAGCAAGTGAACAGTCAGTTCTTGAAGTTGATGTGTTGGATACAGGAGAAATGGGCAGGAGCAAAGACCTGAGTGACTTTGACAAGGGCCAAATTGTTATGGCCAGACGACTGGATCAGAGCATCTCTGAAACGGCCAGGCTTGTGGGGTGCTCCAGGTCAGCAGTGGTGAGTACCTACCGACAGTGGCCCGAGGAGAGACAAACCACAAACTGGCGACAAGGTGTTGGGCGCCCGAGGCTCATCGATGCGCGAGGGCAACGGAGGCTATCCCGTCAGTTCCGAACCGACAGAAGGTCTACTGTGGCACAAGTCACAGAAAATTTTAATGGTGGTCACGGGAGGAATGTGTCACAATACATTGCACCCTGCTGTGTATGGGGCTGCACATGGAAGACCAACAGCATATTAGACAGGTGGTCATAACGTTTTGGCTCATTAGGTCATAATATTTTGGCTGATCGGTGTATATTCTGCACTTTTCCTTTGCTCTAATGCCATCCTTTTGTATGACTGGATTGTATCTGATTTAACTCGGTAGCACGCAAAAACAAAAACTTTTCATTGTATCGTGGTACACGTGACAATAATAAACCAATACCTTTCAGGAGCAGGTATGTAATGTCTTTCCTGAGCAATAATGCGGTGCAGGGACTTGAACACAAAACATTCCCAGGAATGCTGCACCAGCAGGGGAGGATTACTGCGGGACCAGCAATACCAAGAGAGTGCCTCATCGACAGGGGGTACGGTTTTCAAATAAGGTGTCAAATCAGGGACGGGGCTGTCCTCCTAGCTTAATATAGAAGATCCCACAGCATCACTTCAGTGACTGCATTCATCCATTCCAGAAACGTCCTGGTGAATGAGTTGTTTCACCAGGATGTTGCCTGGAAAGGATGGATGCAATTACGAGGAGACTGGTTAGGCTGGATTAATTCTGTTTGATGAGTCATATCTGATTGAGATATACAAAATATTGAAGATACTAATGGATAAACACGGAGAAATATTTTCACTTAGCGGGGATATCCATGACAAGAAGGCACAAGTCAAAGGGCAAGTGATAGGAGTAGACACAAGGAACTGCAGATGCTGGTTAACAAAAACTGCTGGAGTAGCATCTCAGGAGAACACGGATCGGTGGCATTTTGGGTCGGGACCCTTCTTCAGACTCCAAGGGATAGGAGATTTAAGGAAGAATATTTTCCATCCTAAATTGTTTGAAATCTGACTCTATGAACATGAAATATCTCCCAAGCAGCCGAGACCATCTTTATTCCTCAATAAACACTGAAGCAAAAGATCTGTTACTTCTTATCACATTATCAATTTGGTAGTCTGCTGCACGTAGATTGGACGCAGTATTCCTTCAAGATGTTGCTATAGGTTCACTCACATCCACACGGCCAGATGGGAGTTCAGCTTAGCATCTAATATATAAAAGATGGCACCTGACAGTGCAGCAGTCCCTCAATTCTACACTAGGAGATCAACTGAACAGAGAAGAGAAAATACAGGTAGAAAATACATACATTCCTTTCCTTGTATTAAATGTATATTATTTTGTTTTTAAGCACAGAGTGCAATCAGTTTCTCCTTCCAACAGTTACCATGTTTGGTGCTGCAACGAAGTCTGAAATCCAACACTTGATAAATCTTTGCCTTGGAATCTTTCCTTGGGTCATATCCGAACCTCACCCAGAGACTTCGCCAGGGACCTGTAAGCTGTGAAAAAGAGCGGACAGCCAGGCATGAGGTAATGCATTTTGAAAGGTCAAATCTTTCGTGGGACACACCGGGTAAACGGCGTGGCTTCAGGAGCATGGATGTAGAGACTTGAGTGCAAGTTCATAACTGAAAATGGTGATATGAGTGAATAGGGTGATGAAAAAGGCATTTGGTGTGCTTGCCTTCATAGGCTGGGAACATCATGTTGCTGTTGTACAGAGTATTGGTCAGACAAGTACACAGTGTACAGTCTGGTCACCATATGATAGGAAGGATATGGGCCGAAAAGGCCTGTTTCCGGCTGTATATATATGATATGATATGATATGAAGAGATTCACCAGGACGTTGCCTAGTATGGAGGGTTGTAGTTATAAGAGATTGAATAGGTTGGGTTTATTCTCATTGTCAGGTAGGAGGTTGAGAGTAGACCTTAGAGGTTAATAAGAATGTGAAGGGCATAGACAGTCTGATGCTTTTTTCCAGGGTAGAGAAGCCTAGATTTAGAGGACATGGGTTTGAGGTGAAAGGGGAGAAATTTAAAGGAGAGCTGAGGGGTAGGCTTTTCACATAGAGAGCAGTGAATATCTGAAACATCTGCCAAGGAGTGGTGGTGGAGTCAGATACAATTACAATGTTTAAAAGGGGTGCAGGCATGTACTTGGATAGGAAAGACATAGGATAGTGGCCTAATGCAGGCAAATGGGATTAGCACAGATGGACATCACGGACGGTCGGCATGGAGGAGGTGGGCCGAAAGAGCCTGTTTGTGTGCTGTGTGAATCTTTGGCGAGCACCCTCTGTGACTCACCATGTAGTAGGCTACAAAAGGCAGCAGCAGCTTCAGCTTCTCTGGATGCACATTAATATTTGATTTAACTGCATTTCTGGACCAGATGGGCCGGATTACAAAGATCTGAGGAGACAGATAACAGGTCTGCACAATGAGATGCCAAGTTCTACCATTCACAAGTACAAGGCCGCATCTCACACAACTCACAACACTGTACGTGTAATACTTTGTTGATGGAAATAGCACATCAAGACGGGGCAGCACGGTGACACAGCGGTAGAGTTGCTGCCTTACAGCACCAGAGACCCTAGTTCAATCCTGCCTATGGGTGCTGTCTGTACAGAATTTGTATGTTCTCCCCATGACCTGTGTGGGTTTTCCTCGGGATCTCCGGTTTCCTCCCACACTCCAAAGATGTACAAATTTGTAGGCTAATTGGCTTCAGTAAATTGTAAAATTGTCCCTAGTGAGTGTTTGATAGTGTTAGTGTGCGGGGATCGCTGGTTAGTGCGGACTCAGTGGGCCAAAGGGTCTGTGAGAGCAACCTAATTGCTCAAAGAAATTTACTTATATAATTTCAATTATAAATATAGATGCTGTAATTTATCTTGGACAAAGTATTGGAAGTAAAGCAGGTTTCTTTAAAATATAAAAACCAAGCAGCAACATGATCCTTTTTTTTTTTACACCATCATAATCTTTCAAGGTGGTAAAATTGTCCCTAGTGAGTGTTTGATAGTGTTAGTGTGCGGGGATCGCTGGTTAGTGCGGACTCAGTGGGCCAAAGGGTCTGTTTCCACGCTATATCTCTAAACTGAATTAAAGACTGAATGAGCTCTATGAAAATTACTAGTCATCTTCCTGCACATAGTCTTCAGGAACCATACCTAACAAGTCACTATCAAGTGTAGTTGTAGGTCCTTAATTCTAAAGTTCGCTGAAAACCAGCCTGTTGACTCAATCAGCAGCTCACAAAGACAGCCCCACTACCAACGTTGGGCAACTTGTATTTTAATGCAGTCCTGTCAGTGAGAATTAATTTAATACATTAAACGTTGTGATTAAAGGACTGGAGATACTTAGATCAATAAAAACAGATAAAATATTATTTGTTTCAAGTTGGGAAGCAGGAATTTGATTATGTGGGGAATTGCACTGCAAGACTGGTTGAGGAAATAAGACAAACAAAACTGAGGAATGACATCAGTGAGAGCAACCTAATTGTTCAAAGAAATTTACTTATATAATTTCAATTATAAATATAGATGCTGTAATTTATCTTGGACAAAGTATTGGAAGTAAAGCAGGTTTCTTTAAAATATAAAAACCAAGCAGCAACATGATCCTTTTTTTTTTTACACCATCATAATCTTTCAAGGTGGTTTTTCATTGCCTTTTTGACACCAGTGGACTAATGTGTGATTTGTATCAAACTGGGGTTAGCAGCAATGAAAGAATGCACACACAGGTAACTCTCACTGATCTTGCTTCTCCAAATATCTCCATTCTTCCACAGGGCCAGACAATGTTTTGAATGAAGTAAATATGTTGTACAAGCTATAAACTCTTGCCTTTTTTACACCTCCAGAACAAAGTCCAGTGTCTTTGAAAATTAAAAATTGCAGATGCTGGAAATCTGAAACTGAAACAGAGAATACTAGAAGCCCTCAGCAGGTTAAGTAACGTATGTGGAAAGGGAAACAGAATTATGTTTCAGGTTTAAGACTCTTCTAATAAATCTGAAATATTAATTCTGCTTGCCTTTCCACAGATACAGCTTGACCTGCTGAATATTTCCAGCAGTTTCTGTTATTTATACTGTATCATTGGACGACAAAAAAAAAGAAAATGATCAGTGTTTCACGAACTCAGGACGTCTCAAATCACTTTACAACCATCAAAGCATTTTGAAGGTTGATCGCTTGTAATATGGGAAATTGCTGCAGCCAATTTGTCTTACAAACAGCAATATAGGAATTATACCACTAAGAACACCCCATCAGGAAGAATTTATCTGCTGTGTATTGATAGGTTAACTTCAATAGAGATCTAAATAAACAACGTTCAAGCACTTTAATTAAAATGGACACCAGTACTGCTCACCCCTTTCAGTTCTTCTTCAACTTTCCGGTCTGTTGCCTGAGTGTTAAATTTCCTCCAGTTCTGAACCGCAGCTTCAAGTGGCTGGGATGGGACCTCGGCGTCATCAAAGTTTACAAATATGGCGTTATGGGGACGCCGGGCTCGCCCCAGACCAATCAGATTCTCGTTGGACAGTTTTGGAGGCCGATATCCTTCCCTGAGAAAGAGACAAAATAATCGCTAATGAGTTTTACTCTCAAAATCACACCCAATATATCTTCCACTGTTCTGCCAAGAATCCAAGAAAGAAACCATTCGTAGGATGAGAGATCCAAAATTCAATCAGAATAGATTTCGGACCAATCATTGGGAAAAGCAACAGGAATTTCTCAACATCAGTTTGTAATTTTAGAGTTTGTGAAATAATTGGTATTTACTAACAGAATGTGAAAGAGTTTGTATTATCGTTATACTTTTTGTAACCTTGGGATATCACAAGCACCTTGCAATTAAGTAGGAATTAAGTAGGAATTGCGGGGAGGGGGTGGTGAAAATAAATTGAAGCAACTAGGCTTCATTCTTAGAGCTTTGAAGAATGAGATGGACACAAAATGCTGGAGTTACTCAGCGGGACAGGCAGCATCTCTGGAGAAAGGGAATGGGTGACGTTTCGGGTCAACACCCTTCTTCAGACTGGTCTCAGAAGGGTGTCGACCTGAAATGTCACCCATTCCTTCTCTCCAGAGATGCTGCCTGTCCCGCTGAGTTACTCCAGCATTTTGTGTCCATCTTCGATTTAAACCAGCACCTGCAGTTCTTTCCTACACATTTTGAAAAGTGAGAGTTGTCTTTGACTGAACGATATATAATGAAAGGTCTTGTCAGAGTGGATGTGAAGTTGAAGCTGCTTCTTGTGAGAGAATCTAGAATCAGGAGTCTGTGTTAACGAGTAAGAGGTTGCCCCTTTAGACAAAGAATGAAAGATTTCTTTATCTCAGAGGGCCTTGAATCTTTATAACTTTTCTTCAAAGGATGGAGTAAACAGTCTCTTAGAATTTTTTTAAGGTGGCAGTAGATAGATACTTGCTACGGCACTTAGATCATAACATCATAAGTGATAGTAGAATTAGGCCATGAAGTCTACTCTGCCATTCAATCATGGCTGATCTATCTCTCCCTCCTAACCCCATTCTCCTGCCTTCTCCCCATAACCTCCGACATCTGTACTAATCAAAAATCTATCTATCTCTGCCTTAAAAATATCCACTGAATTAGCCACTATAGCCTTGTGGCAAACAATTCCACAGATTCACCACCCTCTGACTAAAGAAATTTCTCCTCATCTCTTTTCTAAAAGAACGTCCTTTAATTCTAAGGATATGACCTCTAGTCCTAGACTCTCCAACTAGTGGAAACATCCTCTCCACATCCACTCTATCCAAGCCTTTCACTATTCTGTAAATTTCAATAAGGTCCCCCCATGAAGAGAATGTGGAGTTGAGTTTACAGACGGATTAGCTGTAAAGCAGGTGGAGAACCCAATGGGCCTGTCCTGCTCCTAATTCATAAAGGGTAGTCATAATTAATGCACTCGGAAGTTCAAGAAAAATCTTTCCTAAAGAATGGTGAGAAAGCAAAACCTGCTAGTGCACGGATTTGCAGAGAAGGTAAGGAAGAAGAAATGATGAATAGGAGTATGTAGAGCCAAGGTTGGTTAAAAGGGGATGGAAGCATTAAAACTGACAGACCAGATGAACCAAATGCCGCATTCCTGTTCAATGGTGCTAATACCCTTTCACATTGGACAGTTGTACTGACCTGTGCTGAACCTCTGGTCGATAGAAGTAATCCACAGGGTTATCCACACGGGAAAATATTGGAGGAGGGATATACAGTGGCAGCTCCTGATCAAAGAACTCCTTGTGTTCAGGCTTGCGGAGAATAACTTTGTCGTACATGGACATTTGTGAGCCTGCTGATGCATTGTGCAAGGCAAGAAACTGGAAATCAGACATACCTGTAAGACACAATCAGGAGACTCACCAGGCAATGAACCTGTAACAGCACAGCACACGAACAGGCCCTTCAGCCCACAATGGTTGTGCCGAACATGATGCCAAAACCAACTCTTTTCTGCTTTCACATATTCCATATCCATCCATTCCCTGCATATCCACGTGCTTATCCAAGTCTCTTAAATGCCACTATTGTATCTGCCTCCACCACCTTCCCCAGTAGCACATTCCAAGTACTCGTCACCTTCTGTAAAAAAAAAAACTTGCCATGCAAATCTCCTATAATTGTTGCTCCTCCCATTGTATATTTTGACAGCCTTTCTCACAGACTGCGACCTTAGCAATCTTGGTGTCATCTGCAAATTTACTAACCAACTTGTCTTCGCTGTCGTCAAGTCATTTAAATATCACAAGGAGTACAGGTCCCAGCACAGATCCCTGCCGAACTTCACTGCTCACCGTCCTCCAGCCTGAATATTGTTCTTCCACCACAAGCCACAATAGTCAAGGAGCGAGAGGGAGAAAACAAGAGCAAGAATCTCATATTACAACTAATTATGAATTTTTGTGGCTATTCTTGCAAGGTAGCATATGCGAGAGACCATTTGCACAAGCACCCACAATGTGATGATCTTTGGCTAACCAGCCTTTTTCAAAAATATCTTGGCTAAGAGACAAATAATGGCCAAGTCAATAAGCATTTTTTCCCCCAAAATTGTGCTCCAGAACTGTCCACATCCAAGTACCATGAAGGATTTCCCCTCGCTTTTGCTCCACCGGCAAACATCCCTTGGTCGGCAAAGAACTTGATGGATCATAACAAATTCCCTCCTCTTCTCCAATTCCCTAACACAATTCCTGCACATTACTGACTGAACTATGGCATGAATTGAATTCATTTTCCCATTTCTTCTGAAGACAAACAGCTGAATTATACAGAATCCAACGATATGTTACCCTGAAATTTGTACGTGGTCCCGATAATGCCAAGAATTTCCATTTCATATTTAATCTCTTCTTCACATTCTCCTTCCTTTGGAGATGTCTCGGCTCTAATTTTCTTCTTTTTTCTCTTGACCCGGAGTAGCATGCTGGTTGAGGGGAACCGGTTACCACACACAGGGTGGCAGTAAGGATCCTTTGGACGGAAGTGCAGTTCAAGTCTCCTGCTCGGATCAGCGTAAATCTATTCCAAAATAAACAGATTTTAAAGAATTATTATCATAGACACCAGTTGGCCCTCAGTCACACATTCAGTCGATCAATTATTTGAAAAATTAGAGGACAAGGTTTAGTGTAACAGATGCTTCGCTCAATGTCCAACCAATGCCCACTAATCTGGGAACATTTGATCAGTCGAACATGGGAAGCAAACTCCTCCCGAGTTGGAGTGATCCTGGGGAAATGTGAGGAAGACAAATCTCGGGACAGATGGATTGTCAACACCAGGGAAGGGGACATAGGGCCAGATGGCCGAAGGAGTGTATTGATTTATAAACCTCCCTTCATAGCTTCAGGCATTGTCTTAGCACTTTACAGCTAATCGTGTATTTTTGAAGTACAGGATGTCAGTTATCCCATTAATGTACAGCAGGTTCGTACATATAGCAATATAATGAGGGCCAGACGATCTATTATAGTGTAAACAATCAATCTGCTTAAGGAACTTAGCAGTTAAACAGCATATACAGAAGGGCGTAGTCATTACTTTCCCCCTATGCTGCTCAACCCACTGAGTTCCTTCAGCAGATTGTTTATTTCTCCAGTCTCTTGTCTCCAAGATCTATTTTAGTAATGTTTAGCGAGTGACAATACAATTCTTTGAAAAATGTTACATTCTCCCCTTAAAGGCCGAGATCGTCCGAGCACGAGGTTTGGATGGGCCTAATTGGACATAATCACCAGGCCAGGTCAACCCCTGCAACTCCGACTTAATGACGCCGCCAGGACAACGGGCCTTTAAGGCCAAGATAAGGCTCCACATTTAAGAACTTTGAAACTTGAAGGATACAAATAGCACTGGAAACATGGCGACTCGTGTACTGCCTGAGTGTAATCTACTATTCTTCCATTCTGTATGGTAAGATTTTACTCAATTATATACAAAAAAAGAATTTCACTGGATCTAGCTACTTAACCAGGGTATAATTGACAATAATGGAAAAAAATGTTATTTGAGATTATGAGCAACATAAGATGTCAAACTTAGACAAATATGGATACACTCCTGAGTTCTGTGGGATGATTTAGGGCTCCTTTGAGATGGCAGATGGGCCAGCAATTTAGAAAAACACATCTGGAATTCAAATTCCAATGTGCAACTCTCCCAATAGTCAGACTAGATCTTTCCACTCAAATCAATGGATGTGATTTGAATGGCAAACATAATTCTTAGAGTCCCACCAGCGAGCCAAGTAACCTTGTCACTAATTTAAGCACAGCAAGTGAAGGCAACCCTGTTTCACCTGTAAAACACAAAATGCTAGTGTAACTCAGCGGGTAAGCCATCATCTATGGAGGACGTGGACAGGTGATGTTTTCAGTTGGGATACATCTTCACATTTCTGGTCTGAGAGAGGAGCAGAACTTTTTCACAGTAGGCATACTTTTAGAAGATTGAAGTGGAACGATAAAAATGGAAATACAAGGAACTACATAAGCTGGAATCTTATGCGGAACACAACGTGATGGAATAACTCAGCTGGTCAGGCAGCACCTCTGGAGATTACGGAAAGCATTTTATTTTCTACAGACGCACCGTAGAAAGCATTTTCTCTTCTATAGATGCGCCACAGAAGGCATTTTATCAGGATGTATCACGGCATGGTTCGGGAACAGCTCCATCCAAGACCGCAAGAAATTGCAGAGCGTTGTGGACCTCCAATTACACTTCAAGCTGCCTCGACAAGGCCACTAGCATAATCAAGGACCAATCTCGCTCCGATCACTCTCCTCCCATCAGGCAAGTGTACAGAAATTTGAAAACACACACAGTACCTCCAGATTCAGGAACAGTTTATTCCCAGCTGTTAGCAGGCAGATCCTCACACCAGCTAGAGTACAGTCCTAACCTCCCATCTACCTCATTGGAGACCTTTGAACTATCTTTAATTGGACTTTATCTCGCACTAACTGTTGCACTCGTTATCCTTTATTTGTACACAGTGGACGGCTTGATTGTTACCACGTAGATACTTTTCTTTGACTGGATAACACGCAACAACAATGTTTTTTTCACTGTATCTCGGTACACGTGATAATAATAAACTAAACGAAGGGTCTCGACCCGAAGAGTCACCCATTCCTTTTCTCCAGAGATGCTGCCTGACCCACCGAGTTGCTCCAGATCTCCGTGTTTAACTTAAGATTCCAGCATCTGCAGTTCTTTGTGCGTCTCCTTGTTGTGGGGAGAGCCCGCGGTCGGAGAGGGAGAGAGAGAGAGAGAGGTTCAGGCCATTCCTGGGGTGAGTGGAGAAGGCCCTGACTCACCCGTGAGACCCCCTCCTCACCGCCCAGCGTCTCCAGCATCTTCAGCGGGTCGCGGACCACCCCGGGGTACTCGGCGCAAACCAGTCGCTTCTCGGCGTCAAAGTTCACTTTCACCGCCGTCGTCTGCAAACCGGCAAACTTGGCGGCGGGCCCCTGCTCAGCAGGTGTAGGCTTCAACACAGGTTCCGACTCCACTTCCATCGCCTCAATGACGGCCGCCATGGCAGCATCTGGTCCCACACCTAACTACGTCCGGCGTGCAACTAGGGGGGAACAAACCGTCACGATGTTGTTTCCGCTTAACATCAAGTTATATTCAAGTACTATCATTATTAAACTATGTAAACAGCAATGTGATGACAAACAATTTCCCCCTCCCAGTAATAGTGAGTGAAAGATACATATGGTCAGGAGTTTGGCTCATGTTCTCTATTTTTCTTTAAGATTACATGATATTTTTCAATGCCCATCCCTGGCACTGACACCTGTTTAATCTATTTTAAATGTGTAGGAAGGAACTGCAGACACTGGTTTACACCCAACATAGACACAACATGCTGGAGTAACTCAGCGGGACAGGCAACATCTCTGGAGTCGACCCGAAACGTCATCCATACCTTCTCTTCAGAGATGCTGCCTTCCCCCAGCTGAGTTACACAACAGTATAACTCTATCTAATCTATTTTAAAGATGGCTCTTCTGTCACAACACTACTGGGAGTTGTGTTCAATTCTTGTACACCACTTTTCCCCCCAAGAAATAGGTGTGAGCGACCTTGCTTTCAAAGGAAGAGTTTCTTACCTTTACTTGTTCATGCTCTTGTGAATAACAGCAGGGGTATTTAAATGTACTCACAACATAAAGTCAGAGTAATATAGCAAGGAAACAGGCCCTTAGGCGCAACTCCTCCACATCAACCAATTTGCTCATTTAAGCTAGTCTCATTTGCCTGCTTTGGACCCACATCTCTCTGAACCTTCCCCACCTGTCCAAATGTATTAAAAATGCTGTTATTGTACCAGCTTCAACCATTTTCTCTGGGAGCTTGTTTGACATACGCATCACCCTCAGGTCTTTTTTAATCTTTTCCTTCTCACCATAAACCTTTGTCCTCTAATTTTTGAATCTACTTCCCTGGGAAAAAGACTATGCATTCCTCTAATATTCTGCGTCCCTCATGTTTTTAATACATGTCTGAGGTTACCCCTTAATCTCCTACACTCTCCAAGGAATAAAGTCCTAGCCTGACACTCTCTCTATCACTCAGGCCCTCGAGTCCCAGTAATATTCTTTCCAAAGATCAGAAAGAGCAACTTTGCAATTATGTCTTTCACCAAAGCAAGGTAACCAAACTGTACATAATATTCCCAAGTGTGGCCTCACCTACATCTTTACAGATGCAGTATAACATCCCAACTACTATACTGAATGTCTTTACTGATGAAGACCTGTGTGTTGTCAAATTCTATTTGCTGCCTGTTCACCTGTGACACCACTTTGAAGAAACTACTTGTGCTCCTAGGTCCTTCTTGTTCTACAACATTCCCCAGGGCCTTACCATTCACTGTTAAAGTCCTACGCTGCTTTGACTTCCCAACATGTAATATCTCACACTTATCAGAATTGAACCCAATTTGCCATTCCTTGGACCCCCTTACCTAACTGACCAAGATCTTACTGGAATTTTTGACAAACATCTTCACTATCTACGATATCTCCAATTTGTGTCATCTGCAAACCTACTAACCATGACTGAATATTTGCATCCAAATCATTTAAATAAACGCAGAACAGCCATGGGCCCAGCATCAATCCCTGTAACATGGCACTAGTCATAGGTCCCCATTATGAAAAAAACACCTTCCACCATCACCCTCTACTTCCTACCATTAAGCCAATTACATACCCACTTGGGTACCTCTCCCTAGATCCTAAGCGATGTATCTTTCCAGATATGCCTACCATGTTGGGACCTTGTCAAAGGCCTTGCTGAAATCCCACTGGACAACATCCACATCTGGACACCTGGGCTAACACTGCAATTTATGTTGATCATATATTAGGGTTCAGATTACCCAGTCTCTAATGTTAATAAAATTAATTTTAATATCGTGCCAAATGTATTAAAGTTATGGGTTAAGGATTTTCAAAACGGACAAGATTTGATATTCACCAAAACCAAGTCCATCATCCCAAGGCCTAATAACAAGGTAAGCAGGAGCTGACTTAGTAACCCAGTTAGACAGATGGATGCAAAATCGTTCCAGCAGCTTTACTTTAGCAGACACAAGAAATTGCAGATGCTAATTTACAAAACAAGACAAAATGTTGGAGTAACTCAGATCAAGCAACATCTCTGGAGAACATGGAGTCCGAAGAAGGGTCCCAATCTGAAACATCGCCTTATCTATGTTCGCCAGAGATAGTCTCTGACCCGCTGAATTATTCCAGCACTTTGAGTCTTTTTTTAATATATAAGCAGTTTGCTTCCCAAACCAAATCTCGCTCGTTCTATACTACCACAGTGGTGGTACATAGCAACACTAGAATGCAATAATTTACCTAGATCTTCCCTGACTTCAAACATGAAGAGCAATGTTTTGGAAACATCAAGTTTAATTCTATTCTATTGTGGTCATATTTTTCTATTCTTTCACACCCAGCAAGTCAATATTCTAACCAGAGCTATTAAGAGCACAGTCGCAGGGACTCCAGCAGGCCACAGACACCAAAAACTTCAACCCAAAGGAACTAACAAAAAAGGCAGTGAATGTAGCCTGCTGATGATGCTCTCACTTTGGGGAATAAACAGCACGTGGACAAACGAGAAATCACCAGCATGATTGAATTTAATCCAGCATTTATTCTCTGCAGACTGGCACTGTCCTTTGATATCGAAACAAATCAGGCAGCACCATATTAATTAGTTCTTAATCCAATTAAGTAGTAAAATAAGCAATTATAGACCAATTAAAAAGATCTTCCATCATTCAAAACGGTAGAGAAGCCTTGAATTTTGGGCAATTTTAAAAGTGCATTTCTACTCCCTTGTGTTAGTAATGGCAGTATAATATCTTACTTACTTTAAAGAGGAATTCTATAACCTACGAAAAAATTGCTTTTCTAGCTTGTATACTTTACTTCACTGTTCATAATATTTGATAGGCAAAAGTTAGTACATCAGAGAGACCAAGAATGAAAGACAACAATCAATTCTATTTCCATATACACCTGAAGCTGTACAAAGGGTTTGCACTGCATCCACATTCCAGATGAAAATACTGAAAAGGTAATAACAATCGTCAGAAGATAAATAAATTTAATCAAAAAGAATTGCAATTGTGGAGGGTAGCCCTTTATTGAATCACTGCGAAATATTCATTATCAACTCAACTGTGAACCCCCCAAAAATACTGTATCTGAGCAGTCAAACCAAACCTTTGCCCCCCACCTCCAGGAGATGCACGAATCTGGCAAGATACCATGAGCAAACCATCATACTTCAAATGGTGGGTCAAGGGCTTCAGTTTCAATTCACTACAAGCAATCCTGCCTCCAGCCTCTTGGCTTGATTCCAAATGTGGCGAGCAAATTCAAAACTCTAAATCATTGCAGTACAGTAAACAGCAACTGCAGTGCCGAGGGAAAGTGGTGGGAGTGGAGTGGGAGGGCGGTTTAAAATCACAGCAGTGTTTCATTATTTAGTGTACACAGTCCGACAGATCGCTCCTGCGGGAAGTTGGTCCAGCCTTTCTTTTGAACACCGCAAGATAGTTAGTCAGCTTGTACGATGAACGGTTTCAAGGTCACGCTTCCATCCCAACTGAAGAGGAGCAGTCCGATTGGGTCAGCAGCAAGCATTTGAAGGGGAGGGAGTATAAAAGGTTCCAATCAGATGTTCCGTCATAACTGGGTGGCCATCGTACACAGACATCATATGTACAACATAATGTAGTGCAAAACATTAACGACAACATATTTGTTCACAGTTAACCAGGAATTTGATGTCTTTTCTTCCCATCTTAAATATATAAACATTCCATTGAAGGAAACACGTCTCCTTTACTGGATTGTACCTTGTTTTAAACTTATGACATGCTTACAAAGCAAAGCAGGCATTAACTGCTCAGAATAATACTGACTAAGTTTCTTTCCATTCCACCTACCCCTTTCCCCCCCCCAAAAATTAATTCTGGTCATGATGTGTTCCGTCATAGTCCATTATGTTGAGCTGTCTGACACTTTCAGGGCTGGGTTCTTGCAATGGCACCTGCAGTTTCAAGGAGCCCAAAGAACTGCCCAGCTCCATGTGGCACTCAGTTTTGAGGGAGTCCAACAGGCTGTCCATCTTGGGCGGCTCATTGTCACACTGGCTTTCGCTCTTGTTCCTGAATAGCTCACGGGCACGCATCCCAAGGAAACTCTTGGAATTGGGATAGGAGCCGACAGTGACTGGTGTTGTGGGCTGCTCTAGAAAGATCATACTTGGAGCACCTTGGCTCTGGTCCATCAGTTCAGACACTGTCGGTGGTGGCTGCGCTTTCCTGTTGGGAGATCGATCAATGCTGGGGGCCATTGGGGGCTTGGCTTGATTGTTTTTGTTCTCTGCATCCGAGGTCTCATCGAATGATTCCGAAATAACAAGGTTTTCAGACCTATTCGTACAAGAGAAAGAGCATTAGACAAAGACATCACATTTCTGCAACTAAGAGAAGACATCTGAGCTATGCATCTGCCTGCTCAGTTTAGTTTAGAGATACAGCGCGGAAACAGGCTCTTCAGCCCACCGAGTCCGTGCCGACCAGCGATCCCCGCCCATTAACACTATCCTACACACACTAGGGACAATTTTTACATTTATCAAGCCAATTTACCAACATACCCGTACGTCTTTGGAGTGTGGGAGGAAACCGAAGATCTCCGGCGCTGCAAGCGCTGCAAGGCAGCAACTCTACCGCTGTGCCACCATGCCGCCCAAAACATTACAAACAGTTCAGCAAAAACATGTTTGAGTTTCTACGTTTGATTTATTACCATCAATGGTCAAAAACTAATACGATCAGTCATTTGGTGGTGTGGTGACTTTAAAAAAAATTGAAAATTAAACTTCAGAATAAAAATATATATACAAAACAAAAACTATGCCCATCACACATTCTCAGTGTCCATACATTCAATAGTGTCATATTCAGAGGTGTTTGTACCCATCTTTAAAACAAAACACCCTTGCCATTCCTGTAGCCCCATGGGGTGATATCCCTTCCCTTGCTTAAGAGGTGTTGACACTGGACTCTGCCCTTAATGTCTGGCTGTGGTGATGAGAGAGCAAACTTTAAAGATCAACAACTGTTAAAACAATTAACTCAATCCTAAATGATTAGTAAGGGCATCAAAGGTTACAGGGAGAAGGCAGGAGAATGGGGTTGAGGGGAAAAATAGATCTGCCATGATTGAAAAGTGGAGCAGACTTGATGGGCCAAATTGCCTAATTCTGCTCTTGTGTTTTATGGCCTTTTATTCAATCCCTTGTCCTGATAGGGTCATAAAAAACATTTTATTGATTTTAGATCTCACTCGTTCAGGTTGAGTTACATAATTATATAGCCCAGGAAGTAACCATTTGGCCAATTGTTCTATTTTATTTTACATGCCACGCACTTCTTTAAATTAGTTTCAATAAGGCCATCAGCATTACTTCCCATTCTTCAGGGATTACCATATGGCATCTGGTACCTTGTACAAGGGGGCATTCACTAGTTCATAGTCACAACCACACTAAATAGTGTCCCCATTCAACCTTCACATACACAATGGTGTCAGGAATTATCAGATAATCAGGCAAAGTGGCAAAACTTCTTATTTGCCAACTTGGAGACAAGACCAAATGCATCAATTATTCAAATCATCAGTTATTCAATGGAATTAAAAAGCTAGGTGTACGATAGGACATCAGAAAAAGAAATTAAAAAGTATTGTAAACATAGCACAAAAAGTAAGGAAATTTGTGTTTGGTAGATTATTTCTTTGTTGTAACAATGCTTCTTGGCAATAAATCTTATACCGTTGGAAAGCCTGTTTATTTCCCTTTTAAATGGTGCCACATTTGTAAGGAACATGCATTTGTGGGATGAGCAGCAGAGCTGAGTATATGGGTTGCGCCCATGAAAAATTTGCCAAATCACCTCTGCCAATGCCAAACAGCTTATTCTGCTGTTGCTATTGACTCTTGTTTTGAGCTTCTGGTACCCCCAGGTGCTGACAATCAGGTGCCTGGGACCGAACTCTATCCTCCAAGATGACAATGCTCCCCCCCACAGAGCAGGGTTTCTCAGACTACCTCCAGAATTTGGGAGTGGAGAGGATGGAATGGCCTGCCAGCAGTCCTGACCTCAACCCCATTGAACACTTGTGGGATCAGCTTGGGCGTGCTGTTTGTGCCAGAGTGACCAACACAACCACGTTGGCTGACTTGCGACAAATGCTGGTTGAAGAATGGGATGCCATCCCACAACAGTGTGTGACCAGGCTGGTGACCAGCATGAGGAGGAGGTGCCAGGCTGTTGTGGCTGTGTATGGTTCTTCCACACACTACTGAGGCTCCGGTTTATTAAATTAATAAATTGTTAAATTGCCAATATGTCTTGTTTCTTCAGACTTCAATCATCCAATCCACCAAACAACACCGAACAAGAGTCAATGGCAGAATAAGCTGTTTGGCATTGGCAGAGAAGATTTGGCAGATTTTTCATGGGCGCAACCCACTGTGAAGACATGGCCTGAAGGAGCTTCCTCGCAGCTGCAGGATTGCTTCGAAAGGACCAACTGGGATATTTTTGAGGATCAGGACTTGGAGGAGTACACATCAACTGTACTTTGCTACATCAAAAACTGCGTTGACAATGTCACCGTCGACAAACGCATCCGGTTGTACCCCAATCAAAAACCCTGGATGACAAAGGATGTCAGGTCTCTCCTCAAGGACCGTAACACCGCCTTCAGGTCTAGTGACAGAGCTCTATACAGTGCTGCTAGAACCAACCTGAAGAGAGGCATCAAGGATGCCAAAGCGTCCTACAAGAGGAAGATTGAGGACCACTTTTCCAACAATGACCCACGGCGGGTATGGCAAGGCATCCAGCACATCACCAATTACAAGACCAGCAACCGCACGACTGCCGACGGCGACGCCTCGTTGGCTGAGGAACTTAACTGTTTCTTTGCTCGTTTCGAGGTGAAAGCTACAGTGGCAGACATTACACCCTCTCCAGCACCTGAGAGCAACACCTTCACTGTGCAGGAGTATGACGTTAAGCGAGTGCTCAGAGCAGTGAATCCCAGGAAAGCTGCAGGCCCCGATGGTGTGACGGGCAGAGTGCTGAGGGAATGTGCAGACCAATTATCTGAGGTCTTCACAAAAATCTTCAACCTGTCCCTTTTAAAATCCACCATCCCTCCCTGCCTGAAGTCCGCCATAATCATCCCACTGCCGAAAAAGCCTGTCATCAGCGGTCTTAACGACTACCGTCCGGTAGCACTCACACCGGTCATCACAAAGTGCTTCGAGAGACTGGTCCTGCAGCACATCAAAGCCAGCCTCCCACCCACCTTCGACCCATACTAGTTTGCCTACAGAGCAAATAGGTCTACAGGGGATGCCATCGACACTGCTCTTCACACTGCACTGACCCACCTTGAACACCAGGGGAGCTATGTGAGGATGCTCTTTCTCGACTTCAGCTCTGCCTTTAACACGGTCATCCCGAGCAGACTGGTCACCAAACTTTCCGACCTTGGATTTTCCCTAACCATCTGCAAATGGATCAAGGACTTCCTGACCAACCGCCCCCAGACAGTCAAAATAGGCCCTCACCTCTCCTCCACCATTACACTGAGCACCGGCTCACCACAGGGCTGTGTGTTGAGCCCCATCCTTTACTCCCTCTACACTCACGACTGCGCCCCCACCCATCCCACCAACACCATCATCAAGTTCGCGGATGACACGACTGTGGTTGGACTTATCTCAGAAGGAGATGAGACAGCCTATAGGGATGAAATCCAAAGGCTGGCAGCATGGTGTTCAGTGAACAATCTGGTCCTGAACTCCTCCAAAACAAAGGAACTTATAATTGACTTTAGAAAAACCAGTGGAGATTACGACCCACTCTACATCAATGGGGTCTGCGTGGAAAGGGTACCAGCTTTCAGGTTCCTGGGTACGCACATCGCAGAGGATCTCACCTGGTCTACCAACACCATCACCACAGTAAAGAAGGCACAGCAGAGACTCCACTTCCTGAGGATCCTCAGGAAAACCAACCTGCAGGAGAAGCTCATGTTGTCCTTCTATCGCTGCTCCATCGAGAGTGTGCTGGCATACTGTATAACCACATGGTATGCCAGCTGCTCAGAAAAGGACAGGAAGGCCCTTCAGAGGGTCATCACGACGGCCCAGAAAATCATCGGCTGCTCACTGCCCTCCCTGGAGCACCTGTTCAGCCTGCGCTGCCTCAGTAGAGCAGGCAAAATAATAAAAGATCCATCCCACCCCGGCCACCGTCTGTTTGTTCATCTGCCCTCTGGTCGACGTTTCAGGTCAATCAAATCCCGAACAAACAGACTTAAGAACAGTTTTTACCCCAGGGCCATACGAGAACTGAACACTACCTGTGCACTAGGCAACACCGTTAAAAAATCTTGTACTTAATTTAATTGTATTTATGTATTTATTTGTTTTTGCATTTATTGCATATATGTTTGTACGCACCGTCAGGATTGGCTGTTTTTTAATTTCGTTGTACTCGTTGCAATGACAATAAATGAATATTATTATTATTATTACATACTCAGCTCTGCTGCTCATCCCACAAATGCATGTTCCTTACAAATGTGGCACCATTTAAAAGGGAAATAAACAGGCTTTCCAATGGTATAAGATTTATTGCCAAGAAGCATTGTTACAACAAAGAAATAATCTACCAAACACAAATTTCCTTACTTTTTGTGCTATGTTTAGATAAAAAAAATATTGTATTTCATTGCAAGTCCCTCAGCCTTGAAAAGTAAAGGATAAAGTTTGTACCTATAGGATAACCATAAAGGCCCATAACACCTAAAAAATGTTGAACAACAACGTTGGTAAAAAAAACAGGATAGTCAATAGGCTAATGCGGCAAAATAAGTCTCATGGTCAAATGATCTCCAAACAGGAATGCCATGTATCACATTTTTGTCCAATGATTGAGTAACTTTGAATATTGGAAGGGTCAACATTACAGTGTTGGAATAAAGGCTACAAATTAAAAAATAATGGAACTTAATTTTGAGAGATCCTAGTTTAGGTTTAGAGGAATACTAGACAAAGTGGACCCGTTGGGCCCAGACCTCTCCTGCATTGGTGCAGCACCCTGTCCTCCCCGTCCTCCCCTCAACCCCCCTCCCATCTCCCTTCTCCCCCACTCCCCCCTTCCCTCTCCCCTCCTTTTAAACTTTAAAATGTGAATAACTTAAAAAATATAACACCGATTTCAATGAAACTACTTGCATTATCACTAAAGTGACAATGGTGAGTAAGGTGGGCCTAAAATTGTCACACTATCGTGTACCGTTTTGGCTGGTTCAGTCACACACAAGATAACAAACGAGAGTTTTAGTATATAGATGGGCCAAACGCAGGCAGAGATAACGAGTGAAGATGTGGCGTGTTGGTCGGCGTGGGCAAGTTGGTCTGTTTCTACACTGTATGACTCTAGTTTCAATAGAAGTGTAAATTATAGCCTTTTGTAATGTCGGGATGGAGTTCAATAAATTGCTTTCACCCAGCAAGTTGGAGCTTTAATATTTTTGGACTAGGTATAAATATTTTAGTATATGTACATATTAATTTGGGCATATGTTATAACTATATGTCACCTATATGTATTTACATATGCCCACATTTGTTCTGTAGAAACAGGCAGATCTCACTCAGTTTCATGATTTTTCAGTAGACAACAGTTTTCCTAGACTCAAGGGGAAAAAAAACTGCTTGGACTCATGACAAAATGCCACAATGTATCAGTTTCCTGGTCAAATTGTCCACCTCAAGACAGGCATGGTTCAGCTGATTTCATTTGGTTATTAATCTGAAATGGATAAAGAAATCTATTCTAACCATTTTAAATCCCCTTCCCATTCCCATGCCGACTTTTCTGTCCTGGGCTCCCTCCATTGCCAACATAAGGCCAAATGCAAACTAGAGGAACAGCACCTCATATTCTGCTTGGGTAGCTTATAAACCAACGGTATGAAAATTGAATTATCCAATTTTAAGTAACTAACCTAACCCCACACCCCTTTCTCCCCCCATGTCCCACCTGGACCCGAATCCCCACCCACCTCTTCCACCCACATCCCATCCTCTGGCTTCACAATTTGCATTTCTTCTAACCTTATCTCACACCTTTTGTCTTTTCATCTCTGGCCTTAATGCAATTATCTGCATATCAAACCACACCCCCCCCCCCTCACCCATATCCACCTATCACATGCCAGTTTTTGTCCTTCCCCTCTTCTCTTCCAGTTTTCTTCCCCCTACTACAATTAGTCTGAAGAATGGTTCCTATCCATATTTTCCAGAGGCACTGCTTGACCCATTGAGTTACTCCAACAATTTGCACCTTTATTGTAGGCCAGCATCTGCAGTTTCTTGTTTCTCTTTTCCAGCTTTCTCTCTGCTAATCCGAAGTGTCCCAAACCAAAACGTTGCCTATCCATTCCCTTCAAAGTTGTTGCCTGACCCAGCATTTCTCATTTTACTCAAGATTCCAGCATCTGCAGTTTGTTGTGTCTTCAATCATATTTTACACGAGTTGCATTAAGTTAATTTAATGAACTTACTTTTCCTCTGCAGACTGATCATTATTCTCTGCTGCAGACATTTTCTCTGGAGGTCCGGTCCGCTCCAACTTGCTGTAAAGTTCCAAGATTTCAGTCTGTAGAGTTTGTGTTATCCGTTTCTGTGCTTCGTAACGGCTTTCTGCTGCTTGCAGCTCCTCACTGAAAGAAATACAGATCAAACAGATCTTTGTAAAAGACTGTGAAGGTGCTCAGGCATCTCAAAACCTGCCCTCCTTGCTACAAAATCTCACGGACACATTTCAAATCCTTCAGAATGTCAATGGTGCTAAGTAGTAATTCAAATGAATAAATACACCACTGTGGAGAGAAACCGTACCGATCTTGGACATGCAATGTTCCACCATACCTAGCCATATTTTTTACATTCTCCAGGTATTTCTTTTGCTCCATTAAAAGATGCTCTTTCTTATTCAGCTGGCTTTCGAGTTCCATGATGCGCCGTTGTGATGCCTCCATCCTCTGGACTTGCTGCTGGATGCGGTTCCTCATTTTCTCCTTCTCTCGAATTAAAGTGGCTTGAACCATCTCTGTCTCTGCTGCCTGAACAAAATGACAAAGGCGTGGTGGGGAAGAGGGAGAAGGAATAAAAAGGAAAGGATCTTCCATGAATAGTAGCAAATTGTATTCCAGGTAACAGTCTGATATACATTTTATGTTCCAAAAGTTATACTTTTCATTCATCTGCTAGGGTGTTTAATATTTCACCTGATGGAGTACACATCTCAAAAAGGTACCCATATTTACAATAGAAGATTTGCCTGCAGTAGGAACTTCTGTTGGGCAGAAAGACCCATGTATGCGCAAATAAAACTATGCAAGAACTGAACAGTGTCCAAAAAAGGAAATTAATTAGGTCAAAAAATACTGAAAACACTCAGCACGTCAAACAGCATCTGCTGTGGGAGGGAATGAATTAATGGTTCACGTTGATGAGCTTGCATCGGAATGGCATATATATTTAGGAATACTGATGAAAGATTATGTGTTTTTCTCTCTCCATGAACTGGATAATTTTCTGTTTTACCTCTGACTTCTCAAATCTGCAATACTTTCAAAATGGGCACTGGTCTTAATATTAAGGTACTACATAATTAGAAAGTAACAAAGAGAAATGTCCCAAAGCACAACATCTGACAAAATGTGATAGTCACCAGGAAATTATGACAGATGAATAAAAGCTTGATCAGAGCGCTGGAGAGCTTTGAGAATCAGAGTTACAGTGTGGAAACATGCCCTTCAGCCCAATGAATACATGTTAAACCTCAGCTACCCATTTACATTAATCCTATATTTATCATTTTTTTTTAAATGGAATGCCTTACTTGGAAGCTATGCAGCCCAAGCCCAAAGACAAAGGGAATCAGGGATGAAAGGATGGACTAAGTTGGTCAGGCAGACATCAGAAGGTTGAGGGATAGAGATGGGTAAATGGATAGGGCAGAGCTACTGGATGGTATAAAAGAAAATGATTGGAAAATAAAAATGTTCCAACACCACCATGCTTTGCACAGTTTAGTTTCCCCAATGTACAAGGCTAGACAGACTAATTAACAAGGATCCTCAAATTTAAAGATTTTTACATACTACTGCTACAGATTTGACCAATTTATCCTGCGATTTCTCAGTTCAAAGAACTGGTGAACACGAGTTTGTTTGTACAGTTTCCGCAACACACACAGTCAAATTCCAACAAAGGTCTGCCAAAAATCTTACCTTAGCCGAACCCATCTGAGAGTGTAGCAATTTCTCCATGTGCAATTCATTCACTTCACTCAGAAGCAGGAGCTGTTTATTCAGCCACTCCATTTGTTGCTGCACAGACTGGGTACTAGTGAACTAGGAATAATACAACAGGGATGTTCAGCATTTCAGTGGGAACAATGGCATGGAGGGGAGGGTTAGGGAATAAATGGTATTGTACAAAGGATGACGTGGGGGGGGGGGGGGGGAATCAACAATTGGACTTTAGTTCCCCTGCTGCCAAAACACTGAGCACCACCACCTACACCACTGAATGAGGCAGTGCCCAAAGACCCCTGGAGATACAATCATTCCTCTCATAAGTCTCCTCCGCAAAATGGAAATTCGAATGGAGATGGGAATGGGAGAGCCAGAGTGGATTTGAAGGATTGACAAAAACTTGCAATACTTTCAAAATGGGCACGGGTCTTAATATTAAGATACTACATAATTAGAAAGTAACAAAGAGAAATGTTCCAATGCACTACATAAAAGCTCATCTGACAAAATGTGACAGTCACCAGGAAATTATGACAGATGAATAAAAGCTTGATCAGAGCGCTGGAGAGCTTTCAGAATCAGAGTTACAGTGTGGAAACATGCCCTTCAGCCCACTGAATACATGCTAAACATCAACTGCCCTTGCTTTAAGTTAATGACAGTATAAAACCAATTAATTTTCAGTGATCACTTTAAACAGAAAATACTTGATATTGGTACATTACTGCCAAATGCACTGAGATATGGTGAAAAGTGTTTGTGTGCTATCCAGTCAAATTAAATCATACTATACATGAGTACAATCAGCCCACAGACAAGTACAATAGGCAGTGCAAGGAGAAAAATACCAGTGTGCAGAATATATGTTACGGCATTATTATATAAAGTGCAGGATCTGAAATGAGGTGGGCTGGAAGATTGGGACTACACATTAGATTATAGGAGGATGATCCAAGTGGTCTAATAGCAGTGGGGAAGTAGCTGTTACTGAATCGGAATCAGAATCAGAATCAGAATTACCTTTATTTGTCATCCAAAAAACAATTCAGAATCAGAATTACCTTTATTTGTCATCCAAAAAACAAGTATTTTGGATGAGATTTCGTCACCCACAGTCCAACAATAAGAGCAATAAAATACGCAATTACACAACCACAACCAACACAAAAACAAAAAAAAAGAAACATCCATCACAGTGAGTCTCCTCCAGTCCCCTCCTCACGGTGATGGAAGGCCAGAATGTCTTTTCTCTTCCCCTGCCGTCTTCTCCCGCAGTCAGGCTGTTGAACTTGCCACGTTCCAGGCCGCGCCGGACGGTGAAAGGTCCGCAGTGGGCTGACCCAAGCCTCGCGATCCGGGGCGGGCAAAGACTCTTCCGCTGCCGCTGCACGTCGGGGCGGTCGTAGCTCCCGACATTGAAGCCCCCGCCGAGCAGAGAAAAATCCCACGGCCTATTTCAGGCCGCGCCGGACGGTGAAATGTCCACGGCGGGACGACCCAAGCCCCGTGATCCGGGGCGGGCGAAGACGATGCCACTGCCGGAGCTCCCGATGTCGGCATCCACGCGGCCCGCGCCAAAGCCTCCGAAGGCGAGTCGCAGCCGCTCCCGCAGCCTCCGAAGTCAGCCGGCTCCGCAGATGGTAAGTCCGGTCCGCGGGCTCTGCGATCCAGAGCCCAGGTGGACCCGGGTGGAGGCCGCCAGCTCCAGGAGTTTGGCCGATGGTAATCTGGTGGTCCATGCTTTCATGTTTATATTTCTGTAATGTGGCGTGTTTAAGTTACTGGCAGCCAGACCTCTGGACCATTCAATATTTAAAAGTACTAAATAAATCTGGAATTAAAGCTAGTCCTAGTCGTGGTAACCATGAAGATACTAGTCATAAAAAAAAAATCAGAGAAGGAGATCTTCTGTTTGTACCCATGTTGACCCACCAATAAGGCAGGTTCCAAATGACAAGAGACAATTAGGGATGGACAATAAATGCTCACGTTACCAATGACATTCATTCACAGGATGTGGGCAAGTAAAAGTAGCAAGAGCCTGCACTTGGAATTTATTTTACATTCAAAATCACTATGGTTTCCTGTTTCACATATTTCAGCATTCAATTTGCTCAACTCAGATGCAAATCAGCAGAAATCAACTTGGGGATTGCAAGTTAAAGGTTACAAGTTTGCAGTGAGAGGAGGAAAATATAAAAGAGATCAATATTTCCACACAAAGAGTGGTGAATATCTGGAAAGGGATGACAGAGGAGGTTGTTTACAGGGCTTTTTGACAGGTTCTTAGAAAGGTGCAGCGGGATACAGACCTAATGCAGGCAAATGAGATTAGCACATATAGACTATTATTATTATTATTATTACACTACTATTGTTTGTTTTTGTGTGTACGTGTGTGTGTGCGCACTTGTTTCAGTGTATATTTCAGTGTATATATAATTTCAGTGTATATATACACACTGAATTTTTTTTTCTCGTTTATTATATTGTTTGCAGTGTACTATGTTTACATATTCTGTTGTGCTGCAGCAAGTAAGAATTTCATTGTTCTATCTGGGACATATGACAATAAAGCACGTTTGACTTGGTGCTGCCTGCCTAGGCTATCTGTGCTGGATGATTCTATGAAATAGTTTTGAGTTCAGATAATAAGCCTCTTTCGACGCACCACAATTGTTTACTAAAACAACCACATCAGTCCAGCAAGTATTTTGATTTCTGTTCCAAATACTTTACAGCAAGTTTGGTATTTTAAGTTTGGTACATATTCCGTCAGAAGCAAGGCATTCAATTCGAACAAACAATATAGTAAAGAAGGGTCTCGACCCAAAACGTCACCCATTCCTTCTCTCCCGATATGCTGCCTGACCTGCTGAGTTACTCCAGCATTTTGTGAATAAATCGAAATATAGTAAAGTTGTCTATTGGCTTGGGAATAAATGCTGGCCTGGAGATCTGGGAGAACTGGCCTGTTTTCCTCTTGGAGGAAAGGGCTCCCTACGTTTACTACCTCTGAAAATTAGCACATCAGGTGGCACTCCCTCAGCATTGCGTTGGAATGCTACACCATTGTGCACTCAAGCTTCTTAAGTAGACTTAAACCAACACCTTTAACTCAAACGACAGCACTCCCACCAGGCCACAACCAAAAGCAGGATTTAATTAGGTCTTCCTTCCTTATCTGCAAAAGATCCAAATGAAGTTTTCAGTCAAAAAGAAGCGGCACTAATTGTGCAGTAACTTGGAGAAAATGTCAGCAATTCGGAAAAGCAGTGAGGGAAATAGAATATCACTCTAATCTTGGACAAGCACGTACACTGAGGTTGATAATAATACATTTTACACTATCTAACCCTTGCTGTACTTATGTCGGATGTGTTTTATCAGATAGCAAAGAGTCTTGTTCAGTATCTAAATCATGATGTTCATTCAGTGGGAAACTAAATGAGATTTAATTAAATTTGTGTTTGTTCATTGACCATGGCCAAATGCAAGAAAATATTGGGAATGTAATTACCGCAAGCCTCAAGAGCAGAATGAGGCTTGGGCTAATTACATTCACAATATTTCTATTAGGTAGACTGCCACGTTCCTTACCTTCTCAGTCATCTGGTTCAATAGATACGCTGTGTTGCATGCTTTGTTATTGGCTTTCTGTAGCTCCAGCTTCAATTCTCCTATCATCTTCTGACAATCTTGCAGTTTATTCTGACAATGGAAATGATGCGAAAGTTGAGATACTCAAATCTCAAGGTACAATGAGGACTAAGAAAGGACCCAAGATCGCCATTACTGCCCCAAAAGCATTCCTTTCGCAATAGGGAATGCACAACGTGTAAAATAGTGGCCTCTGTCCAAATAATTGTGGCCTTCCAAATATTTAACAGAAATTTCATTTCAACCTAGCAGCTCAGCAACACATACTTCTTAATAGTTTCATCAACTCTATTCACCACATCACAAAAAATGACCAATTGACTAAACGCAGTAATTTCAACTAAACAAAGACTTTAATTTGCCCTTTTGAAAGTTACTTTGAATCTATTTCTATTCTTACTCTTTTGCCATATGAAGTTCATCTTTTTAAATGCCATAAATTTGTAACTTTTGTGAATCTCCTTCCAATGAAAAGGTCACCTTAACAAAACCATTTATTATCATTAACTATTATTAAAACTACATTCAAAATGTTGATTTACTTTTTTAATAAATTGCATGATTGAGCCTCAACTGCTTTTGCTGAATGTCCTCCTTCCATCCCTCCCCATACATCCTCAACCTTGGGAAAGTATTCGAGCAGACAGTTGAACTCCAAGAACATAAGATATAAACATTCACTGCATTGGTCTGAAGTATCCACCACATTGATTTTTTCCGAGCTTTAAAATGCATAAACCAGTACTCAGCATTGTTGTCATTGGACTTAAAATACCATCCAAGTTTGAAAGCATAAGAGTCATTCCTTCATTCCCACCGGATTGAAACCTTCAAACTCCCTACTCAACAGCACTGTGGCAATATCACCACACAACCTACAGTGGATCAAGAGAGCTGATCATTACCTTTTCAATGTTAAGCGGGGATAATACAAAATGTTGACCTTGATATCAAAGTTAACATCCTATTAATGAAATGGGAGTCAGAGTAACAGAAATCCGACCATAAATATTAGATTCAATGGAATTTTATTGGTTAGTAAAGACTCATTGAGTTAGTTTACTGCATTACACATGAAAAGATGAATTATGTATCAATACCAAGTCTGTGTGCTGGAACTTAACAGGCACAATTATTTTCATCATCTGATTCTATCCTGACATTTGGGGATGTGCATGCTTTATCTTATTTTCTTGGACTTTAACTGTCTGCTCAAAGACTTCCTTCCCAAGGTTGAGGATGCATGGGGAGGGATTAATCTAATTGCAACACAGGTTCCAGTCAGTCCTTACCTGTAGCTCCTGACAACTGGCACGATAGTCATCACGTCCCTTCTGGAGCTCTGCAATCTGGCTGTTGAGATGTAGAATGATGGAATCTTTCTCCTTCTTCAGCTGCTGATACTTATCCTGTTCGATAATCAAACTGTGCTTGAGAGATCCGATATCCAATTCTTGGAGCTTTAGCTGGTCCTTCTGTGCACCAGGGTTGGCAAAAAAGAGGAATTAAGGCTTAGTCGCATCGGCCAGGAAATAAATTTCACCACTATCCACAGACAACGAGGGAAGCAGATTAAAGTATGCTTCTCAAACCTCCCCCAACATCACTATTGTTTGAACAAAGACCTTATTAAACCATCAGTTGCAATTGTCCCATCCAGGTCTGGTTGATTTTTTTGTTACTGCAGTTCCATAATGGCACTGGCCGTCCTTTCCCAGGTGCCTTTGTAAGTTTTAACCAAGACTGAATACTTAATTTATCTGAATTTTGCAGGGCTTGATGATGGAGGAAGAATAACAGTGTACCACAATCACGTTAGTGAGTATTACTGAACGATCAAGAGCATAAATGATGGGTTGTATTTCCAACACAAAACCTAACGGATACCAATGTGAATCTTACCAGGTGACAACTTATTGCTCGATGGATTCTATTATCTTTTATATTAACATCATAATTTACAACATCTGTGTGAAAGATTCCATAAACAGCAAATGATTATGTGAATTAAATGTTGACTTAAATGTTGATTTTAGAAGAAAATTGATAGAAGTGGGAGAACATCTAGGATGCTCTGATCTCTTATATGCAGTTTGGTGGACAGTTTGCATAGCAACTGGTACTATTGCCTCACAGCTTCAGAGACTTGGCCTTGGGTGCAACTTCTGCAGAGTTTACACATTCTCTCCAATGGCTGCATAGGTTTCACTCCAAGTGCTCTTGTTTGCCAACCACATACCACAGATGTATTGGTGTGTCAGTTATTTACAGCAATTACCCCTTAGGGAATAATCAAAGTGAAGTTGGTGGGCATGAGTGAGAGAATAAGTTGCAAAGGTACTGGAAAATAACCAGAGAAGGAATGGGACAAATGGAATTGCTCCCTCAGAGGACGCAAATAGGCTGAATGGCCTCCTTCCATGTAAACATTTAAGAGGTTAGAAAATACCTTTCAGGTTGACTGCGCAACCAATCAAATGGAAGAGAAAAGTATAAAAAAGGAAAAGCGAACGTTATAACTGAACCTTCATACATATCGAATGCATAAAAGAGACGTTTATTAAACATGAGCTATGTAGCTGTGACAGTTTTAAAACCTCACCATGGCTAAATTTTGTTCCTCCAGTGCAGTTGCCTTGAGAATTTTGCGCAGCAAACGTCGATTCCGAAGAGCATGTTGTTCTCGCTTGTAACGTTCATAAAGTAATTGGTTGTGCAGTAGAACGAGTTGATTCCTCAGAGTGTGCAGCTCATCCATGGGAGCAGAACCTGAGATCAAAAGAATTACTTTATTTTTAAAAATAAAAGCTACAACTAGCTTTGAAAGGACTTGCCAAACTGTATCAATGACTATTGCATCTGGCTTTATGCGTCACCCACCCCCAAAACAAGAACCAATTGCTCACTCCATGGCGGCTGTAAGCAATTTGCACTCACACCGCATCCTTTGCATGGTTAAAAAGAAATGGAATGTAGAATAAAAATGTTAAATATTGAGTCATAAATTTACAACAGGTGAGACAGCTGAAGGAACATTTGCCATTGACCAAAATTGAATGAGTTGATTAGCAAGAGTGTGTGGCTCATTAGTGGTGGCAGAACCTAGGATCAATAGTACAGATGTTTGATGAAAAGAAAGCAGAAGATACGTAGAATGAGCCATGGAGAAATTGGAACACAGGGTCAAAATTTAAAATTAGTTGCCAAAAAACAGGAACCAAGGGCTAAGCAAGCAAAATGTGTGACAATGGTCAACAGAACTGGATGAAAGTTAGAATACAGACCTGTTGTTGTGGTGGTGGTGGTGGTGGTGGTGGTGGTGGTGGGGGGGGGGGGGGGGGGGGAGGGGTGGGGGGAGGGGGGGGAGGGAAACGAAGAAGGGACCAACAATATTTTAGGGTACTTTATAACTTTGTCTGCACCTTGTGGAGACTCTTTTGTGTACTGTCTATGCAAATACTAAAAAATTCACTGTACCTTCACGGTACATGTGACAATAAAGTATCTATCTCGATTGCAGAATTTTATAGAAACAGGTTCAGTACAAGATTAAAGGAAGGAATAGTTCAATTGGGGAGCAACAAAATCACTGGCAACGTATGTGGGGATTAAACCTAAAAAACCCCATGAAATCTGCAAAGAAAAACACATCCATGGCCACCTATTTTTTGTAAAGCACTTAAAAACCAGCATGTATCAAGAAACGATGAGCATAATGTTGTACATTTATGTCTGATTGTAATATATCTGATTGACAGAACCACTTGCATTAAACTACAGCTCATACCCGATGCTGCATCATTTGCAGGTTTGTTTCTCAGCTTCACTCACGGTAATTGGAGAGGTATCAATAATATGTAACACATACCTCCAAAGTGAGTCCAGTCTGCAGATTTGCTGGGCAGAGGCAATCTAAAATTGATACAGGGAAACAACAGTAAGAAATTGATATCAAACAGAACTAGTTAATCATTTTACCAATTAAATGTTTTCAATTTACACAAAGTTATTACAATGACAGTGAAATAATATCGATAATGGACTGCGTTTCCACTTGAATAGTGAAATAAGGCAAATTAATCAATTTTGCTAAGTTTCAGAATCTCACGCTTTTTCTTCATGTCTCCTTCTTATCATCTGAGTGGAGCTTCTGCTCAGAAAGGAGATGATCATTGTAAATATGACTGCACCCAAATCAGAAGGTCCTCAGTAGCTGAGTATTTCATTCACATCACATTAGAGCGCACATGAAGAATGATTTGAGTTACATATTAATAGGTTGCTTCAGCGTAGAACCAAATCTCATCAAGAATCAGCAGGAAAAAAGAAAGGCAATACGTGCAAAGTTGTACAAATGATTATCTGTGATTAATGGGATAGTGAAAGCAGGAACCAGTTGGGCTGGGATTACATTGACCATGCAGAGGAATGCAGTGCAAGCCCCTTGGTAGCGAACGTCTTGGCCAAAGGCAAAACTCTCAGCTAACATTTCACTACAGTACCAAAGGCTGGAGCGTTTATGAAGTCAAAAAGAGAGGCCTGATATTCCACACAGTAAACTTACACTAATATCTCCAACAACCCTAAACAAAATGCCACATCTTATTTGCTGATGTTTCTTTCTGTGCATAAATTATTGGGAAACTTGGTTGCAAAGAGAACCAAAGAAAATAATTCACTAAATGGACTTCACCTTCAAAAAGGGGCAATTCAGCTTTTCATAATAAAAGAAAAACATCAGCAAAGACTTCTACACATGTAGACAACTGAAGCAAAGAATTTAGATACATTTAATAAGTACTAGCTCAAAATAAAAAGGCAAGTCAAATTAAAAACAAACTTAAGATAGACACAAAATGCTGGAGTAAATCAGCGGGACAGGCAGCATCTCTGGAGAAAAGGAGATGCTTCATGATCTCCATAGATCATGGAGATAACTCCAGAGATGCTGTCTGTCCTGCTGAGTTACCCCAGCATTGTGTCTACCTTTGGTTTAAACCAGCACCTGCAGTTCCGTCATACATATTAAAAACAAACATAGTTGGTTAAATTTTGGTGTGTAGAAGGGCCATCAGTGCTTGTATTAAAAACCACAGGATGTCCAAAGTGGAAGTTCCGACGAATCAGAGTACAGGCGAGATAGAAAATTAAATGATGTTTCGAGGATTCTGCCCTGAATTAACCGACCAAACTTAAAAGCAGCTTCCGATTCCATCAGAGGCAATTCCATTTTGTTCTGGATAAAAAGTAGATCAACACTGGGTATATAACTAGGCAATAAAAGAGCTTTTTTCCCCCTCGCACACAAGACCAATTCAAAGTTTCAAGTACAAAGCAAGGAAAATATTGAAAATTGCAACAGCAAATACAAACCTCATCTATTGCATCCGCTGATCTAGATGTCAACTTCTTTACATCGGCGAAACCAAACGCAGGCTCGGCGATTGCTTCGCTCAACACCTTCGCTCAGTCCACCTTAACCAACCTGATCTCCCGGTGGCTGAGCACTTCAACTCCCCCTCCCAGTCTGACCTTTCTGTCATGGGCCTCCTTCAGTGCCATAGTGAGGCCCACCGGAAATTGGAGGAACAGCACCTCATATTTCGCCTGGGCAGCTTGCAGCCCAGTGGTATGAACATTGACTTCTCCAACTTTAGATAGTTCCTCTGTCCCTCTCTTCCCCTCCCCCGATCTCCCACCGTCTTCCTGTCTCCACCTATATCCTTCCTTTGTCCCGCCCCCCTGACATCAGTCTGAAGGTCTCGACCCGAAATGTCACCCATTCCTTCTCTCCTGAGATGCTGCCTGACCTGCTGAGTTACTCCAGCATTTTGTGAATAAATACCTTCGATTTGTACCCGCATCTGCAGTTATTTTCTTACACTACCTGGAGCACATGGATGCAACTTCCATCTTGGGCACCCAGCAATATCGAGTAAACATTAGCTTGGAGACAACACTATTCTCAAGTCAAGTCAAGTCAAGTCAAGTCAAGTCAAATTTATTTGTCACATACACATACACGATGTGCAGTGAAATGAAAGTGGCAATGCCTGCGGGTTGTGCACAAAAAGAATTACAGTTACAGCATATAAATAAAGTTAATAAGTTACTATTAGTGTCGACAAAAATTTAGTCTCTGGGGTTATAAAAGTTGACAGTCCTGATGGCCTGTGGGAAGAAGCTCCGTCTCATCCTCTCCGTTTTCACAGCTTGACAGCGGAGGCGTTTGCCTGATCGTAGCATCTGGAACAGTCCGTTATTGGGGTGGCAGGGGTCCCTCATGATCTTGCTTGCTCTGGATCTGCACCTCCTGATGTATAGGTCCTGCAGGGGGACGAGTGTAGTTCCCATGGTGCGTTCTGCCGAACGCACTACTCTCTGCAGGGCCATCCTGTCCTGGGCAGAGCTGTTCCCAAACCAGACTGTAATGTTGCCGGACAGGATGCTCTCTACAGCCCCAGAGTAGAAGCAATGAAGGATCCTCAGAGACACTCTGAATTTCCTCAGTTGTCTAAGGTGGTAAAGGCGCTGCTTAGCCTTACCCACCAGTGCGGCAATGTGCGTTGCCCACGTCAGATCCTCTGCGATGCGGACTCCCAAGTATTTAAAACTGCTCACCCTATCCACAATAGACCCATTTATCTCCAGTGGCGTGTAAGTCCTTGGATATTTAGCCCTTCTGAAGTCCACAATCAGCTCCTTTGTTTTAGTGACATTCAAGAGGAGGCTATTGTCCTGACACCAGAGTGCCAGATCAGCCACCTCCTCCCGGTAGGCCTTCTCATCGTTGTTGGAGATCCGGCCCACCACCACAGTGTCATCAGCAAACTTGATGATGGAGTTTGAGCTGAACCTGGCCCCAGTCATGTGTGTACAGGGAGTACAGTAGGGGGCTAAGGACACAGCCCTGGGGGATCCTATGTTCAGGGTGAGGGAGCTAGATGTGTGTTCCCCCATCCTGACCACTTGGGGCCTGGCAGTGAGAAAGTCCAGGACCCAGGCACACAGAGGGGTGCTAAGCCCCAGTTCCAGCAGCTTCTCAACCAGTCTGCTGGGGACTATTGTGTTGAATGCTGAACTAAAGTCAATGAACAGCATCCTCACATAGCCCCCCTGGCTGTCCAGATGTGTAGAACCTGGGAGACCGCATCATCCGTGGACCTGTTCGGACGGTATGCGAACTGTAGTGGGTCCATGTTGCGAGGAAGGAGGGCGCAGATGTGCTTCTTGACTAGCCTCTCAAAGCATTTCATGACAACCGAGGTGAGGGCCACCGGTCGGTAGTCATTTAAACACGCTGGAGAGGCATTCTTTGGCAGCGGTACAATGATGGATCTTTTGAAGCATGCAGGGACCACGGACTTTGCCAAGGAGAGGTTGAATATTGTGGTGAGCACTGGAGCAAGCTGAGTAGCACAAGACTTTAGTACTCGTCCAGATATACCATCTGGGCCTCCAGCTTTCCTCGTGTTCACACGCGTCAGAGCCCACCTCACCTCATGCTCGGACACCGAGAATGTGTGCACATCCCCGGCGGTGGATCCCCCTCCAGCCTCGCTAGCCAGCGCCCCTTCGGTGCTGTTTTTAGACGGCGAGCTGGCGGTGTTACCCGTCTCAAACCGTGCATAAAAATAGTTCAGGTCATCAGCTAAGGAGGAGCCGGCACTTCCGGTTGAGGGGGTGCTGGACCTGTAGCTAGTTATAGTCCGTAGCCCCTGCCAAAGGCGCCTGGTGTCCTGCTACTCCATCTGTGACTCCATCTTGTCCCGGTACCTCCTTTTTGCATCCTTCACTGCCCTTCGCAGTTGGTAGGACTCTCCCTTGTAGTCGTCCATGTTGCCGGATGCCAGACCGGAGTTGTAAGCAGCGGTGCGAGCATTCAAGGCCACGCGAATAGACCTGTCCACCCAGGGTTTTTGGTTAGGGAAGATACTGACCCTTACCGTGGGGATGATGGTATCGGCTATTGTGGCAATGAAGTCCGTAACCGCTTCCGCAAACTCATTTATGTCTCTGGAACTTGCTTGGAACATGTTCCAGTCGACTTCGCTCAGTGCATCCTGCAGCATGGCCTCTGAATGGTCAGCCCACCGCTTTACGTCCCTCGTCACTGTCGCTTCCCGTACTATCCGTTGTTTGTACTCCGGCAGCAGGAAAATGGCAGCGTGGTCAGATTTCCCAAAAGGAGGGAGAGAAACGGCCTTGTAGCCTTTCCTGAACGGCGTGTAGCAGTGGTCCAAAGTTCTTTCCCCCCTGGTGACACACGTGATGTGTTGGTAGAAGTTGGGCATGACCTTTTTGAGATTTCCCCTATTGAAGTCTCCAGCCACCAGCACAGCTGCATCAGGGTTCTTGTTTTGGTGTCGACACAACACATCGTGTAGGGTGGACAGTGCCACGTCGGTGTCCGCATGTGGTGGGATATAGACGGCTGTGATGATCACCGAGCTGAACTCCCGGGTTAGGTAGAATGGTCGGCATGAGACAGTTAGATGTTCCAGGTCCGGCGAGCAGGAACGAGAAAGCGTCTTAATATTTCCAGGATTGCACCAGGATTCTAAACATACAACTATGAAGTTACCAATGAAAACACACACAGCATTAGATTTGATTATGAGGAGAGTTTTGCATGGGTTACAAATGTCAGGTAGCCCAATATTGCACTGTAAACACTATAAACATACATTATACAGCACCGCAATTTGCATATGTAGTTATTTTTCCATTGGGGTTTTAATGCTTCACATAAAAGTTTGATTAGTTCACATGCTGATATGGTGCTCAATTAAAAATAATTACAAAAACAGAGGGGGGGAGGGGTGGGCGGAGAGAGTCAAATCCATTGTACCCTGGTAGAGATGGTCGACTGATATTCTCTGGTGCTCCCCCATTACAATGAACAATTATAAAGTGCCAACTGGTAGGAATACTTCTTGATGGCACTGATTCTCAGGGTTCTCGAAAAATGTTTATAAAACGTATTTGTTTCTAGTATAGGCTGCCGGTGGACAGATATGAATACGAGACTGAACATCGCCTCATCCCACCTTGGATTTCTGAATTTACAAAGGATGATACCCAAGTTTAATCAACTCTGTACAATAACTGGTAGTCAACATCTGTTCTTGCACACTAACAGAGATAGATTGCAAAAGGCAATTCTATTCTCCTTTTGGTGCTTTTGGCATTAACTTTTGAAGGATTGGTTGGGCAATGTGGGCCAGATCATGAGTATCCAGACGGACTTCTATCAAAGTTTTAGCACTGTTGCTCTGACAGCAGAAATAAATATTCCAACATTAAATATAGGACAGACAACTATGGTGTGAATGCGAATGCTAGGAAAGAGAAAAAAAAACACTGATTGCCTGGTCCCGCTGTCATAGACTATTCAGTGATTGATTATTTGGATTTAATGTGCCTGCCCAATAGACCAAATAGCACTTGGTAAGAACTCAGTGTGTTGAGAAGTGTTATGGTCATTAGCTCTGGTTAGATATGATCCTGAAAACTTCACCTCCATTTCCAATCAGCTAATCTATAAAAAAATTGACAAAAATATTTTTAAATTCCCATGTTCAGAGAAAGCCAATTAAAAAAGCAAATCAGTTTTCATTCTGCAGCCAAAGTTACGTATAATATGCAACTGAAGAAATCGAGACTACCAGATGAATCAGACAAATTAACCAAAGCAAGCACCACACGAGTTAGAAATGCTCCATTATCAATTATTTATCGGAGTTTAATTGGTGGTTATTAATGATATGACTGTAGAATTCTGAACTTACCTGACCAATATTCTTTGATTGTGGAACTCAGGCTGCACAGGGTAAACTCTAAAATAAACATGGTGGAGGCACTTCCATCAGTTACCTTGCCCACATTAACAAACAATACACCTCCTGACATTTCACAGCTGAAATTATGCCAAGCCATCCAAATGACTGCAAGACCTGCCCAAATCTAACTCATTGGTTCCATGACTGGAATATATGAAAGTAACTTTGGCCCCATCTTCAAATTTAAAGTGCTGAATCAACAAAGAAAGCTATGAAATGAAAAATCTATACAGTTTGTAATCATTAACAGTACCCATGCATTTTGCCATCAAATTGGGGAAAGAAAATCAATCTCAGAACAACTAAGAAATACTTTTAGCTTTTTCTGCAATACAATAAATTTGTACCCTTATGCAATCAAGACATTGTACTTATTGAGCATATTCAACAGTACGTTGCAGTAATGTTGGGTGAAGGATAAATATTACTCTTTAAAATAATTCTCTGGGATCTTTGAATCTACACAAGAGGCCACATGGCCTCAGGCTAATGTTGCATCAGAAAGGTGGCATTGCCACAGTGGAACAATTCTTCAATACTGCAATGGGAGTCACAGCTTTTTTTTTCCGTCTTACCTGCTAAGCTCCTTCACATGTGCATCTCCTCCTTGCTGAATCAGCTTGTCCAGCACATCAAGAGGCGAGATCAATGAAGACGATGGATCCTCCAATTGCTTGCCTGCTAGCTTTTGCAGCTCAGTCGTTTTCTGCTTGATGAAAAGACTTGCTGCTTTGGGCAAGGCCATTTCAAAAAGGTGTTCATAAGGGAACGGATGCCCAGTGCCAAGAGGAGGAGGTCTCAATGCCTGCACCTTAAACAGGGGACTGGGTGTAAAAAGTTCCAATGATATTGATCCAGCTCTGACCATCTCCTGTTTAATGTTTCCCGAACAGTTCTCGGTTGGTTTCTCAATGGGCATAAACCCCTTTTTGACAGAGCACTGCTCTTGCCTGCGAGGCTCCAGTGCTTTACCAATTGTTGGTGGCCTTTGGTGGGGCTCAGTGTGCAATCCCTGCTCAGTAGTAGAATGGGACAATTCTTGCTCACGCTTAGTCTGAGTGCCAGTAAGCATTTCAGTTGTGTGTTGAAAAGGAGAGTCAAATCCCCCCCGAAAAACCAAAGACTGCAGATCCAAGGATGTAATTTCAGAAAGCTCATCAGCAATAGCAGCTGTTAAAGATAAAAATATACCCTTTATCTACTAACTTTTAGCACAGCTTTATTTAAACTATTCTTTTATCCTCCTCTCCAAAATGAACTTTTTTTTAAACATTCATACTTTTAATTAATCAGCAACAATAGCCACCTGGATTAAATGCGTTATAACAATAAAGATTTCATACAGTCACTGAATTTTTAGACCTCAAATTCCTTTAAGCTATGCATACGGAATACGACAAGACAATTAAAATCTTGGCGAAATCAACAAAGTGTAAAGGAGGCTCTTAATGGAGGGAAGGATGGAGAGGTTGAAGGGTTAGGGAGGGGATTTCCGAGTTCAATGTTAAAACAGCCTAGAATGTTGCACTTCTGTATTTGTCTATGTTGGAGGGAATTTTATGTTTAACCTGTACCCTGAATCTGGCTTCATGTGGGGCCCAGTTGATCCTCTTAATTACAGCTCAGATAGGAGCTGACAGGTAGAACAGTGCTGAGTTTCTCAAACTAGTCGGTTTATTCAAAGTTTATTCAGTTGTATACTTGGTATGAGTGTAAATTGTTCCTAGTAGGATAGTGTTAATGTGCGGGGATCGCTAGTCGGTGTGGACTCAGTGGGCCGAAGGGCCTGTTTCTGTGCTGTATTTCTAAAACTAAAACATGATTACATGTGGATTTTACACCTTTGAAGCAATTCACCATTGATCAACGTTTAACCTCCTGTTTCCTGTTACATGGGGAATTTATACCTGAAATTCATTTAATCACCTCTCCTAACATCCTTAACTGTGGGCCTCTTTTCCCATCGTGGTTTCCCAATATGCAGGCTCTCAGGTTAAACATATTACAAACTACTCATCATTTTCAGAATCTCCATTAGATATAAGTTACACATCAAATGCAGATACCATAAAAATGTAGAAACTTGAAACATAGGAACAGTCTATCTGGCCCACAAAGTCCATGTCAAAGTTTCTGGCCATAGGGGATATTCGCACTTATGCTCAATTACATTACATTCTCATGGACATTGTAAGAATACTTGGAAAGTGATGGAATTCTACACTGGAACAAAAAGCAGACTGACGTTTATGGTGGAAAAGTAAAAAGTAAAAAAGACCATTAATGCTACATGTCAATGGATTTCAATACTTGTTTACTGCTGCTGGTAAACAAGACATACCTTCTTCATTTTCCTTTTCTGTTCCTTCCTCTTGTAGATTCAATCCTTTTATAACCTCTGATAGCTCTCTCAAAGATACTGTTTTGGCATTCTCATTCTCCAAACCTGAATATAGAAGATGCAGTGAAAGTAAAACAAAATACCACCAATTAGATGGTGATCCCAAGACCGACAAAAAATATATATTTGTCAATTCAAACACACTTAGAGGCATTGCGGAAACAGGCCCTTCAGACAACTGCACCCGCACTGACCATTAAACACCCATTTACACGAATCCTACATTTTATTTACTCCACGATGCACAAGAACCTCGTGTTGATCCTATGCCATAACCATTTTAGCAGTTCTGGCATAACTAGAAAGAAACGCAAGCTACTTGTGGCTCTTGGGTAAAAGAAAGATTGAGAAGAGGCTAGTATGGAAGATAAACACTTGCAGTCAAAATGAATAATCTACTTGCACTCTCAGTGTAATAGAATTCCATGAAATAAAGTACAAATTATCTTTCTACTCATGTCGTGAATTCATTCATCTATAAACTGGAAACAACTCAATGGGACAAGCACTTGGTTATATACACAATGCAGACCTTTCCACTCACATGGACTGTCAGCTGCTCCCTTATCATCACTTGCCACATGACTCTGTCTCTTTAGTGGCTTTAAACTCTCAGTTTTCCCATCCTGCAATAAAAATACAGATGATGTTGCGCCACTGTTGGTCTGGAGGAACATTATACCAATATGTCAAAAGTGGAATGTTTTAAGCATATTGGATTTTTGCAGTTAACATTTAGATTCTAATTAATACCTAAAAGATGACCAAGGGAGCAGAGAGAGGCATGAAGGAGCCATTCAACTATTTAAGTCGTACCATCTATGTAAAGCCACCCAGCTTGTGCCACTTCCCCACCCTTCTCCTCATAGTTCGGCACATACTTTGCTTTCAGATACTTATTCACTTCCCTTTTCAATGTTCCAATTGAATTCACTCGCGCTACTACCATTGGCTGCACCTTCAGGCCTCCAACCACTAGCTGTATGAAGCTTCTGGTTGTTTTTTTATTATTCACCTTCATTCCATGTCATCTAGGTCTTGATCATGCCAGGAGTAAACAGTTGTTCTCTACCTATATTATACCTCAAATATATTATACCTAAATTATCCATCAAATCTATTGCAGCTGGAATCATTTTGTTACATTTATTTTGCAGCCTTGTACATCTTTCCTGGAAGTTTGATTTCATGTTCTTATTGCTCTTTGGCTCCATTTATAAATCCAAAGATCCTGTCACTTCAAAACTCTTAAACTTTACACACACATCGCTGGATCTCAGTTCTCATATTTTTAAGTGTGGGGCTTTGTGATTTATACTGCCTCTTATTGTTCTGACCAAAATACTTCACATTTCCCTGCCTCTTTCCCACCTTTATCTCTTGGAAGTCATATAAAGAAACCACATTTCCCTCTACCATTGTACTTCATAAACTATAAAATCGGACAGAATTAAACAAATTCTGACTGGCTAGTGTATTATGTGTCTCTCAAACAGTATCTATGCTAAATGAAGTGAATTCTTTGCAACTGTAAATTTATACCATTTAAATAAACATCCAGCAAATTTTACCTTTCTTGATGGTGCTGCAGTTGCCGCGTTGCTGCACAGTTCATTCCCATCTGCAGGACATGACAGGGGAGGGGATATGGCTGGTGTTTCAGTAGATTGTCCTTTTCCACCAACTGTTTTTTTAAAAAAGTCAAAATTAGCTCACTGCTCTTCCAACTCCACAGTCCTCCCACTTTGAAAAAAAAAAAATGCTGCAAAGGAGACGTTGTTATAATCTCCAATTGTAGTTTCATGCTTTGGAAGACACAAGCAGTTTATACCGAAAAATTCCTGACTGTGACTATAATGTGGTTGAGCTCAACATTATATTTAAAGGAGAGAAACACAAAGCAACCATTAAGATTCATGATTAAATCAAGAACAAACTGCAAAAGGTAAGACACTGTTCATAGGTTTAGATTTAATATTGTCACATGTTATGAGGTAGAGTGAAATGGGAGAGATTGGACAGACTTGGATTGGTTTCGCTGGAACACCGGAGATTGAGGGGAGATCTGATACGCACATAAAATTATGAGAGGTAAAGATAGGGAAAATAGTCAGAATCTTTGTCCTAGGATACAAATATCAAATACTAGTGGGCATAGATTTAAGACGAGAGAGACAAATGTACAGTGAATGGAGGGACATGATTTATGTGCAACAGATAAGAGTTTAAATTAGCATTATGTTCCACACAGACATTGTGGGTTGAAGGGTCTTTTCCTGTGCTGTACTGTTTTATGTTTATCAACCACAGTCACTGATTGCTTGTGACCAAGGAAGTGAATTATGAGCATATGATTCAATTCCAACATTTCCTAGTTTTGACAGAGATATACAAGGGTCTGTGCAGATTTGCATTAATGTATTTATATTACTACAGGGTTATCAGCGGTTTGACAATAATTGCACCTGCAGAGTACATTTAGCATAATAGAAGATCTCACAGACATAGTTTCCAAACTGTTTATATACATTGAGCCAAGAGGATCCTACATGGACCATGAATTAGCTGTGATGTACATACCAGGTGTACTGTGGACTCTAACAGTTAGGGAAGAGGCACTGTGGGGTGTTTCATTAAGGCTTGTTGGGGAAAGTCCTCTTGAGGAGGGGGGAGTGGACAGCCCACAAGTTGAAGATGGGCTCCAGAACACGTCCTAAAATGGAGACAAATTAAACACGTTTTAAAATTCATTTTTAGGAACAGGATGTCACACACTAGGTCAGTATGCATCTTTAATACCTCTCAAGGCAGCAATCATGAGATGCCTTCTGTAACCACATCATTCCTTCTGCTGAAAGTATTTACCCTAGTGTCTGGTCAATCATGACTCCCCAGGATGTTGACAGTGGTGATGGCAATGCCAGGCTTGTCACCAAAATACTTAAGTGATCAATGCCTGGCGCTTTTGTTGTGCGAATGTTACTTGCTCCATCTAAACCAGCCATGCATTCAAGTGGGGACTCAACATACCTGCAGTCCTTCTGCAGGAAGGCGTTGTGAAGTTGGTGGTGTTCTGTACTGTGACTGAGATCCTGGGAGACTGGAGAATGGGTCTCTGGAGATGTATGTTGTAGAAGATGCACTGCCTGCAATGGAGTCAACAGCAGGATGTTAAACTCAGTAAAAAAATATTAGAGAGTCATACAGAACAGAAACGGATCCCTCGGTCCACAATGTCCGTGATTACCAATGTACCCATCTTTACTAATCTCATTTGCCCACATTTGGTCTGTAGCCTTATATGCCTTCAGCATTATCGGAGAAATTCAGGCACTTAAAAACTACAGAGTCCACGAAGGACAAAATCTTTGACCTCTTTTGACCTGGATCGATCCAATATGAGAACAAGGCAAAATATTGAAATATTGTTGAATGCCACTAATGATTGACATAACGTCTTAAAGGTATTAAAGTTATGAGGAATAAAGACTGAGATATATGGGCAGATGTTCATAGAACAAGGGGCTGCATTACCAGACTGAACCAGAGACACCTGCAACATTTAAGATAGAGAGATTGGCAGGTAAAAGGAATATCAAAACAAAATTGCCATAGAGCTGCCGGTCACATGCAGAGCAATCACTAATTTGGACAGACAGCCAATTTCCATGCAATTTCTGTACAATGTCATGAAATTAAAAGATTCCTTACTTACCAAAGCTGCTCTGAGAATCTGAGAATGGGCTGGAGCTGTGGTCAGTGTGCTTGTGGTGGCTATGTGTAGAGAAATGTTTCGGCATGACTGTATAACCTTCCTCACAGGATGCTTCTTTTGGGTCGAGGGAAACTTTGGCACATTCTATAACAATGTCATGAGTTTCAAATCTCTTCCATCTATGCAACAGAACAGGAAACAGAACCGTTAACCACCACTAATCCTATTTGATTAGGTAAGACTAAGAGGAACAAATATTACCTCAACTCGTGCCTGACACATTCAACTGTTGTGGGATTGAAAGCTTAACTGGCATCTCGCCAATAAACTCTCATAACTGCAGCTTCACTATAATGCTGTAATTGCACTAGGTTCCAGTCCTCTAAGCTGCTTGGCAGATACTTAAATGACACATTGAAATTGTTTCATTTCAATTAGCAATTTTACTTTAATAGCTGCAGCACTTTAGGTAAAATGAAAAGGTAGAGAAATACATTTTCTTTAAAAATGAGAAAGTAAAAAGCAAAAATGGAGTTCTAGTTCAATGATAACTTATCTCACAGGAGAACTTGCATTTTGATAAGATTATAAATGGACAAACTTATTGTAATCAATCACTCTAAAAGACAGCAAACCTGACTTTTAAACCAAAAAGCGACAGCTCGTTGTTACTGATTGCAATTTCCACACAACTTGAAACTATTGCATCAACCCATCCAAGATTAAATACTTTCTGAATTGATACATGTTAAAACAAAAACTGAAAGGGTGGGGATAAGATTGTAATGTTAAGATTGAAATAAATCACTTACTTAACAGGATCCAGTTCATTGTCCTTGGTTCCAGTCACTAGCTCGGGGTGGATTCGCACGTGTTCCAGCATCGGCTACAACAAAGACATTAGGAGTGTAGCAAGTTTATTATCAATTTGAGGAAGAATCTATTAGAGGCACAACAAACTGCAGATGCTCGAATCTCAAGCAAAACATAATGTGCTGGAGGAACTCAGCGGCTCAGGCTGCATCTGTGGATGGAGTGGAAACGCGGTGTTTCGGTTGGCAACCTTCTTCAGACCGAAGAAGGAGCACAACCCAAAATAGCGCTTGTCCATTCCCTCTACAGATGCTGTCTGACCCGCCGATTTCTTCCAGCACTTTGTGTTTTGATCAAGAATCTTTTGTTGCTTCACACAGTATAGAATACTGCTTTTTAATTAACAAATACATCTACTAGTGCCAAACACAGAAATCGTTCTCTCCTCAAATGCATTGACCCACTCTGAAGCTGACTGCTTTCATGTTCACGCTACCAAAGCTGTGTAACAGCTAGAGTGCGGACAGTGGCATTTAATTTACCCGTTAGATGTCAAACTGAGCCTGCCTTCACCTTCCACGTCCCAAGTCCAGTCCCTCTCCTACCATTCTCGGAAAATCCAACTCGTCTTTTATGCAGCTTACCATCCTTCCCCATCTCACCATCGATTGTCAATCCTTCCACCATCTTTATCCTGTTTGATCAATTCAACTCCAGTCCCATACCAGTACCCATGTGAAGTGACTAAGCAAGATGCACAGTTAAATCAAAAACATTTTACCTCCCCATCTGTTTCAAATGTCCTTATTCTTACCTTGACCACCTCCTCAAAAATCTCCACATTTTCCTTCATACTGTAGTGAGAGCGGAGGTAAGACACAAAGTTACACGGGTACATCCCATAGAGACGGTGAAACAACGCATAAACACTGGCATGTAGATGGATCAGATACACCTCTGAAACTTGGCCTGGAAACAATAGAAAAACAATTAGATAAAGGAGATAGTTCAACCCTTGACATTATCAACTATTGATAACGTTAGAGGTGCACTTCCAAGTTTTCCTCAGTTCTATTCATTAAAAAGAAAAGCACTTCAGAACGCTTCCTTATTCCCTTTGCATCAATTTGCTAAATAGCAATTTGTCATTCATAGACTGGCATTGTTAATTACAGACTTGGGTCAAGTGCTTCTGTATCAATTTCATTATTCCAACGAGTGATCAATGAAACAAATGCAAGTAGTTGATAAAAATGTAATGTACAGAAAGCTGCTGAACTGGGATTATACATCCAAAATATGAATTATTTCTCCCACAGATCTAATGAGAGGAACCAGTATTTCACCCAAGATAGACACAAAATGCTGGAGTAACTAAGCAGGTCAGGCGGCATCACTGGAGAAAAAGGGTGGGTGACGTTTTCGGTCAGGTCCCTCCTTCAGTCTGAGATGCAGCCTGACACATAGAGTTAAAAACATCATTTTGTGCCTATCTTCGGTATATGATACGATAAAACTTTATTTATCCCCGGAGGGAAATTGGTCTGCCGACAGTCACAACACACAAGATGCACAAAAACTTGAAATTAAAAGTTAGATTAAGTTAGAAAGTTAAAAGTTAATTAAAAAATAGACCAGCATTGGCAGTTCCTTTCGAAACAGTATTTCACCCATGCATTTCAGATTTCCTCATTTTACAAAATGTTGTCTTGTTACAAAAATATATGGACCGCCAAGCATAGAGGCTTAACACCCAAGTTATAGATTAGAATAATTTTGAATTTATATTATAAGACGCCACCTTTGTGTAAACCAAAGACCCCATAGCCACCATTTTGCATTAATACAGGGGATTTCTCCCAGCTAATATTTATCCCTCAACTGGCATCATGAAAATAAATAAAGTCTGCTCATTATCAATGTTAGAAAACTAAAATTTGCTGACAGGTGGGCGATCATCACAAAAAAACAGTTTGGATATCCTAAAACAATGAAGGGACTTGCAAATTCAAATTCTCTCTGGAAGCACTTCCCTCTGGAAGGCGACTCCGGACTGTCAAAGCAGCCACAGCCGGACATAAAAACAGCTTTTTTTCCACGAGTAGTAGTTCTACTCAATAACCAAAGTCTGTAGTCTCATTTTTGCTCTGGTTTATTTACACCCACATGTTTAGACCGTAATGTTGTATCCTTATTGTTTTGATGTGTTTATGCTTTATTCTTAATTGTTAACTGTATGTTTGTGTTGTCATTTGTGAGCGGTGCACCAAGGCACATTCTTTATATATGCACATACTTGGCCAATAAACGTATTCATTCATTCATTCTTCTTTCCAGAGTGGAAAGATCAAGCCACCCCATCTCCCAACTTCCTAAACTGCCCATAGTTTCCCCAAATCAGTTAACCTGGAGTACACAAATCAGACTGCCATTTCAAATACTCGTACCAACTGACTAGAGTCCGAACTCCTAAATCTCCATTCTGCTCACTAAACTTAGCTCAAAGAAGAATTTTGTTACAGTAGTATTGCAATAAAAGTCTACTAGGTCTTCCAAAGAAGGTGAAAAAAAGGTGTTTGATAACCCACACTCCCACATCCCTCAAGCAGAAGTGCAAGCCCATCACTCTTTGTGTTACATCAGCATACCTGGATTCCGCAGGTTCCAGGCAGCCAAGCGACCAAAAATTTCAAAGAAATCAAGGAGATACTGCTTCCCAGCCTGCGGGATCATTGGCAGGAGGATGATTAATACAAGAACTCCAGTAGTCAGGAATACAACCTCCGTGTCCGTCTGTAGAGAAGATCAAATTAACAAAGGCAGACCGTAAGAAATTTAAGAGATTGTATAACAAAACTTGAATGAAGTCCCTCAATACCCGAGGCAATGAAAATAGTTTTAAAAGAATGCTTCTGTACACATTTTAGCATTCAGAAGCTTGCTCATTGGCTTGATCTGTCCACTTAATTAGATCATAGATGATTTGTATTTACCCAGTCTGTGTGCTTATGATTCCAGATGCTTTAATAATCGTACCCCAAAAGTCCACGGGTTTAATAATCATACCTCATAAATCCACGGGTTTAATAATAATACCCCATAAATCCAACCCCAAGAGTGTTGACCTTTAACAGCTTTCTGGAAGACATTATTCCAGTTTACCACATGACTTTACCAGGCATAGAAAAGCCTTTTTTCCCCTGAAACCCTAGCATTAAAATACACAAAATCTGATGCGTCAGCTGTAACGCAATGGGCAGCACTCAGAAGCACACGGTTGCAGGTACAGGACCCACTTCATGTACTCCAGTACACAATGCAGGCAGACATTCTCATGCAGTAACAAAGGAATGGTGCAGTGTCAGGAGGTACTGTCAATCGCATTTGTGGATTCTGAAGACCAGAGAGGTCTTCCATGCCCCGCCCAATATTTATCCAAACACCCTAGCATAACTCAACCAGGCTTCTTGTTCATTAGCAAAACAAGTGCTGGAGGAACTCAGCAGGTCAGGCAGCATCTGTGGAGGGAATGGACAGACAATGTTTTGGATCAGGATCCTTCTTCAGAACGATACCAGGTCATTGCCTCACTGAAGTCCTTGAAATAATGTTTTTAAAAATTTTTATTACCTAGTGACCAAAGACTAAAAAGAGTTGTTTTAGCCAAAGAACTTTGGTATTCTCCAAGACACCCAAGAGCAAAAAAAAACTTTTCAGGCAAGGGACAGAAACAAGTCACAGACATCCATATAAAATATCATTCAGAGACAGTCCAGTCTGTTTATTTGGAAGCGCCCAATTGGAAATTGAAAGGATATGGGGGCTATGAGGATTGTGGGAGAGATGGAGAGGAAAGGAGATCTGACTTTATATTCATATTATTTCAAAATCTTCAGAGAAATCGGACAAAATGACGAAGTAAGCCACTCAAGTCTACCAGTAACGCAATGATAATTTAAATCCATACACTGCCATCGTTAAGCAGGCAAGTCATTGTTAAAGCATATCTTGTGTGGAAATATGAAACAAGATAGAAACACTGGGGGCATGAGGAGAAAAATAAAGTTCAGTTAAAGAAAAAAAATTAAATTATGAATACCGAACCTTCAGACACTTGAGCAGTGAAACCAGCACAGGTGCACGGCAGAGTTTATGAATCCACGTTGGCTCGCGTCGGATAACGTGACCCAATAATGTCACGGCAGATAGTCGGGTGGCTGCCTTCCCCATGCACTCGTTTAGTCGATCCAAAAGATGCTGAAAAAAGAATGAAGTGGACTGAATTCTGGAAACTCCCCCAATTCACCCACCAAGTTGTATTAAAAACCAACTTAAGTGGCGAATAGGCATTTGTAAGCCGAAGACATAGACACATATCATATGCACAGTTACATAACTAGGCTAGTAGTTTGTAATGTGTGGTCAAATCCCATAATAGCAGTTAGTAAATTTAGAACCATTTGAGTGATGCATTGATCCAAGTTATTTGACCCAGGTCTGTGCCAGGACTTTGAATTCAGTTTTGTTGTGCTAAATTCTGGGATCAAATCCAGAATCAGTAAAAATAATCCACGTTGTGAATCGTTGTAATGGCTCAAGCAGCTCACTAATGTTCATTCAGATAGCAGACTGCGGTCGTGGACATTGTGCAACTCTTGTTCCCTACCTAGGTTATTTTAAAACTTCTCAAATGCATTGGTGCTACTATTAAGATTCCCACCAAGATGATTTTAAATAGGCTAATCCCAGTACTAAATCACAGTTAAACTTCCAATTGCAACCAGCCTGATAGGTTAATTTCACTTCTCCTTCCCTCTTTGATGGGAGAGGGATTTGAGTGTGGTGTTACAGTAAAATTAGGTCTCCTTGCGGACAGGAATTTTTTTGGCAGCAGTAATATTTAAGACACCTAGAATTTAGTTGATGTACACAGTACTTAGCATGGAAAGGACTCTTGGACATAGGCCTTTACCAGATACAGAGGGATTACTCCAATGCCCTTGAATATCAAGTGGGTCACGAGAAGAAAACAGCTGGGAACCTTGCTATTGACTTTTAGCCAATACTTAAAAAACAAACATGATACTTGGTCGAGGCAGATGGAAAAAGGCCAGATTGCGTGGAGTGCAGTAAGCAGTGCCCATATGTGACCGCTAGCATAATTTACCATCTTGCCAAAAGAGAGGTCTGAAGATTGAAACACATTTGGTCCTCTCAAGGCTACGGTTCGATCACCATCTTTCTTTTGAATATTCTCGGGCATTACTTTTCAGGACATCCAGTCCCAGTGGTCTTTGAGAAGATGGGGATGGACCATTTTCTTAAATTAATCCAACCTGTGTTGAAGGTTCTCACGTTGGACTGGGAGGCAGGAAGACCAAAGAAATGTATCTAACATCAGTGAGGGAATGGTTAATATGTATGTATACCATCCATCTTAAGTAAATTGCTTTGAATCCCACGGATTATATTTGGTGCAGCCATTTATTCACAAAATGCTGGAGTAACTCAGCAGGTCAGGCAGCATCTCAGGAGAGAAGGAATGGAAGAAGGGTCTCGACCCGAAACGTCGCCCATTCCTTCTCTCCTGAGATGCTGCCTGACTTGCTGAGTTACTCCAGCATTTTGTGAATAAATACCTTCGATTTGTACCAGCATCTGCAGTTATTTTCTTACACTATTTGGTGCAGCCATGGTGCACCAGCAGTGCAAGGAATGCACTTTCCATTACAAAAAGTGGGTATTGTACAACACTAAGGTAACCACACTATAGTACAGAATGGCACGACTGATAGTGTTTTTAAGATAAAGGCAATTCTGAGAGCATGAAAGCAGAGCTCATGAACTGAAGTTAAGGGAAGGTCAATCAAGAAACAATGGCAGGCATTTAAAAAGGGCCTTTCAGAATACAGTACAATACACTTGAATGTAACTGATCCATATTCTGCTACATACTTTGACAACCTTCCTCCCTGTCCACCACACCACTGATTTTGGTGATGTCTGCAAATTTACTAACCAATCCATCTACAAGTTGCTTTGATTCCCTTCCACCTCCCAGACATAATGGTAAATTAATTGGCCATTATGAATTACTCCTTAGTGTAGATAAAAGGTTAAAAGGATTATCAGGTTACTAGATGATTGTGCAATTGAAAGTATAAATATAAATATGTCTTCAAAGTCACCACACTGCTTACCTTATCATGAGGCTCCTGTACAGCTGCAATAATCTGCACAGCTGGCAGAGAATTATTCTCCAAGTAATGATCGACTAATGAGTTCAGCATCAATGGGCCACGATCTGCAGACAAATCAACAAGTAGTTGACACATACACGGAAATTTTACCAGTTGAGCAAGAGTTCACTCAACTTTGCAAAATGGCATTTCCAAATACATTGGTTGAAGAGGAGGATGACTCCATGATCCTTTGCATGAAATAATGTATCTATTTCAATCACTCACTGAGCCTCGACTGGGAACAACGTGATCACCACACTACGATAATTGCAGAGGTAAAACAAAATTAACCACAAGGAGAGCCAAGAGAAGCTGGGATTGGTGTTAGATCAATGTTTAAGGTAAATGTCACTGAGGGTGCTCCAAGTTTGACAGGCAGTCCACTGACTCAAAAACAAACTGCTGGAGGAACTCGGCAGGTCAAGTCGCATCTAAGGAGGGGGGAAGAAAATATTCATGATTCTACCCCCTTTAATTTTTATAGTTATCCCTTATTTTTAATTTTCTTATTCTCTCTTCCCAATAGTTTATAGTTTTTTTTTCTTTCTTCTTTATTTTTTATTTTCTCTCTTTAAAAATTTAAAAATTGAAGCTATGCAAGAACTTTGTAACAAATTTGTCTTTTATTTCTATGTGTACATATGCTTTTCAAAAATAAAAATATTTAAAAAAAAAATTTTTAAAAAGAAATTCATGATTCGAGTCAAGACAATGCGTTAGGAATGTTAAAGGGTCTCGACACAAAATGCTAGTAATTCATACCGTCTCCACCCCCACTAAACAGATGCTGCTCAATGCACTCGTTCTTTCAGCAATTGTATTTTTGCTCCAGATTCCAGCATCTGCAGTCTCATATTATTTTTACTCACATGCTAATTAATGAAGCAGTATTTAAGGAAATTGCCACAAGAGTAGGTGCAGAGAATATTACATAAAACAGATTTCTAAAATCTTTAATGATGACATTGAATGACAAAAGAGAGTTATGAACAGCCCAAAATTAATTGAGTGGTACCCTCCAAGACCTTCAAGAGGCATAATAGGATGAATGGCTTCCTTCTGTGCTGCACGGCTCTGACAAGAGCCTCAACAATGAGCAGAGCACAGGCTCAACGATAGTTTCACTGAACACCTCCGCTTAAACCTACCTGATCTCCCGATTGCTGAATACTTTAACTCCCCCTCCCATTTCCACACTAACCTTTCTGACCTGGGCCTCCTCCGTTGCCAGTGAGGCTCAGTGCAAATTATATTTAGTTTGGACAGCTTACACCCCAGCGGTATGAACATTGACTTCTCTAACTTCAAGTAACCCTTGCTTTCCCTCTCTCTCCCCATCCCTCCCCTCCCCAGTTCTCCGACAAGTCTGACTGTTTGAAACTACATTTTATCTCTGTTTGCTTTGTTGTTAACATCTCTCAGATAACAATGATCTATTCTACATTTTCCTTGATCTTCATCCCCTTTGTCCTGTTTTTACCCCTTACTTATCCTTATCTATGTATCTTCCTCTCCCCTGACATCAGTCTAAAGAAGGGTCTCAACTCGAAACATCACCTATTCCTTCTCTCCAGAGATGCTGCCTGTCCCACTGAGTTACTCCAGCATTTTGTGTCTATTTTTGGTTTACACCAGCATCCTACACAGGAACATTAATCTGGAAATACTCTTGTGCCTTTGAAGGCCAGTTTAAGTGAGTTGTCCTCCAATTCTTTGTATATGCCAAAGTTTAATGAAAATACAGGAAATTTAAGATTTTCCATTACCAGAGATGGAGCAAACCAAGATACCTAGAATTTAAGCCACACACTGTGGCTGAAAGGAAGATTTTCATTGTATCTATAACTTGCCTTACTTGTGCATATAAACTCAATTCGACTACTCCATTTAATTTACTGGAAGGCTGCCTGGATTAGAGGGTAATAGCTATAAAATGAGGCTGGGCAAACTTGGATTGTTTTCTCTGAAGCGTTGGAGGATGAGACCTGATAAAAGGATATAACATTATCTGAAGCATAGATAAGGTAGAGAGTCAGAACTTTTTTCTCAAGGTGGAAATTTCAAAGACTAGAGGACATAAATTTAAGGTGAAAGATGCAAAGTTTTAAGGAGATGTGCAGGGCAAGTTTTTTTTTTACACTGAGAATGGTGGTGTCTGGAACATGCTGTGGAGGGTGGTAGTGGTGGAGGCATTTACAACTAAGAGGCAATTAAGAGGCTTCTAGATGGGTACACGAATCTGCAGGGAATGGAAGACAATAGATGAAATTAGTTTAGCTTGGTATCAGGTTTGGCATAGACATTGGCCTGTTCTTGTGCTGGACTGTTCTATGTTCCACGTCTCATTATTACACAATTTTTGTTTCTGAGATTGCAACTATGAAACTCCTAAACTAACCTCTGGTGATGCAAGCACTGCCAAAGTCTAAAAGATATTAACCAAAATATACTTAGTGACATTTTTTTTGAAGTAAATTTAAACAAAAAGAAAAATCACATGATGGGAACATATTGCGCATAAAACCTCAACAGGACCAGAGTTTGAGAGACAAGTCCCAGCACAGCCTGACCTGAGCGAAGGTGGTCCACAACAAGTCCTTTCACGTCCTCAAAGATTTGAAGATCTGTAGAGTCCAGCAGCAGAACCAGGTCACCAACATTCACCGGCTGCATCATGCTGTGTGCGCTTCACGTGTAACACCTCCTCGGTTCCACCCTCTGCAACGCTAAACTGCCGACTAGCAGGGCAGCACTAAAATACAAGAAGATGGTAACATAAGAAATAAGAGAAGGCTATTCAACCCCAGATGCCATTCAATATCACAGCTGCTCTTTGACACCAGCATCACTTTCCTGCAGTTTGAAGAAGGGTCTCGACCCAAAACGTTACCTATCCATCTTCTCCAGAGATGCTGTCTCTGGGTCCACCGAGTCACTCCAGCACTTTGTGGCCTTTTGTCACTTTCCTGCACAAACTACATGTCCCATGATTCCCTTTGCATTTAAAATCCACTGATCTCCAACTTAAAATCCAACTGATGCTCCCCCTCTGTGATAGTTGTTGCTCCAACTTAAATATACCTAGCAATCAAGTCTCCAGACGCTACTTGATTAGAAAATTCCAAAAATTCACATCCTCAAGCTAATCAAGAATTTTCAAAGGATCATTCACATTCTTCTAAACTCAAGAGAAAACAGTCTCTGTCTGACTAATGTTTAGATAAACCTTTGTTTTCCTTCCTGTCTCACAGATATATCATTCTTTACATAGGAAGGCACTTCTTCCGATCTGATCTCACCAGCACACTCTGTAAGTAGATCAAGATGTCCCTTATTCAAACTTCAGTTCTCTTGAAATGAACGTCAACATACTGATGACTTTTTAAATTGCTTTTTTATACCTGCCACATCCTCAGGACCTGAGCGGATCAGCTGACAGAGGTATTCATTGACATCTTTAACCTCTCACCTCTCCATTCTGAAGTCCCCACCTTCTTCAAAAAGACCACCATGGTCCCTGTACCAAAGAAAGTAAGATAGCGTGCCTCAATGACCACTGTTCAGTGGCTCTGACAACCACCATCATGAAGTGCTTCAAGAGACTGGTGATGATGCACATTAACGCCAGCCTTGATCCACTCCCTCCCCTCTTGATGCATTCCCCCTCCCCTCAGAACGACAAAGGAGCTACTTATTGACTTCGGGAAGCATGGCGGAATGCATGCCTCAATCAGCTTCGATGTTGCAGAATTGGAAATGGTGGAGAGCTTCAAGTTCCTTAGCATTAATATTACCAATGACCTGTCATGGGCAGCGAGGATGCAACAGCCAAGAAGGCACAACAACCCGAGGAAATTCTGCATGTCTCTACAAGCTTCTACAGACACACCTTAGAAAGTATACCGCTGGGTTGCATTACGGCTTAGTTTTTGAACTATATTCTGCACTCTGTATCTTAACCTTTGCTCTATCTATGGTACTTGAGTTTGACTTGATTGTATTTATGCATAGTATATCTGATCTGTTTGGTCAGTATGCAAAATAAAGCTTTTCACTGTAACTCATTACACGTGACATTAAACCCAAACCTGCATGCTGACTTCAGTGATGTAGGGCCTTCTGACCAACATCTCCTTTCAATCTCTCACCATTAATAAAAATACTGTGCTCTTATATATTTTATGCCAACATAGATCTCAGGAATTAAGCTGGTGAACCTACACCACAATCCCTCTATTGCTTTCTTGAGCATAAAGACCAAAATTGCACACGATACTCCAGGAGTTACTGTACAGCTGTAGATATTCTTACTCAAGTACTTGAATCTCTTGCCAAGAAGACCAACATTCTATTTATCTTCTTAAATGCTTGTAGCAGTTACATGTTTGTTTTCAATGATTGGTGTACGTCCACATCCAGGTTCCTTTTTACCTTAGTGTCACCCAGTCTATCACCACACTACATATAACACGCCATGTGTTTGTTTTTTCTTCCAAAAATAATAACTTCACATTCATTCACATTACACTGAATCAGCTACGTTTGTTTTTAACCAGGCAAGCAATCTGTGTAATCCATCTTTGCATTCCTCAATAGATAAATGTAGAGGGGTTTAAAAATCTCAATGATTGGTGTCTACCCATCCAGTGATGAGGTAGAAAATCACCACCATTGTTTGAAACTTTCCTGACTTTATAACTGACCTCTGGCTAGCTGGTGTGCAACCATACTCCTAAATGCAATGCAAGTGCGAAAAATCTCAACTAAGAAGCTTCAGCTTTTCTTGCTACAGCTCAGCAGACTGCAATTATTTCCAAGTCAGATTCAAGTTCACTTCAGAGTCATGCACACTCCTGGCAAACGCTCCTAATGCAGTAGAGGCTGTACTGGTTTGTTGCATCCACCGTCTTTCAAATAGGATAACCGGTTCTGTGAGATAAAATTGATCCCATGCCACTAATCTGAAGTGAATTATTACCATATTTTGTCCAATAGTTATCCCAAACCATTGTTAGAAAATACATAAACTGGTCATCAACTTATTGGTGTTTTTAAGGCCTTTGCCACGCACAAATTAGTTGTCATTGTTCTTAGGTTACAATAATCAATACAAGTCAAATACAGTCCAATGAATGTAAAAACCGAGTACTGAGATGCTACAGAGTTCTGTTTGTCTGCACGCATCACCGAAACAGCTTGACGATTCAGCGAGGGCAATAGAAAGCTGATTAGCACCTTCAGAATCCTGATAGGAATGGCTAGATGTAAATTGCGCAACTTCTTCAGCGGACCTTGCCGGCAGAGCATAGCAACGACCCATCTGGTTGACACCAGCCCACTCAGCTCGGTCTCAAATAAACTTCCTCTTCGTGTCGAAGGTCTTCATGGTCAGATGCACCGATGTCATGCTGGTGCTCTGCCCTCACCACTACCTCCCATAGGCTTCCTGTCACCTACAAGAGGACCAAAAGACAGGCAGGATGTACGAAAGATGAACGTCAAGCTGCTGATCTTAGAGAACACAGGGAATCTAAATAATGATTTTGCCGTTTGGAGAACCATGATTCCCCCTTTAATTCCATGATGCACAGTTGAGAAGCAACCAAGGAGAACATCAAGATGGTCTACATCCTCAAAGGTGTTTAGAAAGCAATGAGTCAGAGAGAATTATGCCACGTCCAATCAAACGGAGCAAGTTCTTCTGTCGAAGGGAGACAATATGAGGGGGGGGGGGGGGAAGGGAGACTCAGAGGTGAAGAGCTGCCAAGTCATGCTCCTTGCCCGGGAATCATCCAGGATTATTTTCCAATCCGGATTCCGCTCCATGGAGCAGAACAAGATGCCCTCACGTTTCTTGCAAATGGTTCACATGGGGAACTCTGATCCACAGCCTTAAGGAAGAGGACGGACAGACAAAAGATCTGTGGATCCTTTTCTACCGGTCTGTACAACAGAGAGGCCACAGTTACATAGCCTGCTAGAGCTTATCATATCATATATATACAGCCGGAAACAGGCCTTTTCGGCCCTCCAAGTCCGTGCCGCCCAGTGATCCCCGTACATTAACACTATCCTACACCCACTAGGGACAATTTTTACATTTACCCAGCCAATTAACCTACATACCTGTACGTCTTTGGAGTGTGGGAGGAAACCGAAGATCTCGGAGAAAACCCACGCAGGTCACGGGGAGAACGTACAAACTCATTACAGTGCAGCACCCGTAGTCAGGATCGAACCTGAGTCTCCGGCGCTGCATTCGCTGTAAAGCAGCAACTCTACCGCTACGCTACCGTGCCGCCCTGTCCTCTATCACAGAGGTCTTAGGTCTGGAACTTCCACTGCCCTGGAACACCCAGAAACAACTGCTTACATTCTGTTGTACTCACCGCTATGGGAATGGATAGGCATAGACCTGCTGAAACACCACACTTCTGGCCAGCAACATGAGAAAGGCATAACCACCATCTACTACAAGCAGAAAAAGGAATGCATCCTGAATTGGAGATCCATGTTAAATGTCAACTATAGATCCTGTCCAAGGCCATTGCCAAAAGGTCAAGTCTGCTCTGGGACAGGTGAACGATGTGCAGTTGCAGCAAGAAATCCTTGCTCCTAGACTAAAATCTTTTGCTATGAAGACCATCACGAGTCACTGTAAAGCCAATAAAGAATTATGGTAAATGCTTACACAGAGGAAGAACATGGAACTCTAACAGAAGGCGTGAGTGGGGTAAATAACGTAGATGCGTTTCAGGGAAACATAGATAAATATGAGAAACGAAAAAAGATGATCTTTTTGGAGTGCAAAAGGTATTCACAGTGAGCATAAACTATATCATGGATGAGTTAAATTGATAGGATGAAAATACAAATCCTTTCCTACTGAACATGGTTTCAATCATTCCAAATTTTCTGTGAGGTCACATGATTTTCTTTAGCAAAAGTTTTTGAATTATTGCTGCAAGATTCCATTCAGAATATTTGCAATGGTTCAGAAGGAAAAGGCCTTCTTTACACTTTCAGGTAGGTGTAAAAATATCATGGACTCGTTTTGCACAATATCAACATGATTATTTTTTTCTAAAAGTACAAAGAAATCTACCAGCAGGAATGATTTGAAATGTAATGGAGTTAAAGTGCACTTCAAAAGACTACTTAAAAAAAAAAAAATGCAATGCTATGGACTGACACAACCCACAACTGTTTAAACTGTTGAACCTACCTAGCCAAAAACAACTAAGCAAAGGGGAAATTTGCTTTCAAGGATGATGCATTTGACAGAAACGTTTAGAACGAAAGTGATGGGCGTCTCCACACTACACTGCGTATTACTGACCACTTGCCAGCTCATTAGCTGTACAGTTGGTGCCAGCACTCACTCCATGTCACTGCGGCCAACCCCAAAGATTGACATAGATATGTCCACAAATGCAAATCCCGTCTACAACAATATATATCACAATATATGCTAACCACATTAATCACTGATCAAGTCCATTTGCAGGAAAGCATGTGACAAATGATGGTGCTGTTTCTATTGCGATATCTGCTGACTCCATAATACTGCCCCATTGTTCACAACTTTTGGCTGTGGTCACTTCAAGTTTCTTGGAACGGACGAGGGGACCCAAGTCAATGACAAATCGTAAATGGTCAAGACCCCACATTGATTCATGTGGCAACCTGCCAGCTGAACCTGCCAGCCAAAGGCCCGCCAGCTGAAAACTAACCATTTACTCACAGTTTTAAGAGAAATTTCAAATGCTACAGGAGAAAAATTGGAAATGTTTTTAGAGATCAGGAACAAATATGAGCACAATGTTCAATCAAGCAGACCATTCTAATGTTGGAGCATTGTCATCACTATCAAAAGGTCAACGGATCACAGGAAATGCTTTAGTCATTTAACATGATTTAACACTTTGGAAGATGGTTTAGAATTGCTTTCACAAATACTGGCAATTATTACACAGGCTCTGGTGAATAAACTGTCAGCCAAGTTTGAAAACATTCTATGGAGTGACCCAGCTGAGTCCTCAAAAGTTTTTTCACTTTGTGTAAAATAAGCAACTTTGTGGAAAAACACTCAACTGCCATGGATAAGACCAGCACCAAAAATGAAGTAAATCAACAACACTGCAGATAAATCTGTTTCTTGAATGTCAAACCTAACACCCCCAAACATTCCCATCATCCAATATCAATGCACTGGGACTTCAGAGGTTACTCTCTATTACAGCAATTCACCAAAACTATTTCAACAGCATCACTCAGAACTGCAACCTACAACCTACACCACTTAGGCAAAGGACAACAAATGCATAATAATATCACAACGGTCTAAATCGGGGAAAAAAACCCTTCAATGATGAATCAAAATTCCAGAGGTGTGCATAACATAATGAAGTACCCTCACCACACAGACAATAGTTCATGACAATACATCAGCACGTGAGAAATAGGAATTGACAATATGTGGAAGCAATATTTATTGAGCAAACTTGCAAAATAAGTAGCACATCCTTGTTCTCAATGGAACAAGTCTGAACAGAGAGAAAAAAACAGAACTGCATTAATATGTCTCCAACTCCTGCTCAAGAACAAAAGAAAAAATGGGCCATTCAGCCCACATCTGTACCACCGTTCAGTAAAATTATGATTGATCTTTCACTCAGGTTGTATTTCCCTAAATGAATTTCATATGCCCTGATTCCCTTATATATTCAGAAATTTAATCAGTTTCAAATATACTCAACTGCAGCTAGGCACCCTATTCTGAAGACATCAACTTTGCACCTAAATATACAAGCATCACAAATTTACACATTTCAGATATTCAACTACAGAGTATGCAAATTTGCATACTCGTGAGCTACACAATGTAGATGAAAATAAATAAAGCTGCCATTGCCTATCAATAGTTTCTCAACAACATTTAACAATTGGCTGACTGTTATTTCACTCAAAAATAAGAATCTGATATTTCTGTTATGCAGTCAAATTCACAGTTCAGATCCAAACCTTACATCAAGGCTCACTACCTCAATCCATTTTTGCCATTCAATTAGAGTACAGATTCGAATGTCTTTTAACTACTTATACCCATCAATTTCATTTCCTACAGATGTAGAAGCGATTACAAAATCATAATCATCTAGGGCTAGTTCATTCATCACACTAAATGCATCAATTCTCAGCTATTAAAACAATGCAGGAGCAAAAACTTGCACACAAAATAATCATAGTTCAAAGTCAACTGACAGAAAAGGAGTGGAAAGGATCACTACAGCAAGAACCTTAGATCCCTTCCAACCCATACGACACTTGTTTAAACCCCATTCTGGGGGTGGTTGGGGGCGGGACCCAGGAGAGAGAATGCAATAGGAAGATCAGACTTGGCAAATACTTCCACACACCGAGCGATTGTGATACAATGAAAAGTGATCGGAGAGCAGTGAAGGACTGCCTGCCATGGGTGCATCTTTAAACATTGCATTCATTCATGTCGCCCCACATACCAGGCACCCACGGAGCGGAAGGCCGCTGATCGGCGGCCCCCTGGACTGACGGAGGATCCACAGGACGCTTCTCTCCCCCTATCTGTCCACTCGACGGTTCCTGTCCTCGCAATTGCGGGGGGGCGGGGAGTCCTCTGCGCGCTCGCTGCTCGCTGCACCCAGCCGAGCGGCTACGGAAGCCAGGGGCATCCGAAGGCGAAACTCCCCTCCCGTCAGCCGGAGAACGCAGGATTTTACCTCTCACAGACCCCGCATTCCACAGGGCGCCGCCATCTTGACCGCCGCAAAACAAATAAACCGCCGCAAAACAAATAAACCCGAACTACTTCTTCATCTACTCCTCACAAAGCAACACGTTCCTTACAAAGTCTCCCCTCAGCAAATTACAACTTGCCTTCCCCACGAACACAAATATATCTTCCTATAGATGTTTTCCAGAGATTTGGTCTTAAAAATATAGGTAGATTGTTGTTTTAACGCCTCTTTTCCCTGCTCTGGTTTGCGGAGGGATAGGACGCGAGGCGATGCGGTTGCGCGTGATTTAAGGGAGCCAGAGCGCGCCTGCGCCGACTGCCCGAAGGACGCAGCCGGCTGGGCATGACGTCACTCCATTCTGGTGAACAGGTTATTGCCGGGCAAAGGGGCGAGTCGGCGGGGCTGCCAATCACCATCTGAAGTGAAGCTTTTCATGATTGCAGCAAAAAGGAGTGGAGAAGATAAATAAATGTACGAGTTCCATGGAGCGATAAATGATTAACGGCCTTGGGAAAAACAGCACAACGTTTAATATTCATTTGCATTAGACATAAAGAGTGAATTATGAAATTTAAATGCAAATCTCCCCCTTTGCTCCTCCACCTATTGTAATTGCGTTTGCCTTCATAAACTCAGGGGGTCATAGACAATAGGTGCAGGAGGAGGCCATTCGGCCCTTCGAGCCAGCACCGCCATTCAATGTGATCATGGCTGATCATTTTCAATCAGTACCCCGTTCCTGCCTTCTCCTCATACCCCCTGACTCCGCTATCCTTAAGAGCTCTATCCAGCTCTCTCTTGAATGCATTCAGAGAATTGGCCTCCACTGCCTTCTGAGGCAGAGAATTCCACAGATTCACAACTCTGACTGAAAACGTTTTTCCTCATCTCAGTTCGAAATGGCCTACCCCTTATTCTTAAACTGTGGCCCCTTGTTCTGGACTCCCCCAACATTGGGAGCATGTTTCCTGCCTCTAACGTGTCCAACCCCTTAATAATCTTATACTTTTCGATAAGATCTCCTCTCATCCTTCTAAATTCTTACAGCGTGGAAACAGGCCCTTCGGCCCAACTTGTCCCATCTACATTAGTCCCAACTGCCTGAATTTGCCCCATATCCCTCTAAACCATGTGCTAAATGTTTCTTAAACTTTGCAATAATACCTGTTTCAACTACCTCCTCTAGTAGCTCATTCCTTACACCTACCATCACGGACCTCACCATTTCCGGTGCTCTACCCTCTAATGCCTCCAAACTTATCGTTCCCCAGCCCCGCAAGACCTGATTTTACCTCCTACCTAAAATCAATAAACAGAACTGTCCTGGCAGATCCATTGTTTCTGCCTGTCAATGTCCCACCGAACGTATTTCCACCTACTTCGACTCCATCCTATCCCCCCATGTCAAATCCCTCTCCACCTATGTGCAAGACACCTCACATGCTCTCCATCTCCTCGATAACTTCCGTTTTCCAGGTCCCCACTCCCTCATCTTTACCATGGATGTCCAGTCAATCTACACTTCCATCCCCCACAAGGATGGTCTTGAAGCCCTCCGTTTTTTCCTCGACCATAGAACCAGCCAATTCCCATCTACTAACACTCCTCCGCCTAGCAGAGCTGGTTCTTACCCTTAACAACGTCTCCTTTGACTCCTCCCACTTCCTCCAAACCAGAGGCGTAGCTATGGGCACTCGCATGGGCCCTAGCTCTGCCTGCCTCTTTGTCGGGTACGTCGAACAATCCCAGTTCCGGACGTACACTGGCCCCATCCCGAACTCTACCTCCGCTACATCGACGACTGCATTGGTGCTACCTCTTGTACCCATGCAGAACTCACTGACTTCATACACTTTACTTCCAATTTCCATCCTGCTCTTAAATATACGTGGGACTATCTCCAACATCTCCCTCCCGTTTCTGGACCTCACCATCTCCATCACAGGAGACAGACTAGTGACTGACATCTACTATAAACCCACTAACTCGCACAACTATCTGGACTACACTTCTTCCCACCTCTCTCCTGCAAAAAGTCTATCCCCTACTCCCAATTCCTCTGTCTATGCTGCATCTGCGCCCGGGATGAAGTGTTTCACACTAGGGCATCAGAGATGTCCTCATTCTTCAGGAAACGGGGCTTCCCCTCTTCTATTATCGATGAGGCTCTCACTAGGGTCTCTTTTACATCCCGCAGCACCGCCCTTGCTCCCCCTCCCCCCATTCGTACCAAGGACAGAATCCCCCTTGTTCTCACCTTCCAACCCGTCTGCCAGCGTATCCAACAAATCATCCTCCAACATTTCCATCACCTACAATGGGACCCCACTACTGGCCACATCTTCCCATCCCCTCCCCTTTCTGCATTCCGCAGAGACCGTTCCCTCCGTAACTCCCTAGTCCACTCGTCCCTTCCTACCCAAACCACCCCATCCCCGAGCCCCATCCCCGAGCACTTTCCCCAGTACTGTGTGCAGTTTTGGTCTCCAAATTTGAGGAAGGATATTCTTGCTATGGAGGGCGTGCAGCGTAGGTTCACTAGGTTAATTCCCGGAATGGCGGGACTGTCGTATGTTGAAAGGCTGGAGCGATTGGGCTTGTATACACTGGAATTTAGAAGGATGAGGGGGGATCTTATTGAAACATATAAGATAATTAGGGGATTGGACACATTAGAGGCAGATAACATGTTCCCAATGTTGGGGGAGTCCAGAACAAGGGGCCACAGTTTGAGAATAAGGGGTAGGCCATTTAGAACGGAGATGAGGAAGAACTTTTTCAGTCAGAGGGTGGTGAAGGTGTGGAATTCTCTGCCTCAGAAGGCAGTGGAGGCCAGTTCGTTGGATGCTTTCAAGAGAGAGCTGGATAGAGCTCTTAAGGATAGCGGAGTGAGGGGGTATGGGGAGAAGGCAGGAACGGGGTACTGATTGAGAGTGATCAGCCATGATCGCATTGAATGGCGGTGCTGGCTCGAAGGGCTGAATGGCCTACTCCTGCACCTATTGTCTATTGTCTATTGTCTATTGTCAACCGCAGGAGATGCAACAACTGTCCCTTTACCTCCCCCCTCAACTCCATCCAAGGACCCAGTCTTTCCAGGTGAGATAGAGGTTCACCTGCACCTCCTCCAACCTCATCTATTGTATCCGCTGCTCTAGATGTCAACTTCTTTACATCGGCGAAACCAAACGCAGGCTCGACGATCGTTTTGCTCAACACCTTCACTCAGACCGCCTTAACCAACCTGATCTCCCGGTTGCTGAGCACTTCAACTCCCCCTCCCACTCCCAGTCTGACCTTTCAGTCATGGGCCTCCTCCAGTGCCATAGTGAGGCCCACCGGAAATTGGAGGAACAGCACCTCATATTTCGCTTGGGCAGCTTGCAGCCCAGCGGAATGAACATTGACTTCTCCAACTTTAGATAGTTCCTCTGTCCCTCTCTTCCCCCCCCTCCGCCTTCCCAGTTCTCCCTCTATCTTCCTGTCTCCACCTATATCCTTCCTTTGTCCCACCCCCCTGACATCAGTCTGAAGAAGGGTCTCGACCCGAAACGTCACCCATTCCTTCTCTCCTGAGATGCTGCCTGACCTGCTGAGCTACTCCAGCATTTTGTGAAATAAATACCTTCGATTTGTACCAGCATCTGCAGTTATTTTCTTACACTATTATTTCTATTATCCACCATTGCTCCCCTTATAACATTGAGCCAATCTGTGCACAACCACTGACTGACCTATCAAATCTGTCTTTATTAATGAACATTGGTCCCAGCCTCGAGTAATTTCTATTTGCTTTTCCCCATTTCTGTAAATTCATCTACTCACCATCACCAGCACTTCAAGTTCCTTTAACCCTGACATTGAACTTTCCTCCCTCTATCATTTAAGTGTTCAGTGGCTGAGATTTCATACCACCAGACTAGCATTCTGGAATTCTGTCCTTAAATCTCCTTGGAACATTTTCCATGTTGAAGGTGCTGTATAAATGAAATTTACTGTAAGTGTTCTTAAATTACACTGAACGACCTAATATATATGTGTAGGAAGGAACTGCAGTTGCTGTTTTAAACCGAAGATGGACACAAAAAGCTGGAGTAACTCAGCGGGACAGAAGCTTCTCTGGAGAGAAGGAACGAGTGACATTTCGGGTCAAGACCCTTCTTCAGACACTTTATATATATGTTTTGTCATGGGCCTCCTCCAGTGCCATAGTGAGGCCCACCGGAAATTGGAGGAACAGCACCTCATATTTCGCCTGGGCAGTTTGCAGCCCAGTGGTATGAACATCGACTTCTCCAACTTTAGATAGTTCCTCTGTCCCTCTCTTCCCCTCCTCCTTCCCAGATCTCCCTCTATCTTCCTGTCTCCACCTATATCCTTCCTTTGCCCCGCCCCCCTGACATCAGTCTGAAGAAGGGTCTCGACCCGAAACGTCACCCATTCCTTCTCTCCCGAGATGCTACCTGACCTGCTGAGTTACACCAGCATTTTGTGAATAAATACCTTCACTTTATATATATGTACTGTTAATGGTACAACACCGCCATCTATTGATAGAAATCTGGAGATACATATTTATTTTACATTGTCATGAGCAATGCAATACTTGCACCTCTTTTCTTTCCATCATCCAGGGCCCAGGCTCTCTTTCCAGTAGATACAATGTTTTAGATATTCTTCTTTAATTTTAATATACTTTAGTTAGTGTTTTACAAATCCTGATGCCATGACTTTGTTGATTGGGCAACCACTCTGTTGAAGCCACAAGCATGACTCCAAGTCACCATTCACCGAGTACGTTGATTTTCAGCAGAGTTATGGCACAAATAAGTGGCCATTTGGCCCATCCTTTATTGCTCGGTCAAGGAATAGATTTCAAGTTAAAATCTACTTCCTATATCTTGGTCACAACCCTTCATGACTTCATCCAGTCCTTTACACACATGGTGTTTGTTTCTCTCCATCATGATTTTATGTATGTCCACAGTATGCCCTAAACCGATACCATTCATTGATTTTCTTTTCTTAACTGCCCTCTAATCCTTCAACCAATTGACTTAAATCTACAGCAAAAAAACAACCGCTGAAGGAACTCAATGGGCCGAACAGCAGCTAAATTCCTCCAGCAGTTTGTTTTTCGCTTTAGATTCCAATTTCTGCAGTCTTTAGTGTCTCCTTTCTCAGTCTCTCTACCAAGAAAACTAGGTCATTTTAATTTCATCTTAATTACATCCCCTCCCAGTTTCAGAAATGTGCCCAGAGAATTTCCCCTTTCATTCTATGTTCCTAACTCACGGTGTAAATGGGTGTTCTTAGACCTGTGTCTGGAAATGTCCTATACAATATGTCACTAGGGAAAGGATTGCAACCTATGTATGATTTACCCTGGACCAGTCCTAGTTCATGTTAGGGTCGTTAAACCCCTCAATTATTACTGCTTGATATTTTTGCACTTCTTGAAAATTTGCTGAAGATAGACACAAGGAGCTGGAGTAACTCAGCGGGCCAGGCAGCATCTCTGGAGAGGAGGAATGGGTGACGTTTCGGGTTGAGAAACTTCTTCCCGAAACGTTACCCATTCCTTCTCTCCAGAGATGCTGCCTGTCCCGCTGAGTTACTCCAGCTTCTTGTGTCTATCTTATGTGTTATGGTCTGCACCTTGTGTAGAATTATGGGCAGCTGTGGGAAAATGTTATGTAACAAAGCGCTCATCTGGTGTGAGCACTAAGTTCATGGAATCTTAAACATGTTTGCGGACCTGCATTGACATGTTCATAATTGTTCTATGATTTCTTATGGACAGAAATGATTTCTCTGATTCTCTGTGATGTTATTGACAAATCATGGAACGGGAACAGCGCAACAGTGCCAACCAATGGTTGTAAGTGGTGTTGCAGGTAGAACAGGAGAGAAGATTTCAAAAAGCATTAATGAAAGCACAGAAAACAAGCAAACAGAGAAATCGTCAACATTTTGGGTTCAAAAGCACTCTGAAATGAGAAAGAAGTACATCAAGAGGCAAGAGTATTTTTAATTGTCATATGTACCAAAGACGTAACAATGAAATTCTTATTTGCAGCAGCATAACAAGTCTGCAAACACAATATAACTCAATAAACAAAAATATTCAATAAATTTTAAAAATCCCATTATTAGTCCAAAACAAATCCTAAATATGAATCGTGTGCAGGCATCTGAGATTAGTTTATCTTGGCATCATATTCAGCACAGACACTGTGGGCCAAAGGACCTGTTCCTGTGCTGCACTGTTTTATGTTCTATGTTCCAAGCGTCCAGCAATCTCTCAGTTCTGGTGTGGAATATCAGTCTTTATATTTGTGCTTATTTCTGGAGCAGGCTTGAACTCACAACTTTCTGACTGAAATATGAGTGTGTTATCAACTGAGCTGCAGCATGCAGTGGGAAAGGGAAGTTGATAAAGGATAGCAAACTCAACAGCTCGCTAATTGCAGAACAGTGCCTAAAAACATCCTCGCAAACTGCCCGAGCTCTGGCCACAGAAACCATGTGAAATGTTTTCAGCAAAACTTGTGCCTTGATCGGTGCTAATCCAGCCCTTCCTTCATATCTAGTCTGAATATACGTTGAAACGCTCTTGTCCTGACAAACCCCATCTCTGCACAGTGTGTATCTACTATTGCCTTCTCCCCCTGTCTTGCTGAAAAACAATCTGCACAAATGATTTCAGTACATTAACGATTATTTTCTTCCAGTTTAAAGAAAGAAAAGATAGAATGAGTTGCATTGTTATGATTGAAAATTGTCAGATGGTGGAAATTTGGCATAAAAGCAGGAAGTGCTGGTAATGCTCATCAGGCTTGAATGATTGAACGATGGAATTATTCAATCCAATGATTCAATGAGACATTACTGTCACATGTACGTCGGTAGAGTGAAATGCTTTGTTTTGCATACAACCTGATAAAATCGTACAGCAGACCTTACATAGGCCGTGCACAAGTGTCTGGTGCCAACAAAGTTACAAAAGTCGACCGAGCATTCCTATCTACTGCCTGCCACCTCATGTGGCAGCAGTCAGTATTTCATGAACCAGGACACCTAGGTCCTTCTGAACACCAAAGCCTTTCAATCTCTCGCCGCTTAGAAAATACAAAACTCTACTAATTTTTTCCTTCCAAAAATGGACGACGTTACATTTTTCCACATCACATTCCACCTCCCATGTTCTCGCCTGTTGACTTTGCTTATCTATATCCCCCGAAACTTTCTCTTTATCCTTCTCAAAATTAAGATTGAAGTGGCGGCACAGTAGCGTAGCTGGAAGAGCCGCTGTCTCACAGTGGCAGAGATCCAGGTTCGATCCTGACTTTGGGTGCTGTCTGTGGCGTTTGCATGTTCTCCCTGTGGCCGCATGGGTTTTCTCCGAGTGCTCTGATTTCCTCCCACATCCCAAAGACGTACAGGTTTGTAGGTTAATTGGCATTTGTACATTGCCCCTAGTGTTTAGGGAGTAGAAGAGAAAGAGGGATAATGTAGAACTAGTATGAATGTGTGATCGGTGGTCAGCATGGACTCAGTGGGCTAAAGGGCCCATTTTCAAGCTGTAACTCTAAACTTTAAACCAGCACTGTCACCCAACTTTATATCTTAAGCAAACCTGGATATGTTACACAGGGCTCTTTTATCAACATCGTCTGTGAGCATCTGGGGCACCAATCGCTTTAGCACCCCACTAATAACTGCTTCCCAATGCGAAAATGATCTGTTCATTCACAGTCTCTGTTTTTGGCTGTTCAACAATCCTCAGTCCATGCCGATCTAATATCACCCAGCTACTGTTGTCTAATTTTGTTTAATAATCTCTTGCCTGGGACCTTATCAAAGGTCTTCTGCCAGTCCAAATACATCACATCCACTGGTTTCTATTCTGTGGCTTACAGCCACAAAAACCCAGGCAGATTTGTCAAATATGGAAAAAATTCACATTGATTCTTTCTAATCCCAATATTATTTTCTAGTGCTCTGTTCCCCATTCAATTAGAGATTCCACTTTGCCAGGTGAGACTGGGTTCATTGAAATCCTCTCTCTGATCAAGATCCAAATGTTATGTATCACAAAATGCTGGAGTAACTCAGCGGGTCAGGCAGCATCTCAGGAGAGAAGGAATGGGTGATGTTTCGAGACCTGAAACGTCACCCATTCCTTCTCTCCTGAGATGCTGCCTGACCCGCTGAGTTACTCCAGCATTTTGTGATACCTTCGATTTGTACCAGCATCTGCAGTTATTTTCCTACACAAGATCCAAATGTTAGATTGATACACGATAGAGGGGCAGAGATTTTAATGCCGGATTTGCAGCTGATCACTTGCTGGCACAGATGTTGTCATCGGCATTTCCATGAACTCTGTTCCATCAACAGTTCCCACAACAGTTGCACACAAATCAGATGGAAACATTTGAAGAAATTTCCAATGCAAATGTGTTACCATGTCAGGATTGCAGGCTCTCACCCTGCTTCTGTTGAGACAGAGACTGGTGGCTTCTGACAATGGCAGGAGGAACATTGACCATCAGGGGCACGACCAACAAGGGAAAGCACGATCCAGAGAGTGATGGGGAATGTGTTAACCAGAAGGAGGAAGGGAGACGTGGGGACACAGAGTCACAGTGGTGTGTTGAGAACTGAGGCAAACAAAATGGAGGGGGGGGGGGGGGGAGAGGGACAGATGAACAACATAGAAGAGAAAGGCAGGATAGTGAGTGTTAGAAAGAATGGGAGGGGTGCAAAATCTGTGAGACAGACAGTCTTAAAGAAAAAAGAAATTAGATAAAGTGTGAAAGAAACCAAAATAAACATGTAAAAAGAGAACGGGGTGAATTTGCATAAAATCATAACCTATGGAAGAAATGGCAAATGGATAATGGAGAGATTATCAGAGGGCTAAAATAAGGTCAGTGGGATAATGGGGGGAGTATCATGGATAATGAAAAGGATATCAGAGAGATGATGGGGAATACCAGAAGGGTATTTGGACAATGGAAAATAGAGAGACTGTCAAAGATTTAATGGAAGAAATCAATATAAGGGACAGCAGATGGAATTATTAACTGTCAACGGAGGAATACCAGACACATTTGGAACTAGCAGGCAGGATTTAGTTCTGATAAAGATACATTGTCAGTTATGTCTTGAGATATTACCCCACAGGAAGCCGGCTTCTTTTGTCGTTGGCCTAATTTTAATGTCTGTAGGTGAGCTTTGCACCGTTATGAAAAATTTGTTTGGACAGTGGAATCTGGTGGTTCTGCGACTTGAGCCCATGGGGCGGTGCAGTGGCGCAGCGGTAGAGTTGCTGCCTGACAGCGCCAGAGACCCGGGCTCGATCCTGACCATGGGTGCTGTTTGTACTGAGTTTGTACGTTCTCCCTGTGAACTCCGGTTTTCTCCGGTTTCCTCCCACGCTCCAAAGTACAGGTTTGTATGTTAATTGGCTTGGTATAATTGTAAGTTGTCCCGAGTGTGTGTAGGATAGTGCAAGTGTGCGGGGAACGTTGGTCAGCGTGGATTCGGTGGGCCGAAGGGCCTGTTACTGCCCTGTATCTCTAAACTAACCTAAATTAAACAAAACATCTTGAGTGAGACATTTCTATGTGATTGTCAAATGTTAAGTAAAGAAGATCCAATATGGGTTGATGCAGGGACATTGGGAAGAGAACCCCTGAATGATATTCTTTGTTCTCAGCCAAGAATTAAATGACCAGCAAAGGTTTAGAGAAGCAGACGTTTGTGGCTTCAAATCGCTCACCAAAACATAACCCAGGTTAACACTCAAATACAATACCAAGGTACTGCTCAAATGAAGTGTGGGGACGTTTTTCCTGATGTCTTCAGCAATATTTATTGTTCTACCATTAGTAAAAATATATTTATCTTACTCCTGAGCGTGGGACCTTGCATGCAACGACTACACTTTGAAAGCATTGACTGGCTCAAAACTATTTTGGGACTTCCAAATATTTAATGGATGTTCTATCTTCATTACAGCCTCAAGAGGTTTACAGTTAGTGTTGAATGTTGGCCAAAAATATCTCCATTTAATCACACATATGCCTGCATTAGTCTATAGCCACACAGCTTCCCAAGAAATAGCAGGTACTTGGGAATGCCACCACCTGCAGGTTTCCCACTGGATTACATGGCATCATGACTGGAGAAACATTGCCATCCTACCCTATCCCTGCCTAACTGCATATGTTCACAAGAAGAAATGTAGCAGATCTTATAGAGGTGTACAAAATCATGAGAGGAATAGATCAGGTAGATGCACAGAGTGTCTTGCCCAGAGTAGGTGAATCGAGGTCCAGAGGACATAGGTTTAACATGAAGGGGAAAAGGTTAAATAGGAATCTGAGGGATAACTTTTTCACACAAAGGGTGGTGGGTGTATGGAACAAGCTGCCAAAGGAGGTAGCTGAGGCAGGAACTATCCTAATGTTTAAGAAGCAGTTAGACAGATACATGGGTAGAACAGATTTGGGGGAATATGGGCAAATCGCGGGCAGGTGGGACTGGTGTGTAGCTGGGACATGTTGGCCTATGTGGGCAAGTGGGCCGAAAGGCCTGTTTCCACTCAATGGCCCTATCAAGAAGGCAGTTTGCCCTATTCTTCTTGAGGCACATAATGGATGGCAAATATCTCACCTTGCCAGTTACCATCTCCACTATTAACTGTTAAAATTAGTGGACTTGCAACAACATTAAATAAAATTATCTGTTATTGCATTGAAGCATCCGTCTCCATTAAAGTGACAGTAGGCACCTTATATGAAGAAAGATGCCTAATCTATTAAATATCTCCAACATATTCTGGAGTGCTTTTCTAAAAAGCCATTATATGTGAGCGATCGCGATCATCAATCTACCATGTACTACAATAAACAGTAACAACTCTGTCCTTCTGCTGCTCCTTGTGCTTGGTTTTTCTTGTGCTTGAAGTCATTTAGTGACAAAAAGAAAGGTGAGATTGGCCAGTAGTTCTGGTTGCCTTAGGTACTCTGTAAAAATAAAGTCATAGAACAGTACAGCATGGGAATGGGTTCCTTCATCCCACAATGTCTGTGGCAAACATAATGCCAGCTTAAACTAGTCTTCTCTGCCTGCATGTGATCCACATCCCTCCATTTCCTGCATATTCATGCGCCTAACTAAAAGTATCTTAAATGCTGCTATCATAACTGCCTCCACCACCATCCCTGGCAATGCGTTCCAAACACCCACCACCCTTTGTATTTAAAAAAACTTGTCCCGTACACCTCATTTAAACTTTGCGCATCTCACCTTAATGCTATGCCCTCTAGTTCTTGACATTTCCACCTTGCGGAAGGTTTCTGACTGTGTATCCCATCTATGCTCTCATTATTTTATAGACTTCTATCTGGTCTCACCTCAACCTCCGACGCTCCAGAGGAAATAATCCAAGTTTGTTCAGCCTCTCCTAATAGATAATACCCTCTAATCCAGGCAGCATTTTGGGAAACCTCTTCTGCACCCCTCCTAAGCCTTTGCATCCTTCCTGTAATGGGGTGACCAGAACAGCACACAATACTCCAAATGCAATCTAACCAAAGTCCTGTAAAGCTTATATTTTTTAGAATCCATTTTTCCAATTGAAGAACATCTCACCTGCTCATTCAAGGCCTAAAATCAACGAACCCTTGCAATCTCTCACCCATAACTTTCGGCTCTGTGTATATCCCCACATACATATCTCTGTTTGCTTAACTAACGCAACCTATGTTTGTTCCTGAATGTATAAATCTGTTTGTTTATTTGCCTTTATCTGTCCTCTTGTACATTATTCACATTCACATCCATATTCCCTTTCACTCCATGTGAACATATAATACGTGTTTCATATTTCAGATATTTTAGTACACAACAGTTAGTATGCATCTGTGTGGACCGTATTGGATCTGTCAATATTGAGCATGGGTTAATATGGGATTGCAAAATTATACCTATGCAGCTGTTTATGTTAAATGCCTTTTACTTTTACTGTCACTTTCAATCATATCTTCTCCCTTCTGGTTCTTGTTCCTTGTTATTTTCCTCCCTTCATTTTGTCTTTTCTTCTTCCCGCTTTATCTCTCTTCGTCACTTGGTTTATTTTTCTGTTTTCTCCGTATCTTCAACTGGGCGGTTTTCTGCCCCAACCAACCCCAAAGCTTTCTCTGCACAGTTGAGATAAGAATTCCGTTATCTGGGAGATGCAAGTGTGGTATTTAGAAAGAAGAAATGTAAGAAATTACATTGTGCATTGATATTGTGCATTACAGTTGTTTTCAGGCTAGAGGGATATGTTTAGTGTACCCCGACTATCAAGGTTCTTAATATATGATAATGACTTGGATTTGGGCACAATTTCCAAAATTACACAAACCTTAGAACCATGGTAAACTCTAAATAGGACAGTTGTAGGTTGCAGACAGAAGGAACTGCAGATGCAGAACCTGCAGTAGCCTTCTTCAGACTGCTTGCAGTAAGCTCTCAAACCGCTACTATAATCAGTGTGAAGAAGGGTCTCGACCTGAAACGTCTCCTATCCATGACCTCCACAGATGCTGCCTGACCTGCTGAGTTACTCCGGCACTTTGTGTTTGTTTTTAGTTGTAGGAGAGAGACAGGCTGGTGGTTTGGGCAGTTGCAGGGAAGACAAAATCTAATGCAGTGTTTGCATTTACACGGGAAGAACGAGGAGTGACAATATAAACTAGGGGGCATAATTCTACAAGGAGTATTGGAAAGGAGAGCTACTGGGTGTAAATAATTAAAAGGGGTTGAACAGATTAAGAAAGAGGCTTTAAAAAGCATTCTGATCATCAGAAATAGAAATGTAGAGAACGTTGAGATATATAGAGAAAGACAGAGGGTGTTGAGTGCCTGGAAGGCACTGCCAGGGGTGGTGGTGGAGGAGGCAGATACAATAGTGGCATTTAATAGCCTATTGGATCAGCACATGGATTGAACATGGAAAAGAGCGGTATGGGTCACGTGCAGAGGGGGCAGAGGAGGTTAGTTTAACCTGTCATTATGTTTAGCAAGGGCACTGTGGGCTACGCGGCCTGTTCCCCCTGTGCTGTACTGTTCTCTATTCCTGGTTCTAATCCTTACAAAAACATTGGTTCAGTAAAGTATCCAGTTCTGGGCAGTGTACTTAAGGAAAGACGTGAAGAGCTTATAAAGAAATTTATGTGAATGACTCTAGGCCACATCTAGATGAGAAACTTTGGTTACATCAATAGACCAGAGAAACTGGGGTTGTTTTCCTTGGAGCAAAGAAGGTTATGGGAGGGTGGGGGGAGGTATTTAAGACCATGAAAGGTCTACACAGAGCATACTGAGGCAGTTCACATTGATGGAAGGACGAAGAGCCAAGGAACAAAAGATGAGCATGATTGGCCATCCCTAATTGCCCATGAGAACATGGTGGTGAGCCACTTCCTTGAACCATGGCAGTCTTGGGTAAGACTTACCTATAGTACTGTGTGTTGGGGTTCCAGATTTAGACCCAGTGATGATGAAGGAAAGGTGAAATATCTGCAACAGAATGGCATGCAAATTAAAAGGAAATTAGGAACTGGTTTCTATGCACCCGAGCCCTTGCCCTTGTTGATAATAGAGATTCTGTACTTGGGAGCTGCTGTTGGAGGAGACTGTAGATGGTCTGGTGAACCCATGGTGTGGGGTATGAACATTCAAGGTGGTGAATTAAGAGCATCATCGAGTCATACAGCACGGAAACAGGCACTCCAGACTAACTCGTCCATTTCTCCAAGTTCTCCAAGATGCCCCATCTAAGCAAGTCCCATTTGCCCACATTTGGCCCATATCTCTCTCTATAAACCTTTCCTATCCATCAACCCTATCCCCAAGAGTTTTTTAAGTACTGCTATAATATCTGCCTCCGTGTACCCATCACCCTCTGAGTGAAAAAGTTACCCCTCAGGTTTGTATTAAAACATGCCCCTCTCATCTTATAACCATGCCCTCTAGTTTTTGATTCACCTTACCCTGGGCAACAAAAAAAAATGTCATGAAGGTCTTAAAGACGGCAATAAGGCACTTATATGAGAAGCTGGGAAGGCTTCTCAGTATAAAGGGGGAATGAGAGTTATCAGGGCAAGGATAAAGTCGTGAAGGTCTATGCAGTGTACATAGCAACTCTACATTAATTATGCTGCCCTTTTATTATCACAGAAATAAACCGTGAATTGTTTACACATTATAAAATCAGAACAATCCACACTGGGGAAATGTGATGCCTAATCTGAGTGAATGGCACAGGTTTCATTGTCAACACAAAACTGGATGTCTATTATAAATGTTATGCATCAAAGCATTTTTCGTTTTAAACCAAAAATGATTGGCATTCTCAATAATAGTTCTAAATTTACCGATATATTGTTTTGTAAGTGAACCAGTCACTATCATCTCAGTTTATGCCTTGACTGGTTGGATGGCAGTCTTTTTGTTTATGTTCATGTTTATCTCTTTCAGTGTCTCTTCCAAGCATTTCTGTCTGGTTGCCTTGCTCTCTGCTCCCGTCTCTCCCTCTTTTTAGATGAGTTCTCTTCGAATTTAAACTCTCTCTCTCTCTCTCTCTCTCTCTCTCTTTCTCTCTCTCTAACATAAAGTGACAACAAGCATACATAAAGCACGTGCAAGGCAAGAGATTTCACCCCGGGCAGGATTAGAGTGGTGCTAATCGTCAAACGAGTTCCAAAGGAGAGAACAGTTGCTGAGTCGGGAGATGTTGGGAGGATCAGAAGGTAGTAAAGATGGAATCATGAAGGTAAACTCTCCGTGGATATTTCTGCCTCTGATATCTGTGTACACGCCTCTGAGGAAGGGTCTCAACCCGAAACGTCACCTGTCCATATTCTCCGGAGATGCTGCCTAACCCGCTGAGTTACTCCAGCACTTTGCGTCCTTTGCTGTTTATTTAAGTCTGAGAGCATATTTCCTTTCATTCTCTTGTGTTTTGTTTGTCCGTGTCCATGTGTGGGATATACGCGATTAAACAACAGGTGCTGAAAGAAAATCACACGGTCAGGCAGCATCCGTGGTGAGAGAAAGGATTAATGTTTCAGGTAAAGGACATCGTCGGTTCTCTCAAACGCAGAGGCTGCCTGACCTTCTGAGTACTTCCAGTACTTTATGCCTTTATTTTACATTTCCAGCGCTCGCTGTGTTTGACTATTTTGTCAAACTCTTTAACTCTGGGCATTGATTCGTGTTTGTGTCTGCATCTCTCTCCTCTCTATTGGTCTCCCAGGCAGGACAGCGTTGTCCCTTTACTCCGGTGCTATTGGGTATTGCAGAGGGGGGGGGGGGGAAACAGATTTGTGGAGAAAATAATTATCAGATTGAAAAATCAGGGCGGGCTACAACAAAAAAAAAAAAGAGAGAGAGAAAACGCCAAAGTATCAGAGCCCGGCTGAATATAACGCGCAGATTATTCATGCAGCAGCGAGTTTGTACAAGTTCAGGTGCAACCTGCCCCGTGCGTCCGGGAGTTCGGACTCCCGTTTACAATTGACACACAGGAGCAACCTACACGGGGCTTCAGCGACACGTCCCAGCTACAGCCTGCAAACTAGGTGAGTGGTAAACGCAGCGGGACCAGGGTTCGCCAACAAGATCATAAACGCAAGGAAAAGCGAAGTCGATGAGCCGCAGATGCAGGTTTACAAACCAAAACAAAGAAAAAAGGACACAAAGAATTGGAGTAACTCAGCGGGTCGGGCAGCATCCATGGGGGGTCACATTACGGGTCGGGACCCTTCGGACAAGTTGGGCGTTTGAGGTGCGGGTCGATGAATGTTTCAGGGAGCGAGGAAAGTGGTCCAGAGAATGGTAGTCTGCAGGAAAGTGTGCTGCAGAATGGTCTTAGTTTGTATCTGGTCTGTGTATTGTGCTCGGGGAGGTTTATGAATCGGATTTGAAAGTTAACAGGACCTGGGCAGTAGATTTATCCTCGTCCCCGTCTCTGCTGGGGCCAGTTCGACCACCCCCCCAACCCCACTCCTCACAGTTATACACTCAGTCACAGAAAACCATCCCCATCTCCCCCCTCTTTCCCAGCCTCTCTCGATTTTATGTAGACACAAAATGCTGGAGTAACTCAGCGGGTCAGGCAGCATCTCGGGAGAGAAGGAATGGGTGACGTTTCGGGTCGAGGTCTCGCCCCATTCCTTCTCTCCCTGACCCGCTGAGTTCCTCCAGCATTATGTGCCTACATTCGATTTAAAGCAGCATCTGCAGTTTTTTTTCCTACTCTCTCGATTTTATCCTCCCCCCCCCCCCCACCTCATCCCAGTCTCCCCCTAAACCCAGTCTTTCTCCAATCCCAGTTTCTCGCCACTCCCAACAACTCTGAAATGCAGTCTACTGTATTCCCAAATCCAGATTTCTTCTCGATCTTATTCACTTTAAATATCGATATCGCCACAAATAGTCTCCCAAGAAACCCAGATCTCCCCAGTGCAAGTCTTTCCCCTTTCACACTACATCTCTGGCAAACTAATCCCACTTTTCCCCAATTAAAATTTCTCCCCAGTTCGCAGGTCCGATTGAACTACGGTTGATTAAAGGAGTCCCCACCAATATGGTCAATTGTCTTTTTGGATGTTATATTTATTAGAGATCCTCGTGATGTTACCTGCGCTTGCGGGCTAAGAGTTGTAGAGAGAGGTTGGATGGGCTGGGACTTTATTTCTTTGGAGTGTTGCAGGCTGAGAGGTGAGTTTAATGGTTCAATTGTTTCTTTATTGTCACGTGTAGCAGGTACGGTGAAAAACTTTTTTTTGTTGCGTATAGCTCAGCAAGTTTACTAAGTATATACAAGATCACCAGGGCCGTGGATGAAGAGTACGCTCACTGTCATTTTCCCAAGGTTGAGGATTCTAAAATTAGAGGGCATAGACTTAAGGAGAGAGGGGGGAGGTTTAAGAGGGATCGCAGGGGGCAACTTTTTCCCCGCACATATCTGGAATAAGTTCCCGAAACGGACATAATGAAGACATTTAAAAAAACCATTTGGACAGATATAGTCAGAGGTTTAGTGGCTGCGGGCTAAATGCAGGCAAATGGGACTAGTCCAGTTTGGCAACTTGGCCGGCATGGACAAGATGGGCTGAAGGGCCTGTTCCCGCGCTCGTTTTCACACTTAACCCTTCCATATCTCTATGTCTCCCTCTCCCCTGACTCTCAGTCTGAAGAAGGGTCCCGACCCGAGACGTCACCCATTCCTTCTCTCCAGAGATGCTACCGGTCCCGCTGAGTTACTCCAGCATTTTGTGTCCACCTATTTGTCCAAGCGGCTGAATTGCTTGGTTTGGCTGAGAATATCATGTTATTTTTTTTCCACTTCGCTATGTAAACGCCACCAAGTTGTAGTACAGGATTTATGTTGAAAAAATAAACACTTGTCGATTTCTCTCTGGCTGAATTTTAATAACAATCCTAATGCACATAAATCCGGTGATTTTGTTTGAGGCTGAGTTGGTCCCGCGGGGCCTTTCAAACACCCCTCAACATTTCTAACGAGAGGGCGAAATAGCACCAACACACCAAGTGTGAAGGTGCGTAGAAAGAAGAGTCGCCTGCCCATCCCTCCACAGATGCTGCCTGGGCCGCTGTGTTTTATCCGAAGTGTAAAGGTGTTCGCAGGGATCTTTGTGTTAATACCAATCACAGTTCCGCAGGAAGGTAGCGTTTCACCCCCGATGAAGAACAGACACCAAGGCCGTATGAGGAGAGCATAGTTTCTCTCCTCTCCCCACCTCCCTCCAATTCCTTGGCGCTCACGCCTTGATCGTTGTTCACCCCAACAGCGAATACCAGCAAACCTTTCCACCACCGGGTCCCCGAGGAAGGAGCTCAGGTATGTCTGTCCACCGGGACCCACTGATTAAAGACGAGGAACAAGAGGCACAAGAGATGCTGGAATCTTGAGCCAAACACGTGAAGTACTGGAGAAACTCAGCAACGTCGGCCGGGCAACGTCTATAGGGGGGACGACAGGGTCGGGACACAAAGTGCTAAAGTAACTAATCAATTCAGGCAGCATCTCTCCAGAACATGGATATGACCCTTCTTCAGACTTAGATTGGGAACACTGATATCCCCCTCTCTTCCCTTCACTCAATGGGACAATTGTAGCAATAATGAGATGAGCTCACTCGATAATAGTTTGCCTTTGAGGAAATGAACTTACTGCATAAGATGAAAGAAGATTCCCCGAGTGAAATTTCAAGGGAAACCCAAGTCAGAGGTGAAAAGGAGACAAAGGGGTTCTGGATCAGGACAGAAGAGGGGTTGCGGGATGTACAGCCGGAGGGAGGGGTAGACTTTGTCTATTTTCTCGCTTCCCTCTGCATCAGCCTGAAGAAGGACCCCGACCCAAAACGTCGTCTGTCCATGGTCTCCACAGATGCTGAGTTACTCCATCGTTTAATCGTGGATGCGAGTTCCCGTTAACCGTGGCAGCGTGACCGCTTTCTTATCTTTAAGGCAGCCAAACTTGAGTTCAACCTCACTGCAGAGAGCCCAGGTGCATTAATTGTATTAATTGCATTGTATTGCCCTATTCAAATCCGGATGATTTAGGCGCCCGGTGACCCACAGAGGCCGCGGTGCCTGGTCGGTTGAAGGTGCTATCCCCCAGGCGAACTGGGCCCAAGTCCCGTCTGCTTTCCGGGGCGCCAGGGCAGACTCGCCAGTGTTAGTTTAGTGAGGAGTTTTCTCTAGTGACACTCTTGCCAATATTTACTCTTTTAGGTTTTGATTTGGGTATTGTGAAAAGCTTTATTTTGCATGTTGCCAATATCATTGTTGGTTGTGGTACCTTGTGTGGTGAATCTGTGGAATTCATCGGCACAGAAAGCTGTGGAGGCCAAGTCAATGGATATTTTTTAAGGCAGAGATAGATAGATTTTTGATTAGTACGGGTGTCAGGTGTTATGGGGGAAGGCAGGAGAATGGGGTTGAGAGGGAAAGTTAGATCAGCCATGATTGAATGACGAAATAGACTTGATGGGCCGAATGGCCTAAATCTGCTCCTAGAATTTATAAACTTATGAGTCTTGACATCATGTTTGGCACAGACATTGTGGACGAAAGTCCTGTTCCTGCATTGCCCTTTCCATTTTCTATATAAATTACTCTTGAGTGTCACCGGGTATAACTCTGCCAAATGGCCTAATTCTGCTCCTATGACTTATGGACATGAAATTGCGAGGAATTTAGCTGTTGCTTTTTGTCTAGTTAACAACATTGACTACCTTTCAAAGTTGAATCATTGGCTATAAATTGCTTGGAACATCCTGGTGTCAGGATTGGAGTTTCCAAACCTGGCCAATTCAGCATCAAGACCCCAGCATCGACTGTTCGTTGTATCTTTCTTCTTTCCTGCTTTGTTCCATCATTTAATCTTGAAAGCCTAAACTTTCTTCCATGTTATTTATCAGGGGGTCTCACTTCATGGATTCACGGATTAGAGGAAAGCATATTATTGACTATAAGTCACTTGAGATAGTAAAAGGTTTCATATCGAACTCATCTTTTCTAATTGAGGATATAGAGATTTTAAGGAAAAATTAAGATAGACACAAAAAGCTGGAGTAACTGCGGGACAGGCAGCATCCCTGGAGAGAAGGATTGGGTGACTTTTCGGGTCGAGACCCTTCTTCAGACTAATGCTAGTCTGAAAAAAGGTCTTGACCCGAAATGTCACCCATTCCTTCTCTCCAGAGATGCTTCCTGTCCTGCTGAGTTACACCAGCATTTTGTGTCTATCCCCCTGTGACTACATAAGCTTCATCTTTATCCTCTATGTGCTCCAGTTTCCTCTTTATCCTTTGTGAATGTTCTAAAATTTCAGAGACCTTATACAGTTGGGGTCATAGCATATTTTAAATACAACATACCACTCTATACAACTTTCATAGTCATATTGGTTGGGCTGGTTATTTTTAACAATACTGAACACCCCAGTCAGTGAGACACACAAGTCAAAAAACCACAAATATGCCTGAAATACATTGGAATGGCAATATGTCAGAAATTCACAGGAAAACAGCCAGTCTTTGGACCTCCTCATTCTGTCAATAAGCTTCCGTCAGGCCTGGGGGAGGGGGGGTTGAAAGGAAGAAATGATGAAATTAGAGAGAAAGAAAGCATGATGGCAAAATAACAATTAGATATTATTTACTTTTGCCAAGATTTTCCATTACATTTCCTCCCTTTCTCATCTCTTTTGGTGACTTTGAGCCTGGCGGGGTAGAATATGTGGGTGAGTTACAGGATGAGACAACACAGAATAAGGCCACGTTTCCCTTTGTGACTCTGCTACTTCTCTGAAAGAGCTTTTCACATAAAATAGAAGAAGGCAGGCTGTCCACTCCTCAAATCTGCTCTACTTTTCAACAAGGTCACAGCTGAATCTTTACCTCGCCACATTGTCTTGAATACACTCAGAGCGCGGTGGTGCAGCATTAGAGTCGCTTCCTTACAATGCCAGACACCCAGGTTCGATCCTGACTTGGGGTGATGTCTGTACAGAGTTTGTATGTTGTCCCTGTGATCGTATAGGTTTTTTCCAGGTGCTCTGGTTTCCTCCCGCACTCCAAAGACGTACAGGTTTGTTTGGTAAAATTGTAAATTGTCCCTAGTGTTAGTGTACGGGGTCATTGCTGGTCGGTGTGGGCTAAAGGGGCTGTTTCCACGCTGTATCTTTAAACCCTAAACCATATCTCCACAACCCTTATGGATGGAACGGACATTACCGGCTGCGTGACGATGTTTTTCCTCATCTCTTTCGTGAATCACAGGCTCCTGGTTCTGTTCACCCTGGTCAGGGGAAACACGAATCAGACATTTATTTTATAAGGTTCTGTTTTCATGCATCCACCTTGCATTCTTCAAACTATAAAAAACCTACATCCACTTTACTTAATTTCTCCTCATCTGACATTCTACGTATCGACGTAATGGACCTATGTTACTCCTATTCTATTGCATGTATACCATTCCCGTGTAGGGAGATCAGACCTGTATACAATATACTGGGTGTAACTTCGCTAGGACCGTATGTAATTGCCATGAGGCGCCTTTGCTCCTGCATGCAAATCCTTTCGTGATAAAGGTCAAGTTACTGTTTGCCTTCCTAACGTCGTGGTGTAGCTACATATTAACTTTAATTTGTATATGTCCCTCTTAATACCAACACCTTTTAATCGCTCATAACTTAAAAGATCCTCTATTCCTCTTTCTTTTTTACCATTAGTTTAATAACCTCTTATGTGGCACCTTATTAAAGGCTTCTGAAAGTCCAAACGCAACACACCGACAAGTTCGCAATGAACTATTCTCTAGTTACAACATCAAAAAATCCTATTAGATTTGTCATAAAATGATTTCCTTTCCTTTGGCTCCACCTGGTCCTATTATTATTTTCTAGTCATTTCATGACTTCCTTAATAATGGCATTTTTTTATTAACCAATGAGTAGCTAGCTGGTCTGTTTCCATTTATTTCTCTGTTTACTTTGTCCTTCTTTATTAAGCAGTGGGATTACATTTGCTACCTTCCAATCTATGGGGACCATTCTAAAGCCAATGGTGCTGTAGGAAGTGACAATCAGTACATCATCATCATCATCATCTCTTTAGACTATCCCTCAAAATCGAGGATGACTTGCTTCTACAGTTCTGGTGGGATCTAAGGTGATCTAAGGCTGATGCGGGAAACACAGCCTCCTTTGTAGATGGGGCAATGGGTTTCTAACAGGACAAACAAGTGGGAAGTTTGTGAGGTGGTGTGGTCCATCGTCATTCCTGACACGTGGACCTCTGTGCTTCCCAATTCCTCCTCCTTTTGTAATTTAGTTGAACTCTGACATTTGTTTTTAAGGAGGCTGTGAGAACACCTTTGAACCTTTTTCCTCTGTCCACCTTTTAATCTCTTCTGGAGATAGAGATCGGAATCAAGGGTTTGTTTCTGGAGTCCGGTATTGAGTTTGCAAATGAAATAGCCTGCCCAATGGAGCCAACTGTATTTTACTTAAATACTTGCAATCCCTCAAGAATCTGAAGAAGGGTCTCGACCCGAAATGTCAACTATTCCCTTTCTCCAGAGATGATGCCTGACTTGCTGAGTTACTCCAGCTTTATGTGCCTATTTGCGATCCCTCACTTGGATGTAACCAAAAGGTGCCAGTACTTGGACCAGGGGTGTTGTCACCTTTCAGATTGGTTTTGACAAGTAAATGTTCTCAGTGCTTTTGTCAGAAGGACCTGTGGGAATTAACTTTCCCTACTTGCCCCATGCCAATTGCGCTTAGCCAGAGGGTTGCCGGGGGAGATCAATTTGTCTCCCTCTTGGATGCCGATCAAGGTCAAAGCAGAAATTTTGCTTGGCCGCTTGACAACATGCTGTTAAAAAGAACAGCATACTTCAGTTTATTTTACTGATCACTTTAAATCATATCCGAAGTGACATTTCTGCTGTTGGAAACAGTTTCTTCTTATTTACTCTGTTTAAGCCCTTTCATAGTTTAATCCCCCCTCCCCTTAACTGCCTGTGCTCAAAGGAAAACAACCCAAGCTTCTCTATTCTCTCTATAATCCCTCACCAGTGGCAATTTGACGCAGCTGGTAGAGCTGCTGCTTCACAGTGCCAGAGATCCGAGTTCGATCCTGACCACGGATGATATCCCTTTTCTTTCTGTGACTGCATGGGTTTCTTGCAGGTGCTCCAGTTTCCTCACACATCCCACAAAATGTGCAGGTTTATAGGTTAATTGGCCTCTGTAAATTGTATAGGGGGTGGATGCAAAAGTGAGAAAACATAGAAAGTGATCGATGGTCGACTTGGACTCAGTGTCCAAAGAGCCTGTTTCTATGCCACTCAATTCAATCAATCAAACTGAAGATCCATATCGCTGAAACCATTCATATAAACCTCCTCACACCTTTTGTTAGTGTATCAAGACTTGGAAGTGACTTGTAGAGGGATGGTTGGGAAGGAGTGGGAGAGATTGGTATTGTGTTAGCAGTTAGTGGATGCTGTAGTGGATGGGCACTTGGGGTGAATGAATTTTGATGATTTGAATGTCCTTCATCAGGTTTGGAAATTGTAATTTATGATTTTTTAAACATTTTTTCCATTCTTTTCTCCCCTCCCCAGTGCTCTGGAGTTCACAATGCCGAAATCATTCCTGGTGAAAATTAGAAAAACTGGCTCTTTTAACCAGCCTCGATACACTGATGATAAAGTATCAAGCAAACTGGACCCGGTGTTGACACCTCCTGTTGGTGAGTTTCAAAACTCAAGCGCTTTACAGCCCCATTAAAGCAAGAACTCAACAAATAAAAATACAATAAACAATAAATCAACAAATTAATCATCAGTAATACTCAGTGACTAGGCCCTGTTTCCTGTAGGACATGGGGAATATGAGGAGTTATGTTTCTTGTCAGGATGGGGCAAGGAATGTGGGAGATGGATTTCATGAACTGATTATGACATTGGTGCTGTTTTAATCTCTGTACCTTTCCTCAAGTCTTCCAATTTCTCTTCTTTCTTCATGATTTTTTTTGTCTCACCACGCTCAATAGATAATAGACAATAGGTGCAGGAGGAGGCCATTCGGCCCTTTGAGCCAGCACCGCCATTCAATGTGATCATGGCTGATCATTCTCAATCAGTACCCCGTTCCTGCCTTCTCCCCATACCCCCTGAGTCCGCTATTCTTAAGAGCTCTATCCAGCTCTCTCTTGAATGCATTGAGAATTGGCCTCCACTGCCTTCTGAGGCAGAGAATTCCACAGATTCACAACTCTCTGACTGAAAAAGTTTTTCTGGTCTCTCTGAAAGCCTCTTGTTTGATCTTGCTTTAACTGATCCATTACTCAGAGATGCTCCTGGAATAAATCTTAGTTATTATAAATGGAAAACTTAATATAAAGCAGAATAAATGTTAGATCGGAAGGACTTTTTAAATTGTGAGTACTGAACCTGGAAAGGAAATGGTGATCTTCCACAGGTGTGGTTCAATGGACTAATGTTGCCAGACTTAACATAAATAAACAAAGTTTGTGTTTACTGGAATATGGAAGATTAAAGAATGATTTGATTGAGAATTTTCTGATTTTCAAATGGACACAAGAGTAAACCTTTTTGCTTGTCGGCAACAAAGGACACAATCTTAACATCTGAGCCATACTCTGAAGTTTAAATACGCAGGAACATGCAAAGGGTGACAGCAATATGAAATACTCTTCCACAAATGCAGATTTTAAGATTGTGCCCCTTTTATTCTTGTGCCATTGCTAGCAGAATTGTGAAATTGGACAAATCTGGTAATTTCTGTATGAGTAACGTGAAAAAGATTCATTTGGCTATCAGCAATGGAAGACACAATGCTTTAAAAAAAAAATATTTGAACATTTTTCTGTTTATTAGTTCTTAAAGATGATGGAAAATGTAAGGAGGTTTATTTGACTGACTGTCCAAAAATCATCCAGTCGTGTTTTGGAAGGCGGGAGAATTGCCAGAATTGACATTTCGGGTGACCTATGACAGGAGAGGGTGGGAGGGTTAAAGGAGATCAAATGACAACACTCGCAGGAAGAGTCTGAGTTCAGGAAGGCAGTTCGATGTGGAAGGTGCACTGAATAGAGACTTGGAAGCCGGGAGACCATATTCCAGCCAAAAGTTATAGGTGAAAGGGAAGAAGAAAAACTGCCGAAATAAATGCTCAACCAGCCAAGAATCAAGTGTTTACATGTAAACCCCGACCTGATTGTTATTAATCTCTTCAATAGGAGAAGGGTTTTGGCAGACAGTTGGGTTTTGTGTTGCTAATGGTAAACAGAGAGATCATTATCTTTTCGTGACCAGTACCCGTGACAGTGCTTTCATGAGGGGGAAGAGTCTGAAAACTGTAATCCCAGCTGCAGCCGGGGGTAATGAGATTTGCATAACCCGGGCGATGAAGGAGGCTCTACTCTTATATAAACAGACCAGGAGAACAGTCCGCCACAGGCAAGTGGTCGCTGGCTCGCCCGGGAAAGGCGCTTGCGAAGTGCGAGAACACTTCTGATTCCACTTCAAAACTCTTGTCCTAGAGAAGTGGATTGGGCTTTCCCGGATTGCCTCCGTATATATTTAGGAAATACAATCCTGAATTATATATTATATAGTATATATAAGCATATACGATAATACAATACACTATTATCTACTATAATATATAGTAAATATATATATATTATATAACCCTTCATTCTTATTTATTAATATAATATATAAACACACACACACACACATATATATATATGTATTTGTCTCATGAACTGCACACAACAATCTTCAGGATATTAATATATCCTGATTATATATTTATATATATAATCTATATATTATATATAATATAGATTATTTGAGATTATATATCCTGAATATATAATCAGGATATATTAATATCCTGAAGATTGTTGTGTGCAGTTCATGGGACAAATACATCAGGGACCCAAACCAAAATGTCTCCAATGTTCTCCAAAGATGCTGCCTGACCCGCTGAGTTACTCCAACACTTTTTGCTTTTTTTGTGTATTAACCAGCATCGGCAGTTCTCTATTTCTACTTTTGAACCATCTAAAGACATGCAGCACAGAAATTGACCCCTTCGGCCCACCACGTCCATGCTGGCCATCAAATACCTCCCTACATTAATTCCATTTGCCTGCACTGGGGCCACACTTCCAACTGCTCATTCAAATACGTATTAATTGTTGTGAATATTGCTGCTTCCACCTGCCTCTTGGGTGTTCCAGATTTCAACCACTCTCTGGGTGTAAATATTCTTCTTCAAATCCCATCTAAAGCACTGAACTCAGTTTAAAACTATAGTCTCAGGGTTAGGTTTAGGTTTATTATTGTCTCATCTATCGAGGTAAAGTGCAAAGCTTTCTGTCCAATCAGATCAAATCATATGACTCATTAATACAATCAAGACAAACTTAAATACAATAGGCAGAGCAAAGGGGAAGATACAGAGTGCAGGATATAGTTCTCAGCATTGTAGCGCAGCAGTTCCATAGACAAATCCAATGGGATAGATGTGAATCAGACTGTACTCTAGCTTATGGAAGGATGATGAATTGTAGGATTGTCAGACCTGAAGGAATATATCAAAGAGAATATCATTAGAAAACTTAGAAATTGTGCTGTATTTACAAGTAGAAAAGAGAATTAAAGGAGTAAAGCAATTGTATCGGATGATAATAGATCCTCTGGGAAGAGCACACAAAGAGAGAGTAAATGAAGACCCTGTTCCATCTAAAAACATCCCAAGGCACTGTTCTGAAGAAGAGATGGATTGTTTTTCCTGTGTTTTCACTAATTTTATCCCTGAACCAATAACATCATCATTATATTGCTGACTACAAGGTTTGAAATATTAGATTGGTCATAACATGTCCTGAGCCATTCTGAGAACATGGAAAATATTATATAAACTTGTTATATTTCTCAATTTTATAACTAAATCGTCATGTCCTTAGCACAGGTCTATGCAAATCTATTCACAATCTATCCCAGGGAAGATCATGAATACAATGAGGAGGAAGTTGTACAGAACTTGAACAGAATCCAACTGGAATAACTAGATTGCATTTCTGTTTGCTGCACTTCAGCATAGATACGTTTGTTTTGGAGAGAGTGCAGCACAGATTCACCAGATTTAAACAGGGATTAAAGAGTTTGATGATGAGAACACGCCTTGCCTTTATTTGTATTAGGAAGGTAGGATTGATTTAAGTAGGATGTTTAAAATTATAAAAGATTTTATGATAGATTTAAATAAATAGTTTCCTTTGGTATGAGGGCATGTCGTTAGTCTTGGCAGGGGTAATTGGTCACGGTTTCCCGATTTAATGGGAAGAAAATGAGAAAACCGACTATGATCCCTTTGCTGCAACTCCTCTGGAATAGTGTCTGAAGATAAACTCAGAAGCCTAGATACCCGAACAGCTGGGCATCCACCATGTTAGGTGATAGGTATCTCAGCATAAGGTCTCCGTAAGGTGTTTGTAACTAGTTTCAATGGTTCAATAGCACTTTATTGTCCTATGCATTTAAATACAGTGACATTCCTTGTTTGCATACAGTTCAGTAAAATCTTACTGAACATAAGGGCAAACATACCTAAGTACAAAATTGCAACGTTTGTAGTGTAAGAATAATAGATTACACTGAGGTGGTACTCAAAGAGTCTCCACGTTTCCGTTGCCATCTTGTCTCCTTCAAGTTTCAAAGTCCTTGAAAATATAAGAGTCTTATCTTGGAGCAGAGACAAAAGCAACACCACAGTCACACTCATTCCACCTGTCCACCCTGAAGAAAGACACAAAATGCTGGAGTAACACAGCGGGGTAAGGCAGCATCTCGGGAGATGTACAATCAGTGCTATTTTTGTGACTATCTGCATGTGGTGTTGCACCTGAGCTCGAAAAAGTAAAAAACTAAATTTTCACATTTTTTAAATGACAAAAAGATCATTAATGTTTAAAAAAGAAATATTATTAATTAAATGAGGTGGTCAGGCTCTTAAAGAGCTTAAGCAGTTTACAAGACGATGAACTGCCATAGACACCAACAGCAAGGAAGAAAATTCGTACCAGCACCTTTTTTGTCCACAAAATAGCATTGGATACAATGAATATCTTGCTAGTAGCCGCATCACAGATGCTTAGACAACAGACAACACACAAAAATTAATTATATATAATTATGTATAGTTTACACACAAATCCTGCAAGACAATGAAAAGAATAAAAAGCTGTCCAAAAAGAAAGACATTCGTGCAAAAACACAATTAGAGAAAAAATGTTCATGGTAGTGCAAGAGGTGGCCCGTAGGTTTCCACTGTTGAGGTAGGATTAGGATTGTACAGGACGATTCAAGAACCTGTTGGTTGTAGGAAGTATATGTTCTTGAAACTGGTGCTGTTGGACCTAAGGCTTCTGTGCCTCCTGCCTGATGATTACATGATGATCAAAACGAACACCCTCCCATTTTCCACTCTGTCCATTTATATACTGCCATCAGCCTTCCCAAAGCCTTCTCGAAAGAAAGAGATCTAATCCTTGCTGAATAAGCATCCATCATCCCTGGATCCATTCTTTAATTGTATTCTCACCGATCTAATCCTTCCTGAATTCTCTCTGTTTCCTTCCACAATTGATCACAAGACTTCAGTTGAGGCCAGACCGATGTTTATAAAGGTTCATCATAATTGCTATATACGCTGTGCCTTCTATTGTTAAAGTCCAGAATTTTGCACACGTATTAACCATTTTCTCCCACCTGTCAATCATTTATGTACATATATCCTTGGTTCCCTTTGCTCTTGCACGCCTTTTCGAACAGTATCTTTATTTTATTTTCTATGTCCCCATTCTTCCCAACAAAATCCACCACTCGTATTTCTCTTTGTCAGCCATGCATCTGCCTATTCCACTGGTTTGATTATAGGATGAGAGGGGGATCTTATAGAAACCTATACAATTCTTAAGGTATATTGCACAGGCTAGATGTAGGAAAAATTTTCCCAATTTTGGGGGAGTCCAGAACCAGGGGTCACAGTTTAAGAATAAGGGGTGAGCCATAGGACTGAGATGAGGAAAAACCTTTTCACCCAGAGAGTTGTGAATCTGTGGAATTCTCTGCTACGGAAAGCAGTGGAGGCCAATTCACTGGATGTTTTCAAGAGAGAGTTAGATATAGCTCTTAGGTTCTGATGGAATCAAGGGATATGGGAGAAAGCAGGAACAGGGCACCGATTTTGGATGATCAGCGATGATCATATTGAATGGCGGTGCTGTCTCAGGGCCAAATGGCCTTCCCCTGCACCTATTTTTTAATGTTTTTCTGTTTCTACGTTTCTTTTTTGTACTGCAGTCTATCACTATATTGGCATGTGTTGTGTTACCTCCAAATTCGCTGCAATTTTTTTTTTTCTTATAATACTTTCAATATACTTCCTCGGTCAGGACATCTTGACTCCTTACTGTAGATGCCACTTAGAAATGCATTTTCTTTTCCTTCCCCAACATAACTAGATAACAAAAACAAGATCTTGTGACGTTTCAATAGACAATAGACAATAGGTGCAGTAGTAGGCCATTCAGCTCTTCGAGCCAGCACCGCCATTCAATGCGATCATGGCTGATCACTCTCAATCAGTACCCCGTTCCTGCCTTCTCCCCATATCCCCTCACTCCGCTATCCTTAAGAGCTCTATCCAGCTCTCTCCTGAAAGCATCCAACGAACTGGCCTCCACTGCCTTCTGAGGCAGAGAATTCCACAACTTCACCACCCTCTGACTGAAAAAGTTCTTCCTCATCTCCGTTCTAAATGGCCTACCCCTTATTCTTAAACTGTGGCCCCTTGTTCTGGACTCCCCCAACATTGGGAACATGTTATCTGCCTCTAATGTGTCCAATCCCCTAATTATCTTATATGTTTCAATAAGATCCCCCCCTCATCCTTCTAAATTCCAGTGTATACAAGCCCAATCGCTCCAGCCTTTCAACATACGACAGTCCCGCCATTCCGGGAATTAACCTAGTGAACCTACGCTGCACGCCCTCCATAGCAAGAATATCCTTCCTCAAATTTGGAGACCAAAACTGTACACAGTACTCCAGGTGCGGTCTCACCAGGGCCCGGTACAACTGTAGAAGGACCTCTTTGCTCCTATACTCAACTCCTCTTGTTACGAAGGCCAACATTCCATTGGCTTTCTTCACTGCCTGCTGTACCTGCATGCTTCCTTTCATTGACTGATGCACTAGGACACCCAGATCTCGTTGAACTCCCCCTCCTCCTAACTTGACACCATTCAGATAATAATCTGCCTTTCTATTCTTACTTCCAAAGTGAATAACCTCACACTTATCTACATTAAACTGCATCTGCCATGTATCCGCCCACTCACACAACCTGTCCAAGTCACCCTGCAGCCTTATTGCATCTTCCTCACAATTCACACTACCCCCCAACTTAGTATCATCTGCAAATTTGCTAATGGTACTTTTAATCCCTTCGTCTAAGTCATTAATGTATATCGTAAATAGCTGGGGTCCCAGCACCGAACCTTGCGGTACCCCACTGGTCACTGCCTGCCATTCCGAAAGGGACCCATTTATCCCCACTCTTTGCTTTCTTCGTGCTAATATTAAAATCTTGTGTATTTTTTAAACCAAGCAACCGGATTCAAATCAGTTGTATTCAAATCTGAGCTATTAACTTGTCAAATGGAAGGTAGAGGGTAACAGGTAATTCGCAAACCACTTACATTGTTGGATGACTTCACACAAGGAAAGGCCTTTAGCTGAATTAAAATTGCCCCAGTTTCTTTACAAAGAGAGCTGAGGTGAGATGAGGAGTCTAGTTTAGTTTAGTTTAGTTTACAGATACAGCACAGAAACAGGCCCTTCGGCCCACCAAGTCTGCGCTGACCAGCGATCCCTGCACACTAACACTATCCTACACACACTAGGGACAATTTGCAATTATGTAATATAATAATAATAATAATAATAATAATAATATATTCCTTTATTTGTCCCACACTGGGGAAATTTGCAGTGTTATAGCAGCAAAGTGAATAGCAAGAGACATTCATTATAAATAAAATAAAGATAAGGATAATTGTCATAATTTACTCTGTTTTTCTTTAACTGTTACTGTTAACTGTTCTGTTGACTGGTCTGCTGGGAGCAGCGCTGGTTGTGCAGTCTCACAGCAGTGGGAAGGAAGGACCTCCGATATCTCTCCTTCACACACTTGGGGTGAAGGAGTCTGTCACTGAAGGAGCTACTCAGTGCAGTGACAGTGTCCTGCATGGGGTGGAAGTCGTTGTCCAGCAGCGATATTATCTTTGGTATCATCCTCCTCATGCCAATTAACCTACAAACCTGCATGTCTTTGCAATGTGGGAGGAAACCGGAGCACCCGGAGAAAACCCAAGCGGTCATAGGGAGACCGTACAAACTCGATACAGACAGCACCTGTGGTCAGGATCAAACCAGGGTCTCTGGCGCTGTGAGGCGGCAGCTCTAGGCTGCGCCACCGTGCCGAGTCGGAGTTAATATCGGTGTGAATATATTATTCTTCCGTGTAAGATTTCAGAAATCTGATGAGCTTTCATTGTTTCTCTGTAGATTTACCCATATGGTCTCCAGTAGAAAACACGGGGCCTTCCACTGGGCTGAATGTCCATGACCGTGAACATGTGCAAGAAAAGACTCCATGGGAGAATGGCAGAGACTATCAGAGAGGGCCCTTGAGCCTGATTAAAGCCGCTACATACGACATCCCTCCAGGTACCGAGATCTTATGCATGGAACAGGCTCATCCGCTCACCCCAGGTAACTTGCATACTTGATTATCACAACCCACTTTACAAACAAATCTTATGAGCAAGGAAAGGCTTGCATGTTATGGTGCCTTTCATTATCTAAGAATGACCCAGGAATTTTTTTAAATCAAGTATTTTTAAAGCAGTCACTGTAGAAAATATAACAGTGATTATACAGTGATTATACAGTAATTCCCATGGAGCCTGATATTTGACCAAATCACTATGATATTGGTAGCCAGAGTACGATAGTTGACTGGCCCCATTTCTTTTCAATTTAGTGCGGGTTATCCAGTCAGCAGAAAGACAATACATGATTACAATCGAGGGTAGACACAAAATGCTGGAGTCACTCAGCGGGTCAGGCAGCATCTCTGGAGAGAAGGAATGGGTGACGTTTCGGGTCGAGACCCTTCTTCAGACTGATGCCAATTGAGCCATTTACAGAATGTGATTTTAACGTTTGAATTAACACTGTACAGTGGTTTTAACATTATGAAAATATCTCACTGGAGTTTTATCAGCAACGTTGAACAACAAGGCATGCAAGGACACATATTAACGATGGCTGAAGTGTATCTTTTAAGGGACATAAAGTAGGAAAGAGGTGGAGAGGGAATTTAGTTAGGGTAGGGGAAAGGCGTGAAGTGAAATTCCGACGTATGTGGTTTAGCAGCTGAAGGTTGGCCTGGAAATAGATCAGTGATTGAAGTCAAGGGTAAGTGAGAGGACATCCTGATGCTTTGAAGCTTAGTGGAAGCAGCGACCAGAGGGGTGAATGGAATGTAGGTCTTGGTGTGGGTGAAGGTAATACCAGCAGAGTTTTAGATTTAAGATAAACACAAAAAGCTGGAGCAACTCAGCGGGACAGGCAGCATCTCTGGAGAGACCTTTCTTCTCGACCCGAAACATCACCCATTCCTTCTCTCCAGAGATACTGCCTGTCCCGCTGAGTTACTCCAGCTTTTTGTGCCTATCTTCTGTTTAAAACGGCATCTGCCGTTCCATCCTACGCATTGAGTTTTAGATTTAGTGTATGGTAGGTGGAAGCTGTGAGACCACCCAGCTTTGTACTGGGAAAGATGCACTAAGATTCATAAATTAGCTGAGATTTGTGGGAGAGTGTGAAATTTGTGGTGGTGGAAAGAAAAATGAATTTCACTGCACCAGTCTGAAGAAGGGTCTCGACCCGAAACGTCACCCATTCCTTTTCTCCTGAGATGCTGCCTGACCCGCTGAGTTACTCCAGCATTTTGTGAATAAATACCTTCGATTTGTACCAGCATCTGCAGTTATTTTCTTACAGTACCACTGACCCATGATCACTGTTCAGTGGATCTCATTTCAAGGCTCTTCAACTGGATACATTCCTGGATATTTCATCGTATCAGTTTGAAGGGGAACAGAGTTATAGGTGCAGTAGCGGGTAGTTAGAATATAGAACATAGAACAGTAGAGAACAGGCCCTTTGGCCCATATTGTCTATGCCAAACGTGATAACTGGTTAAACTAATTTACTCTCCCTGCACATAATATATTCCTTTATTCGTCCCACACCGGGGAAATTTACACATGATCATATCCATGTGCCTATCTAAAAATCTTTAAAACACCACTATCATATTTACTCCCACCAACATCTCAGGCAACACATTCCAGGCACCTACCATCGTCTGTGTAAACGTCTTGCCCCGCACTCCTTTTAGACTTTGCCCCTCTCATCTTAAATCTCTGCTCTCTTAACTTTGAGTTCTCCACCCTGGGGAAAAAAGGTTTGTCCACCCCAGTTTACTTTAGTTTAGATCGAAGATCGACACAAAAAGCTGGAGTGTAACAGCGGGTCAGATGGCATCTCCGGAGAAAAAGAATAGGTGACGTTTCGGGTCGAGACCCTTCTTCAGTCAGTTTAGTTTAGTTTAGAGATACAGTGGGGAAACAAGCCCTTTGGCCCACCGAGTTTGCCAACCAGCGATCACCCGCACACTAGTTCTATGTTACTCTCTAAGGACAATTTACAGAAGCCATTTAACCTACAAACCTGCACGTCTTTGGAATGTAGGAGGAAACCAGAGCACCTGCAGTAAGCCCACGTGGTCACAGGGAAAACATAAAAACTCGGTACAGACAGCACCCGTAGTCAGGATTGAACCTGGGTCACTGGCGCTGGAAGGCAGCAACTCTACGCTGCGCCACTGTGCCGCAGCAGATGGACTTTGGTGGAAATATGAAATGAAAAATTCTGCCGGTAATGTTCAGTTGTGTTCCTTTGTGTTGCAGGGTCAGGAACCCTTCTCTCAAGATCTTCTGGCAATAAAGAATGTTTGCTGACTTCCGCCCACAAGCCAAGCTTTCCCTGGGGCTCGTTCCAGAACATATATGACTTCTGCCATCTCTCCCCCAGCTTCCAGTCCTCCCTCTTGGTCGACAAAGGTGGTCTGTGCAGGCCCCCTGTTTCAAGACCACTGGTGATCGACCAGCCCATTGACTACAGCACACATTACTCCTCAAACGCTTACTGCTGCATAAAGTGTAATAAGGTAATTGCTGTAGACGTTCGGTAAAACTGGGGTTCTAGCAGTGCGATGGGGCTGCGGGGATAGTTGGCTGCCTTCAGTCAAATTGTAGCATTCTTGGTGTCTTTTCAGAAGGTTGTGGGTTCAAGTCCCACAAACACCTCTCAAATCCAAATCAGATTTCCTTTCATAGTGGCATTGTTCAGAGGACCCAATTCCCAATGAGATGGACCACACTGATCTCCTGACAGTAAAACATGAAATGAAGTTAATGTTAAATTAAGGGCGGCACGGTGGCGCAGCGGTAGAGTTGCTGCCTTGCAGCACCAGAGATCCGGATTCGATCCCGACTACGGGTGCTGTCTGTACGGAGTTTGTACGTTCGCCCCATGACTGCGTGGGTTTTCTCCGAGATCTTCGGTTTCCAAAGATGTACAGGTTTGTAGGCTAATTAGCTTGGGTTTGTATACTTGGTATAAGTGTAAAAAGTCTCCCCAGTGTGTGTAGGCTTGGGTTGATGTATGGTGATCACTGATCGGTGTGGACTCGGTGGGCCGAAGAGTCTGTTTCCGCGCTGTATCTCTAAAACTTGTGTTAGTAGGAGATGCCATTTTGTTGTCAAAACTCTTTCTCGCTTACTTTAAAGTAAGTTTAAAAGCTTCACTTGGGACTCATTCCAGAACATGTATGACTTCTGACATCCTGACCCTCTTAGTCATTATCATGATGCTATTTGCAGTTTCTTATTGTGTGCAAATTAGCTTTCTTATTTATTTTATAACAACAGTTAATGCATTCTGGGAAAGAACAACTTTAAACTATAAATCACTTGAGATAGTGGAAGGTTCTATATCAAACTCATCTTTTTAAAGCGAGGATAGAGATTTTAAGAAAAAATTATGTCATTGTTACATGTGTGGGGGATAGATACAAAAAGCTGGAGTAATTCTGTGTCAGGCAGCATCTCTGGAGAAAACAAATAGGTGATGTTTCGGATCGAGACCATTAACGTCACCTATTCCTTTTCTCCAGAGATGCTACCTGACCCGCTGAGTTACTCCAGCTTTTTGTGTCTATCTTCAGTGTAAACTAGCATCTACAATTCCTCCCTACACGTGTGTGGGAGACCAGTTGAAGCCCCCTTTGGGAGCCATGACCTGTAGAATGTGGGGCATCCGAAGGTCAGTGTGGTCCATCTCATTGAGAGCAAAACACAAAGTGCTGGAGTAACTCAGCAGGTCAGGCAGCATCAGTGGAGGGAACAGACAGCGATGATCCTGCTTCAGCCTGCTCTGTCCTGTTGGGAGTGAAACACAAAGTGCTCGAGTAACTCAGCGGGTCAGGCAACATCTAGAAGAAATGGACAAGCGACTTGATTTGGTGCCTTTTTACAGATCCGAGCTGAAACATTGCCTATTTATTCCCTTCAGAGACGCTGCCTGACCCGCTGAGTCACTCCATCACTTTGTGTTTCACTCAAGATTCCGGTATCTGCAGTTCCTCGTGACTCCATCTCATTCAACAATCCCCTTACGAAAAGAAATTTGATTGGGATTTGGAGTGTAAATAAGAAACTGAATTGGAATGAGGAAGGGAACTGGATTTGGAGTAAGAACAGGAATGAGGACGTGAATTAGAGTAAAAATGAAAACAGTAGTGGGAATTAGAATAAGGTGCTGTCTGGGTGGATCTTGGGTGCTGTCTGTGTGGATCTTGGGTGCTGTCTGTGTGGATCTTGGGTGCTGTCTGTGTGGATCTTGGGTGCTGTCTGTGTGGAGTTTGTACGTTCTCACTGTGACCGCAAGGGATTCCTCCAGGTGCCCTGGTTACCTCCCATGTCCCAAAGATGTGTGGGTTTGTAGCTCAATTGGCCTCTGTAAGTTGTCCCGAGTGTGTAGGGAGTGGGTGAGAAGTGGGATAGTATGGAACTGGTGTAAAGGGGTGATTGGTGGCCTGTTTCCATGCTGTATCTCTAAACTAAACGAAACCAAGAATGAACAAAAAGCCTTTTTTTTAAAACTTTGTTTCTCAGGTGAGAAGCCTCACATGTGTGACACAGAATGTGAAATAAAAATAGAGAGATCCTTCTTTCAGTGGGGAAGCCTCACGTGGTACTTGCTCTGATAATGATCTTCTGCCCGCAGACCTTCTCCACGCCCCATGGCCTGGAGGTCCACGTTAGGAGGTCTCACAGTGGGATACGACCCTTCGCCTGTGACCTGTGTGGGAAAACATTTGGCCATGCCGTCAGCCTGGAACAACACCTGAACATCCATTCCCAGGTATTCCAACCCTCTCCAATCTTTCTGCTGTTAGCAACGTGGCACTTTGACCGTCACAAACCCATGAAATAGTGAGTGGGGGGGGGGGGGGGGGGGGGGATGGAGGGTGTGCAGTGTTCAGGAGCATCTTCAGGAGTGGAATTGTCCCCATCCTTCAGTGAGAGCACTTTCACAAGAGGATCAAAGCTGTATCTCAATTAGAGTCTGCCACCCCCCGGAAAGAAAGACTGTAAGATTCAGCGGCACATTGAGGAGAGGAAGGGGTCCACCCATAAAGTGAAGGTCTGGACCAAAGGAGAGAAGGGGACCAGTGAGATTCAGCACCTTCAGGGTAGGGCAGAACCCAGTGACAGGGAGACACAAGGAACAGTTAATGCTGCAAAGCACAAAGTGCTGGAGAAACTCAGCAGGTCAGCCAGCATCTGTAGCGGGAATGACTTTGAGTTTAGTTTATTGTCACATGTACCGAGGTACAGTGAAAAGCTTTTGTTGCGTGCTAACCAGTCAGCGGAAAGACTGCACATGATTACAATCGAGCCATTCACAGTGTACAGATACATGATGAAGGGAATAACGTGAATAACGTTTAGTGCACGATAGAGCCAGTAAAGTCTGATCAAAGGTTGTCCGAGGGTCTCCAATGAGGTAGATAATGGCTCAGGACTGCTCTCTGATTCTCTCGAGGATAGGCGACGTTTGGGTTGGGACTCTTCAGACTCTGGTGAGTGGGAGCCTGTACCCCAGAGGGAATCAGGAATTTCAGGATCAGAGATGACCTGTATCCCAGTGAGTGGAGTCTTTGGGAGAGGAGTCAAACACTAGGGAAACCGTAAGCTTGTGAATTCCATCAGGTGGTGGGATTTTGTTTTGAGGAACGTGCAATTGAATTTCAGAAGAGATTGCAGAAATGTGCTCAGTCTTTATAAACCAGACTGTTCATCCTGGCACACCTGGGCCTGGTGCATCCTGTACAGCTGCACACACTTACTGTGCACCAACTACAGTGAAGAGTTACACACTCGAAACAGATAGGCATTGCCCATTGCCATGAGGATCAGTTTGTAATACCGTGCAGTGGTATTTACAGGTGTGGGCTTTAGTTTAGCTCACCATTTCAGTGAGAATGAATTTCTTGCCAAAAACTGTGAGCTTGAAGCTGCCTGATGAGGAATACCGACATTCACTTTTACCCTCGACCCGAAACGTCACCCATTCCTTCCCTCCCGAGATGCTGCCTGACCCTCTGAGTTACTTCAGCATTTTGGGTCTACCTTCGATATTCACTTTTACACGTTGCCCGAATGTGCAATTTTAGGTTTCAGCTTCATACGTTCTCTTTTTTTACAGGAAAGGATCTTTGAATGTAAAATGTGCGGGAAAACCTTCAAGCGATCGTCCACACTCTCCACTCACCTGCTGATTCACTCCGACACCCGGCCTTATCCCTGTCAGTATTGTGGAAAACGATTCCACCAGAAGTCAGACATGAAGAAGCACACTTATATTCACACAGGTACGGTGAAATGAAACGAGTGTACATTCACTCACTCACTCGGGTAGAGCAGACCTACACACACAGGTAGATAGGAATATCACCGTATTCACATTGTTATGGAGAAACACATCTACATTGATCCAGGTACAATGGGAAACGCCCACATTTACACAGGTATATATAAATATTTAGGCAGGTGCAGTGGAAAATACCTTGTTGACACAGTAATACACCAATCCTCTCGCAGGCACTAAGGATCAAACTGATATTCCTTCACATTCATCTTCATGCAGGTACACGGGTGGGCAGGTACACATGTATGTGCAGGAAGGAACTACGGATGCTGATTAACACTGACGGCAAGACACACAAAGTTGGAGTAACTCAGCGGGTCAGGCAGCATCTCAGGTCCTTCAGACCCGAAACATCACCTATTCCTTTTCTCCAGAGATGCTGCCTGACCCGCTGAGTTACTCCTGCGTTTTTTGTCTATCTTCGAGATTCACATGTATGTTCACCCACAAACAAATCGCACTCGCAAGAGCACAGTGGAGCATGCTTTTGTTCACACAGTAACATGGTTACAATCACACAGGTAAGAAATACTCTTATATTCACACAAGGATGGTGGAATTCATCTATATTCAAGCTGAAACACACTACCTTCACTACGTTTATGAAATTATGTAGGAGAATGCCACTTTACATATTGGGTGCAGTGATTTTGACACAAGGAAACTCCAACATCCATACAGTTGGAAGGAAGACACAAAATGCTGGAGTAACTCAGCGGGACAGACAGCATCTCTGGAGAGAAGGAATGGGTGACTTTTTGGATCGAGACCCTTCTTCAGACTGAGAGTCGGAGTAGAGGGAAACTAGAGATATGGAAGGGTAAGGTGTGAAAGCAGGCGATGTTTAAGGAAATGTAGAATGGTTCATTGTTGGCTGAGAGGAAGGTGACAACGAGGCATACAAACAGTAAAATTAATCAGGAGGACACTGAAACTAGTCGGAGAATTGGGGTGGGGGAGGGATGGGGAGAGAGAGGGGAAGCAAGGGTTACGAAGTTAGAGAAATCAATATTCATAAAATCAGATAGGCACAGTGGATCATTGACATTTACGGAGACATAAAGTTGAAAATGTCGTTGGCACATGAACACATCTGTACCCACCCAGTAACAGGACTACATTCACACGATGACAGTGGGACACATGTAAATTCTCAAAGTCATAACAACATATAAAATGACATCAGTTCGCTAAAAGTGGGATTTGGGCAGAAGCAGCTGTCCCACCGAATAATAACAAGGGCGAAATTTAATAGAACCAAATTTTGGAACCAATGTAGAACCAATGTAGGACGCAATGTGCTGGAGTAACTCAGCAGGTCAGGCAGGATCACTGGAGAACATGGATAGGTGACGATTCAGGTCACGACCCTTCTTCAGAATACATATCTGTAGTTTTTTTGCATGCTCTCCAGAGATGCTGCCTGACCTGCTGAGTTTCTCTGTAACTTTGTGTCCTTTTGTGTATTAACCATCATTTGTAGTTCTTTGTTTTTACCTTTGAAACCACTGTTGTGTTTTATATTCAACACAAGGGACTGAAGGTGAATTTCTGCAACTCAGTGACAGAAGGAGAAAGGTCGATTGTAATCAGTCTTTTAATAGTTCAGGCAGAGCGTTTGTTTCATTTTATTCCACTATTTAATAAGATCACGGTTGATCTGACTGTAGCCTCTACTGTGCTTGTGGTCATCATTCGTCCCTCACATATCAAACAGCTATCGACGTCTGCCTTCAAATCATTCAAAGACCCTGCTCCCACCACCCTTTGGGAAAGCAGGGACTATCTGAAGTTAGAGAAGTCAATGTTCATACCGCTGGGGTGTAAACTACCCAAGCAAAATATGAGGTGCTGTTCCACCAATTTGCGCTGGGCCTCACTCTGACAATGGTCGGCATAGACTAGGTCGCCAAAGAGCCTATTTCCATGCTGCATCTTAAACCTAAACTAAATGTGGTGTTATGAAATTTAAGGACAATATTACTTAATCATAATAACATTCAATAGTCAGAAGTCCTTCAGAAAGGCTTCCTTTCTGTGGCTGCAACAGAACTAATATTCCCGCTCGCTCCCCATCCTAATGTTACTACCCACGGCGGTTCTTATAACTCTAAAGCAGAGATTGCAGGTTTAATTCCCCTACCAGAGACTTAAATTCTAAGCTGATATTTCCATGTAATACTGAGGGGATAGTTGACCGACTAGCTTCAAAACATACTTTGTTGGATGTAAAGTACTTTGGATGTTATTGGAAATTGCTATTTTTTTGCAGGTCTTACTTTCCATGCTACCTTTTAGGAAGCCATTAACTTACTCCCTGTTGGCTTGCTTAGGCTAGACTAAAAAAGATTCTGTGATGTTATTTCAAAGATAAAAGGAAGCATTCTCTCTGTAGCACCAGCTAACATCTTATTCCTTAAACCAACATAATAAAACGATTGGAAACACAAGGAACTGCAGACTTTGGGATCATGAGCAAGACATCAATTGGTGAACAAACTCATTGGGTTAGGCATCGGTAGAGGGAATGGACAGGCAACGTTTCAGGTAGGGACAATGATCTGTCCATTCCCTCCATAGATGCTGCCAGACCTGGTGAGTTACTCCAGCACTTTGTGTTTTGCGTAATAAAACAACTGATCCAGTTATTATCACATTGCAAAGACCTTTGATTAGTACGGGTGTCAGAGGTTATGGGAAGAAGGCAGAAGAATGGGGTTAGGAGGGAGAGATAGACCAGCCATGATTGAATGGCAGAGTAAACTTGATGGGCTAAATGGTCTAATTCTGCTCCTATCACATATGATCATGACCATTTTCCCAAAATGTTAATTTGCTTTCCATCCCCATTGATGCTGCCTGATTCACTGAGTAATTTCAGCTTTGTTTTAAATCATAATGGTATTGGCAGAGGTTTGCTGTGAGCAAAATTACTGCCACATTTTTGAAAATGACCGCCGCATTTTTGATACTAACGCCAAGAACAAGTCAGTTCAGTAATGTCCTGAAGTGTGAGCAGACATTTTGAAGTGCAAGTTTGTTCTCCTGTTAACTTTTGCCTTTTGCTCTGTTTTGTGTCTCAGGTGAGAAGCCTCACAAGTGTCAGGTGTGTGGGAAATCGTTCAGCCAGAGCTCCAACCTCATCACCCACAGCCGCAAACACAGTGGCTTCAAACCCTTTGGTTGCGAGCTGTGTGCCAAGGGCTTCCAACGCAAAGTGGATCTCCGCCGTCACAGCGAGACTCAGCACGGCTTGAAGTGTTAGAACGCAGGCGCAAGGAACTGCAGATGCTGGAATCTTGAGTAAAAACACAATGTGCCGGAGGTACTCAGTGGATCAGGCAGCGGTCCATGGAGGAAATGGACGCGTGATGACGCCCGTCTATTCCCTCCACAGATGCTGGCTGACCCGCTGAGTAACTCCAGCACTTTGTATTTTATTGAAGTGTTGGAAGCCTCTCTTGGAAGTGCAGGGTGAGGGGCAGGAGGCTGGGAGTGCAGAGAGGGAATAAGACAACAAGTGACCATCATCAGCCAGGATGAACGAGCCCCTGCCCAGCCCCTCCCCTCATCCCTCTCCCATTCACTTGCTGTGCACAGAAGAAAAAGACTGGCTGGAAGGTGGGGAGAATCAACTGGCTCCATGCACCCAAGGAAAGCCCAATCCCTATTGGTTTTGTTTTTCCTCAGTTGTCCCCTCAGCTGTTTTCAAGATACTTTGAAATAATTTTGCTGTAATGCCTTTTATCCTATTCCCTCATTAACCCACACAAATTGTCCATTGCTTCAAAACTCTCCATCCAACCCTTGTTCATTCTCCTCCGTATCTGTAACTTCCTTCATCCCTGGAAATATTGGAAATCTTTACTTATTTCCGATTTGAGCTACTTGCCCTTGGTTCTACCATTGGTTTAAGCTGCCTCCACTACCTTTACTGCACCTCTCTCAATCTTCCACTTTTTAAGAACTTTTCATAGCCTATCTCTCTGACCAAGCTTTTGATAAACAGTCCTGTTGAGTGACACTGAGCACCTGAATGTCATTTGTCTGAAGCAATGTCTGAATGAGTGGTGCAGCTGGTGGAGCTGCTGCCTCACAGCTTTAGAGACCACAGTTGAATCCTGACCTCGGGTGCTGTCGGTGTGGAGTTTGCATGTTCTCCCTGAGACCGAGTGGGATTTTTCTGGGTGCTCCAGTTTAACTCCTACATCTTAAAGACGTGCGGGTTTGTAGGTCAATTGGCCTCTGTAAATTGCCCCAAGTGTGTCGGAAGTGGGATAACAAGGACGAGTGTGAATGGGTGATCAATGTTGACGTGGACTTAGTGGGCCGAAGGGCCTTTCTCAATGTTGTATCTTTCAATCAATTCAGTGAATCAATTCCTCTCTGATAATATCTCCATGAAGTTTCTGCAGATGATTTACAGTGACAAAGGCACAGTTTAAATGCATTTTGTTGCTGGTGTATTAAAAATAGAAAATGCTGAGGATACCCAGTAGAGTGATAGTCAGAGCTGCATAAAGTCATACAATATGGAAACAGGCCCTTTGGCTCAACTCTGCATGCTGACCAAGATGCCCCCATTTAAACTACTCCCCGTTGCCTGCATTTTGCCTATAATCTTCCACAACTCCCGTAAATATGTACACGTCCAAATGTCTTTTAAATGTTGTTATTCTACCTCCTTCAACTACTTCTTCTGGCAGCTTGTTCCATATACCCACCACTCTCTGTGTGAAAAAGTAGCCTCTTGGGTTTCCATTAAATCTTGCTCCTCTCACTTTAAAACTAGTTATTGATTCCCCTACCTTGGGGGAAAAAAAGCTTCTGTGCATTCACCCTATCTATTCCCCTCATGATTTTATAAACCTCTGCAGGATCACCCTTCAGCCTGCTGCACTCCAAGACATAAAGTCCCAGCCTGTCCAACCTCTCTCTATAGCTCGGTCGCTCAAGTCCAGATAACATCCTTATAAATCGTCTCAGTACTCTTTCGAACTTATTGGCATCATTCCTGTAGCAGAGTGACCAAAAATGAACAGGTGTAGTCTCACCCATGTTTTCTATAACTATAACATAGCAAACCAACTTCAATACTCATTTCCCTGTCTGATGAAGGCCAGTGGGCCAAAAGACTTCTTCACCACCTTATCTTCCTGCAACACCACTTTCAGGGAACAGTAGGCCAGGTAGTATCTGCAGAGAGAGCAAGGAAGCTGGAAAAGTAAGAGCACAAGCATGTTTTGTATTGCAGAGAGGCGGAGTGATGGGAGAGAGTAAAGGCAATGTCTATGACCAAGTGAAGACGAGTGGTGTTGAGGGACACCGTTGTTAGCGGTGCTGTCTGTGGGAGGAAGGTGTTGCTTGTTCATCATTGCTGATCTGCCTGGAGGAGTGTGGAATAAGGCAGAGGGAGTGAGTGCCGTAGAACTATAAGATGCAGACCACAGCAAGCCACTGGAAATCTGAAATAGCAGAGGATGTTGAAATACTCAGTAGATCAAGTAGCATCTGTGGAGGGACAGAAACTGAGGATATTACAGATGGACAATCTCACATCTGAGCTGGCCGCTTCCGACACGAAGAGGAAAGTCTGTTTTATCTGAACCTGTTGAATTCTATTTGAATTCCCAAGGGCTGCAATAGGGATGGACGGAAGATGCTTATGTTGGGCTTCGTGGGGATGTGTAGAATCACTGGGAGAGCACAGTGGGAGTGGGACAGAGAATTAAAGTGACAGGCGACGGGAAGCTCAGGGTCAGCCTTGCAGACTGACTGGAGATGCTCCGCTTAGCTCTTGCTGCTGTTGGTTAGCGGACCCAAACCAAACAAACTGACTTCCTGTGTAGGAAGGAACTGCAGGTGCTGGTTTAAACCGAAGATAGACACAAAAAGCTGGAGTAACTCAGCGAGACAGGCAGCATCTCTGGAGAGAACGAATGGATGATGTTTCAGGGTCGAGACCCTTCTTCAGACTTCCTAGTTTACTCTCCAATTTGTGTTCAGCTGGTTGATCTCAGCTGAAGAGCGAAGTTTAAGATTGACTTTGTGCTGTTGGGTGAGAAGAGAGTATTTGACAGACATCCATCCTCCTCATCAAATGCAGTTTGGCCATCAGCATTGTCACTGGGTCAGAGACGTGGTGAGGATAAGGGGTGGGGTTGGCAGGTGGGTGGGGAGGAAACATGCTGTGATTTGAAATCCTTTAATTTTAATCCTCACTTTATCATGGATACAGAATTGGACAGAAAGTGCTGCAATGAAAAGGTCATTGACTTAACAAGTCGGTGCCAATATTTACGCTCCACTCAAACATCATTTCGGCACCTCTTTACCTTCCTTATTTGCAAATCTAATTTCTTCTAGATTGCATCTGTGCTTTATTTACTTCAAACGTTTTTATAGTTGGAAGTTCCCATATTCTTAAAACCTGATTTTAAAAAAAAGTATCTCCTGGACTTGCTCGTGCCTCTTTCATTCACATGGGTTCCAGTTTTATTCTTCCTGAGAAAGTGGGTTAACAATTCATGCTCGTTCACATCTGCTAAACACGCGATCTTGCTGTGGCTGCACATTGTGCTCTGTCTCTGAAATTTGTTTCCATTGAAATCAATGGATTCATTATCCTGCAAGCAAACTGCTTCCATCCCACAAGCCCGTGTAGTGCAGGCACCACCAATAATACAATACAAAGGCCAAGACAAATGATATTTTTAAGGCAGAGAAAGATAGATTTTTGATTAGTACGGGTGTCAGGGGTTATGGGGAGAAGGCAGCAGAATGGGGTTAGAAGGGAGAGATAGATCACCCATGATTGAATGGTGGAGTAGACTTGATGGGCCAAATGGCCTCATTCTGCTCCTATCACTTATGAACATGTTGGCCCAAAGGTTCATAAGTTCATGTTCATATGTTCTAGGAGCAGAATAAGGCCATTCGGCTCATCAAGTCTACTCCACCATTCAATCATGGCTGATCTATCTTTCCCTCTCAAGCCCATTCTCCTGCCTTGGCCCCACAACCCCTGACACCCTTACTAATCAAAAATGTGTCAATCTCCGCTTTAAAAATATTCATGGACTTGGTCTCCACAGCCATCTGTGGCAACGAACTTCACAGAGTCTGTGTGAAATAAATATTATCTCCAGGACACTGCTGAAAGAAGTCCCAGAAGGAAAATAATGGAGAGCATTATCATTTTTGGTTTTATTGAGTGATCCATTTCATTTATGGACAATTTTTCTCTTCATTAAAAGATAGGAATCATCCAATATTATAATAGAGTTATTTCCTTTCCAATTTACTGCAAGGCCCGATGTGGGCATTTGTATTTATGTGTAAAGAGGGAATAATGGGTTTGCATTAAACACATTAAGGACAAGTGCATATGTGTGTGTAATATGAGTCTTTTCAAATTGGTCATTTTCCATGGTTACATTATGGTCACACCTTAGTCTAATGTGGGGATTAGACCAAATTATGGTCTAATTGGTCTAATTCTGTGGGGAGCCACAGAAGGTATTGGTCACAAAAAGCTGGAGTAACTCAGTGGGACAGGCAGCATCTCTGGAGAGAAGGAGTGGGTGACGTTTCGGGTCGAGACCCTGCTCCATTTGGGGACCAGAATGTATTAGTCACAGCCACAGAATATCGGTCACGTTCTGTGGGTGAGCCAATGATAGTGTAGGGAGAGGATAGCTGAAAGTCCAGCAATATGTTCAAACAAGCTGAGACGTCAGCATGTGCAAAGGAGAATTTTTATCGCAGTTTTTGTTTCTTTCTTATAGATACCATTTGAGCTTATTCAGAATAAAATCGGTGAAAATATGGCTGTCTGGTGTTGTTTGATTTTTTTCATTCCCTTTAGCTTTATCCTGGAGAACGGTCCAGACCCGAAGCGTCACCTAACCTTGTTCTCCAGAGATCCCGCCTGACCCACTGAATTCCTCCAATGCTTTATATCCTTTTATCTTTAGTTAATATTGGTTTCCGGAGCCAACCCTGCTGATAGGAAACTGTAACTCATGACGATGATACTTGCGGTACATCTCCCTTGCAGGAGGCGGCATCTTACGTCACCCATGTTCACAAGAGGTCCCACCCTGTGACTGTAATGGGTATGTTCACTGTTTGGATGAAGGATGGGAAGGCGAAAGATATCCTGGGTGTAACTGGAGAGTTCATGTCTAGGGTTAGGGTTGCTATGATGAATTCGGTACCTGGCGCTAGGGGAGAGGAAAAATAAATTATCCCCTTCCTGATCTGTGTGGAAGTGTACATCAGAGCAGGACTATGATAGAGGAGTGCTGTCTGGTAGCGATACTAAAATGGAGACATAAAGAACTGGTTTATAAAATATAACACAAAATGCTAGAATAACTCAGTTTGTCAGGCAGCATCGCCAGAGGACGTGGATAGATGACATCTTGGGTCGGTGCCCTTCTTCAGACTGATTGTAATGGGGGGGGGGGGGGGGAGTTGGAAAAGAGGTGGGGTGGGATAAGAGGGATCTCGACCCGAAACGTCACCTGTTCCTTTTCTCCAGAGATGCTGCCTGACCCGCTGAGTTACTCCAGCACTTTGTGTCTATCTGGGGTGGGATAAAGCCTGGCAAGTGATTGGTGGGGACAGGTGAGGGGCGTTTGACTGGAAGGTGGGTGGACAAAGGCCACGGATGAAAGGGAGCCAAACGGCTGTGAGATAAAGAGAGGAGTGGTGTGAAACCAGAGGAAAGGGGTATAGGTGGAAGGGGACAGGGGAGAGGGGGGGGTGTCAGGGAAGGATAATGGGGCAGGATAGTGGAAGACATTGGTGCACACCAGGGTAGGTACAGGGAAGGGGGGGGGGGGGGAGAATAGAGAAGGGTAAGTGTGGTGCAACATTACGAGGCCATTGGACGTGTTGTGGGCAGCCAAAGGTATTTATGGATACTGCTATGTGAGGAACATGCCAATACTGATGTGGGTTGGTACAAATATGCACAAATGGGATTGTTCTCTCCCTGGACAGACTCAGCTCAAAATAACGTAGCCAGTGTTGAAGGAGTTAACAGATTTACTGCCTTGTCTCTAGTCCATCTGGAGAGGGCCATGTGATAGGATGTTGCCTGGAGTAATAGGTACATTTGCCTGCAACCTTTACAGTGCAGAATGTGCACACAGTACTCGTCCTAACACTCATTTCTTTTTTTTAAATTTCAAGAATAAACTTTATTCAGAATTTTTAAAATATACGCAAAACAAAAATTGTACAAGAACTCTTCATGCATGTTCTACACTTTCAATAGTGACATTACTCAGGAGTGTTCACACCATTCTTTAAAGAAAACACCCTGGCCACTCCTCGGGGTGATATCCCTTCCCTTGTTTGAGGGGTGCCCCCACTCGACACTGGCCCTCAATGTCCAGCAGCGGAAGGACCCTAGACTGTGGTCCTCCCCCTCCCTGCACAGCTGTGGGGAGGGCAGAGGAGAGCCAAGTATCAGAGAACACTGAACTGGGTCCTTATTTGACAAGCAAATTTCCTCTTGTGGCGAGGGCGTTGATTGTTGTGAAGGATTCAAGATTTCAGTACAGAACAGGCATCGAGTTTCAACCCAAGTCAAATCAGGTTGTTTAAAAAAGACCGAAATCAGTTTTGGAGCAGCTGATGAAATGCTGAACAGGTTCTGAGAGTTCTTATGCTGAGTATGCAAATAACTGAATGACTTGCTCCATTGTATGAAGGCAGCAATCGGCAATTACTAACCGGTAGTTTCTGATAAGCTCAGGCGAGACACTGTGGCCTGCTGTCACCATCCCCTCGACAATGCATGCCACAACTCCCTTGAATGGGTTCCCATTCCTCCTCTCCCGAGATGCTGCCTGACCTGCTGAGTTACTCCAGCATTTTGTGAATAAATCCCTTGAATGGGTTGCTGCTGTCTAAATTACCTAAATTATTGCATCGTATGGGAGGCGCATTCTCAATCTCGTTGTACCCCTGGGTACAATGACAATAAAGATATATTGTATTGTATTGTAAGACCCGCACTACATTTTCCCACATCAGTAATAATTGTGTGTAGAATCATGAGGGGAATGGATCGGGTGAATGCAACACAGTCTATTACCCAGAGTCAGGGAATCAAGTACCAGAGGACATAGGTTTAATGTGAGAGGGCAAAGATTTAACAGGAACCTGAGAGGGCAACATTTTCACACAGAGGGTGGCAGGTATAAGGAAGTAGCTGAGGCAGATACCACAACAGCATATAAAAACACTTGGACAAGTATATAGACAGGAAAGGAATATGGGCATATGAGACTAGCTTGGATGGGGCATATTGGTTGGCATGGACGGGTAGGGGCCAAGAGCCTGTTTCTGTGCTGTTTGGCTCTATGACTATGACTCTATTTCTGTGCCTAGGGCTGACTGAGCAATATTTTGCCAGTAAGTTGGAAGTTGTGGGTTTGGGGATCCCAACACGAGTAGAAACATAAAACAGTCACATGAGTCATGGATCTGCCCTGCCAAGTAGGCAGAGGAAAATGACATAGGCTTGTTTTAAAGAATAACAGGGATAGTTTACCTGGGGTCTGTCATATATAATCCTGCGACAAAAATCATTTAAACAACTACATGATCAGGATGTTATCAGGGTACTTTTTGTGGGAGTGAAACCTTGCTTGACATTGAACTGTACAGCACAGAAACAGGCCCTTCTGCCCATAAAGCCCGTGCTGAACATGATGCCAAGTTAAATTAATCTTCTCTGCCTGCAACATGATCCATATCCCTCCCTTCCCTGCATATCCTCGTGCCAATGTAAAAGTCCCTTAAATATCACTATCGTAACCACCTCCACCAGCACCACCACCACCACCCCTGGCAATGCGTTCCAGGCTCCCATCATTCTGTGTAAAAACAACTTGCCCCACACATCTCTTTTAAACTTTGCCCTTCTCACCTTAAAGGTTTGCCCTCTTGTCATTAACATTTGGAGTAAGTTGGAGTAAATTGTTTGCTGCATTTCCTCTGTAACATTTGTTCTGTTACACCAGGGAATATATTTCAAAAGTACTAAACAGGCTGTAAGATGCTTTGGGATTCAGGTGATGTTGACAGGTACAATATGAAGCAAGTCATCCTTGATGGACTGCATTAGAAAAGAATATATAAATGTAAGTCCTTGTAACTCTGAAGGGCTACAAAACCATCTCATGGCCAGCAGGTCTAACTGGCCACCGACTGACTACCTGTTTTGATCCAGTGCCATACAATCCAGAATGATTCGAGATTTGTGTAGGAAGGAACTGCGGATGCTGGTTTGCACCAGAGATAGACACAAAATGCTGGAGTAACTCAGCGGGACAGGCAGCATCTCAGGAGGAAAGGAATAGGTGACGTTTCGGGTCGAGACCCGTCTTCAAAAGGATGCCATGTTTCCAGATTTGACTTAACCTGCACTAATGTAGATCCCAACAAAAGAGGGAATGCAGTGATTATTTCCCCGCAGTTCTCCCGTTACTGGGAACATTCTGACCAATTGTTCCTGATTGTTGTGCAATGATTTATCTGGGCATTGTACTACATGGAACAAATGACAGGGAAACAGATCATTCAGCTCAACGTGTCTATGCCATTACTTAAAATCCACAGGAAACTCATTCTACTCAATTGGAACTTTCCAATTTCCTTCTGCTCCCTTTCCACTTATGTACTAATACAATTATAAACTAAACTAAACTAACAAAACACATGTCACATCTTTCCCAAACAGCATCAATTCTGTGTTTTAATGATTCAACTTGGCAATAAGATCTATATTCTCTTTCGTACGTGTAAATATTTAATTAGTGACCATGTTATATTTATGACCCATCCAGATATGGAAATAATTTCTCTCCATCCCCACCTTCATAATTTTTATTCTCCTCTAAGTCTATTTTCTAAAGAAATAAGCCACAGACTGTTCTATCGTTTGATCGATGCAACATGTCTCTCTCCACTGCTTCTGAACAACCTTTGTAACACGAAGACCAGAACAGTATTCTCTGTGGTCTAACTATTCTGTACAGCATTGAATATTTTTGTATTACTCTTCCCCTAGAAATGAACCTAATTACTTTTATCAGTGTTCTTGTTTTAGTGGTTTCTACATTTGCTTCCCCATATATCTTTGCTTCTCTCTCCATTTAGTTTTATTAACTACCCAGGAATGGGTGGTGTTGTTACATAGACCACAAAATTACATCTCCCTCTTTGTTATCTCAAATTTTATTTTCTAATTTGCCTTTTATATGTACTGTATATGAAATATATGTCTACGTCAGTGATATTGCTCCACATTGTTAGATCTCAGTGTATTATCACATGCAAAAGTGACATTCTCTCTTCATGTTATGTGTCCAAACCTTCTCTGCATGTAATGAACTGCAGTGATTGCAGCCAGGATCCTGGGGCGCATCAGTTCCCCTCTAAACTTTCTTGAAATTGGATGGAACAAGGTCATAAGGTCATAGGTGGCAGGAGTAGAATTAGGCCATTTGACCCATCAAGTCTACTCTGCCATTCAATCATGGCTGGTCTTTCTCTCCTTCCTAACCCCATTCTCCTGCCTTCTCCCCATAACCTCTGACACCTGTACTAATCAAGAATCTATCTATCTCTGCCTTAAAAATATCCACTGAATTGGCCTCCACAGTCTTCTGTGGCAAAGAATTCCACAGATTCACCACTCTCTGACTAAAGAAATTTCTCCTCATCTCCTTCCTAAAAGCATTTCCTTTAATTCTGAGGCTATGGCCAGGACGGGGCCCACAGCTGGTGTTCCCCATAATCAAAGAGTTAGGTGCCATTTGCCCTTGCAGCCTCCAGGTGCTGCATATGGTCTTGGAGATGATACATATAATTGTTTATCTATGGACGTTATTCCTTGGTGTGATTTGACACCTGGGGGTGAAGCAGGGGTGAGCCCAATATACTGTATAAGAGGATGGTAGGGCAGATGGGACCAGGTTGCAGGAGATAAGGGGATTGAGAGGAATGAACAAAGGGAGAAGACTAGGTGGTCAGGTAAGTGTGTGCGGGAGAAGACCACTGGACATGGGTTACCTGAAATTGGAAAATTCAATGTTCATACCAATGGGATGCAAGCTACCCAAGCAGAAAATGAGATGTTTTTTCCAATTTGTATTTGGCCTCCCCAAAACAATGGAGAAGGCTGAGAACAGATGGGAATGGAAAGGATAGGTAAAATAACAAGCAACCAGAAGCTCCATCTGCCCGTCATCCCCTCCACATCTGGATTCACCTATTGCTTACCAGTTTCCATCCCATCCCGCTATGTAATTCTGTATAACGGCAATCTCTCCTGTTCCCTCTCAGTCCTAATTCAGGGTCATCGATTTACACCTTTAGCCTCCACAGATGTTGCTTGACCTGATGAGTTCTTCCACGTTCTGGTTCTGTAACTGTTTTAGTGACATTGATTGAGGGTTAATTATTGGTCTGGACACCGGAAATAACTCCATGAGATGCTATTTACATCTGCGTAAAAGAGCATTTAATGTCTCAGTGTAACACCTCATTCCAAAGGTTGGTCTTCTCAGAGGTGTAGCACTCATTCAGTACGGAATTGACGTGTTAGCCTAGACATTTGCTCTCAAATGCACTGAAAACCATGATCCCCAGGTTCAAGAAGAACCTCTTCCCGACTACCACCAGGCGATGAAAACTACACAACATTATCTCAATTATGAACTTCTATGGACTGAGGATAATGGACTGTGCCGAAGGATATGGGGATTTTGCAGTACTATTATGGATATTAATTTGTTATTTTTTTTGTTTATTATTATATATTATATATATATTATATATTATTTATTGTCTATTATGCTGTTGCAAGTAAAAGCTTCATTGTTCCATTGCTGGTACATATGACAATTACATACTCTTGACTCTTCTCAAATCTCTGGAATGAAGCACAAATTCCTAAGCTTTCTGACAAGAGGAAAGAGTGCTTCTAATTACCAGCTCAGGATTCAACGGAACACAACTGACAGCAGAGGTCTTGCTCTTGGGATCATACTGTTCCACCCTGTGTGTATAAAGGGACATGTTTCAATGTACAAACACTTCCCGATTTATGCAACAGGCGACTTACATAAACTTGCATTTACGTTAACAATTCTGCATTCAGACCCTGGTGCAATCAAGGCATTTTGTAATTTCCACAATACTGTACGATCACTCAAGTTTACATTGGAAACAAGCCGGCAATGTCCACGGTGCTTACCCAGAAGGCCATGCACACAGAAAGTGCACACAGAAAGTGCCCCTACAGTGAGACGGAACTCAAGCCAGCAATGGTGGCGTTGCTTACCCAGAAGGCCGCACACCTCAGATAGTGCCCTGGACACATCCAGAAGTCACTGAGACATTTAATACTCTCAGTGAAGATAGACACAAAATGCTGAAGTAACTGCGGGACAGGAGAGAATGCCTAGATGCTGCGTTACTCTATCATTTTGTGTCTATCTTCGGTGTATACCAGCATCTGCAGTTCATTCCTACACAGTCAGTGAGTTATTTCGGGCAGCGAATGGAGATGGTGATGCCGACTTACGTAAAATCTGACTTACATAAGGGTTCATGGAACGTAATCCTTACGTAAGTTGGTGAGTGCCTAAATAGGAGATTTGATCTGTTTTTGAAAAGGTAAAGCTCGTTCTAGTCAATACCCATTGCTCAACTAATTAACTAAAAAAACAATTGATCTGGTCATTACTAGATCGCTGTTATTAGAGGGACCTCACTGTGTATAAATTAACTGCCTTGTTGTACAACATGACCTTGGTGATCAGAGCTCAAGACTATTTAAATGGCGTTAGGATTTTAGCAAAGTTTGACTTTGTGAAAGTCACATTGTAAGTATAAGGTATCTCTTTAGAGTTAAAGCAAAATAGAGACACCTGGCCGACTCAGTATGCAAATCAGGATCCAGAGTCATGGATAAAAAAGTTGACTGACGGGTTTTGTGTGTCAGGAGATAAGATTGCAGGTAACACAAATGTTGATTCGGGACAACAGTATGAAAATGATGCACAAAGCGTTAATCCTGATTTCAAAATAATTGGCCAAACATTACCAACATTCTCTATCCAACAAATCAGATAATGGCCACATACAATGCCCCACAGTGCAGCTATTTTCATAGGAAAATGACTTATTTAAACCATCAGTTAGAGATTTTGGACCACAAAGGCAATCATCGTGACACCTGTTGGCAAAGTTATCCTAACTTTGTTTGACTGAGAGCCAGTGTAAAACCAAATTGCCCAGGATGTCCACAAGGGAGGAAGGAAAGAAATGAACGAAAGACTTGAAAGAGAGGGAACAAAAGATAGATAGAATAAAAAGGAAAGAAGAGAATCTGAAAACAATAGAAGAAAATAAAATAAGCGAAGTAGCAAGCAAGTATAAAGAAATAAAGAAAAAAAGAAAAAACTTACATTGAAATAGTGTATTTTGCAACCTCAGGGTTTTATTTTTATTTTTAGAGACACAGCGCCGAAACAGGCCCTTCAGCCCACCGAGTCTGCACCAACCAAATCCCTGCACATTAACACTAATCTACACACACTAGGGACAATTCAAATTAATACCAAGTATACAAACCCAAGCCAATTAACCTACAAACCTGTACATCTTTGGAGTGTGGAAGGAAACCGAAGATCTCAGAGAAAAGCCACGCAGTCATGGGGAGAACATACAAACTCTGTACAGACAGCACATAGTCGGGATTGAACCAGGGTCACTGGCGCTGTAAGCGCTGTAAGGCAGCAACTCTACCGCTGCGCTACCGAGAGGATTTTCCTTCTGAAACGCAGTTCATACTGTTAAATAAGAAGCATGGTAGCCAATTTTAACACAGCAACTCCCACATATATAAACATACCATTCTCAGATTTTTTTATACTCCTATTGTTATTGGATTGGATTCTTATTCTCCAGGGAATTTGGAAAGATGGAGAAAATTAGTCAGGGCTCCAGTTCTGGGTCCCCATGGCTGATCATCCACAATCAGTACCCCATTCCTGCCTTCTCCCCATATCCCCGACTCTGCTATCTTTAAGAGCTCTATCTAACTCTCTCTTGAAAGCATCCAGAGAATCGGCTCTCCACTGCCTTCTGAGGCAGAGAATTCCACAGATTCATAACTCTCTGGGTGAAAAAGTTTTTCCTCATCTCCATTCTAAATGGCCTATCCCTTATTCTTAAACTGTGGCCCCTGGTTCTGCACGCCCCCAACATCAGGAACATGTTTCCTGCCTCTAGCGTGTCCAATCCCTTAATAATCTTATATGTTTCAATAAGATCCCCTCTCATCCTTCTAAATTCCAGTGTATACAAGTCCAGTCGCTCCATTCTTTCAACATACGACAGTCCAGCCATCCTGGGAATTAACCTCGTGCACCTACGCTGCACTCCCTCAATAGCAAGAATGTCCTTCCTCAAATTTGGAGAGCAAAACTGCACTCAGTACTCCAGGTGTGGTCTCACCAGGTGCCCTGTACAACTGCAGAAGGACCTCTTTGCTCCTATACTCGACTCCTCCTCTTGTTATGAAGGCCAACATGCCATTAGCTTTCTTCACTGCCTGCTGTACCTGCATGCTTACCTTCAGTGAGTGATGTACAAGGACACCCAGATCTCATTGTACTTCTCCTTTTCCTAACATGACACCATTCAGGTAATAATCTGTCTTCCTGTTCTTGCCGCCAAAGTGGATAACCTCACATTTATCCACTTTAAACTGCATCTGCCATGCATCTACCCACTCACCCAACCTGTCCAAGTCACCCTGCATCCTCATAGCATCCTCCTCACAGTTCACACTGCCACCCAGCTTTGTGTCATCTGCAAATTTGCTTATGTTACTCTTAATCCCTTCATCTAAATCATTAATGTATATTGTAAATGGCTGCTGTCCCAGCACCGAGCCTCGCGGTATGCCACTAGTCACTGCCTGCCATTCTGAAAGGGACCCGTTAATCCCTACTCTTTGTTTCCTGTCTGCCAACCAATTTTCTGTCCATGTCCGTATCCTACCCCCAATACCATGTGCTCTAATTTTGCCCACTAATCTCCTATGTGGGACCTTATCAAAGGCTTTCTGAAAGTCCAGGTACACTACATCCACTGGCTCTCCCTTGTCCATTTTCCTACTTACATCCTCAAAAAATTCCAGAAGAATTTAATGGTGGAGTGGACTGGATGGGCCAAATGGCCTAATTCTACTCCTGTAACTTGGGAACTTGTGACTCCATCAACATCACAGCTCAGTCACATTTGGAGCGAAAGGAGCAGCTGAAAATTATGTTTCTTTCTGCAGATGTAGCTTGCTTTTATACCAACAGAAAATTATTGGACTGAGGTGAAGTGTTGGGACCTTGGGGTTTTGGAACAGAGTCCAAGGAGTCTGATCATTAGTTAGTTCAATAGTTTTGTTTATTGTCACGTGTACCGAGGTGCAGAAAAAAGCTTTTGTTGCGTGCTATCCAGTCAGTGGAAAGACAATACGGACAGAAAGACAATCAGTCAATCAGTTGTACGTGTGATTGGAGTGGGCGAGGTTGTTGGTGAGAAAATAGAGAGCACTGAAAGAAAAATTCTTAAATCAATATCTCCCTGAGAGAAGATTGGACATATAAACATATGAATGAGAGCAGGAGAAGGCCATTCGGCCTGTCAAGCCTACTCTGTCATTTCAAAGGTCAAAGGTTTCAAAAGTCTTTTATTGTCACGTGTACCAATAAGATACAGTGATATGCGAATTACCATACAGCCACGCTAAAAAAGGAACAAGACACACAACTACATAAAAGTCAACATAAACATCCACCACAGCGGATTCCCCACATTCCTCACTGTGATGGAAGGCAATAAAGTCTAATCTTCTTCCCTCACTTTCCTCCCGCGGTCGAACCATCAGTCAGGGCGATCAAAGCTCCCACAGCCGGTGGTCGAAGCCCCAGTGTCGGGACGGTTGAAACCTCCGCATCGGGGCGATCGAAGCTCCTGCGGCTTGGAGTTCCCGATGTTGGTCTCTAACCAGAGACCGTGAGCTCCATGATGTTAAAGTCCGCAGGCACCCCGCGGTTGGTGCTCAGAGGTCGATCCCCGGCAAAGGGATCGCGGGCTCCGTGATGGTAAGTCTGCAGGCACCCGCAGTGGAACTCTCAAAGTCAGTCTCCAGCAGATGCCGCCAACTCCTCGATGTTAGGCCACAGTGCGAACGGAGATAAGATACGGAAAAGAATCGCATCTCCGTCGAGGTAAGGATTAGAAAAAGTTTCCCTCAACCCCCACATAAAACAAGCTAAAGAACATTTAATGAGATTGCAGCTGATCTGACTGTAAGCTTAACTTTGCATTTCTGTTTATCCCTTTCCTTATCAAGTATTGAACCATCCATGCCTTAAAAATATGCAAGATCTCTGCCTTTGCTTCCCCTTGAGGCAGAGAATTGTGTCAGGGTTGGAAGACTCAGACGCCACTCGGAACAGAAATTGCCTCATCGTTCCTATCAAATAGCCGATTCCTTATTTTTAAACAAGTATGTCCACTTCCAGATTCTTCTGCAAGAGCAAGATCCTCTCTACATGTCCCCTATCAAGGCCCTTCGATCTAGCCCCCCTCTAAAATGCAATGAATACAAGCATCAGACTCGATGCCTGCCTCCTTTAGTTAATGCAAATGCAGGTATGCGGTGTCCTGCGAAGTGTACCTCAGTGTGACTTCGTCGTTCAGTTCACGGTCCCTTATATACAAATTACTTTTATGCAAGTAGCATCAAGCCATACACAGTAGGAAATTTGATGTCATTGTGCATATCTCGTGGCTCTGTGCACACATGGCACTGGAGCTAAGGACAGGCTAAGAACATGAGCTAAGGCTAAGAACTAATTTGGCAAAGTGCATGATACATAAGATCATAAGGTCATAAGTGATAGGAGCAGAATTAGGCCATTTGGCCCATCAAGTCTACTCCGCCATTCAATCATGGCTGATCCATCTCTCCCTCCTAACCCCATTCTCCTGCCTTCTCCCCATAACTCCTGACACCTGTACTAATCAAGAATTTATCTATCTCTGCTTTAAAAACATGTTCAAAGAACTTGATCACACAGAGGGTTCAGAATTGATATTAAATTCCTTCAGCACACACAATATCACCGTGTCACCGACTTCTAGGCTCTGGTGTTCCTGACTTACAGAAACCCAGAACATTTTCAACTGCAATCTTTTCATAATTCATTGAAAGGACGTGGTAGTTGAAAGTAATGCTGTTTAATATCTAATTAATCCCTTTAGTAGCTTAATACTGTATTTGTGAAGATTATTTACATGTAATGAATTGCATGCACAGCAAGAACTCATTCCCTTTATCATGTACAGTATCTGTACTGTGGATGGCTCGAGTGTAATCATGTATAGTCCTTCCATTAACTGACTAGCACGCAACAATAGCTTTTCTCTGTACCTCGGTACACGTGCCAATAAACTAAACTCAAACAGCCATAAGATAATAGTCAGATGATGTTGGAGAAGGATAAATATGTACTAGGACCCAATAAAGAAGTTTTTATGGGAAAATTTGATGGGATCATTTGTACCCACATAAAGAGCAAATGAGAGTTTGATTTAACATATCATCCAAACAAATGACACTTTGAAGTGGAAAAAAGTGCTGGAGGAACTCAGTGGGTCAGGCAGCATCCCTGGAGGTCATCGATAGGTGGCGTTTCAGGGCGGGCCCCGACCCAAAATATCGCCTATTCATGACACCCTGGCTCACTGAGTTACTCCAGCACTTTGTGTTCTAAGTTAGTGATGAGAGTTTGCTATGCACTGAGTCATAACTGACATGTTTGGAGACAGAATGTGAAGTGGGAGCAGGAGGAGGGAGTGAGGTGTTGGAGCAAAGTACAGAACAGAGGGTAGGAGTGAAGAGTAGCAACTTTACTGAAGGGCAGTAATGATGAGTGAGTGAGAGTGAAGGGCCGAGGGAGGGAGCGGTGGTGATGTGGGGGAGTTGGACTTATTCATAATTAGCTCCTCATGGCAGGGCTGGATTCTGTAAGATAAAGAGCATTTAACAGACTCTAAGATGACGCTCAGGAAAACTTTGCATTTTGCTCATTTGTTAATCAAAGTTGGGCTGACAAGAGGATTGTTTTTCATTTTAAATGAGCTCCTTTGATAAGCAAGAAACTGGTTCAGTTGGGCTGGTTGAGATTTCTTTACAAGTCTGAAGATATTTTTGTCAATTTGCCAATATGTTTTTCTCCCCATTTTCTCCACTTTTCTGTTCAAAGTGCGCGACCAACATTAGGGATCAATTTCCTGGCTACCAATAATTTCTAAAGGAGTGGGATTAACCAGGCTTCCATTTCTGGCTGTAATCTACTACCAACCAACTCAATCCTTGAGCCACACCACTCCCTATCAATGTGGGGAGCACGGCGTTTGACTGCAATGTCCCAGTCGTCAAATAAGTAGCCAAAGTCACCCTAAACCTAGAATGAGGGGAATGAAGGAGAGTTGTATTCCCACAAATATTGGGGTATAAACACATTGGCAGTCACAGTGGTGCAGCTGGTAGAGCTGCTGTCTCACAGTGCCAGAGACTCGGGTTTGACCCTGACCTTGAGTGCTGTCTGTGTGAAGCTTGCACGTTCTCACTGTGGCCTCGTGGGTTTTCTCCAGGTGCCCTCCCACATCCCAAAGATGTGCAGGTTGTAGGTTAATCTGTAAATTGTCCCTGGTGTGTAGGGAATGAATGTGAAAGTGGGATAACATAGAACTAGTATGAATAGGATCAATGGTAGGTATGGACTCGATGGGCCAAAGGGCATGTCTCCATGCTGCATGATTTTAACCAATCTTTCAATCAATAAATCAATCTTTAAAGATGCTAAACGGCTTTTAACAGGATACATCGAGCTCCCAAACAGCACACGTACCATGATACTGGATTTCTCCAACCCTTATCTGTCTGGAAACACTGCTAACTGCACTTTAACATATATAGTTTGCCTCAGTGAACATACTTGGCAATTTACTCCATATCTTTATTTCCCCAGTGGCGCAAAATCTTTCCTCTATCCTCCATTCTCACTCCTAACTTCTCGATTCTTACCTCAGCTTTGGGATTTTAGTGTGTAGGAAGGTTTAAACCGAAAATAGACACAAAAAGCTGGAGTAACTCAGCGGGACAGGCAGCATCTCTGGAGAAGGGTCTCGACCCGAAACATCACCCATTCCTTCTCTCCAGAGATGCTGCCTGTCCCGCTGAGTTACTCCAGCTTTTGGTGTCAATCTTTGGGATTTTAATAATTGGGTATTTTTAAAGCAGAGATTGATAGGTTCTTGATTAGTAAGGGTATCAAGGGTTACGGGGAGAAGGCAGGAGAATGGGGTTGAAGGGGAAAAAATAAATCAGCCACGATCGAATGGCAGAGCAGACTCGATGGACTGAATGGCCCAATTCTGCTCCCATGGCTTATGGCCTTATTATAATGATTTGCCAAAATCAATATTTCCATTTCCAGTAATTACCTGGAAAAATAATTGTATCCTTCTTTTTCCAAAAATAAACCATGAGCATCTCTCTTGACCATTATCCAGCACATTAGATGTCAGCTTTGGAAGCTTTTGTAATGTTGTGCTTAGGATCTCTGCTCAGTCATTTCAAAACTGTGTTAGCTTTCCGGAGAACTAAACATAAGAGTAGGCTTACATTATCCCTGGTCCCTGCTTTGTTATTTAATAAAATCATGCCTGGCCTACCATTGGTCTAATCTTGCGCTTACCTTTATACCCTTGATTTCCTCAATATCGAAACATCTATCATAGAGTTTAAAGTCATACAGCACGGAAACTGGCCCTTCGGCCCAACTCATCTATGCTGACCAAGATGTCCCATCTAAGCTAGTCCCATTTGCTGGTATTTGGCCCATATCCCTCTAAACCTATCTTATCCATGTTCCTGTCCAAGTGTCTTTTAAATGCTGTTATATTACCTGGCTCATCTATTTCCTGTGGCAGCTTGCACCATTTACCCCCCCCCCCCAATCCCCCCCCCCCCCCCGAGTGAAAAAGTTGCCCCTCAGTGTCCTATCTTTAAATCTCAGTCTTGGCCAAGTCACGCAGGAGGAGAGAATTCCAAAGGTTCACAACCAGGAGGGTAGTGGGGTGGGGTAGGTGGGTGTACGGGGTGGTGGAGGAGGGAAGGGGGGATACAGGTACACAACTTGCATGCTAAAGAAACAATTCCTCATTTTATTCATGATTGGCCAACCTTAATTGTGAGGCTACAATGACTCATGTTCGAGTCTCCAGAGGAAGCAGCTCCTCTTTATCAACCTAGCCAAGACTAAGAATCATTTGCATTTTGGCGTGATCCCTCCTCACTATTCTAAACCTCGGAGAATATGAACCAATTGTGCACCCAAATTTTTCTCTCCTTTTAATTCATTTGCAGATTATTGGCTCTGCTGGCAAACTGGTATTTTAATACTTATGAGGTGAGGTTATTCGAGTTAAGTTTGAGTTTACTTTCTTGTCACTCTTCCCGAGGTACAGTGAAAAGCTTTTGTTGCATGCTAACCAGTCGGCGGAAAGACAAGGCGTGATTACAATCGAACCATCAACAGTGCCTGTTGGAGTAGAGGTTTAAAAGAGTGGAGTGGTTGTAACGCGCGATTGCAGATCCACTTCTGTGACTAGCACACAAAAAGTCATAGAGTGATAGAGCAATAGTGTGGAAACAGGCCCTTTGGCCCAACTTGCCCACACACTTGGGCACCATCTTGGTGCTCACCCTCAGACGGAAAACCTTTGTCTTCCCAGGGATCGCCCAAATTAGGAAATGTTTCAAAATCAATGGATTCTAATGTAATTTGAACCTATAGGAATGTGCTTTTGGTTTTGACTGTCAGTCGGTTTCTATCTTTTCGATATAAGAGACTTATCCTCCCAGACCAGTGACAACAGAGCTGGCAGTTGGTAGTGAGGCAGTGTTTGATAAAGTTATCAGTCGGCTCCAGAATTGTTCCCTTCAGCTGTGCTCTCCCTGACCTCTCCCTGCAGCCCGGAGGCCCGGACCTAGTGAGTGCGGGGAGTTTCAGAGTTTAGTCGTACTCTGATTGTGTCAAATTTAATTAATAATGGTGACTTTCACGGCCAGGAGCCAATGCTCAGGAACCCAAAAGAAGCAAATTCATTGGCGGTTTGATTGTCATGGTAGATTGCAATGAACTTAGAAGATTGAAGTGGGTGGGGGGGGGGGGGGGGGGGGGGGGGAGGAATTAATCAAAGTACTGAATATGTTGGAGAAAAATAAATTTCCTCTCAAAGAGGAGTACAGAACAGTAACTCCCACAGGGTCTAGTCTATTTGATCTCATTTCATTGTAAAATCCAGTCCAATGAGAATTTCATAAGTCCTAAGAGCAGGATTAGGCTATTTGGCCCATCAAGCCTACTCCGCCATTCAATCATGGCTGACCTATCTTTCCCACTCAACCCCATTCTTCTGCCTTCGCCCCATAACCCCGACGCCCTTGCTAATCAAGAATTTGCTGCATTTCCTCGCATGGAAGCACATCCTTCCTTAGGTAAGGGGATTTAAAATGTACACATCATTGCAGGTATGGTTTACCAAGGCCCTACTCCAAGCTTATTGCAGTAAACTAATATAATATATGCCTTGTTGATTGGTTACCATTCACCCAGGTCTCTCTGATCATCAATATCTTCCTGGCTTTTACCACTTGATGTCAACAGAAAGGAAAATGCCTCTTGGGTTCAGAGAAAGAGACGATCTTATTGACTGAACAACCTTTTAAAACATCTCAGCAGTGTAAATGTAGGGATAATGTTTCTCCGTCTGGGAATCAGGGGTTGACGGTCTCACTAAAAGGAGTTGACCATTGAAAATGGGGATGTAAAGAAATCTCTTCAAAACCAAGGGGGTTGAATCTTCGAAATTCTCTCCCCAGGAAGATTTTGTAGGATTAGACGCTGGGTATATTAAAGACAAAAATTGATCGATTTTTTAAGGGGTCAAGGGATATGAATTTCATGCGGAAGAGTGGTCAAAGATCAGCTGCCATCTTACTGAATGGCAGAGGGGGTGTGGGTGGTATAAAAGGTGACTCCTGCTTCAATCCTTCATTTTTGTATATGCTTAGAAACAAAAATTAGCAGTGGACTGATGTTTATGTCTTTTTTTTAAGAACAATTACCACTCAGTGGCAGGCCTTAATCTGACATTCTGATTTCTTGAGGCCATGTTCTTCCTTCTGTGAATCTGCCCGGTCATGGGATCTCACTGCTCTGGTCTGATAAAAGTCCTGTGGTTAATATGCCATCCATCACACTTTAATCAACGGATTGCACCCCACCCTCCTCTTCTATGCTTATTCTGGACCTGACTACGGCATCCTGACTGTGGGTACAAGCATGACAGGGTGTGGGGGATGGGGGGGTTACTGTAGCTCAGGCTGCGTTTACGAAATGTGAACTACAGTGAAAAATGTTTCCTGAACCCAAATTTCCTCTCAAATAAATTGCGCCTATTTCTATCCCGCCCTGAAAGGCACACAATGCATGGACTATCAATCAATCCAGGAGCCGGACTTGCGAGGCATTATCAATCAATCCTCCATGCTCTGCTAGAAATGCAGAAGGAACATACGCACGGTCCTGAAATAAATGACAGCCCTGCCTTCGCTTTCCGACTCCTTGCTTGAGAGATAACGCTGAATTCTACACAACGCATATAATCAGGGATGGTGCAGCAATCTTTAAAAATCCCAAATTGTTCTTATGTTTAACCCGAAATAAATATAGTTTAAGAATCATTGTTTATTTTAGAAAAAGCATGTTGTCATGCTGAGAAGTTTTTGCCTGGGATCTAAGCATCTTCACTCATCGACCACCCTTTCTCAGAGCAGCAATGTTTAATTATCAGTGGCGGCTCAATGGTGCTCTCAGCTAAAGGACAAGGGCCTCAAAGAGTTTATCGATTATTTGTTACTGCACCGGGGTGTAGCCCAGTCTGAGGGGGCAACAAGAGATGCTGCACACGTTGAACACAAAGTCTAAGCCAACACTCTCATTATGGTACAGAGGGAGTGCTAGTCTGTGGAGATAATAAACCATGGTCCTAATTGCCCTCCAAGGAAAAATGGGGAGTTTGCCTGGATGTCTCAGCCAGTATTTATCTTTCAATTGTCGATGCTTAAAAAAAAAGATTTGGCTGCCACATTTCTGAATTTACAATCTATATACTAAAACTCTCGTTTGTTATCTTGTTTGTGACTGAACTTCAGCCAAAACGGTACACGATAGCGCGACAATTTTAGGCCCACCTTACTCACTATTGTCACTTTAGTGATAATGCAAGTAGTTTTATTGAAATCAGTGTTATATTTTTAAAGTTATTCACATTTTAAAGTTTAAAAGGATGGGAGGGGGAGGGGAGGAGGGAGGGTGGGGGGAAGGGGGGAGTGGGGGAGAAGGGAGAGGGGAGGGGGGAGGACAGGGTGCTGCACCAATGCAGGAGAGGTTTGGGCCCAACGGGTCCACTTGGTCTAGTAGAATTTAAAAATCATTCAAGCAACATGCTTTGGAATGGTTCTGAAAGGCTATTGTAGGGGATAAGTCTATTTTTACAGTACAATTAATCAACTAGGAAATCAAAGGAGCAAAAGAGAAGAGAAAATCAAAATATCCTGCTGGAGTAACACAGCGGGTCAGGCAGCATCTGTAAAGAATATGGATAGGTGATATTTTGGGTCGGGAGCCTTTTTCAGAATGGAGTACCTATCCATGATCTTCAGAGATACTGCCCAACCTATTGAGTTACTCTGACATTTTGTGTCTTGTATTGATAGTGATTCTTGCTGCGATCAGAAGCAGTGAGTTCAAATAGCCCTTGAAAGTCCATGGATCAGAAGTCTGGGGCTACACTTCATTTGGAGATTTAGGAGATTATTCACACCATTTGTTCTAATTTTCTGTTCTCCGTCAACTCTGCAGAAGTAGATAGTCCAGTCATTAGTTACACAATGGTATGGGGAGCTTTGGGTACAAATTTGCTATGACATTCTCACATCACCACTGCAGATGGCTGTACAGAACTTTGGAATGTCAAGAGCAGCTTCTTCAGGCTTTTGAATACCACACAACACTAACCTCAGCAACTATGAGCTTGTACGGATTGTGTTTTTGGTTACACTACCTACTTCAGTTATTCTGCACTCGTATTACAGCTGAATGTTTTTTATTATATTTATCTGTGTTTCCAGTCCCTTTCAGCTTCTGCAAGTAAGAATTCCATTGTTCCGTTAGCAATATATATGACAATTAAACATTCTTAAAAAAAAAATTTTTGTGAAATTAATGACGGTGCAATGGTTCCCTCTGCTGGTCAGAGAAGAGGTGGCTCTTAAAACAAAACTACTGAAATTAGTGGCACCAATTATATTTGTACAGTACATTCTTGTTGCTACTGTTTCGAAGCTAACTCTCACTATTTTCTGATAGCACTAGGCTGAAATAATTTTGTTGTTTTCTATTACTTTTTGAAATAAGATATCAATTGCTCCACATAAGTAAATTTGCCAAACTTCCTAAAAGTACCTGGCCCTTTTTCTACAAGTAACACTGGGTTCAGTTAGAGTATATTCGCCTTCACCATTTATTTTAATAACCTACACTAAATAACATCTCCAGATTCAATCTGAAGAAAGGTCTCAACTCAAAACGTCACCTATCCATATTTTTCTCCAGGGATGCTGCCTGGTTAATTCCCGGAATGGCGGGACTGTCGTATGTTGAAAGGCTGGAACGATTGGGCTTGTATACACTGGAATTTAGAAGGATGAGGGGGGATCTTATTGAAACATATAAGATAATTAGGGGATTGGACACATTAGAGGCAGATAACATGTTCCCAATGTTGGGGGAGTCCAGAACAAGGGGCCACAGTTTGAGAATAAGGGGTAGGCCATTTAGAACGGAGATGAGGAAGAACTTTTTCAGTCAGAGGGTGGTGAAGGTGTGGAATTCTCTGCCTCAGAAGGCAGTGGAGGCCAGTTCGTTGGATGCTTTCAAGAGAGAGCTGGATAGAGCTCTTAAGGATAGCGGAGTGAGGGGGTATGGGGAGAAGGCAGGAACGGGGTACTGATTGAGAGTGATCAGCCATGATCGCATTGAATGGCGGTGCTGGCTCGAAGGGCTGAATGGCCTACTCCTGCACCTATTGTCTATTGTCTATTGTCTATTGGCCCGCCGAGTTACTCCAGTATTTTGTGTCTTCCCTTAGTAAATCAGCATCTGCAGCTGCTTGTTTCTCCATTGTTCCATTTTGACAGATTTGATTTGTAACACATTCTGCAGGGACTATGTTTCCTCATGTTCAAGTCTGCACCACTAACCTGTTGCAATTAATTACGAGCTTCACTCATTTACCTCATTAATACCATCATATAATCACTTGACAATCCCAACGACGATGTCACTGTAACTCTCTGCCCTGCTATCCTTGACGACATGTATTGTACACGTGCTCAGTGGGTTCTTTATCTGATACATGTGAGATATGAGAAGCTCGGACAGGTTAATAATTTATTCCAAGGGCTTGTCACGGACAATCTCTGGAGCAATCTGCACACAGTCCAGAGAGCAGTCTGGATCAATTATATCAAGGATGGATATTGAGTACAATTTAAATGCTATAAGATGGATTGTTTTAGCCCTGATTTAAGCTTCCTTTTCCCTCCGTTTCCTTCTAGCCAAAGATGACAAGGTTGGAAAGCTAATGTTAACTTTTGACCATGAAGAAGGGATGCATCTCGTACTCATGTCAACATGACCTTTAACCCAACATGTAGCAGAGCAGAATTTCTGTGAGGTAATTTGTTCATGTAGACAACGCCATATTCCTCTGGTTCACAGGTGCCATACAAAATTTAAAAAGGTCTGCGCTTGATTTCCAAAAATATACAATATCGAATGACAATTTGCATTTCTAATATATATTTAATGTTGTAAAGCATCAAATTCTCTTTTTGACAAGCTTTAGTTGTGAGAAACATTTCTCTTAATGTCAAAAGCTTGACAACAAAATAAAAGGACTGATGAAGAGTTTTGACCCAAAACGCTGCCTATTTCTTTCCCCGCACAGATGCTGCTCAACCTGCTGAGGTCCTTTAGCAGATCACAAAATGCTGGAGTAGTTGCAGCAGGACAGGCAGCATCTCTGGAGAGAAGGAATACGTGACATTTTGGATCAAGACCCTGAAGAAGGTGACAGAAAGCAGGAACAGGGTACTAGTTCAGGAGGATCAGCCAGCATCATATTGAATGGCGGTGCTGGCACGAAGGGCCGAATGGCCGACTCCTGCACCTATTTTCTGTTTTCTATGTCCTGCTGAGTTACTCCAGTATTTTGTGTCTATCTTTGATTAAACCAGCATCTACAGTTCCTTCCTACTCCTTTAACAGATTGTTTGTTGCCCCAGTTTGCAGCGTCTGCAGTCTCTTAAGAGTCATAGAGTCAGAGTGATACAGTGAGGATACAGGCCCTTCGGCCCAACTTGCCCAGCTATTGTCCAAAGACGTACAGGTATGTAGGTTAATTGGCTGGGTAAATGTAAAAAAAAAAAAATTCTCCCTAGTGGGTGTAGGATAGTGTTAATGTACGGGGATCGCTGGGCGGCACGGACTTGGAGGGCCGAAAAGGCCTGTTTCCGGCTGTATATATATGATATGATATGATATACTCGTCCCAGCTACACTAGTCCCACCTGCCAGCATTTGGTCCATATCGCCCCAAACCTGTCCTATCCATGTACTCGTCTAACTTTTTCTTAAATTTTGGCAAAGTCCCTCTGGCAGCTTGTTCCATACATCCACCACCTTTTGTGTGAAAAAGTTACCCCTCAGATTCTTATTAAATCTTTTCCCCGTCACCTTAACCCTATGTCCTTTGATCCTTGATTCACCACAATTCACCTCGATTCCTCTTGTGCCTCTATTCTTTGTAATAATACAGCCAATTGTGAAACAATATTAGAAAATGTATATAGACACAAAATGCTGGAGTAACTTATCAGGACAGGCAGCATCTCTGGAGAGAAGGAATGGGTGTTGTTTCGGGTCGAGACAACTTCTTCAGACTAGTAGAAATGTAGAAATAGTGGAATCTATTCAAATATTTGAGATTGCGTGCTCTTTGTACCCTCCTATATCCATATCCTCCACTCCTTTCCCCCCCTCTCTCCCCCCCTTCTCTCCCTCCCCTTCTCTCCCTCCCCCTTCTCTCCCTCCCCCCTCTCCCTCTCTCCCTCTCCCCGCCCCTCCCCCCTTCTCTCCCCCCTCTTCTCTCTCCCCTCCCCTCCCCCCCTCTCTCCCCTTCCCCTCCCCCCCTCTCTCCCCTTCCCCTCCCCCCCTCCCTCTCCCCCCCTTCCCCCCTCCCTCTCCCCCCCTCCCTCCCTCCCCCCCTCCCTCTCCCCCTCCCCCCCTCCCTCTCCCCCTCCCCCTCTCCCCCTCCCCCTCTCCCCCTCCCCCTCCCCCTCTCCCCCTCCCCCTCTCCCCCTCCCCCTCCCCCTCCCCCTCTCCCCCTCTCCCCCTCCCCCTCTCCCTCTCCCCCCCCCCCCCTCTCAGTCTGAAGAAAGGACGGTCACACCTGTCATTCTCTCACCTGTGGGGGGGGGCAGGGATAACAGCGCAACCTCGGGGATGATTGGTCCATCAACCTGTCAATCACGCACTTCCCCAACCATTGCCCGCCTTAAGCGATGACGTCAGGCGAATCGTTCCCGCTCTGGACTCCCAACCAAACCTGCCTGCGAGAAGATCCCGCCTCCGCAGCGCCGCAATTGGCCTCGTCCCCTTCCCCCTCCAGCACATTGGTCAATCCGCACGGCTTCCGGCCAGCAGGTTCGGTTTCGAAGTCGACCTCTGCGGCCATGACAAGAGAGGGGAGCAGTCAGGGTCGGTGAGTGAAAAACAGCAGCTCTGAAAATAATTCCGATTGCCAACAAAAATCAATTTCCATTTAAAATTATCCATTGAAATCTTCCCTTTTTAAGGCCGATCCTCCCATTCCTCAGACACAGGAGTAAATTTGGGTAGCAACTCGTCAATTTAAATATCAACATACGAGTCATTTATTAGCTGGATTCAATGTTTCTTGATTTTTGTGCTGGAATTTGGTCTGAGGTTTATGTTCTGTTAAGATGGGAGGTGTTTGTGATAAAATAGTGACTTATTCTTTCTTGTCTTATGATTGGTAGCTTTGAGAGAGGTTGATCTGTCTCTTGGTGTGAAGTTCACTGCTTGGTATGTTTTGAGTGCCCTGTCCACACTGCCATTTGCCTCGTTGTACCTTCACATTTGCAATTGTTGAGATCAACTGCTTAAAAACTAGAAATCTAGAAACTAGCTCCAGATTCCAGGGAGTGCACAGTTGGTAGAGCTGTTGCCTCAAAAGTGCTATAGACCCAGGTTTGATTCTAACTTTGGCTGCTGTCTGAGTGGGGTTTGCACGTTCTCCCTGTCGTGTGGGGTTCCTCTGTGTGCTTTGTTTTCCCCCCACATCTGAAAGATGTACGAGTTTGTAGGTGAGGTTTCCACTAGTGTGTAAGTTGCGGATGAGAAAGTAGGAAGGAAACATCCAGAATTTTTTGATCTCCTTCAAATAACCATAGTTTCCCGTTCTTCATGAATCTATGCAGTTCTTGGTGTATAGTTTAATTTTTTTTAAAATAGATATATTTATAGTGGATTTGTGATCTAGGAATATTCGGACAACTATTCAGCTGACAAATTCCTATTTGTTTTTAAGCATTGCTATTGAAACATACAATACAATACAATACAATATATCTATTGTCATTGTACCCAGGGGTACAACGAGATTGGGAATGCGCCTCCCATACGATGCAATAATTTAAGTAATTAACAGCAACCCAACGAAACGAAACAGTTGTAACAGTTTTTAGACAGGGTAAAGTGCAAGTTGATCTATGCATTGTGGCCATCCGGCTCAGCAGGACCGGTTCATAGCAGCTATGGCCCTGGGGATGAAGCTGTTCCTGAGTCTGGAGGTGCGGGCGTAGAAGGCCTTGTATCGTCTGCCCGATGGAAGGAGTTCGAACAGACTGTTGCAGGGGTGTGAAGAGTCTTTGTGGATGCTGGTGGCTTTTCTGAGGCATCGTGTGTTGTAGATGCCCTCCAAGTCTGGTAGCTGTGTTCCGATGGCCCTCTGAGCTCTATGGACTACCCGCTGTAGAGCTTTCCTTTCTGCCTCCGTGCAGCTGAGGTACCACACAGGGATGCCATGCGTTAGGATGCTCTCTATGGTGCAGCGGTAGAAGGTCGTCAGCAGCTGTTGGGGTAGACCAGACTTTTTCAGTGTTCTTAATACAATACAATACAATACAATATATCTTTATTGTCATTGTACCCAGGGGTACAACGAGATTGGGAATGCGCCTCCCATACGATGCACTAATTTAGGTAATTTAGACAGCAGCAACCCAACGAAACGAACAGTTGTAACAGTTTTGGACAGGGTAAAGTGCAAGTTGATCTATGCGTTGTGGCCATCCGGCTCAGCAGGACCGGTTCATAGCAGCTATGGCCCTGGGGATGAAGCTGTTCCTGAGTCTGGAGGTGCGGGCATAGAAGGCCTTGTATCGTCTGCCCGATGGAAGGAGTTCGAACAGACTGTTGCAGGGGTGTGAAGAGTCTTTGTGGATGCTGGTGGCTTTTCTGAGGCATCGTGTGTTGTAGATGCCCTCCAAGTCTGGTAGCTGTGTTCCGATGGCCCTCTGAGCTCTATGGACTACCCGCTGTAGAGCTTTCCTTTCTGCCTCCGTGCAGCTGAGGTACCACACAGGGATTCCATGCGTTAGGATGCTCTCTATGGTGCAGCGGTAGAAGGTCTTCAGCAGCTGTTGGGGTAGACCAGACTTTTTCAGTGTTCTTAAGTAGAACAGTCTTTGTTGTGCCTTCTTGACCAGCGCAGCAGTGTTATTGGACCATGTTAGGTCCTCCGAAATGTGAGTGCCCAGAAACTTGAAGCTGGACACTCTCTCCACACTGTCCCCGTTGATAGAGATCGGGGCATATTCCCCATTATGTGACCTACGGAAGTTGATGATCAGCTCCTTGGTCTTGGTGGTATTTAGGGACAGGTTGTTATCCGAGCACCAGTCCGCCAGGTTCTGCACCTCCGCTCTATAGTTTGTTTCATCCCCGTTGGTGACTCAGAGTGATAGTGGAGGACAGGTGCGGGCCCATTCTCACTGCCTGCGGTCGTTCCAGCAGGAAGTCCAGGATCCAGTCACATAATGACGAGCTGAGGCCTAGCTGGTGGAGTTTGGTGATGAGCTTGGTGGGGATGACCGTGTAGGGTACAGCTTGCTTGCACGTAGCAAAAAACAAAGTGCTGGAGGATCTTAGCGGGTTAGGCAGCATCTATGGAGGAATGGACAGACAACGTTTCAGGTTGGGACGCTTCTTCAGACACGTTTGCATGCAGCAACTTTATTTTAGTACTCTGCCATTGCTAGAGATTGCCAGATGGACAGAGGAATTGATTCAAGTATACGCACAACATCTTGAAATGCAACATCAATGTGACCCCTTGGAATCTCTACCACGTGTTCGATATATAGAAGGAGCATTCAGCTTAGCATTGCTACATATAAGAGTTTGCTTCTGGAGCAATTGTATGGGTGCACACAAAAGCCCTGCGTAAGCAGTGGAAGGAATACATCACATCACAAATTACCCACCCACCTGCACCACCAGGAGCTTTCTGCCCACGTCTGTGGAAGAATCTGCAGTTCTTTCATTGACCTCATCAGCAAGCTCAGACTCTACAAAGAGTGGAAGCAAGTTATCCTTGATCTCAAGCAATTGCTTCAGAATCAAACTCTCAAACATAGTATTGTGTAATTAATCATTTTTTTGATCCATCTTGTTTAAACGAGGAATATTGGCTGGGATACTGGAGATAACACACCTCCTGCACATATTACTTTGGAATCTCAACTTTTCTGCACTCGATCAGTTTAACTGTAGCACATCATCTTAGAACTTTGTGGGGTTTTTTCACGTGATAATGGTATCAAAAAACAAGAGGGCACAGATTTGAGGAAGAAGTTTTGAAGGGGGTTGGACAGAAAAACCGTTAAAACCGTGGCTGGTATCTGGAATGTACTGCCAGATGATTTGGTGGAATCAAATACAATTATTATGTTTAAGAGGCATTTGGACCTGCACTTAAATAGGAAATGCATAGAAAGATAGGCTGTAAATTTGAGGAAATGGAATTAGCATAAATGGTCAAAAAGGCTGGTTAGGATGTAGTGGGCAAAAGGTTTTGTGATGTTATTTCCGTGCTCTGTGATCTCTGTATCTGCATTAGTCCAACTGAACTGAACTTTGCCTGACACTTAAAATGACCTTAGACATAATGAACTGCAGATACTGGTTTACAAAAAAAGACACAAAGTGCTGGAGTAACTCAAGAGGGCCAGGCATCATCTCTGAAGAATGTGGATAGGTGACGTTTTGGGTCGGGACCCTTCTTCAGGCTAAACATCTTTTATGACTCTTGGCATCTTATTCTCTTATCGGTCCGTAGTTTATAGGATTCACAGTCAATTGAATGCTATGGTTTCTCTAATCATGGATCAGATGAAAAGTTAGGTTCCCTGTTCACCCTTGGAACGTCAAGTTAGAGTGTGTTCAGTTCTGGACACTATGTTATCAAGCTGGAAAGGGTACAGAAAAGATATACGAGAATGTTGCCAGGACTAGAAAGTTTGAGCTGTTGGGAGAGGTTAAGCTGGGACTCTATTTCTTTGCTGGAACATGTTGGCCGGAGTGGGCAATTTGGGTTGAAGGACCTGTTTCCGCGCTGTATCACTCTATGACTATGACTAAGTTGGTAGGTGGAGTAGATAAAGGAACTGCAGATGCTGGTTTACAAAAAAATACACAAAGCGCTGGAGTAACTCAACAGGTCAGGCAGTATCTCTGGAAAACATGAGGGGTGATCTTATAGAGGGTATAAAGCCATTAGATGAATAGTCATAGTCTTTATCCCATGGTCGGGGAATCAAGGATAAGAGGGCACAGGTTTAAGGTGTGACGGGAAAGATTTTACAGGAACCTACACAGGGTGGTATGTGTATGAAGCGATCTGCCAGAGGAAGTGGTTGAGGCAGGTGCAATAGTAGAGTGGGCAAATATTATTCCTCCTTTCTTTTTTTATTTCATGTTCTTATCTTGTTATGTTTTATTGATTTAAGGGATGTTGGCTTCGCTGGATGAGCCAGCATTTAGTTGCCCTTAAAGTTGGTGATGAATTGCCTTCTTGAGGTTCTCCTACTGAGAGATTTTCCTTTCCCGCGTCTCAGTCTGAAGAAGGGTCTTGACCCGAAATGTCACCTTTACCAGATGCTGTCTGAAGTGCTGAATTACTCCAGATTTTTGTGCCTATCTTTGGATGTGGAGAGGATGTTTTCAGTAGTGGGAAATTCTAGGGCCTGAGGGCACAGCTTCAGAGTAAAAGGACATATATTTAGAATGGAACTAAAGAGGAATTTCTGTAGCCAGAGGATGGTGGATCTATGGAGCTCATGCCACAGATGGTTGTGGAGGTCAAGTCATGGCGTATTTATATAGTGGAGATTGTTAGGTTTTTGATTAGTCAGGGCGTCAAGGCAGGAGAATGGGGTTGAGATGGGAAAAATAGATCAGCTATGACAAATGGCAGGGTAGACTTAATGGACTGAATGGCCGAATTGTGTTCGTATGTCTTATGATCTTCTTTCCAAGATTGGATGGTATGTGGCTGGGGATGGTGGTGTTCCCCTGCTTTTACTGCCCTTATCCTCCTAGCTAGTAGAGGTCATGGGTTCGGAAGGTGTTGTCTGAAGAGTTATGGTAGGCGAATCCTGTAGATGGTGCAAACTGCTGCTACTGTACATCGGTTGTTGATGGGATGTGCTGGGCAAGCAGGCTGTCCTGTACGGTGTCGAGGTTCTTGAGCACTGTTGAAGTTTCACTCATCCAGGCAAGTGGAGAGTATTCCATCACACTCTTGACGAGCTTTGTAGACCACTGTAGACCATGAAGAAACTTTGGAGAGATACGAGGTGTGTTACTCACTGCAGTGTTCTTAGCCTCTGACCTTCGTAGTCACCTTCGTATATGGCCACTCCAGTTCATTTTCTGGTCAAGGGTAATTCTTGGTGGAAGGTTCAGTGCAGGAGGCGCCCCTGGGCACAAAGATGGCCGACAGGACTTTGAACTTTAAATAATGGCGGTGTCCACATGTGTAATATATGCAAAAAGAATTTCACTGTGCAGTTGCAAATGCGACAAATAAAGCACTATTGACTAGTTCAGTTTAATTTAAATTTAGAGACAGCGCGGAAACAGAACCTTCGGCCCACCGAGTCCACATCAACCAGCGATCCCCGCACACCAACACCATCCTACACACACTAGGGACAACCTAGATTTACAACAAGCCAATTAACCTACAAACCTGTATGTCTTTGGAGTATGGGAGGAAACTGAAGATCTCAGAGAAAACCCACTCAGGTCACAGGGAGAACATGCAAACTCTTTACAGATAAGAACCCGTAGTCAGGATCGAACCGAGGTCTCTGGCGCTGTAAGACAGTAGCCCTACCGCTATGCCACCATGCCGCCCAAGTGATGGTGATGCCATTGAATGTCCGGGGGTGATAGCTGGATGGATGGTGTAGTTGCATGGCATTTGTGTGGCATGAATGTTACTTGCCACCTGTCGGCTTGATCCAGGATATTGTCTACGCCTAGCTGCATTTATTTATGGACTGCTTTATTTCCCTGAGACGTTGCTGCCTGTCCCGCTGAATTACTCCAGCTTTTTGTGTCTTTCTTCGGTTTAAACCAGCATCTGCAGTTCCTTCCTAGACAGAAACAGAAAATGGAAACTTGCATTTATAATTCACTGCTGCAGTAAAATACATCAAGTTGGATCAAAGGAGTGTTATTGTATAAAATGAATCACAAAGTGATGTTAATAATGAGATGGGGTCAGTGAGGACAAAATACAGTCACTTAGTGTGGCAAACGTAGACAACTTGACAAACTTCTACAAGGACAATCAACTGAAGGTAAACACTGCTAAGACCCAAGTTAGCCTGTTCCACCTTTGTAATCGCGAAGCTGGGAGGAAGCTGTCCTTAACGTGGAATGGTGTCCCTTGGAGACACTGTAACTACCCTGTTTATCTTGGGTTCACTCTGGACAGAACCCTTTCTTTCAAGCAACACTTCGAAAAGGTGAAGGGCAAAGTGAAGATGAGGAACAGCCTCCTACACAAGCTGGCAAACTCGTCGAGGGGTACCAATGCATCCACACTGCAGTCAACTGCTCTTGCGCTGTGCTACTCTGTTGCAGAGTATGCTTGTCCTGTTTGGGAGAGATTATCTCATGTGAAGAAAGTTGATGCTGCCCTTAATGACAGCTGCAGATGCATCACTGGCTGCCTAAAACCAACGGATGTGGATAGCTTGCATGTCTGGGCCGGTATTTCTCCACCAGGAATCTGCAGATCAGTTGCCAGTAGAACTGAACGTAGTACGCAAGTTGGGGACACCTGCCATTCCTGTCACTCCCATCACCAGCCCCAAACCGCCTGAAGTCGAGGAAGAGCTTCCTTCACACAGTCCAGCCACTGTCACAGTCTCCTCAAGAAACCAGACTAGCCTTGTGGGAAAAGAAACGCAGTGAAAACCTACCACCTGGTCACAGGTGTGACTGGAAGACCTGGAAGTCCCTCAATAGGCTTCGTACAGGGATGGGCCAATGCAAGACCAATATAAGCAAATGGGACTATGCAGATGCGGCAGACACAGAACGTGAATGTGGTACAATCCATGCCACACCTACTAAGATGACCACTTCTTGGTGAACAACGCTGCCTGGAATATCTAGCGGTGGCAAATGTGAAGGCTGTCCATGGTGCAAGAGCTTGGCCGAACATTTGAAACATAGATGATGGACACGAAAGAAGTGTGGTAAATAGCACACTCTTAAAAAATGTATAGAATGTGCCTAACATGTATTGCAGTGAGGCAACAATGCATTTGCAGTTGTATTATAAAAGCCTGTTTACAATTCTTCATTATGTAGTCTGGTCATGGTATGTTCATTTGCTGGGAATGCACTTGGGAATTGCCTGGCTCTGCGAGCTATTCAGGCTTGTCTTCAGAGCTACTTATAACAATATCTAAATCCCTTGAGTTCCTTCCCAGCACACGTGCAGCGTTTTGTTGTTCTGTATAAAATTAACATGGCATCGTTTGCTTTTAATAATTCACCACTTTGAACAAAATAATGAGATTTTGTTAGGTCTGGAGTCTGATTTCTTTATTTGATCCCTTTACTATCAGATTTGCAGACTTACAGATTTTTTATACCAAACTATTTACAGGAATTAATTTTTCAATGTATAAATAAGCTAACTGGCTATCATCAGAGGGAAGAAAATCTGCTGCCGCCAGTGTCACAAGCTGTCCCTTTATTTTCTCTTTTTGTAAATTCCCAGTTAAGATAACTAATTAATTGGTTCCTCTGTCTGTACCATTCCCTTATTACTAGAGTAAGAATTTAATTGTACCATTTTGGTACACATGATAGTTAAAGTCTTGACTTTTGATTCCACCCTACTTCCAAATTCAAGCAGAGTAGATGCAAAACACCAGAAGTAAAAAAGAACAGAGGTGGAACAGCTCCAAAGTTAGGGGGCATCCGGAAATACATGGATATAACACAAAGGATACAGTGAATAAAATTTCTCTATACGCAGATGACGTATTAATTTACATCACAAAACCAGAAATTAGTATTCCAAACCTATTAAAGTTAATAACCCAATTTGGTTCATTTTCAGGATACAGAATAAATTGGAATAAAAGCGAAATTATGCCAATAAGGGAACATAATAAACAGATAATACAACAATTTCCATTTAAAATAGTAAATGAAAAATTTAAATATCTAGGTATCTATGTAACTAAGATATATACATCATTATTTAAAGCAAATTTCCCCCCATTATTGAACAAACTACAAATTTACATTTGTAAATTCCCAGTTAAGATAACTAATTAATTGGTTCCTCTGTCTGTACCATTCCCTTATTACTAGAGTAAGAATTTAATTGTACCATTTTGGTACACATGATAGTTAAAGTCTTGACTTTTGATTCCACCCTACTTCCAAATTCAAGCAGAGTAGATGCAAAACACCAGAAGTAAAAAAGAACAGAGGTGGAACAGCTCCAAAGGAGGTTATTCTATTTCTGCACCTGGTGATGTTTACATGAGCTAATTGTCCTCCTCCAGTTCTTAGTAATTCTGTTAGTAATTCTAATAAATGTTTATCCATTTTCCCCTGAAGGATAAGTTGGTGTCTCGAGCAATTCCATGTCGCAGAGCATTCTATGCTGCAATGAAATAGTACCATAAAATAAATCTTGTATTTGTGCAACATCTTTTTAATATAGGAAATGTGTAAGATGCTTTATTACAAGAGAGAAATGGATAGGATGTGTAGGAAGGAACTGCAGATTCTGGTTTAAACCGAAGATAGACACAAATAGCTGGAGTAACTCATCGTCTCTGGAGAAAAGAAACTATCTGGAGTTTCGGGTCGTGATCCTTCTTCAGTTGCATGGAGTTCAAGGTGTTTTTTGCAATGGGTAGCTGGGAGCTTGCTTGGGAGGGGGAAGGGAGATTTGGTGCAGGAGCTGAATGACACAGAGAGAGACTGAGAGCCATAGAATTGTGTGAGGTTACTGCTAAAACCTTTATCTTTGAAGATTGGGAAGAAAATATCAACTCTCTTGAGGCAAATTATAATGAATGGAAGGTAGTTGACCTCCTTTTACAATGTCAGGCACCTTGCATCCAAGAATGGGGATCAGTTGACATTTACATCTCGTAGCTCGGTATGCAATTTGAGCTACTTTATTGAATTACAGCAGTGTGGCTTCACCAGCGAGCAGGAGCCTACAATTAGGGTTGGTTTCACTAAATGCTGGAGTAACTCAGCAGGTCAGGCAGCATCTAGGAGAGAGGGAATGGGTGATGTTTCGGGTCGAGACCCTTCTTCAGACTGAAGAAGGGTCTCGACCCAAAATATCACCCATTCCCTCTCTCCTAGATGCTGCCTGACTTGCTGAGTTACTCCAGCATTTTGTGATACCTTCGATTTGTACCAGCATCTGCAGTTATTTTCCTACACAACTAGGGTTGGTTTGTTTCATTTAAGTATTATTAGATTTTCATCTTTTGATTTTTACATTATATAGTTGTGTTATTTTTTAATTTCACCTGGAACTTCAAGTAGTTCTTGATTTTTTTTTATAATGTTATTTAATGTATTTTGTCTGTTTCATATTGGACTGAGTAGGGAACTCTCCCATTGGTGGTCTCTTCGTGATCTGTTTAAGCCCGATGCTCTTGAATTTTCTCCCGAAACCATACTTGAAAAAAAGTATTTGAACATTCATTTTTAAATATTTCCTCCTTTGGCTTGACGTCCTTTTCTTGTATGGTTACATATTGATGAAGCATTTAAGACGACTTTCTTCTATGTTAATGGTGCATGTGATTGCATTATGGTGCTCCATCTTTTTTAGGGTATTTGCCCTAGTCCCATTTGCCTGCGCTTGGTCCATATTCCTCTAAACATTTCCTATCCATGTACCAATGCAAATGGCTTTTAAATGCTATCTGTTATAGTACGTGCCTCAACTATTTCCTGTGGTGGGTTGTTCCATATATCTACCATCCTCTGAGTGGAAAAGTTGCCCCTCAGATTCCTATCTTTCAATCTTAGTCTTGACTATTTTCACACACTGAGCTGCCAAATCGCCCTGTAGGAGAGAATTCCCAAACATTCATAACTTAGAGGATGGTGGGGTGGGGTAGGTGGGTGTATGGTTTGGTGGTGGAGTGAATGGGGGGGAGGGGTGCAGGTGCACATTTTGCGAGGTAAAAACACTTCTCATTTCATTCATGATAGGCCAACCTTAATGCTGAGGCTACAATCACTCATTCTTGAGTCTCCAGACAGGGAGGAATCAGATAGGGAGGAATACAAATCATTTGCATTTTGCAGCTCGTTCCAAATACCCACCATCTTCTGAGTGAGAGAGTTGCTCCTTGGGTTACTATTACATTTTTCCCCTCTCACTTAAACCCATGTCATCCAGTTCTTGATTCCCCTACCCTGGGTAAAAAAGCACTGCATCCACCGTTTCAATTTTCCTCATGATTTTACACATGCCTCTAAGATTATCCCTTAGCTATCTGTAATCCAAGGAACTTCATGTAACTAAGTTTTATTTGGACAGAAATAGCAAAATTTTCCAGCAGCATTTCATCAGATCTTTACATCAGCATCTCATTTCTTCATATTCATGGTTGGATTTTGAATTTAAAAGTTAGAAGTTGTCACAGTTCTTTTACGATAACTTTTTCGTTTCCTTTTCTTAACAGCATCTAACATTTATTCTCTATCAAACCATGATCTGAATTCCTCCAACCCTGAGTCCGAAGATGTATGGTGTGATTGTGGGAAGCGAGCCTCGCACTTTGTTTCAGGTACTGTTTACTCAGGACATTTTGTCATTCTTTGCATTAATTCAGCAACAAGTTACAAGTTACTTAAAACTTTGTTAGTGACCAACCATAAGCCTTCACAGTAGATTACCTGATTTTAACCAATTTAGGCATGGGACAATTGACAATTGTAGTTCCGTTCTAATGACTCAAAAAGAGTATACATTTTATTCTTAACATTTTATACATATACTGTCTGAAGAAGAGTCTTGACCTGAAACGTCACCCATTCCTTCTCTCCAGAGATGCTGCCTGTCCCACTGAGTTACTCCATTTTGTGTTTACCATACATTTTATTACTTGTGGTCCATTGAGTAAGACTACTGAACATTTTCAGATTACAAATTAAGCCTTTTTGCAGAAAATTGGAAAATGTGCAAATAATGCTGGATTGGAGAATTATAGGTTAAGAATCTTGTTACCATTTGAAATAGTGGATATGAATATTTGAAATCTTCTTTCCATGGTTATACCTTGTGGATTTGGCTTAAGTAGTTTCAATAAATGATATGGCAGAGCTGCTGTTGATTTTCCACTTTGTACTGTGGTGTCGGAAATTCTTATAATAACAACATCAGAATAACATAAGAAACTTGGGCATGTATGTAACGTGTTCAACCCAAACATTTTCATATTGGGGACGGATTGATGGCAAGGAAACCAACACAGTGAATGTCATAACAACATAACATAACAGTATAACAAAACTTTATTGTCATTCGGTATAAATACCGAACGAAATTTCAGCAGTCACAAGACACAGCAAAAAAGAAAAGAACACAAGACACACGACCCCAACACAAACATCCATCACAGTGACTCCAAACACCCCCTCACTGTGATGGAGGCAACAAAACTTCCCCTCTCTTCCCCCCGCACCCACGGACAGGCAGCTCGACCCCTACCGAGGCAACCGACACGCACAACCCCCGCAAGAGGATGGAAGGCCCCGCGGCCGAGCCGCCCCGGGCCTTCTCATTTTAGGAGAAGCAATAAATAGATTTAAGAAGTGTTCAGGTTGTAAGGCATAGTTGGGTAATAATAAACCTAGGAGGTTGTAAACCAGGCTGAGGGCAATAAAACCAATCATGAGATAAGAAAAGTCACTTTTTAACACAGAATGGTTTGTAAATAACAGGGAGCAGAAGGTTAAAGATAACTCTGGGTGGGAAGGTGAAACAGATAAAAACTAGAAAGGAACGTTGATCACTGCATTATTTCATAAATGTAAAATCTGCATGTAACTATTGTATCTCAAGAATATAAAAGGGCAGTGGGTGCTGCAATCAGTAAAACAATTTGGATTCTCTAACTGTTTCCTAGTATGTACTAGGCCATGAATAAACTGACTCTTTTGAGAAACTTGCCAATGCTCTACAAAATTGTCTTTGTGTGCTGTCCCAATCCAGGTCAAGCACGCAATTCCTTCCAACATGCCAAGAACTGGTTATCTGTATTTTAAAGAACATAAAATATAGGAGCAGAATTCGACCATTTGGTCCATCGTGTCTGCTCTGCCATTCGATCATGGCTGATCTGTCTTTCCTTCTCAACTCCATTCTCCTGCTTTCTCCCCATAACCTTTGATGCCCTTACTAATAAAGATTTGCTTCATATCTTGTTTATATTCAATCTGTGTTCAATCCACGGTGAGTTTCTCATTGTCAACAGAAGAGGGGTAAGTGATGCACACTGTGATGGTGCTCAATTAACTGAAGTCTGGGACAGTTTCTTTTATACACGTGCCTTTCTTGTACTTGATTGTAGGACTGAAATATTGGTTAGTTCTGGGCTAGTCGACGTTGCATTTGTCAACCATTGTATTTTGGACCTCATTGGTGAACTGTGACAGAACCGTTAAGTGTAGGATTTTTTTTCATGGATTCACTGGTGGTGGAGAGGTTGTGAAAGAACATTGTAATTCCACCCTTAAAAATTCACGAGCACTACATCAGACTGTTAGGCAAGGCTCAGGAAGAAATATTGATTGAGAAATATTGGTAAAGTCAAATGAGTCAATAAAGGTCCTTGCATGTGTGCTGGAAGAGGAATATTGCAATTTAAGCATCCAGTTGAAATTAATGACTGCTTGTGTTTAGTATCTGACTAATCCTAACTATTCAAATTGAAAAAAAATCTTTCCATGGCCTTTAATGAGACGCATGCGGCTCTTTGCCCCCTACCTTCTACATAATTTCTTTCAAATCTGCAACACTCTGAACTCGTTACTTATCTAAACTGAGCCAAAATTGACAAAAGTCTGGAGTAATAAACAATAATATCTGCTTTCCTGTTATTCTACTTTTGTCCTTATTGGGCCCTTTGGTCTTGTCTCTATGTGAATTGTGGAGAAAACACTGAGGTTATGTTCATTCACAATCTTCCTTGTAACTGTTGGTGTTTTGTTACATGTGACAAGAGTCACAATTCATTTTATTAACTAATTTGTTGGTGTTTGTTGATACACGCTTCCTTGTTATCGGGAATACTGTTGACCCCAGGTTAAACATTCTTGTTGACAAAGCTGCTTCTAAATATCATCCAAATTCTGACATGTCAGTAATGAATGACTTTTGATTGCTTCGAGCTGTATACAACTACATATAAATGAAAGAAAGCTAAAATCTTAATCATATTGAAATTAAGCCAGATCTTAATCTTGGTTGTAAGTATACATAGGGATATTATATCCTATGATAGTTACTACATCATAATAGTAGCCTACATCATAGCCACAGAGTGAAGAGTCTGGTGTTAGATTTAGGGAACTGAGACAATGTTCTGCAGAGAAAACAGACTTTAAGAAAATGTTAAATTTGTGGTTTGCTTGGAGCATGAATCGGAAAAGATCAGCCTCAGAGTTGATGAAGAGAAGTCACCATTTAAAAAAAAGTGAGTCAAGTGCTGAGTAAAGTTGTTAATCAATGGTGTGCTTGGCTGCAGAGAATGACTGCAGTCGAGACCATTGCCTTAGACGAACAAGAGCATAGGATTTGTATTTGAATCTAGATTCCGACGCGCCCAGGTTAAATTTAGATCGCTGGTATAAAGAATAGGGGATCTAACTCTCCCCCTTTGGCATTTTTTGTCTTTAAATTGAAGGCATAACCATTGTTAGGCTGAAAGCTGATCTTTTTTAAACCATTTTCTCTTTTTGCTGTCTATTTTTGCCCAGTTCAAGGTACTTGAGAAACGTATGTTTTGCTGGGTGGGTGCCAGTTCAGGAATGGGATGGGGCAATAGTTCTATTGAAGAACTATATTGCAGTTCCGAATAAATTGGCATCTCTTTTCTCATCCTCATAAACCCTACGGAGAAACACATAACTTTTCCTCAGCCGTGAGTTGGAGAAATAAAGCTACATGCATTGAGGTGCTTTTTTTTTGTGCTTTTAATCCATCATTACATTTTAATTATTGTTTTTATTTTTAATTAATCTCGAAGGACAAAGGCTAGGGTGACAGATTTGATTGGAATTGTACCTTCTTCAGCAGCCCAACTGTTGAAATTGGAAAGAAGCTGCAGAGAGCGACTGTGGGTCTTCTGCCATTATCACTACCTCCCATTACACCTTCTGGGTTTCCGATGCAGAATTTACCAACGGTGTCCCATACTTACCCAATCACCTCAGTTTGCTGGTCCATGGTAACTGCACAAAAATCTCAGCAACCAGATGCTTGCTTTGCAGACGTACAGGAGCAATTAACCTCTGTGCACAATGTCGTTGAGGAGAACAGACGGGGTATCCCTTATCCAAGCCCTGGCGATGACTGTGGCTGAGATTCCAGTTTTCCTGTACTCTACATTTGGACAGGTATGTTGACATCCAGTGGGGCAATTCCATTTCTGCCTTCCATTTTAGAGGGGGGGTGAAGGATGAAGTCTTGATTCTGTGCCGTCACCTGTCCTCGCAGTTGCATGTCGTGCATGATTCTGTCTTTGAAGTAGGTACGCCAAGTTCACTTTTTTGACTTTTACTTAATTTTGTATTTATGATTGCAATTCTTAAAAATACGAGATTTCCAAAATGTGATATTGCCGCCAGTGTCACCGAATTTCCACCCTCATCAATGCCAGGTTAATTGCTCTCTTCTAACACTTAACAGTTAGACAATTACAGTAGCTCCATGTCCGTTGTCCTAAGATGAGGCTGTGTCGGACTAACTCATCACAGACCAGTATCAGACCTGGATCTTTCTGATTCAGTGTTGCATCATAGTCACTAACAAATGCAATAAAGAATTCAGGAGAAACCGCTTTATCTGGAGTGCTGTGAATATCTAGAAATTGCTATCACAAGGAGTGGTTGAAAAAAGTATTCTAGGACAAATTAGCTCAGTTTATGAGAAAGAAAGTTGGTAAAATGCTATGCTGATATGGAATGAGATTGGATGAGATGCAAGGAATGTAAAAAGAGGAACTTTCATTAATGGCTATTTTCTCTACTGTATATTCTAGGGAGTGTATTTTAACTGGTGAGATGCTACACTTAAAATGGGGAGGGGATGCACGGTCTAATTGGTGCTATGAGCAGTATTTATTTCGCTGATCATAGATTGTGTAATGTTACAAATAGTAGTTCAAACTATATGATATTAACTAATACTTTCAAACATTTCATATGAAATATTAATTAAAATCTACTCAAAAATATTTATTTGAAAGTAGCCATTTCTCATTTTCTAACCTTCATGATGCAATCTCTTAATAACTCCGTTCCAGTATAATTTTCGGAGTTGTTAAACTTAATGAACCAATGACCCTATGTTTTATTTTGTGTTAAATTGAGCCAGAATTAGGATCTATTTAAGCACTTTTGGCCGAAGTTCCATAACGATGCGCAGGCCTTTTTTCCAGCTAATTCTGTTGAAAATCCATACGGCTCAGGTTGATTACTCTTTCATCTTTTCCTTCTGGGTTGTGCAGTTTTGAATATGTTGCATTGATAGCATAGAAATGGACCATAGAAGGTAATATTTCACGTTTGCTCTCTCCCATCCTATTCACTTTATGATTCAAATGAGAAATCCTTCAACTCAATTGTTCCCCTTGTATTAATTCTGTTTCACCTTTCTGGATTTTTACTATTTCCCTCGGCCATATCTTGCAGTAGTAAGTTCCACGTTCCCATTTTTCTTATTTTTGGGCACCAGTGTCCAGCCCAGTCACCTTGGATTGCTTTTTAATTTAGTTTGCCAATTTTGAATTGCAGGCATTTGATGAAACAAAAAATTAAAAAGGCCAACTGACCAATTCCGATATGTTTATGTTGCTCTTGTATCTGGAACACAATATCTAAAGTTAATTGTTGTATTTTATTTTTATGGTTCTATAAATTTTAGTTTTGGAATAGGTGAGAAGGAGGAAGATATGATATTACACTTTCAATAGGATGTATTTAAACGCGTAATTCTCTTTAACTAGTAGCTAAATGAATGACAGAGTAACTCCTCCAACACCTTGGCTGAGGAATCTATTTTGACCTGGATTCACTGACTTTGTTTCTGTGTACAATGCTACAATGGCTGACTACAAGAAACTGTGTGTTTGCAACCCAAGTGCTACCTCTCATCTGGGTGCCTAGCCAGAAGCAGTACAAACCTGAAAACATATGTTTTTCACTCACACAAATGAGCTGCAAAATGTATTATCTAAATCTCCCCTGCATTAACCATGTCTTGTACACTGCAAAGTGGAATTATCTGTTTGCATATAATTATTTGCTGCAGTCAATATCCAGATTTTACAATTTGTCATTTTTTCTGTGTAATCCTTGTGGATTTCTGGTTAAATTAGCCTTGAGAATAACACAGATGTGAGGCATTTCTCATTTGTTTCTTTAAAAATAATGAGAAATACACCCCATTTTTATTTTTACTTTCTATTAGGTCCCTCCACCTATTTACAATTGGAGTTGTCTCCCAGATGGAACTTCTTCCATTAATATTTTAATAATCTAACCCCATCAATTCTAAACCAACCACATCAATTCTCTGCAAGGCACTACAATTATTATTTAGTCATCTTCTAGTTGCTTGACCGAATGTTGACATGTGAAGCTACCTTCTGAGTGTCAGCAGGTGGTTTAATGACGCATGCGCACACACACGCTTTTCTCTTCCATGTCAAGTTTTCTCACAATTTCTCATCTGCCTTCTGGCCTGAGTAATGTTAATGTGGAGAATAAATCTAATTTAACTGTTGCTGAGGTTTTGCACGCATCAAAAAAAGGCGTGGAGATGATAGTAGCAATAGCACATGGATCTCTTTCCACTTCAAGTACCAATAGACAGAAGGAGGCCATTGTACCTGTGCTGGCTGAAGTCATTTGTCTACAGCCTTTTCCTTTTGAAATATGTATTCCTAATGGATTGAATTTGTTCAAATTCCAATTTCTAATGGTCTACACCTCAACAGCCGATAGTTTAGCAGGAACAATTCCTTCATGCATTTTACACTGTGTAAAACTTTCAGACTCTGTTTTGACAAAGGTGTCTAAAAGGTACCTGTTTTCATTTTTATGTAATTGAGATTAGTCATTCTTAATTGAGATTTCCAAACATAGAACAGGATTGAGTCTGTCCAAAGTCATTCACAAAGGACCCTCAAAGTAAAGAAAGAAAAACAGATCTCATCTTACCAGCAACTGGCTGGATTCAAATCCAAGTTACAGAAGCAAGACCATCTATATAATAGGCTTTATCGCATATCATTGAGAACTTGCAAGTCACCATGATTCAACAGCTCAATTTTTAAAATAAATTCTGATTGCAACTCACTTGTTTTTGCTGCCAATTTACAGTGGGGTTTTATAATTCCATTAAGATGGTGGGTCTTGAGTTGCTGATTCATGCGAGTGTTGATAGTTACTATCAAGTTAGCAGCAGAGTTGAGTGTTGCTATTTATTTAGAACAAAGTTTCTATGACTACCACAACTTTTCTTTGTCATTTGAAATCTATATTTAAATGCTTCAAATGTAATCAAATTAATCTAAGAAACTTGGCTTGCCTACTTGATTACTGTGCATGTGTGATTTCTTTAAACTTTTTAAAAATTGAATGTTTTGTGCATTTCTTTTAAATTTCAAAACTTCTATAGAACCAAACAAAATATAAAGATTTTTCAATGTATTTCTTTGAATCATTTTCATTAGCATATTTTGGAGTATGTTCACAAAAAGGACTATATTGCATTTGGATATTTGCACGGAGAATTGTTTCCGCTTTGCGTAATGTAGACATTACTGACTAAATATGCATTTGTCATCTAAATTGCCTGTCAACAGAGAGGATTATCAGGGCAGTTAAAAGATGATAACTTCAAATAGACTTGTGGAACCTCTGACAGTCTCTGCATAATCCCTTAGGATGTTTTTTATGTGTGGAAATTTGAACATGGCTTACACCTTTTTGTCAGAAACAATAAATTTGAAGAAAAATGGAATGAGAAAACAATGGTATAGATTGAAATGTTTAATTCTCTGGCGGTGCCCCCTGTTTCCTCACTGCCAACACACAGATTATAACATTACCGTATCTTGTAGTATGCCTGATAATCTCTAATCATGAGCAGTTGTGATCACAAATGTTCTGCTTTTTACTTTTGCCTTCAGTGAGCTTTGTTTGCATTTGTATTTTATGGCAATGGTGTAGCTGTAGCTTTTGCCCAGCATGGATTGTTGCCTTCAGGCAAAGTGTGAAAAGTAATTGGAATTAACCCAGCGGTGTTTGAGTCCAAACTCAGTTGTAGATCTTGAACATAACTGCATTCCAGGAGAGCATTGGATATACAGTGACTTAAATGCTGATGAAATGAAAGATGCTGTACACATATAAACTTCCTTGTGTTGTTTCATTGTCTCAAGAATCCCAGGGAACTAGGGCAGATGTACATTTGGAAAATGTACTTTTAAATACAGGGGGAAAAAAAATCTCAAATAGTATTTTTGACCAGACTCTGCATTTGCTCTGTATTTGAGTATCTGTGAATGTTAAAATATACTCCCCCTCCCCTCCCCCCACTCACCATCAACAACACCACAGTCATATCTGTGGGGTCATTTAATTTCCTTGGAACCATCACCTTAAAGGACCTTAAATGGGGGACGACCATCGACTCCACAGTCAAAAAGGCCCAACAGAAGATGTACATCCTGCGGCAGCTGAGGAAACATAATCTGCCACAGGCAATGATGGTCCAATTCTATACTGCCATCGTAGAGTCTGTCCTCACCTTCTCCATAATGGTCTGGTTTGACTCAGCCACCAAGCACGACATCCGGAGGCTGCAATTAATCATTTGTACAGCTGAGAAGGTTGTTGGCTGCAACCTTCCCCCCATTGACAAACTGTACACTGCAAGGGCCAGGAAGCGAGCGGGCAAGATCATCTCTGACCCCTCTCACCCTGGCCACAAACTCTTTGAAGCACTTCCCTCTGGAAGGCGACTCCGGACTGTCAAAGCAGCCACAGCCAGACATAAAAACAGCTTTTTTTTCCGCGAGTAGTCGCTCTACTCAATAACCAAAAGTCTGTAGTCTCTTTTTGCTGTGGTTTATTTCACTCGCATGTTTAAACTGTAATGATGTATTCTTCATGTTTTACTATTTTATGCTCATTCTTAATTGTTTACTGCGTGTTCGTGTTGTTACTTGCGAGTGGAGCACCAAGGCACATTCCTTGTATGTGTACATAGGCCAATAAACTTATTCATTTTCATTCATTCATTCATTCATTCATTCATTCATTCATTCATTCATTCATTCATTCATTCATAACTAGCTTTATCAATTGGGCTGCTGGGCCACAGGCCAGCTGGGAAGCCTTTGGGTTTGATTCCTGCTTTGTGCCATGTCAGACTCTTAGCTGACGTAGTGTGATGGTTGTTGCGATTAGTTCCAGCAATGCCCTGTAAAATCCGAGCAAATCAACCACTGTTGCTGATCCTTTTTGCTATCCACTGATCCCCACTTGTGGTCACATAGTGGCACAGCATCATGGCACAGCTGGTAGAGCCGCTGCCTCACAGCGACAGGGACCTGGGTTCAATCCTGATCTCGGGTAATGTCTGTGCGGAGTTTGCAGGTTCTCCCTGTTACCACGTGGATTTCCTCCAGGTGTCCGGTTTCCTCCCATATCCCAAGGACGTGCAGTTAATTAATCTCTGTAACATTCCCCCGAGCAATTTTACGGCGTTTTAAAAGAATGTGGGATAACATAGAACCAATGTGAATGGGTGATCGGTGGTTGGTGTGGACTTGGTGGGTCGAAGGGCCTGTTTCCATGCTGTATCTCTAAACTAAAGCATGAAGATCCATATTAGGCGTTTTGCCAACATGTAATAGTTGCATTTAACTATTAACCATTTGTCCAATATAGTAATAAATGCCTCATTAGACTTTTGTGTTAAAGTTCGGTTCTTAAAACAGACAACAACACAAACAGTTAAAGGTAAACCAAGCAAAGCTTTAATTATCGTCAGACGGGAGTGGGGGGGACCAGTGCTCAGGGTGTATGACCATACTCAGCACTCCCCTTGCTTCCACTCAAAGATACAGCATTTTCGCAGCATTTTTATACAGAATTTGCAGCAAGAATGTTTAACACAACATTTCCTTCAAATCAATCACAAACTGTATCGAACACAATATACTTGACACCCTACAGTCATAAAATATTCCACACAGTAAGTCATTAGTCGAAGGTAAGGATCCTTATCATACCACAGAAGGTCTTGTTTACACATTCCCACAAATAGTCAACAGTTAACCGCATCCTAATCTTAGCAAGAGCATTGTCCATCGTTTTTCCCAGACATCCTTCCCAGGGATAACAGGATATACCGTTCTAGAGGCTTTAGGAATCACATTGTCATATCCTGCCTGGTGCAATTTTGCAAACATCAGCTATTCAGGATCCAAAGTTCAGGCTCATCCTGTTCATTCATTCTACCATTTTATTAGTTCTGTGGTTTCCAGGGATTGTAAGTTTCAGCTGCCAGACACATCCTTATGAGCAATTAACATTCCTCCACTTTCAACAATTATAGAAGCCCCAAAAAGCATAGAAGCAGGTTTGCAGACAATGGCCAAGCATCTCATCATGCAAAGTTAATAGCCATTAACTCTTTCCTTTGAATCATTTATCTTCAGATCACTAAATGTATTGCTGAAGTGTTCTGTAACAGCAATAACCACTATACTTGCACAGAACAAACTTTACAGTTTTTTAGTAGATAGGTGCTAAATAAAACATAATTTGAAAGCACTATCTTGTATAGATAAAAGTTTTGGGGTTGCTGTATTGGAATGGAAGTAGAGGCATTGTCAGTAGTTTAAAGCAATGTGTAGTCATACTTCACAAATATAGCTTGTACCTGTAGCTGGTAACCTTTAGTCTCTTGATTGTTTCCCATGCCTCTCCATCTGAAGAAACTCACAAATGCTGGGTTTCATACTTATCAAAGTTTGGTCATCTTGCTAGGGATATCAATGATTAGTTACTGTGAATTAGCAAGATGCCTAAGAGCATTACAGTTTCCCCGTCTAGTTTTCACTTGACGAGGATCACAGTGTAGGAGCGAGGAGTGGAAATCTGACTAACCTTATCCCATTCATGTCTAAATATTAAATCCATTGAGGATAACAGATGTGTGCAGTTTTGACCTGATAGAGGTTATTCAATACGGAAGCCCACTGGTTAAGAATCTCTTGCCAATTAGTGCATTTCCCAGTTTAATTCCTGGGGAGTCAGAAACCATTTGGTCTCGGTTGTGTTTGCAGATTTCAGCTCATCTGATGTGTTGTTTTCCCTGCATACTGGCATTTGTGCTGCTTGTCAACTTAGATGGGTTGCTCGATGCAAAGCTCATGTTCACATCATTAGCCCTCCACCGATTGGAATAAAATCCCAACTGCTTAATTCACTGTTATCCTTGCTGGATGCCATGTTACATTCTTCCTTCACTTACTTAGACTAGGTCTCTTACTCTTTAACAGGATGGAGTGTTAATGCTTTATATATGCTACATTTTTCTTGTAATTCCTATTAAGGAAAGATGGTGTGTATGACCCTGCCAGTGAAGAAAGAATTGAAGGGAGTTTGGAGAAAAGTATGAGGCATTGTTGCATTTAATGGCTTATTTCTGTGGTTTAAATATTTTTTTATTGTTCTTCTGTAAAATGCAATGATGAATTCTAAAAGTCTCTTTTTGATACCATCTGAAGTCCATCTTCTCGCAACTGAAGTTATCTCCAGGGCTGAAGAAGGTTCTTTTCGCAACTGCTTTGGGAACAGTGGCCTTGGCCCTGACAGCACACCAGCTGAAGAGGAGGCGGCGAAGGAAAAAGCAAGATGCAGAAAAACGCAAGGAGGCTCAGCTGCCTGCCCTGGGGAAATTTGCACCCTCAAAGAGAGGTAAAAAGTCGACCTATTTGTTTTTTTACTCCATACCTCTGCACTTTCTTCCGCAAGGAACTAACCTATTTTTTATGGAGATACCTGGAATTGCAAATGCTGGAATCTTACATAGAACATGGTGCTGGAGTAACTCAGCAGGTCAGTCGGCATCTCTGGAGGACATGGACACCCTCAGAGATACTGCCTGACCGCTGAGTTACTCTAGCACTTTGTGTTCTAACCTTTTTTTTGTGATAAAGGATACTATTAGTATCCGATTGGTCATTATTCCTATGACTGATCCCAGAAGATAAATCAGCGCAATATTCCTCTGCAAGCTCTGATCTTATTCTCGCCCAAATGCTTACAAGAGCACTTTGTTGCAGAACTATCGAGATAACATTTGGGAGCAGTGAGGTTGGCAGAGTTTCTGCTCTAGATTCTTGGGATGTTGAGATAATTTAAGTATATCTCAGTTTCAAAAGGCTCATTTACTTCACCATTTCCTCTTGATCAGATAGGTAATGTGGTGTAGTATGTCCTAGAGAGATGAAAGTTCCCTTTACAGAGGAGGCTTGGGATGGGAGGGTAGTGGTGACGATACAGGGCTTTGTTCTCCAACCTCAATCTTCAGCCACTGCATATAGTACTGGCATCAAGGCTGGTCCTGTGATAAATTTTGTTTTGACTCATTTAACTCTTTGGGGTAATTCAATTTGGGAGGGTTAACTAATACTGCAACTTTTCCAAAGTTTACTAACACTATGACCTACAGATGAAACTGGCAGCCTTCAAGTCAACATTAATTTGCATGTGGATTTGCATGCTTTCTGAATCTGCCTTTGTCTTTTGCACAGTCTAATTCTGCTTACACTTAAAACTGTATCACTTTGTGCTCTCATGGTGTTTATAGCTTTTTATTTTATATATTTGCTTTCTACTGCTATATGTTGATGTCCATCCCCTAACCAATTACGTTTGAACTCTCTCCACCATACTGTGAAATTGACTTTGATAATATAATGATTTGTGGGTACGTATCAGAAAAATAGTACATGAAATCTCCCAAATTATTGCAAGAACTCATGTGATTCATTAATCATTCTCTGTAAGTGAATATTCTATTTGTTTACTCTGACTCTTGTAATTCCAAATCTTCCCTGGTAGGTGGCTGATTTTTAATGTTCTCGGGGTAACTGAAATGGATAATGATGATGCCTTGCCTTTGTTGTCCACCTCTGAAAAAGGTATTTGTTAAAAAGAGCCTCGCAATATTTTTGAACCACCTCCCTTCATCCAGCCTCCTCTCTGGAGCCAGCCTAAAGATTGAGAAATTGTGGGGGAATGTGAAAGATAGTGGAAACCATTAGATAAATACAGATCCCCCTTAGGTTGCGAATGGCTTTCATTTTTACAGATGTCCACACGTCGATTTTATCCTTGAATCACAAAGTATGCAAAATCACTCTATAGTATTGGAAAGAATGATGCTGTGACTGTGAATAAGACATGGGAGGCTGCAACTGGTTGATGTTAAAGATTTTTTTCAGCACAAGTAGGTCTTCAGAGAGTCTCTTTATCTTCTCTTTTCCCTTTTCTGACACTGTGCAGTACAGCGAGGTTTTATACTTTTCACCAAGATCACAGTAAGCAATTGAGTAGAGTTTCTACTTAAAAATAGCTTATTTGTTAACATTTTGAGTGTAAACTGTGCAGACTTTTATATTTACAATATCCCATTTGACAGAATCTCATTGAATATTCAAATACTGTTGGCTGGTCCAAGGGATTCTGAGTGCAAAATTCCAAAATGTACTACTTTTGTTACAATGTTGAGCGAAGGTTCTCTGGGTGTGCAACCACCCAGAATGTTAATTGATAACCGACCTATCTTGAATACGTGGCAGGAATATATCCTTAATGATGATGTGTAAATGCAAGAGAAAGCCTTTCCTGATCTCATCTTGAGAGTTTCAATAAGTGCCAATTTTACATGAACATTTATTTATTGTCTTATCCTGCCTTGTTACAATAGTCCAGAATTGGGATGTCCCACATTCAATGGTTGGTTTTGATGTCCTTGAAGCATCAGTGGACGTTACACTGTCTAACAGAGTATCATTGCCCAAGTATCGATTGCCCTGTCAGTTTCCAAAGTAAATATTCTGTGTCGCCCTCGAGAGGCTGGCAGCCTGGCCCTTACACCTGTGCCCTTAAGAGACAACGGTGTCAGATTACCACGGGGAGGTTATATGTAATATTCTGGCTGTTTTTTGTTTAAAGACTGTTTCCCATTTGATCTCACTCTTATTTATGGGAGCTTGTTTGTATGTGTGGGTGTTCATTAGCCAGGCATTCATAACCTGTGAAAGGCCTGGCTTACAGGAAGTGAAGGGAAAATATTCTGCAATGTTTCTCACTGATTCCTCTGTTGACCAAATCAGTGCAGGCGATAACATGCTGGGAATAAATGTATTTAAAAAAACAATGAACAAAGAACAGCCCCTCTCGTGAAAATTTGTGCTTTTCTCACTTGTTTTACTTTTTGCTTTTGTTCACCAAGGGTCATGTATTTCTCAATGTGAAGGAGCAAGATGTATTTTCTTTGTTTCATTTAATCTAACTGTTCGGTGATTAGTGTGCAGACTCCAGCCAGACTGATTGTCTTGATGTCTCTCATCCCTGCAGCAACGCCCCCTAGAAGAGTGCAGAGCCCAGGAAGTAAGAGTAACGATACACTCAGCGCAGTTTCCTCCAGCGTGCTCGGCAGGCGATCCAGCTCTACACACAGTCTAACATCCGTAAGGAAAATTTCAAACTCTGTTGTTTTTCAATTAACTTATGGAGATGAAACATTTCTGGGAGGAAGTAGACCAGTTGGGTGTGTTGCACAGAGAGTCAGTGCTGGTGCAATGGTCGAAATGACTGCTTCCTGTTCTGTAAAATTGTTCATTTATAAAGGTTGTATGAAATGTTCACTTTGGTCATTTATAATGTATATTTATGGATTTCTTTTATTAAATGATTACTGAAAGGTACGACCAGCAAACTCGCCAAGTCCAGGCTCGCCAGCTGAAGCGTGGGAAGCTGGAGTAGTTCAGGAAGAGAATGAGGCAGCAGAGGAATCCAATGCTGACAACCTATATGTTATGGGTAGGAAGCTTTCATTGCAATCAAATCTTACTTTCCTATACTTGAATCAATGGACAGATGCATTAGCAGGTAGATTGGAGAGGCTGACTTGATGACAGAGCCAAAATATATTGTAGCCATAACCTATGGTATGTATTAAAGGAAGAAACAGAAATCTATTTACAATAACACATTTTTTATGTTTGGATCCTTTTTTAAACATAAGCTAATTTCTATTGCCGGACATAAACAGTGGATGAGTTCTACTTGAATTATCATCTCTGAGTGGTTGGTTTGCTCTTTGATCTCCAGTTCATGGAAGGAAATAATTCTGCCCAGTGTGCCTGCACCAGGTCTTTGAAAGAGCTCTTTAGTCATCCCAACTCATCACACAAAATTCAACTTTATTTTTTAACTCTATGCCCAATTTTCGTTTGGAAAATTGTGCTCCCACCACCCTATAGCCAATGCACTCTAGATTATCATTACTTAGAGAATTTTTTTTTTGTCTCCCTTTGGTACATTAAAAGTTCCATTAGTAGGATAAACACAGCTATCTTCTTTAGTCTTCTTTGTAATTCAAGCCATAGTCAGAGAGCCATACAGTATGGAAACAGGCTCTTCAGCCCACCTTGTCCATGCCCACCAATCTGGCACATTTGGCTAGTCCCATTTGCCTGCATTTGGCCCATTGTCCTCTTAAACCCTTCACAACTTTATATCTGTTCAGGTTGAATACCTCTCCAGCAAGTCAAGGGTAAGTCACGTCCGGTTTAATGTTGTATGCGTAGGTGTGGTGAGGTACAGATACAATGAAAATCTTGCTTGCAGCAGCATTGGAGGCACACAGATTCAGACAAACACACAAAACAAATTACGCATAAATCCTGCAAGACAGCGGGTGGGAAGAAAGTCTGCAAAAATAAAACAAGACATTAATGCAAAAACATGCAGTTAGAAAGGAATCTATTCCACATTTTACAAGATCCGTCCTCAGCAAGACTTTTCTCCAATTCCACTATTTTTGTATTGTCCAATCTTGAGCCCAAAATTTATAGAGTTAATAAACTGATTAGTTAATTCAAAGTATCCGGGGGTTTTTTTCTTTCAAAATAGATGGAAACTGAAAGCATGCAGGTAGGTAACAGGCAGTTGTTTAAAGTACATGAATTATTATTTTGACATGATCTTGAATAGCCAGATTGTCAGTTTGGAATCTGAGCGATCCTTTTCTTTATTCTCTGGCTGATGAGAAAAGAGACTGGGTAAAATCAATTAGTGCTGCTCTGAATTCAGTGTGCTTGATTGGAACCTATGGAACCGATTACTCTGTACTCAAGAATTAATTGAGAGAGGGGGATTTGGAATCTTAAGTTTTGGATCAATTGTTTGACCCTGCAAATAATACTAATTGACCATTCTTAAATTCGCAAATGTTCTACTTTGCAAAAATAAGGGCCAAAAATATGATATTATCTTATCACATGAAGTAGGTTGAGGTGAACAGCATAGATTAATTTAAACGTGGCATAGATTTGTGAATCGGGAAGAAAATAATCGAGAGGGTATGCTGGTGTAGGAAAACTAGTGGGGTGGGATGAAGTTCAGGTGGAACAGAAAGCACTAGTTGAACCAAATGATCCATATCCTAACTGCATATTTTGTAATGCAGAATTCTATTCAATGATTAGGGATGACGCTGTTTGAAGAAGCTTTGCAGAAATGGGAGCTCGCTCTCACCCAGCGGCAAACGAGCACCCCTGAAAAGGAAAGGAAGAATTATCCGAAGAGCCCTGGAGCGAGTGATGGGACCGGGGATGGCTGTGAGGTACGCACAGAAGAGGTTATTGGGTAGTGGGTGAAGGAATAAGATTGCTCTGGTAGCCAGCGCTGACTTTATGGGCTGAGGGGGTCTTTCAGCAACAACATGCCTGTTTTCTGTGAGATTGTTGTCAGGGCAGGAATCCTGATTGATTCCTCTCTTCTTCAAAGGTTTCAAAGGTCTTTTATTGTCACATGTACCAATTAAGGTACAGTGATATGCAAATTACCATATAGCCATGCGAGGGGGAAAAAAAAGCAACAAGACACAGAACCACATAAAGGTTAACATAAACATCCGCCACAGTGGATTCCCCACATTCCTCACTATGATGGAAGGCAAAAAAGTCCAATCATCTTCCTCTTTATTCTCCCGAGGTCGGGGCAGTCGTACCATCCATCGGGGCGGTTGAAGACCCCGCGTCGGGGTGGTCAAAGCCCCCACGTCGGGGCGATCGAAACTCCTGCGGCTTGGAGTTCCCGAAGTCGGTCTCTGACCAGAGACCACGAGCACCGTGATGTTAAGTCCGCAAGCACCCACGGTTGGAGCTTCGAGGTTGATCCCTGGCAAAGAGATCGAGGGCTCCGCGATGTTAAGGTCCCGTAGGCTCCCCGCAATGGAGCTCTCAAACGTTGGTCTCCAGCAAAGGCCGCCAGCTCCACGATGTTAGGCCGCAGTGCGGACGGAGATACGATATGGAAAATAATCGCATCTCCGTATCGCATCTTAGCAATGAGTCTCTGTATCCTACCATAGATCAAGGTTGAGATCAGCTGAGACCTTTTGTTTGTGTACTTCAGCAACTTGTGAACAACAAATCATTTCAACTAAAATGAAGAATCATATTGAACCAGCGGTATCTTTGACCTCTGCTTGATCATAGTCTGTACCTGATCACAGTCACCCATCTTATATTTGGTCTCAGTACCAAAACATATTACATTGATTTGTATCCCTAGATATTGTTTTGGCTTATATGGTTGCGGGTGGCTGGAAGTGGCAGTGGGGGCATGAAATTGAGATCAATGAAGGAAAAAAACGAAATAAATAGTGTGTAGAATCTTAAAATACAAATAATTAAACAGGAATCCCAAAGAAAGGAGTTTTCTCAGAGGCTGGAATCCCTGCTTCATCGAGCCTACCGACTGCAGGAAGAGTTTGGGGAGAGTGTATCTTCAAACAGCCTGCTGGCTGATTTTGGTAAGTTCCTACTCTGAAGGTGGGGAAAGAATATTATTTTGTTACAGATTATGTAATTATAATGGTTTGTTAAGGGAATTACTTGATACAGATTAGTGGATGCCTTTCCAATTTTCTATTTGCCCAGAGTGTGTTGGTCCACTAGCTCTTCCCTATCGAGAGGAATCTGCAAGATACTATCTGGATGATGATATCACTGAGAGTTCAGAGGACTCGTTTGTTTCCGCAGCAGAGGTGAGCTTAATCTTGTTTTGTATCATGTTACAGTTTAGTTTAGAGATACAGTGGAGAAACAATCCCTTCGACCCACCGAGTCCACACCGACCAGTGATCCCTGCACATTAATACTGTCCTATATACACTATGGCCAATTTACACTTATACCAAGCGAATTTACCTCCAAACCTGTATGTCTGGAGTGTGGGAAGAACTGAAGATCTTGGAGAAAACTCACAGGGAGAACGTACAAACTCCGTACAGACAGCACCCATCGTCAGGATCGAACCTGGATCTCCAGCGGAACAAGCGCTGTAAGGCAGCAACTCTACCGCTGCGCCACTGTGCAGCACCGTGAAGTGTCTGTCTGTCTAATTTTGTCCACTCTTTCTTTGTTCCTTGTCCAATCTCAGTTTTCTCTTTCTGTAAACTCAAGTTCGTCTCGAGCTCTGGTTGTATTTCCAACCCCTACCAAGCTGCTTTGGAAAGACTGCAGATTGTCTTTGCATTTAAATCCCTCTATGGTCTTGACCTCTTTCATTCCTCAATTGAGTTTTTTGTACCCCTTGAATTCTACCTTCTTTGTAAGTACACTAGGTCTTAGCCCCACCATGGCAGCTGTTCTTTCAGCTGTCTTGGCCCTAAACTCTAGAATTCCCCTTTGAAAACTACCTCCAGCTATCTTTCCCTGCACCCTCCACTGAGACTCTCCTGAAAGTTTACCTTTTAACCAGATTCTTAGTTACTTTCACTAATATCTCAGCCATTTGTCGGAGCCAAGTATCCAGGGAGCTCAGCTTTTAGTCCACCCCTTGTTGCCTATGAAGGTGGCTGCTTAGCTTCTTAATGAACGTGGTCCTATTATGCAAATAACTAGAAGTCTGACATGAACTTGGTTACCAGTCCTTCTGCAAGTGGAAGTGGTTTCTCTCTACTTTGTTAAAATTATAACTGGCACCAGCTAACTGGACTGTTACACTGTTTAATGTTTGAAGGCATTAGTGTTTCCTTTTTCCTGACTTGAAGCATTGCACCATTTCTATGTCAGCTCGTTCAACTTCATCACAGACTATGTAGGAAAGAACTGCAGATGCTGGTTTAAATCGAAGGTAGACACAAAATGCTGGAATAACTCAACGGGACAGGCAGCATCTCTGGAGAGAAGGAATGGGTGACGTTTTGGGTCTTCTTCCGAAGAAGGGTCTCAACCCGAAACGTCACCTATTCCTTCTCTCCAGAGATGCTGCCTGTCCCACTGAGTTATTCCAGTATTTTGTGTCTTTCATCACAGATTATGTTGGTGACTAAGTCTGACTGGCTGTTACCCTATCATCCAGTACCTAATGTGTATTGATCAATCAAGAAATCTAGGTGCTGCTGGTCCAGATGTTAGTGTGGATTTGTGAGTGTGGCAAGTGATGGATGCATTGAAAAATGGAAGTTAGGATACAGGTATTAATTTTTTTTGATTAGTTCCAGTTTAAGAAGCGGTTGGAATGTTAATTGTTGCTCTGCAGTTTACTCTTCGCTCCAGAGACTGAGCCTGGGGTTTCCTCCTCAGCAGGTTACTTGTGGGAGTTAATTTGGGACTTGCACTGAGAGGGAAAGAAAACTGCCTGAAATAAATCCTACATTTATAATCAATTTTGAGAAGGCTCTCTGTTGGTATATTGGGTCTGGCAGAAACTTCCAAGTCAGATTCAAATTATGATAGGGCAGACTTTACCAGATAATCCTGAGCATGGAAGGACAAGCTGAGGAAGAGGAATGTTGACTCAGGAGACTTGTGACCTATTGCATCATTTAAGTAAACATGCAAAATTAAAAAATATATACTAGACCATGTGGACCTGTTGGGCCCAAACCTCTCCTGCATTGGTACAGTACCCTCACCTCCCTCCCTCACCTCCCCTCACCTCCCTCCCTCACCTCCCTCCCCTCCCCTCCCCTCCCCTCCCTCCCTCCCTCCCTCCTTCCCCCTCCCCTCCCCTTCCTCCCTTCCCTCCCTCCTCCCGAGGAGATAGATTTATACTTTAAAATGTGAATAACTTTAAAAATATAACACCGATTTCAATGAAACTTGTTCCATTAGCACCAAAGCGATGACGGCGAGTAAGGTGGGCCTAAAATTGTCGCACTATTGAGTACCGATTGGCTGTAGTTCAGGAACAAACAAACAAATGAGAGTTTTAGTATATAGATATAATTCATGCTTCTTTTATATCTGCAGCTATTTGATTTTTCATTTGATGTGGAAAAATTCCACTTGTCCAGACCGTCTGCTTTATACGAGGAAGCCATGAGGGTTGTTCAGGAGGACAGAGTCTCTTGCCGATCATTCAGGTGAATGATTTCTGTTTGTCTCGGGTCACCTTGCCTCCACTCTCTCATCTGTAAATAGTTCCTGGGAAGCAACAAATGTAGGGTGATGTCAGGACCTCTTTGGCATTCTATCACTTTGCAGTGAATGGCAGCAGGTTGCTTAACAAATGGGTTTGGAGGAATGCATTTAGAAGCTGGATTACATGTTGACATTGTTGCAAGTAATTGCCAGTGACACCCCTGTTGGCTCCCAGGTTCAAGCTGGCACCAGAAATCCACTTTTTCTTTAACATATTCATGGCTTTCCAACCACTCTTTCCCAAACCCCCAATCCTATTCCCCCACCATCTCCGTCATTCCTGATTTTCTCCCCAAATTCTCATGTGGTCATTTGTCATTTCTGGTCACAATTCTGGTCATTTGTCATTTCCTGATTCCTTCACTCCACTGTTCACTCCTTCACTCAGCAACCTTGATTCTAAAATCTGAATTCCCTTCCTGGATCTTTTTCTCACTCCTGCTACAAATCTCAAAATTATGTGTTTCATCCAGCAGTTAGTCAACTATTCTAAGCTGTTTTAAATAATTAAAATATTTGTTTTGGTAGATTTCATGGAAGCATCTGCAACAAAGCATTCTTAAAATTAGGGAATGGTATCTGGAAACACCTCTGCACAAATGTTTGTAAAATTCCATGCAATGTTTCACTAAATTACAGATCCATTTAGTATACCTTCAATATCATCAGCTGTAGCAAGTTAAAGTCAAAGGTTATCAGCAATCACTGTTCAGTAGTGGGGCTATTCTTCATCAGTATGTGTTTTCTCGAGTCACTTTTTGGAATCTGTATTTCAGAACTGAGCTCCTGGAGTGCTACAATGATGAGGATTTCCTGGCTAAACTACATTGTGTGCGTCAGGCATTTGAGGTAATGTTGATGAGACTGCTGAATGGGTGAAGGAGAAAAGTCCTGGAGTAATTTGCTAACGTAAACTTCCCCAAAACTTGTAATAAAATGTGCTTCGCTTCATTTGCTTAATGGCTGTGAAGAAGTGGACCATTGGAGGGCAGTTAAAGTTTTTAGTTCTTATTGCAAATTTCTTAATCATGTTCCTAGTTTCACTCCTCTGAGGCAAAGGACCTTGTGCATATTTTATTGTTCAATACGAGAAATGAAAGTTAAGCTTGACTTAATCAAAGACTTGTAATCTTTTAGACGTTTACTTCGATGAACATGGAATGGATGCTTCCCATTGCTGAAATTAGAGTGTCACTAAAGCTCATTAAAATAATTCGGGAGAAGTGAGCTTGTGGATTTCAATACCATTTAGTGGTGGAGGCCCATAGCAAATGTCAAAATGTATGAATTTCTGCCAGCTACGATGTGATCTCACTGCCAGTCACATCTTCCCATCCCCACCATTTGTACTATCTGCAGGGACTTTTGTGACACCCTGGTTTGCTCCTTCCTACCTCCCCAGGCACTTTCCCCTGTGACTGTTGGAAGTGTGACACATGTCCCTAGATTTCCTAGCTACCCACCATCCAGAGACCCAAACTGTTTTCAGCCAGTTAAATTTTCCTTCCAATTCCCATATCGAGTATTCTGTCCTTGGCCTCCTCCATTGCTAGGGTGAGAATAGCACCTTTTACATTCTAGCTGGGTAGTCTACTGCCCAACAGTATGATCATGGAATTTTCCAACTTCAGGAATTTTCCAATTTCAGGCACTCCTCCTTTATCTCTCTTCCTATCTGCCCCACTCCCCTCTCACACCCATTACCCACCTTGCTCCCCCAGTCCTCTTAGCACCCTGTTTCTTTTCCCTCCTCCCACACACATTCCTCACTGGATCCCCTTCTCCCCATTCACCTCCCATTGTTGTTCCCAACTGCCACCACCCCTCGTTCAGTTCCTTTCATCAGCTTCCTTTCCTATTGGACTTCAGAATCTGCGGCCTTTTGTTCTCCACTTATCCTCTATTGCTGTCTCTACCCTTCCATCCCCCACCTGACTGTTATTTGACGAAACCTAAGGAGAATGTTACTTTTGCCTGAAGAAAAACATTACTTAAAAAAAAAACCTGTTTCAATCTAGGGAGCTATGAACTGTACGGGGCTTATTTTTCGTGCCTTTTCTGAGTCTAGGTATCACTGCTTTTTTTCTCTCATTGTGTTCCATGGTGGAGTTGCAGCATCAACTGCATGGAGAATATTCAGTTTCAACTTCTAATAAAACATCACATTTTTTTCTGCACAGACATTACTACAAGAAGAGGAAAATAGACTATACTTCAGTGAAATTGGAAAGCAGATGATCACAGGACTGATGTCAACTGCAGGAAAGGTTAAAGAATTGTTTCACTACCCCCTTGCCCTTGTCTCCTCCCCCGCCCCACCTCTACCTTGCATCTTCCTCAACATTCTCTTCAGCCTCTCCCCCCACTAAATAGTATTTAAGTTGTACCCAGTGCCTATAGATAGATAATAATATGAACATATCTGGTTATCCTTCTGCCATCTAACTATTGTGACTATAGAACCAATTCATGCAGTGCAGTCTAGGGGGGTATTCTGTAGAGGAGGAGACTGGTGTACTCCTGAGATACATAGCTAGAAGGTTGGTTATGACATTGTTTGCTGCATATGGAAATGAGTAATTTAGTTTGGAGTATTGTATGTAAGGAAATATATGACAGATAACGTGTCATTTTTTACTGGTGATGGGGGTGAAAGGTGAATGGAGGGTGAAGTACTTCCCTGAGTTACATTGGGAAGTATGAACATGCTTCTGAACGTAAGATGTCCAAAATTACTGGAACTAACCTGCCCAAAAGAATATCAAAAGTGTACATGATGTTGTGCCTGGGTTCTACTGCTGTAATGGCTGGGGAGGAGAAGGAAGTCCTGAGCATTTTGCATTGGCTCCTGTGCAGTACACGGGTATCAGGAATAGAGAATGTATAGCTTATGATCTGGGTTTGTCACAACTACGCAAAAAAAAAAGTAGTTTGTTAAGTAAGGTGGGATCTATTGAACATCTGATTTCAAGGGAACTATAGTTTGGGAGGTTGTTGGGGGCGCAGTTCAAATCTTTCACGTATCCCGTTTGGTTTGAAAGTTATTATTGAATCAGTTAAGACCAAATGGTAACTTGTTTTTCTAAACAATCTTTTCTGACCCTTTTGCTACATTCTTGAATAGAACATACAACTGTTAGCAGAGGAACAGTCCTTTCGGCCACAGTGTCTGTGCCGAACATGATGCCAAATTAAACTGATCCCTTCTGCCTCAACATGATCCGTATCCCTCCATGCCTTGCATATCCGTGTGCCTTTCTAAAAGCCTCTTGAATGCCAATGTTGTACCTCCATCCACCACCACCCCTGGCAGCGTGCTCCAGGCACCTACCATTCTTGATTTAAACAAAAAACTTGCACCACACATCTCCTTTGATCTTTTTCCCTCTCACCTTAAAGCTATGCCCTCTAGTCTTTGACATTTGAAACCTGAGGGAAACGTTCTGACTGTCTACCCTATCTATGCCACTCATTTTATAAACTTCTCTCAGGTCTTCCCTCAGCCTCTGATGCTCCAGAGAAAAAGTCCAACCTCTCCTTGTAGCTGGTGCCCTCTAATCCAGGCAGCATTCAGGTACACCTCTGCATCTTTACTGTCATGGGGTGACCAGAACTGCACACGATACTTCAAATGTGGCCAAACTAAAGTTTTATAAAGCTGAAACAACTTATTGACTCTTATGCTTGGTGCCATGACCCATAAATGCAAGCATACCATATGCCTTTTTACCACTCTTTCTATATGTGTTATTTTCAGGGAACTATGGATTTTTACTCTGTAGGAAAGAACTGCAGATGCTGGTTTAAATTGAAGATAGACACAAAATGCTGGAATAACTCAGCGGGACAGCAGCATCTCTGGAGAGAAGGAATGGGTGATGTTTCGGGTCGAGACCCTTCTCTTCAGACTAAAGAACTGAAGACTGAGTCTGAGGAAGGGTCCCAACCCGAAACATCACCCATTCCTTCTCTCCAGAGATGCTTCCTGTCCTGCTGAGTTACTCCAGCATTTTGTGTCTACCTATGGATTTTTACTCTTTGATCCCTCTACATTTATATAAAAAATTGTATATTTATATTAAAAAATGTATATGATATTTCTTTTTGATATTTAATCAAAACGCAACATCACCTCTTCAAGAGGTGAACTGAAGAAATGAAAAATAACTAAATTGCTGGGGTTGTGATTTTTCCAATTTGGTGTCGTACAGCCACTCATTCTAGTTTTATGTCATAAGAGTTAAAAGTACAACTGGTAAGCACTGAATCAGCAAATTCCAGCCACTGTTTCTGTAAATCAATCCCAAAGTAGAAGGAAAACTGTCTTGCTGCCTGAGTATCTCTACTCCAAGTAGGCATTTATGTTCAACTGAATGCAATGTTGGTTTGAAAGGTGGCATAGTTAAACTGCTTCAAGAAAGAGGTGAATGTGGGGAGGAATCTGAGTATCCATCACTGATGTAAGAAATAATCACATTGGTTCTTGTCTGCCTTTATCATTTACAGAATGTAAATAGATTTCATGAGACCTACAAAGAAATGTTGCACTATGCACGAAGAGAAGAAACCTGGGAGACGACAGAGCGGGAACTCAAGGGACGAGGGGTAGATATTGAGATTATTTCACATTTGCATGGGGGAGGATGTAGAAGTAAACTATCGTTGTATTGTCATGATGTTTTTCATTTGCTTTATTAGCCTTGACGTTATCACAATACAAGTTCCCATCAACATACCGTCGAGGCAAATCACCTGCATCAGGATGAAACAAATGCTGGAGGTACTCATCCAGTCAGGCTGCATCCGTGAAGAAGGGAACAAAATTAACGTTTCAGGTCAACAGCCTTTCATTGTAAATGGAAAAGTGAGAAAACAAGTTATTTTATGTTGACAGGGGAGAGAAAACATCTGAGAAAGGGTGTAGACAAAGACTGTCCAGGAACACACATGCTGATAAGGCTATCTAAAAAAGGGTGATAAATGATTGTTGATTTTACCTGATCTGCCTAGTGGAGTGCAATTGACAGAGACGAGTAAGTGCTGTGCTGGAATTGTGAGTTGTTGGAAACAGGAAATATCAGAATTTTGGAAATGTTCAGCAAGGCGGGTAGCATCTGTGGAACGAGGAAAAACGAAGTTAATGTTGTAGGTGAATGACCTTGTATCTTTTGATGATGTCCCCGCACCCCTCACCTCCTTAGCCCCTAGTTCCTAATTCCCAACTCTGCATATTTTACTTCCACCTCCCCTACATCTGAAAGCAGTCTCCTGGGAGTATTTTGCCTCTTATGTTGTTCCAAAAAAGCAAAATGTAAACTTAAGAAACAAACCTCATCTTTTGTAGGGAATATTGGACCTCACAGGACCCTGTATTGAACTCAACAATTTTAGAACATCTGACTCTTTCCTGTTTGTGTTAGAACTTGTCAGTTCTGAGTAGAGACCTCCACCTGTAATATTTTAACTTTCTGTCTCCAATATACTGGCAGGTCTTTTGGATATTTGCTGGATTCTCATTTCTTTCAGTTCTAGCAGCTGCTATTTTCAGCATTTCACTGTTCCAACAATTATTCCTTCACTTTTTTGGCCCTCATTCATCTCTCTCACTTTACAGTCATCCAGACAGATAATTATTTCTCTTGTGGATGCCACTGAAGGGGTAGAGGGAAAGCCCTGGCCAACCTTGGTCACCATGTCATTGCAGACAGTCTCTTTATGCTCTCCGTTGATCTCCTTTTTGCTCATTAAATTATACTGGTTTTCTCACTTTTCAATTTGAAAAGAGACATTAACAGTTTATTTCTTCGTAGATGCTGTCTGACCTGCTGAGTACTTGCAGCATTTTCAATTACTGATTCAGCATCTGCAGTTTTTATATTTTTACTGCATGAAGATTACTTTTGGAGTAGAAACCATCCAGTTTCACTATTCACATTTCAACTATTCACATTTGTATTTTTTGCTGGAGCAACAGCCAACTAATTATACACTGATACAAAGAATAATTGGATCTGATCCATTTGAATTTTCCGTGGTGTAAATTATGTTTTTACAGATTTTTATCAAGTTAGATATTTCAACATGTTTTCCTTGGACTTTGCTTTGGACTTTCAAAATGGACTTTTGAATCAGAATGCAATGATGTAACTTCATGTGAAGAATTCAGATGATAAATATTCCATCTTTATAAGAAAAATGTCACCTCAATTCAGTAATAGAGGCAGAATTGGGTGATCAAGTTTGCCTCTACATTGGCCTATTTGCAAGTGAATTTGTTTAAATTATTTTGGCACTCTTATTACTACACCCTCCAGCTCTTCTGATTTGGATTGATCTGTGGTGTTCATTAGAATATTTTTTCTATGATAAAGACAATGGTAACACCACATTTTGGCAATTCGGGTAATAGAAATTCAACTATTATATAAATTGCCTCTCAAAAAATTTGAGACATGGAATAAAAGTTGATTTCGCAAAAATCAGGGGGAGAAAAAAGCAAATGAATACAAAATATATTTTTTATAAACTCACAATTCTTGACATGTGCAGATTACACAATTTCACATTATGAAAAATCACAATTATGGACTGTTTACCTGGAATGCAAGCCCCATAATGCAGAAGGTGCTTGTATTATCTCTGACATCTCTCTCTAAATCAGTCTAAAGAAAGCTATCGACCCAAAACATTACCTATCCCATCCCTGCTGCCTGACCTGCTGTGTTCCTCCAACATTTTGTGTTTTGCACTTCAAATTAATGCATTTTCTAGGATTTTGCAATGTGCACGTTAGCTGGCTGTTTTCATTAGCAGCACTTGGGAAGTCCTAACGATGTGCAAAGCAGAACTTCTAAATTGTGGTTAATCTGAAGTGCTAATTCTATTTCTCCATTTGCAGGCATTGACTTGTCTGCTCAGTATATATACCAATTCCTTTTTGAATATTATGTGCAAATTTAATTTCTGTAACTGGGAAAGTCTTTATCCACAGGTTGTATGCATGAACTTCTTTGACATTGTGTTGGATTTTATTCTGATGGATGCCTTCGAAGATCTGGAAAACCCACCTTCATCTGTGGTTGCTGTTTTACGGAACCGCTGGCTCTCGGATAGTTTTAAGGAGACGGTAATTTATTCCAGTCTACATTGACAAACATAGCAAGGGTGATTTGCAAACTGTGTTGCATTCAAATGATTTTAAACCATTTTGCTTTGTTCTGGTTGCTAAAGATGCTTGGGTCCGATTGGGAACTAGGTTTGACATATATCTATTATTAGAATGTAATTTTTCGATGACGTGGGTTTCAAGATGGGGAATGAGTGAGTCAGAAGGCACAGACATAATTTATTATCTTTGAAGTATCACTCACACTAAGAAGCACTTGAATTATTTAAATGTATCATTCTGTAATTGCACCTGCATTTCATTCAACCCTGCACTCCATGGTCCATGGGAATGCTGCAATGCATAATTAATGTAGTAAGATTATTTTCAGGACCTAGGCTGGTAACAAACAGCATAGATAATTTACTTGTAGCCATTCTCTGCTTGAATTTGAATAGAATACTTTGGTCTCCAGCTCCGTCAGTCTGAAGAAGGGTCCCGATCTGAAATGTCGCCTGCCCATTCCCTCTACAAATGTTGCCTGACTCGCTGAATTGCTCCAGACCTTTGTGTTTTGCTCAAGATTCCAGCATCTGCAGTTCCTGTGTCTCTACTTTGGTCTTGTATTTTTTTCTTTTAAATTTTTAGTGATTTGACTTTTGTTTGCATTCTGCAGGCTCTTGCCACTGCTTGTTGGTCAGTGCTGAAAGCAAAAAGGCGATTATTACAGGTTGGTAAACAAAAGAATGAGGGTGGTGGATGATACAATGAGAATGAAATCCAGTGCTGGTATTTCAGCTGCAAGGAAATTAAATTTGGTGAAAGATTTGAAATGGGCAATATTTTTGTTTTAATATATGATGCTTACTTTTTTTCTTTGTGACCATAGGTCCCTGATGGCTTTATTTCCCACTTTTATTCTATTTCGGACCACGTCAGTCCTGTACTTGCCTGGGGTTTTTTAGGACCAAAGCAGCACCTTTGTGAAGTATGTACTATCTTTAAGGTAAGATTTCCTTTAAAAATCCTTTGACTCATAGTATCGCAGTTAAGTGCAAAAGGGAATTCAACATCAGGGCTACTGATTGTGATGATTCTGCTTTTATCTCTCTGGGGATAAAAATATCACTAACAAAGACAGCATTTAACGTCCTTCCAGTTGCCCATTGAGAATGTAGTAATTAGCTGCTACTGTAAATAAGCAGAGCTTTGTTTGGTAAAAAATACCCCCAGTGTTGCAGTGTAAAGGCTTTTATAATTTTGGACAAAAGGCATGACGAACCTCATGAAGCATGTTTCCCTGCATCTACCGCCTTGTTTTTATTAGTTGGAGGTTTGGAAAATGCTTTGCATTATGGATCTTTATTTAGAATAGGTGAGACATATCCTGAACCTTGACCTTGTAAAGGATCTGAACTAACAGACCAGGGAAGCACTTCTATAGCCGTTACTGCATTGTTGATTAGTGTGTGTAATTGTATCAATACTGAGAACAGATACTGAGAACATTTAGAATCACATGTAGCAGAAGGAAGCCACTTGATTGATCTTACTTTTCTCAGTTCTAATGAAACTGCCAGTGAATTATATCTTTTGCAAAGGTATTTTGTTAATATTCACTTAACATTTCAAACCTTTGGTCAATTCCATGTGAATCCTGACATGCAAACCACAACAGACATGAATTTTAATGCTTCAACAAACCTCATTTTGTACACTCAGCCACCTATTCCTAATCATTGCCACCCACAGGAACTGCATAATACTGCAGTACATGTGCAATGCTTAGATTCTTAAATTCAAAACATTTAAAGTTGAAATATAACTTTAATTAATGGAAAAAGGATAGCAGAAAAGGTGGGGGAGGGGATTTCTGTGTATACTGCAAAATAATTTTATGTGCGATTTTCACAACTTGTCACTTTGTTTTGTAGCAACAAATTATCCAGTATTTGAAGGACATATTTGATACGGACAAAATGCGATACACGACTGTAAATTTTCTGGCAGATGACATTGTTCAGTTATCGCAGCGACGCAGTGAGATTCTCCTTGGTTACCTGGGAATTGATAAAATAACGACAATGAATGGGACGATACCTACTGACAATGGACCTTTGGAAGAGTGCAATCCTGTGTGAAGTCCAAGCACAAAGGATGCTACAAACAACTGAGAATTAATGAATTGTATCTGATTCCTGGATTCCTGGCCCCATATTGAGGAGACTTGCAAGAGTTTTTATCAGAATACTCCACATACATTGAGGTCGGCTTATTCTGTTGGATATCAATATTTTAACATATGGTATTGGTTGGGGAATGATGAAATAGGATGTTATTCTTGAGTAATCATATATTCTAGGGAAGAAAAAATGTTTCTTCAATGGAGACCCCACAGATCACAAGAGTGGGAATATGTTCCTTTCCAATTTTACTGTAACATTACACTTGAGATATGGGGACATTGAAACAGTTCTTAACCAGAGATGCATAGGTGTGAGGGGTAATTACATTACCTTGTCTACCAGTGAGCCATTTGAACCAGAAAATGTGGTGGTGATCATTGGATATCAGAGTAGTAACAAATACATTAAAATGGGCCTTTGTACTCCTGGGTTAAAGAGGTGAAACTTTATCCAGTGTTCCCTGTCCAATCAAATTCCCATTGCTACTATTAAATCATAGAATGATGCAGAGCAAAGGAATCTATTATTAACAAAACTATCATTGCTGCACAAAAAGAGCACAGTGTGTGAAACTGAAAGCACTTTTAAATAAATCATTCACCTGAATGAAAATGAAAAATGAAGAAAATATGAAAAAATAGAAAAAAAATCACCAGAATCTGCAGATCAATACTTTTTTAAGGAAATAATTTGATCGTTCTTGTGAAAAATATCCTACTTGATATTATTTCTTGACCAGTGCCAACCAATCACCCTCCAGTTCCTGTGGGGGGTCTGTTGCCCTAAACAATGTCACTGAGGAACAAACAATGGATTGTAGACTTTGGAAGACATGGATAGAGGACATTATGAAACGTCACCTATCCTTGACTTCTAGAGATGCTGCCTGACCCGCTGAGTTACTCCAACATTTTGTGTCTTTTTGTAAACCACCATCTGCAGTTCCTGTGTTTGGATCGTAGGCTCTACTTGTTTCGCTATTTTACAAGATAAACGTGTTTTCCAACAGGAAATGAATGTTCCATAATAAACGCGTGTTTGATGTTAAAACGTGTGTTTGATGTTAAAAATGGCCTTCTCATTTTTTAAAAAATTGCCTTGCCAAAGTGTAACTAGGCACTTGGTAATTATTCCAAAAGGCAGAAAGGGATTGTAAAGAGTGATTCTGCTGGTGTCAAATAGAATTGTTATAAATCTCTCAGATGCAGTAACATAAATATAGGGAAAAAAAACATAAACATTACCCATCTAGTATATTGACATCTGTATCATATGATCAATAGATGATGCTAATGCTAATTAGTACTTTATAATTTCAGTTACTGTGTTGACGAAATTTTGAACAATTCTATCTGTTGCAAGCAGAATAATTCCCACCCCCACTCTCCCGCCCCCACCCCCACTCTCCCCCCCCACCCCCACTCTCACCCCACCCCCACTCTCTCCTCCCCCACTCTCTCCTCCCCCAACCCCCCTTTCCCCCACCCCCTCCCTTCCCCCCAACCCCTCCCCCCATTCTCCCCTCTTCTCTACCCCCACTCTCCCCTGCTCCACACTGACCCCTTCCTCCCCACCCCCACTCTTACCCCGACACCCAACCCCCCTCACCCCCACCCTCCCCTTCCCCCCACCCCTCCTCCTCCGACTCTCCCCCACCCCCACTCTCCCCCCACCCCCACTCTCCCCCCACCCCCCCACTTTCCCCCCACCCCCACTCTCTCCTCCCCCCACCCCCACTCTCTCTTCCCCCCCCACCCCCACTCCCCTCTCCTCCACCCACTTGAAACCCCCTCCTGTGGGCCCCGCAATGCAGCTTAAAGCTCCTCCGTGCGAGGGGGAAGAGGGTAGAGGAAAGGGAAAGGGGAGAGGAAGGCACTGAGCACAGCACTGCTGTCAGTCGGGCGGGTGCCCACCCCACTCTCGGAGCGGGAGAGGCGACTACACCTCCCGGCGGTCAGCGCGGCCCTATCTGAGGAATGTCAGGAGCGAGGCATGCCGGGATGGGCGGCGGTGCACGGGGGGCAGGGGGGAGTTAAAGGTCCGTGTGGGGGGGGGGGGGGCGCATTAGTTAAAGGTCCGGTGGGGGGGGGGGGAGTTTTCGCATTAGTTAAAGGTCCGGGGGTGGGGAGTGCATTAGTTAAAGGTCCGGGGGGGGGAGCGAGCTGATCTCTTGAAGACTTGCAGGTCCCATCGGGACGTCACAAGCTGAATACCGGCGGGGGGGGAGGAGGAGCTCATCTCTCACTGTCGCACGGGTGCCATTGTGACGTCACACGCTGAAGACCTTCTAGAAATGGGTTAGAAAGGAAATTTTTAAACTTTGAAATGTCTGTAGCTTTTAAAATATAGCTTCAATCTGAATGAGAGTTGTTAGACATTATGCCCAGGATAATGGTGAGTAACGTGGTGCAAAAAGTGTGGCGCTATGGTGTACCGTTTTGGCTGTGCGAACCATAAAAGTTATGCTGTGCACAAACACACATACACACGGACAGAGAGTTTTAGTAATATACTAGACAAAGTGGGCCGGTTGGGCCCAGTCCTCCCTCACCCCCACTAACTCTCCCCCACCTTCCCTTTCCCCACGACCCACCCTTTTCCCCACTCTCTCCTCCCCCCCACCACCAATCCCCCCCACCCCCACTGTCACCCTCCCCAGTCGCACTCTCCCTCCCACCCCCACTCTCTCCTCACACCCTCCCCGTCCCCCCCACTCTTACTCTCCCGGAGCGAACTTATTATAAAGAGTCGCCGCGAGAGTGCTGATTAAGGTGGCACAAAAATTGTGGCGCAATGGTTTAGCGTTTTGGCAAAATCACAGAAAAACATATATTTACATACGGATATATATATACATATATATATATGTATATATACACAAGATCTGAGTAGGATAGATAGATAGATAGATAGATAGATAGATAGATAGATAGATAGATAGATAGATAGATAGATAGATAGATCGAGCTAGATGATGAAAAGATATTCCATTTTACTACTTCCTGTTACTCATTCTGTGTGATCCATGTATTAATTGTGCCTTGTGATAGATCTATCTATGAGGAAAATCATCCTTTAGCCATATTAATGCACCACCTCACGAATGGTATAAGAATTCGTCTGGAGCAAATAACTTCTTCCCTCAGTTGGTTTGTAGCTCAGGAGTAGAGAATTAAATATGGGGAAACTGTTTTGTATCTGTAAATGGACAGTCGAGACATGACAACCTGATGTTGCAGGTGCATTGGATCTCATTATTATTCTCATTTAATGTTTTTATTGTGACCCTTATTATCTGCCTTTATCATCTCATTAAATCATGATCTTAGTTCCTTTAAAGAATGTCACATATTGGGTAAAAGTTTTCTGAAATGCTGAGAATTTAAGCAAAAAGGGATCCAAGAGGTTTAAAGGTGCTGCTGAACTAGTGCATGAGGAAGGTCTTAACTAAACGAGATGGACAAATTCACTGCAAAGATAATTGGCACTTGTTTTGTAACACAGAACAAAACCTATTACCATACCCATAGTAGACACCATTCGCAAAGTTTCTTTACCAGCAACAGCAAATCTGGACATGTTGAACTGAAAATTTCCAAAGACTAATAGTTCACTTTTAGATTTATCTTAACATCCCCAGGTATCAACCTGAGCAACATAAAATTGGCTGGAGAATTCAGCAGGTTGAGCGGCACCTGTGGAGGAAAATTAACAATGTTTTGGGTAGGGATCCTTCATCTGGATTGAAAGTGTAGAGGGGAAACATTCAGTATAGAGGTGAAGAGGAGGAGGAGGGCAAAAGCTGGCGAGCGATGGATGAAACCAGTTTAGGAGGGGTTAATTGGCAGATGGAGTCAAGAGGGAAGGGTGGAAATGGTGACAGAGGCTGGGAGGCAAAAAAGGGCTGCGGATGAAGGAATCTAATGGGAAAGGAAGGTGAAACATGGAACCAAATAAGGAAGGTGGGATGGGCAGATGGGAACAATGGGAGATGGAGACCCTTTCGGAGAAGTGTATGGTTGCGGAAAAGAATGAAGTAGGTAAGGGCGGGGAACGAAACTTGGTGAAATCGGGCTGAGGGGGTTGTTGATAAGTAAGATATGTGTGTGAGGATCTGGGTATATCAGAAGGAGGGAGATGGGGACAAAGAGGCAGTAGGTACTTGAAATTGAGGAATTGAATGCTCATGCCATCAGATTGTAGATTACCAAGGTAGAATATCGGGGGTATGGGGAGAAGGCAGGAACGGGTTACTGATTGAGAATGATCAGCCATGATCACATTGAATGGCGGTGCTGGGTCGAAGGGCTGAATGGCCTCCTCCTGCACCTATTGTCTATTGAGCTGCTCCTCCAGTTTTCGTTTGGCCTTGCCCTGATGAGGAGGGCCGAGAATAGACAGGTTGGTGTGAGGGTGGAAAGAGGAATTACTATGGTTTGCAACTGGGTTCTCCAAATGGCCATGGGGGAACAGAGCACTGGTGCTCAGCAAAGGCTGCACTTGGTCTCACAGATGCAGAAGAAGCCAAACTGAATAAATAATTATCAAAATTTATCCAAAAATATATTCATTTACAACCAAATCCATTGTAAGAGGAAATTGTTGTGGGGAGGTTGAAGAAAGCAGTGATACCTGAGAATTTTCAGATTAAACAATAATGGTTCTATTTTAGAGTTTGTGGCAGTTGGTTTTAGTTTGGTAGATCCAGAGATGTATTTTGGTATTCTGGTCTCCACTGGTGTATTACATTTACATTTCCAATACATCGATTACAATCTTGTTTTCTGAGGCTTTCCCACATGTACTAATACTGCAGCACCTTAAAGTAGTGTGGATCAATTCTTGCAGGTGGATAGTAGGTTCAGTCTCATGGCTGCTATTGAGAAGTCTTCAATTTAGAAATTTGAGATACTCTGAAAAGATTAAAGGCTGAGTCCAAATGTGTGCCTATTTCTATTGTTTTTAATTATTGTTTTTGATGTAAAATCTTTGCCTTGTGAATTGAAATTGCATTTTTATTTTAAATCGTCGCTGCTGTCCTGTATCCATCAATACATTAAAAAAATATGAAAAGAAAAAAAATAGTGAATTGATTTGCATATTGAGTAAGTGGGCAAATAATTATAAAACCATGGCAGATAGACAGCATAAATATATCAGTCAGGATTCAACATTTGACTGTTTTTCTGGTCCTCTTAAAACTCCTTTTTAAGTTTAGAGCATGACATAATTAAGTTAATGCCAATTGAGTCTGCTAATATGTAGAGAGGACAACTTGCATTAAATATTACCAAATGTTTTGTTGAAATGGTGGGTCTTATAAAGTGAATATTTTGCTTCCACTGCTGTCTCTGAAAACTGACGGTAGTTGTGGAGCGGGAATGGTGAAAGCCAAATCTTGTGCAGTCATCTTCAGGCAAGAAGATTCTGTGGTGGATAAGAGACTAATATGGGTATCACAAAATGCTGGAGAACTCAGCAGGTCAGGCAGCATCTAGGAGAGAGGGAATGGGTGACATTTCGGGTCGAACCCTTTCTTCAGACTGATCCAGTCTGAAGAAGGGTCTCGACCTGAAACGTCACCCATTCCCTCTCTCCTAGATGCTGCCTGACCTGCTGAGTTACTCCAGCATTTTGTGATACCTTCGATTTGTACCAGCATCTGCAGTTATTTTCCTGAGACTAATATGGGGATCTGCAGATTCTACCACAGGTAGAGTGGAGGTGCCTGATGTGGCAGATGAGAGGTCAATAGTATGGAAAATGATGCACTCCTTCCCTCATTTCCACTGGGCTTCTAGTTATTTTTTGACCAAAGTTGGTTCTGAATGATCTTTTGAGCAGTCTTGGTCCATACCCATATATCTGTGGTATTATTACCTTTTCAAGGAGATTAGAAGAATTTTCTTGAATCATTTTCTTAGTCTTTCTTTGGAATCTGAAAAAGAGTGCTTGCTCCAGGAATTCAGTGTGGAATATAGGAACAATTTGGTCTTCCCAACAAAGCTGGCTGCACATAATTGTCCTCTATTGGAGAATTTGTTTAAAAAGACAAATCGCTGGAGTAACTCCACGGGTCACACAGCATATCTGGGGAATAACAGGTATAACAGAGCTTTATTTGTCGTTCGGTACCGAAGTACCGAACGAAACTACATAGCAGTCATAGAAAAAAAAAAGAACACAAGACACATAACCCCAACACAAACGTCCATCACAGTGACTCCAAACACCCCCTCACTGTGATGGAGGCAACAAAACTTCCACTCTCTTCCCCACGCCCATGGACAGACAGCTCGTCCCCGACCGACCCGCACAGTCCCCGCACCGGGCGCTGAAACGTCTCGCGGCCGAACCGGGCGATGAAAGGCCCGCGACCAAGCCTTGCGCAGCTAAGTCCCGCAGCCGAGCCGCACCAGCGGTGAAAAGTCCCGCAGCCGAGCCGCACCGGGTGGTGTTAAGTCCCGCAGCCGAGCCGCACCAGCGGTGAAAAGTCCCGCAGCCGAGCCGCACCGGGCGGTGTTAAGTCCCGCAGCCGAGTTGCACCGGGCGGTGTTAAGCCCCGCAGCCGAGTTGCACCGGGCGATGTAAAGTCCCGCAGCCGAGTTGCACCGGGCGGTGTTAAGCCCCGCAGCCGAGCTGCACCGGGCGATGTAAGTCCAGCGGCCAAGCCGCACCGGGATGTAAAGTCCAGCGGCCGAGCCGCACCGGGGGATGTTAGGCCCCGCAGCCGAGCCGCACCCCGCGCCGTGAGGAAGAGAAAAGTTCCCCACACCCACCCACCCACACCCACCCCCACCCCCCACACACCACCACCCCCTCCCACACATACACAACCAAAAAAAAAAAACAAAAAAAAAATCATCCCAACACCGACACTCAACAAAAAAAGACGGACAGACTGCTAGTCAGCCGCTGCCGTTAGGCGCCGCCACGTGATAGGTGAGCTTATGGGTCGGGACCCTTCTGCAGGCTGACTATGAAGAAGGGTCCTGGAGTTACTCAACAGGTCAGGCAGCATCTTTGGAAAACATGGATAGGTGACGTTTTGGGTCGAGGCCCTTCACTCGACCCGAAACATCGCCTACCTTTGTTCTCCAGAGATGCTGGCTGACCTGCTGAGTTACTCCTGCACATTGTGTCCTTTTGTGTATTAACCAGCATCTGCAGTTCATTGTTTCTACTCTCCTATCTCTCCATTTCTGCAATGCTCTTCTGTGCAGGTTTTGTTCATTTGCGACTTATAAACAGTTTGAGTTACAACATTACTTGGGTACGGAGCTCTCTCATAATCCAGGGACCTTCTACATGAGACAGCAGGGCTGACTCATTGTTATGCATCAAGCTTTGTACTAGGTTTGAAGTCCTGATCTTCAAATACACTTCCTCAGCCAGCCAACATTATTGCACACTGAATGGCGATGGTGAATTTCACTTCTGCATAGCTGGAGATATGCACCATGGACCTTTATTGTGTGGGATGCCAGAATTGGTAGAGGACCACATTTTGAAATGATGTTGCCTCATTGTCACCTCCCCCCTCAGCTGACCAACGTCTGCTTTGATCTCTCATTTACACACCTTCCCCTTCCATATCTCGAGCTTCCCTCTCCCCTGACTCTCAATCTGAAGAAAGGTCTCGACCTGAAAGGCCATCCATTCCTTCTCCCCAGAGATGCTGCCTGTCCGGCTGAGTTCCTCCAGCATTTTGTGTTCTTCTCTGCATGATGTAACCATGTCCAAGTGGAAAATACTTTGCTGGTGGAATGGAAGCAACGAGATGCAACATTTTCCCATTGATCTGGAGCCAGCTCCATTCCAGCGGGAGGTTTTTTTTTGTTGGAGAAATACCGATCGCGTGCTGCGATTGGTCCGATTCCCCTTAGCGACCGGCTTGCAATTGGTGGCATTGGACTCGGGCAGCCCCGCCCAGCGACGCTGTGATTGGCCAGCGGCGGGTCGCCGTGATGCGGTAAAGATGTCGGCCGCTGAAGAGTGCTCGGTTGCTGTGGAGAAAGAGCGGTGGGAGCCGCTGTCCTTGACGCACGTCGATTATCCCTCAGGTAATGAACCTCCTGCAGGGCTTTCTGGAAGAACGGTTTTCACAGCCGCCTTGAGGAATAAGTTGCGAACGTGGAAGGCAGGCAGGCAGAACGAGAAATATTGCCGGGACGAGTCGGCGCCTTGTTTGCAGGCCGGGATTTTTTTTGTTGAGGAGATTCGGGTTGTAGGATTAGCACCTTCGCCGGTCGTAACAACAAAATAACGTGCTCTTGCTTTCTCCGCGTCCGCCCTCGTGTGCCAGTTCAGCCGAATTTTCGTCCCGACTTCAACCGACGTCGCGCGTGCCCGGTCCCGGTCGAGGCGCGCGGCCCCGTCGTGAACGCGCGGCGCGTGCGCGAAGAGCTGTCATGGTTAAAATATTTATAGCAATGACTAATCTGCAGGTATTACATTGACTGCACCACCGCTCGAGGTTTTTTTTCAGAGGTTTTTTTTCAAATGTTGCATTTCGTTACTCCTACGGCCAAAGAAAGGTTGCAAACGTTAATTTCAAAGCCTCATTGAAGTCCACAGTTTTTAAATGGAATTGAACATTATAGAAAGATTAACAGTAGTAGGGAGGTTGGGGATAGCATCAAGCAGGAAACTAGGGATGCGTGTAGCAAAGGTACAGTAGTTATCATAGGTGACTTTAATCTTTATATAGATTGGGCCAACCAAATTGGTAGCAGCGCTGAGGAAGATGATTTCCTGGAATGTATACAGGATGGTTTTTTAAACCAATATGTAGAAGAGCCGACTAGAGAGCAGGCCATCCTAGACTGGGTGTTGTGTAATGAGGAAGGATTAGTTAGCGATCTTGTTGTGCAAAGCCCCTTGGGCCACAGCGACCATAATATGGAGTTCTGCATTCGGATGGAGAGAGACACGGTTAATTCAGAGACTAGGGTCCTGAACTTAAAGAAAGGCGACTTTGAAGGTATGAGATGGGAATTGGCTAGGATAGACTGGCAAATTATACTTAAAGGGTTGACGGTGGTGATACAATGGCAAAGATTTAAAGACCACATGGATGAACTCCAAAAATTGTTCATCCCTGTCTGGTGAAAAAAATAAAACTGGGAAGGCGGCTCAACCGTGGCTAACGAGGGAAATCAAGGATAGTGTTAAATCCAAGGACGAGGCATATAAATTGGCCCGAGAAAGGAGCAAACCAGAAGACTGGGAGAAATTTAGAACTCAGCCGAGGAGGGCAAAGGGGTTAATTAAGGGGGGGGGGGGGGGGAAACAGCACGAAAGAAAGCTTGCGGGAAATATAAGCACTGACTGTAAAAGCATCTTTAGAGATGTAAAAAGGAAATGATTAATGTGGGTCCCTTACAATCAGACGAGTGAATTTATAATGGGAAACAAGGAAATGGCAGAACAGTTAAACAAGTACTTTGGTTCTATCTTCACTAAGGAAGACACAAACAATCTCACAGAAATACCAGGGGACCGAGGATCTGTGGGAGGGAGGAACTGAAGGGAATCCACATTAGTCAGAAAATGGTGTTAGGTAAACTGTTGGGACTGAAGGCAGATAAATCCCCAGGGCCTGATGGTCTGCATCCCAGAGTACTCAAGGAGGTGGCCCAAGAAATTGTGGATGCATTGGTGATCATTTTCCAATGTTCTCTCGACTGGATCAGTTCCTGTGGACTGGAGGGTAGCCAATATAACCACTTTTTAAGGAAGGAGGGAGAGAGAAAATGGGGAATTATAGACCAGTTAGCCGTACATCGGTAGTGAGGAAGATGCTGGAGTCAATTATTAAAGATGTTATAGCAGCGCATTTGGAAAGCTGTGGCAGGATTGGTCAAAGTCAGCCTGGATTTATGAAGGGGAAATCAATCTTGACTAACCTGGAATTTTTTGAGGATGTAACTAAGTAGGATGTTGAGAGCCAGTGGATGTGGTGTATCTGGACTTTCAAAAAGCGTTTGACAAGGTCCCACACAAGAGATTAGTGTGCAAAATTAGAGCACATGATATTGGGGGTAGGATATTGACATGGATAGAGAACTGGTTGGCAGACAGGAACCAAAGAGTAGGAATTAGCAGGAACTTTTTAGAATGGCAGGCAGTAACTATTGGCATGCCGCAAGGCTTGGCGCTGGGACCCCAGTTATTTACAATATATATATTAACAATTTAGACGAGGGAATTAAATGTGACGTCTCCAAGTTTGCGGATGACACAAAGCTGGGTGGCAGTGTGAGCTGTGATGAGGGTGCTATGAGGCTGCAGGGTGACTTGGATAGGTTGGATGAGTGGGCAGATGCATGGCAGATGCAGTATAATATGGATCAATGTGAGGTTATCCACTTTGGTGGCAAGAACAGGAAGGCAGATTATTATCTGAATGGTGTCAGATTAGGAAAAGGGGATGTGGAACGAGACCTGGGTGTGCTTGTACATCAGGCAGTGAAGAAAGCTAATGGCATATTGGCCTTCATTGCGAGAGGATTTGACTTTAGGAGCAAGGAGGTCCTACTGCAATTGTACAGGGCCCTGGTGAGACCAATTTTGATCTCCTAATTTGAGGAAGGATATTATTGCTATTGAGGGAGTGGAGCGTTTGTTCCCCAGATTAATTCCCGGGATGGTGGGTCTGACATATCATGAAAGAATGGGTCGACTGGGCTTCCATTCACTGGAATTTAGAAGGATTAGAAGGGATCTTATAAAAACATATACAATTCTTAAAGGATTGGACAGGCTAGATGCAGGAAAAATGTTCCCGATGTTGGGGGAGTCCAGAACCATGGATCACAGTTTAAGAATAAAGGGTAGGCCATTTAGGACTTGAGATGAGGAAAAATTTCTTCACCCAGAGAGTTGTGAATCTGTGGAATTCTCTGCCACAAAAGCAGTGAGGCCAATTCACTGGATGTTTTCAAGAAAGAGTTAGATTTAGCTCTTAGGGCTAAAGGAATCAAGGGATATGGGGAAAAACCAGGAACAGGGTACTGATTTTAGATGATCAGCCATGATCATATTGAATGGCGTTGCTGGCTCGAAGGGCCGAATGGCCAACTACTGCACCTATTTTTTCAATGTTTCTATACTTTGCATTGTTCAATAGAGGGTGGGGTAAGCGTAATTTTAAGAGTAGTTATGTACATGACTGCTTTTTTGATCTAAAAAGTATTGGTTAGTGTTTTGGAAGTATAGTCACTGTTGTAAAATAGGAAACATCACTGTCAATTTACACATGGCAAGAAATACTCGAACAATGTAGTAATAATAAGGTAGACACAAAATAAACACACAAAATAATAAGGTAGACACAAAATAAACACACAACAGTCTGAAGAAGGGTCTCGACCTGAAACGTCACCCATTCTCTCTCTCCAGAGATGCTGCATGTCCCGCTGAGTTACTCCAGTATTTTGTGTCTACCTTCGATTTAAACCAGCATCTGCAGTTCTTTCCTATATGTAATAATAAGGTAATCTGTTTTAATTGTATCGCTTAAGAAATTATGATTGGTCAGGGCACTAGAGGATGATGAGGAAACAATCCTATCTTCCTGAGAAAACAAGCAAAATCTTGGTTTAATATCTCTGAAACATGGTGCCAACTGATTCAGAGATGAGAGGAGCATCATTGAAACGAGGCATCGTGTAATACGCTGAATTATCTTGTTGCAGGCTGAGGTACTGATTGATGACAAGTTTGAAATTGTGACCATTAATTTCTTTATTGATTTATGGTATTTGGGTTGAAAAGATTAGCTTTACTACATTTGAAATGTTTATTATTAAATGAAAACCTCAGGCTACGTATGTTATAATTGGGTATGAACATTTGAAGTTGAGTCAAGGTTTGATGCATCAATCTGCAGCACCAAGATACAGGAGGAGATAAAAAAACAAATTGCTGGAGGAACTCCAGTAGGTCAAGCAACGTCAGTAGAGGAAAATGGAAATTTGATGTTTTGGGTTGAGACCCTTCTGGCTTGAAAGAGTGGATGAGAGATGACCAGTTTAATGAGGTAACCAAGTCAGTCAATAGGTGAGGAAAGATGGAGTAAGTAAGATGGGGAAGTCAAGGCTGGAAATAGTGAGGCTGAGATGTAACCTTGGAATGTGATAGGAAAGGGTGAAGTATGGGAACAAATAGGAAGATGGGGCAGGTAGATGAGAACAGATAGGAAAGGGGACAGGAATGGGGGCTTGTGTAATGGGCAGCTGGAGAGTGGGGGAAGGGGTGATGTTTGTGGGGAAAGTAGGCAATGAGTGGGAGGATCTGAGTGGATTGCGAGTCCAAGGGGGAGCACATTTGCTGAAACTGGAGAATGCAATGTTATGTTCAGGTTGTCGACTACAGAAGACCAATATGAGGTGCAGTTCCTCCAGGTTGCATTTTGGCCTGCCCATGGAAGATGAATCTGCAGAATGGCTATATTGGTTGCAAATTTGATTTTTGCGCAAAGTATAGATGGGATCTGAAAGGGAAGAATATACAATAACATGTAACAGAACACCATTACAGTGGCCCATTTGTGCTTTCATGCTGGCATCAATCTAGCAAACTTACCAAACATAGACACATTATCGCTCTGACAATCAAGTCTAAATTTCAGGATTGACTACAAGGTCTGACTTCTGAATCTGAAGGTGTGGTTTCAATTCGTCTCCAACACTGCATATTGGAAGAGTGATGCACTTTTTGAGATGCTGTCTTCCAGTTAAGACATTAAGTGTTAAACAGTCTCCCAACTCCTGGTTGGTGTGGATCCTTTAGTACTTTTTGAAAATATTTGCCCCGCTATCAATAATTGGTATCTTAAAAACAAATGCAAGAGTCTATCTTATATTTTTCATGACCTCTGGATTATCTCATTTTACAGCCACCAATGCATTTTTGAAGTGCTATAGAGTGCTTTGGAACTTCCTGAGGTCACACGGTATAATAAGTCATTTTATTTGTTATGAGCAGTTTTGTGTTTGGCTTTCCAATAGAACATTTCCTTTGCTTTTCAATGTGCTGATAGTCAACTATATAATGTACACCTTGCTTTTGCTTTAATCTGCTTGGTTGGAGCAGATCATTTTTGTTATTACTTCACTGTTGTTTACTCAACCTTCCCAGCTGATGCCTTGCATGTTCCATAAGCATCTAACATTCTGAGATCCATATTTGTTTATAAAGGCTTCAAAGGCTTCTTTGTTATAAAGGCTTCAATTTTCCCATTTGTGTTTAAAATATCCATGTATACATATTTATCCACTATTTAGTATTAAAGCAGAAAATCCTGGAAATACTCAGTAGATCGACAGCATCTGTACAATTTTGCTTTTGGATCACTTGGCTGCTATCAATCTCCAAAATATGAGTTTACTATCCTCCATCTTTGTGGATTATTTCTCTTGCTCCAAGCGTAATAACTAATTAACTTAATATACCAGTGAGTCAAGATTTGCCTTTGTAATGAATCAGCAACATACCAAAGTGTATGGCCCACTTAAACGTCCTCTTTCCAGTTTATTGAATAAGCGAGTTCGGTATTACAACTGTGCATGCCCAGGTCATAGGTCATTTGGGATAAACATTCTCGCCAGCTGAGCTACTGTGTGTGTACGGACCTGCATATTCATTTCAGTGAGATTTATAAATTTATCCGTCAATTATGTCAGCAGTAGGCCACAGCGTACTGCAGGCTACACAAATCCACAATTGTATCTATTTAAATTATTGACTCAATACAACACCATCGTTGAAAACGCAAGAATGCGTGGAAGGAACCTGTCAATTATCAAATCCCTGGCAATAGCCTGAGTCGCAGCCATTCAAATTCGATATTGATTTACACAAATTACAAGTTGAGTGGTCAACCAATTTGAGACAGTCCTTGCATTCCTATCTAAACAACCTTCCTGGATTGAAGGAAATGAGGAGAATGTGCGGTGTGGGGGGTAGGTTGGAAAGTTCAGATTGGATTCGAACAAGCTGGTTAAACTTTCAAAGTGGGTTGGCTTAAATAAAGACGCTGTTGCTTTAACCTTTGGGGTTGGTTCCAGTCTGCCAGGGCACTCATTTGGGAGCCGGGTCTGGGTGATCGGGCCATGATAATTATGAGAATTTGCAGCCATTTGAACCGCAGCCAAAGTAGAGACTTCACTCAGGAGTGGGTCGCAGCTCCCCAGCTGATGGGGCCTGTTCCCGCTCTCTTTGAAGGAGGCGCCGCCTGCCCCAGCGAGTGGGCAAACACGGAGCCAACCCGTAATATAAGTGGGAGCATTTTCTCAGTCAGACTTTGTCGACAGTTGGGGTGGGGAGAGATAGCTGGTGTTGCCGCACAGACGGAACAGTTTAATAACGACCGATTAAAATCCGCCCTTCGGCCACTCGGCAGCCTGGGCTGATCTGATCTGACAGCCCTCTTGCTAGCTCGCTGTGTGCCCGATCCTATCGCAGAACCTCCACAAAACCTTTGGGCTTCGGGTAACACCTGCACAAAGAGCCTCTGCTAACAAGGGCTGCCGAACTGTGCTGGTCAACGTGCACTGGGCGAGATGGCTGGGGGAAACACACTGCAACCACCGCAAACTTGGAGCACAGACCCTCCACTCAATCTATCCAATACTAAAGGGCAGGCATTTCACAGTTAAATGTCTTGTATCGGATTGGCGGTTCCTTCACAGGGCCAACCCTGTACTCAGTTTCCTTGGAGATGAATCTTTGCCTTAATGGTACATTCACGCCGCCTGTATGTAGGTTAATTGGCTGGGTAAATGTAAATGTAAAAATTGTCCCTAGTGGGTGTAGGATAGTGTTAATGTACGGGGATCGCTGGGTGGCACGGACTTGGTGGGCCGAAAAGGCCTGTTTCCGGCTGTATATATATGATATGATGATATGATAAAGCATCAGCCCACATCACACTGATACAGTCGCTGCCTACCTCGGATTAAATGTATTTTTACACAAATTATGAATAAAGATAAGAAAATGTTTCAAACACAAGTAATATCTTCTTATTCCAGTAGCAAACACATTAAGAATTAAATGAAAATAATAAATTCTTTAACTTTTTGAATATCTCATAATTGCAGATTAATGAACTGAATTAGAACTGGGACTGCGTATGTAGTATGTGAACAGCAGAACAAGAAAGGAAGCTTTTAAGTTGACAGAATTCTAGATTAATTCCTTGGTAGAATAGTTAACAATTTATACACAGTTTATACAGCGCTGCGTTTGCTTTTTTTTAACCCCAAAAGACCTTTCCCCTATCCCATGATTCCTTGCGTTTATCAAGATACCGAACTCGCTTATTCCAGTGGCATTTGAGTTCTTTTTTGCATGATCATTGAGCTTTCACTGCAACCTCTTTGCCTCAACCTCGTAGTGGAAAGCAAAAATAAAAAGGAGCGGATGTTCGAAACCTGAAAAAAAGACAAAAATTGCTCAGCAAGTAAGGCAACACTTGTAATATTCTTCAAGCAACAATTTGATTTATTAGTGAGTATGTTAATGCCTTCTAATTTTGCCTCTACCTAGCCCCTCAACATATAGGAAACAAATTCTACTCTTCTGTCCTTTGGAACCTGTTATCCTAAAGGCTTATCACTGGATCAATTTTAAGCCTTCTATTTTCTAGAGGGAAAAAGCTTGGTCTTTTCAACCTTTCTTACTAACTCCAGTCTCTGGCACTTTACCAAGAAATCTTTTGCAACTTTTCTAATACATTGATCTTCTATTTATAACAAAGATTTAATTTGTTCACTACTTGTTTAATCTAATCGATGTTCAATACACACTTCACTTACATTACAAATGAACCCTACTATTTAGTATGCTACTTTTTGATGTCCCGTAATTCTTAGGGTTGTATTTAGGAATAATTAGTTATTTTGTGTGAAAATAGCAAAATATAAATAATTACATCCTTGCTTTCTCTTACTCCTCCCTCAATGACACAATGATCTTTGGTAAATGAAGAAGAGCAGAAGAAAGTTTTGAGAGGAGGGAGGGATTCTTTGTCTCTGGTTGACGATGATCTCTGTAAGCCTAAAGAACAACAGAGCGAAACTAAAAAGACAATATGAGGAGAAAAGATGAAATACGAAGGTAAGCTAGCCAATAATATAAAAGAGGGTAGGAAAAATTTCTTCAGTTATAAAAAGAGTAAGAAAGAGGCAAGAATGGATGTTGGACCGCTGGAGAATGTTGCAGGAGAAATGATAATGGGGAATAAAAAAATGGCAGAGGAGTTGAATTACTTTTTTGCATCAGTCTTCACAGTGGAAGACACCAGCAATGTACCTGAAATTCAAGAGAGTCAGTGGGTGGAAATTAGTGGAGTGGCTATTACTAGGGAGAAGGTGCTTGGGAAGCTGAAGGGCTGAAGGTGGATAGGTCACCTGGGATGGATGGACTGCATCCTAGGGTTCTGAAAGGGGTGGCTTTAGAGATTGTAGAGGCATTGATAGTGATATCTCAGGAATCACTAGAGTCATGAGTGGTCCCAGACGAGTGGAAAATTGCCATTTTTTCCCCCGCTGCACAAAAAGGGCGCAAGGCAGAATAGTGGGAACTATCAGCCGGTTAGTCTGACTTCGGCGGTTGGTAAGATTTTAGAGTCCATTATAAAGGATGAGGTTACGGAGTACTTAGAAGTTCATGATAAAATAGGCTGAAGTCAGCATGGCTTTGTGAAGGGGAGGTCTTTGCTTGACAAATATGCTGGAATTCTTTGAAGAAGTAAATAGCAGGACAGACAAAGGAGAGTCAGTAGATATTGTTTACTTAGATTTTCAGAAAGCCTTTGATAATGTGCCACGTTAGGCTGCTTAAGAAGATGATATCAAAGGGCAGATACTGGCATGGATAGCAGGTTGGCTGGATGACAGGTGGCAATAAAGGGGTCTTTTCCTGGTTGGCTGCCAGTGACTAGTGGAGTTCTGCAAGGGTCGGTGCTGGGGCCGCTACTCTTCACGTATTTTAATGATTTGGACGAGGTGGTTGAAGGCTTTGTGGCAAAGTTTGCGGATGATACGAAAATAGGTGGAGGGGCAGGTAATGTAGAGAAAGCAGGGACTCTCCAAAAGGACTTGGACAGGTTGGGAGAGTGGGCAGAGAAGTGGCAGATGGTGCATAGTGTAGCAAAGTGTGGAGTCACGCATTTTGGTAGTAGGAATAAAGATGTAGACTATTTTCTAAATGAGGTGAGAATCCAGAAATCGGAGGTGCAAAGGGATTTGGGAGTGCTGGTGCAGGATTCCCATAAAGTTAATCTGCAAGTCGAATCGATAGTAAAGAAAGCATACTCAATGCTAGCATTTATTTCAAGAGGGCTTGTATACAAAAGCAGGGATGTCATGGTGAGGCTCTATAAGGCGGTGGTAAGGCCGCATTTGGAATATTGTGAGCAATTTTGGGCACCATCTCTGAGGAAGGATGTGCTGGCTCTGGAGAGGGTCCAGAGGTGGTTTACAAGAATGATCCCAGGAATGAGTAGGTTAACTTGTGATGAGCGTTTGTCGGCACTCGCTGGAGTTTAGAAGAATGAAGAGGGACCTCATTGAAACATACAGAATAGTGAAAGGCTTGGACAGAGTGGAATTGGACAGGATGTTTCCTCTAATGGGAGAGTCTAGAACTCGGGCGGCATGGTGGTGCAGCGGTAGAGTTGCTGCCTTACAGCGCTTGCCGGAGACCCGGGTTCGATCCTGACTACAGGTGCTATCTGTGTAGAGTTTGTACGTTCTCCCCGTGACCTGCATGGGTTTTCTCCGAGATCTTCGGTTTCCTCCCACACTCCAAATACGTACAGGTTTATAGGCTAATTGGCTTGGTATAAATTGTCCCTAGTGTGCATAGGATAGTGTTAATGTGCAGAGATCGCTGGTTGGGGCGGACTCGGTGGGCCGGGGCCTGTTTCCGCGCTGTATCTCTAAACTAAACAAAAACTAAACTAGAGGTCATAGCCTGAGAATTAAACGGCGTTCTTTTAGGAAGAAGATGAGGAGAAATTTCTTTAGTCAGAGGGTGGTGAATCTGTGGAATTTAGTTTAGTTTAGAGATACAGCGTGGAAACAGGCCATTTCGGCTCACTGGGTCCGCACCGACCAGCGATCCCCGCACACTAACACTATCCTGTAGCCACTAGGGACAATTTTTACATTTACCAAGCCAATTAACCTACAAACCTGCATGTCTTTCGAGTGTGGGAAGAAACCGAAGTTCTCGGAGATAACCTACGCAGGTCACGGGGAAAACACAAACTCCGTACAGACAGCACCTGTAGTCGGGATCGAACCCGGGTCTCCGGCGCTGCAAAATTCTTTGCCACAGAAGGCTGTGAAGGCCAAGTCAGTGGATATTTTTAAGGCAGTGATAGATAGATTCTTGATTAGTACGGGTGTCAGACGTTATGGGGAGAAGGCAGGAGAATGGAGTTAGGAGGGAAGAGATAGATTAGCCATGATTGAACGGTGGAGTAAACTTATTGGGCCGAATGGCCTAATTCTACTCCTGTAGGAAAAAAACTGCAGATGCTGGTATAAATCGAAGGTAGACACAAAATGCTGGAATAACTCAGCGGGTCAGGCAGCATCTCGGGAGAGAAAGAATGAGTGACGTTGCGGGTCGAGACCCTTCTTCAGACTGATGTCCTTCAGACATCAGTCTGAAGAAGGGTCTCAACCCGAAACGTCACCCATTCCTTCTCCCGAGATGCTGCCTGACCCGCTGAGTTATTCCAGCATTTTGTGTCTACCTAATTCTACTCCTATTCCTTATGACCTTATGATCTCCTGCTTAATAAACTATGAGGTGAAAGCAAGGTGCAAAAAAAATGGGGGGGGGGGGGAAGAAACAAAGTGCTGGTGGAACTCGACATGTTAGGCAGCATCTGGGCATGGAATGAGCATGCGACATTTCAGATTGGGACCTTTTTCAGACTGGAGTCTTGAGTAGTGTCTCGATCTGGAACGTCTTCAGTTCATTCCCTCCCCAGATGTTGCCTGACTAATTAGTTCCTCCAGCACTTTGTTTTTTTGTTCAAGATTCCAGCATCTGCGGTTTCATGTGTCTCCATTGGAAAAATTGGAGGATTGGCCAGTAGAAGAAAAATTATTTGTTATATCTTGACCATTTGCCTAATTGTTAGTATTCGAGTTCTAAATAACATTTTATTCCATTATTTAAAGTTTAATTTTCTTTTTCTATCTTTGGTTATCTGATGATAAAGTTGAGCAGCTAAATCCCAGGCTGATCTTTCTGTTGTGAAACTGGCTTTGAGAGAAGGATGGATGCACCCCATTCATCTTGTCATGGTCCCCAAACGTTTTTTTTGCTGAACTCCACTAAAGGGAAATTTGTTCTTATTAACTCCCATCGCCCCATTCTCCTTGCTAGTCATAACCAATGAATAAAATATTTTCCATTTGGAAATGTAGTCTGAGTAAGTACTACTGAGCTTTTGCAAAATTTATTTTATGTGCATTGAATTTGCATTTAAAATAAACATGATGCGTGAAATCATTGCAAAAGAAACTAAACTAAAAGGAACGTAGAGCTGCCAATGCTGCTGCTCTCCCAAATATATCTGCCATAACATCCCAACCCATGTATCAATGCACGTCCTGAGTTCATTTGACTTGCCCATCAGCCAGCTTGCATTGAGATAAATGCAATTTAGTCTTCAGACCTTTCTCTCTCCCTGATCTTCCCTTACCTATCCTCGCCACTGAACTTGCTTGCATTAACATCTAATCAGTCTATCCGTAACTAAAATCCTGCGTAAGTGGAACCATTGTGATAAATCTTTTGATATCCGTCCCAGGACTTTCAATCCTTTTTAATATGTGTTCATCAGAATTGAACACAGCATCTGGTTGTGGCCAAATCAGTCATTTATAAATGTTGGCGCACCCACTATGTTTGTTATACTTCACGCCACGTTTATGAAGGTCAGGATCCCATATATTTTATCCCACACTTATCACAACCTGTGCTCCTTTAAAACATTTATGCATTTATTCCATGATCTCTCTTTTCCTCCTCCTTCTTTACAGTTGTGCAGTTTAGTGTATTTGTGTGTGTGTTATGCCAACACTTGTACTTTGCACTTTTGTATTACATTTCATCTATCTTTCATTCATCTTTATATTCTGTCAGTCTACCTGTATCCTCTTGCAATCTTTTACAGTCCGCTTCACTGGGTACCACACTTTTAAATGTGCAACTTTTGAAATGTCGCCCAGGTTGCCCATTTTCAATTTTATTTTATTTTTTTAGTGTCAAAAAAGCACTGGTCCTAAAAATGATTCCTGTGGATCTGCACTAACCCCAATTGGGAATGAATGATGCACTGTAAATTGTCAGGATCAAAGACATTCTCTCAATCGTGTCGAACAGAAGGTGACAGTTCAGTCCATTTTACTAAAAGCTGTCCGACTAGCCATTTTTCACATGTGAATTTTCTTTCTTTCCACATGTGTTTGTATTTTTTTCTTTATTTCCTTGCACCAAGTATTTGTTTAGTTTTCCTTTGAATAATCTCCTAGCATCATTTCAAAATGCAGTGCATAAAATAACACTCAACTCTCCTCTGGTTCTTAATAACCCACTGCACAAAACAAAATTACCATGATATTCAATGCCCGAGAGGTTAGTTGAAGTAGATTCAAAGTAGTCTTCAGAAATGAATTAGTGGTGCAAAGCAAGAGCCCTTTTCAAGTCAAGTTTCTTGTCAAGGTGAGGCATAGGTATAAAGCAAATCCTGCTAGCAGCAGCATCACCGGCGCATTGACTCCGACATGCACACAAAAACACAAGGTATACATAAATTACATATAAAACCCTGCAATACAGTAACAAGAATAAGGGGACTGTGCAGAAAAGCAAGCGCAAAACAATTGAAAAATATAACAAATATAACAAGTCCATGGTTGTGAAAGAGGTGGCCCGTAGTGTTCCATTGTTGAGGTACGATTAAGGTTGTGCGGCTCATTGTGCATGAGGCAATGGAAAAAGGAATGGTCCAGTACTGCTGTTAAGCATCACCGAGGGAAGAGAGAGGAAGGGAAATTGAGTTAATGACAATAGATAATGGGTGCAGGAGTAGGCCATTCGGCCCTTCGAGCCAGCACCGCCATTCAGTGTCATGGCTGATCATTCACAATCAGTACCCCGTTCCTGCCCTCTCCCCATACCCCCTGACTCTGCTATCATTAAGAGCTCTATCTAACTCTCTCTTGAAAGCATCCAGAGAATCGGCCTCCTGAGGCAGAGAATTCCACAGATTTACAACTCTCCGAGTGAAAAGGTTTTTCCTCATCTCCATTCTAAATGGCCTACCCCTTATTCTTAAACTGTGGCCCCTGGTTCTGGACTCTCCCAACATTGGGAACATGTTTCCTGCCTCTAGCATGTCCAATCCCTTAATAATCTTATGTGTTTCAATAAGATCCCCTCTCATCCTAAATTCCAGTGTATACAAGCCCAGTCGCTCCAGTCTTTCAACATACGACAGTCCCGCCATTCCGGGAATTAACCTCGTGAACCTACACTGCACTCCCTCAATAGCAAGAATGTCCTTCCGCAAATTTGGAGACCAAAACTGCACACAGTACTCTAGGTGTGGTCTCACTAGTTGTTGTGAAACCTGACCTGATATCTGCATTTTCCACTCTTATTGTGACCACAAATTGAGAGAATTAGCTGAGATTTATTTATTTAATTGGTTTAGCAACCAATGATTGAGAAATACACTTCTGAGTAAAAAGTGCGCCTTCGATATTGTGCTTGTACTGTAAGCACAGACTGTATGCATGGGACTGGATTGATACTTGAACCCGTGGTATCTGACAAGCAAGTTGGCAAGGGAAGAGGAGGTAGCAACTTTTTTTATTCTCTCAGTAACATTTACATTAATTGAGCACCAATATTTAGTAGTAAAATGTTCCGTGAGATTTTATGGGATAGTCATCAATTGGAAATTGAATGAGGCGAATAGAACCAAAAGTTTAATCAGAAGAGTTTTAAGGAGTGTCTTGCTGAATAAGCAAGAGGAAGGTTCGGAGAGAGATTTCTGTAACGCGCCTGCAGTCTGCAAGTCTGTCCACCCGTTGGTTGGCAATTCAAACTGGTGGTGTGCAAATAATTTTACGGTTGTTACAAACACCTGGGTGAAATCAAGGGAGGATTTGAAAACAAGCACAAGAATCTTGAAATAAGTTAGTTACCAGATGTTACAGGTTCACAAACACGTGTGATAGATGAACAGGGCAGCTTGAATCGGGACACATGAAGCAGGATTTTAGATTTCCTAAGGTTTGTAGAGGATAAAACAAGGCGGGCTAGACAGGAGTCTTTTTATAATAGTCAAGGCTAAAGGTTAGAGATATACGAATAAGAAATTTGGCAGCAGATGAACTGTCGCAAGAGTGGAGATGGGCAGTCGACTTATTGCAGTTGAATGTGGCACCAGAATTATGAAAATGCTCTCTTCAGCCTCTAGTGCTGGGGAAAGGGATGAAGTAAGCAAAAAGGGAATAGAATTGTGGTGTGACAGAGACGATGGGGTTAGTCCATCCAGTATTTCATTTTACTAGTGTCTTTCTCAGAGCAGCATTGAATAATCCCAGGGTTTTGATCATTCACGTTTTTAGTCAAAATATTCAGCTAAGCAACACTAAGGCGAGTTTAAGTACTTTATACGTTTGCATTAATGTTTTTTTTAATCATTGTGTTGCATAGCCCTAAACATACAATAATCTTTCTGGCTCTTCAGATGACTTTGCAGGAAAGGTGCTTGCGTATTTAAGTCTCGTACCAGTATTTATCCTTTTTGGTTTCGTCACGCTCATCGTGTTTAAGAGGGAGCTGCACTCTGTAAGTATTAGAGTTTTTGAAATCATTTTCTTGTTAATGGCTAGGAATGTTTGCTCTAATAGTCTCAATGTTGATTTCCCCAAATACGACTTAAAAGCAACTTGTGTTTGAATTTTAATACAGTGCTCAATTGTCTTAATACAATTTTTAATATCCCTGAGTAATAAATGTTTAGTAATTTATAAAATTTGCAGGGTACTGCAAAGTGGTTTATTCAACAATTATTTATCATTAGTTCACTAATTAAATTATGCTTCTTGAATCCCAGAAGTAAACAGATTATATAAATTTATTGCACTTTGTTTCTCTATGCTCTTAGCACCCAGCATTAAATTAGTGATCAGAAACCCTAATTCATTGACAGAAGTGGGGTAGATCACCCGTATCTGGCTCTTAGATAGAATATTTGGTGGGTGCAAAAATTGGAGACAAATGGAAGCTACACAGTTCTCTTACAAATTGTGGTCGGTGTACTCAATGCTGTACACTTAAGCCCACCAATTCTTCTTCTCTTTCCAAGCTAAATAATAATTCTAATCAATGATTTTCTTAGAAATATCTGTTGGTTTATCTGAACAAACTGAAAAAAGTGACTAGAACAATTGCATCCTGGAAGTACAATGAAGCATGAAGTGTTGTGTGCAAATAACACTTTATAAAAGCTGAGCAAGCATGCGGTGGAAGAGTTCAAAGATTCATGCGGTTCAAAGGTTGATTTGTTCAAGAAGATGTTCTGAGCACTAGATCTTCCTGAATGGCTGTAGTTGAATTAGATGGAGCAGACATTGAGAGCCCAGAATGCAGGCAGAATGAATACCTAGCTTACCTGCCAATGGCCAGGGAGAAAATGGCAACTACTCAAATTTTACGGCTTCCCCATTCAGCCACTTTCCCAGTCTGAAGAAAGGTCTCGACCTGAAACGTCACCCATTCCTTCTCTCCTGAGATGCTACCTGTCCCGCTGTGTTACTCCAGCTCTTTGTGTCTATTCCCAGTTATCTTGTCTGAAAACTTCAATTGTTCTCCTACATATTTGATGTATAATAATGGTTTCTAATAATTTCAGTATTTGTATTAATCTCCGTGCATGTTGCAAGGTGCATTGTTGAATAGATTTTTGATTTACTCCATTCTGTTTACAGATTTGGAAGGGATTTGGAAGTGTCTTTCTTCCTTTAGGGTTGGTAGTAAAGGATGGTAAGAATTGTAGCAATGAAAGCACCGAAAAATGCCATCCTGAACAGTAAAGTGTTCAACGATGGAATGTTATAAAAATACATGTGCACGAAAAGCATTAAAATATTTAAGATTTCTAAATTCTGTTGTTTGGTTTCAGATTTCATTCCTCTGTGGTTTGGTACTAAATGAAATCCTCAACTGGGTAATTAAGAGTGTGATCAAAGAGCCCAGACCATGCCAAGGTGAGAGACATTCATTGCTCTAATTGTTTCTATTCATTTCTATTTCATGAATGAATGATCTTTTAAGATTCTTTAACAACCAGGATACTGTGCTTTCTGATGTGCAAGTTACCATTTTATATGTTAAACTTACAGACATGCAAATCTTTATTTATGATACTAAAGACATTTCATGCTTAAACATTGAATATGGATTAGTTAAAGTAGTTACTGAGCCTGATGGTGGATTGGGATTAGCAAATTATTACTTGGTAAACTTTGGCATTACTGAATCCTTTGCCTTTCATATGATTTAGAAATTCCTGCAAGCTATTGCAGTTCACACCTACTATTTGAAAAGTTTTTTAAAAGGGTTATGTACATGGAAAATGTTTTCTTTATCTGTCACAATGATAGGTGTTTATTGTCGATAGTTTGTTTATTGTCATATGCACAAATACACAAGGTACACGTACAATGAAAATCTTGCAGCAGTATCATAGGCATATAAATTCAGAACAACATGCCAAACATAAATCATGCATAAATTGTTGGTTAACTCTTGACGAAAAAGTGTTAACGCACTCCTAAACAGTGGATGGATTTATGGTGGTTCCTTACTATGTTGAGCTGCTAGACTACACTCAGGTTGCTAAATCGTAGCCTGCGCGGCAGATACTGAACAAAATATAGCTCAAAATCATGGCTTTCAAACTGCACAACACACCTCCCAGAGGAACTGTCACTGATACTGAGCAATCTTGTCAACAATGGATATGGAATTTGTATCGTAAAGAATCCGTTCGCGGATTGATTCTACAGGATCTTTAAAAAATAACTTGACCATTTAGGTGGTGTTTTTGCCATATTATAATGTCTCAGTAGAAGCAGTTTAAGCAATTAACCTTAACATGACATCAAGGGAATTTCCATTCCTGACAGACAGAATGAGTGGTTCACTGCTTATGGTGCAATTACCTCTGAAGTGGAATTTAATGACATCATATTATCCAATCAAAGTCTCAGAATACAAATGCTCATCTTTTCAAAACAAAAAAATATTGCTGTGGGTGTCCTTTGAGTTGGCAGGTGAATTATAATCAGAATGCCATTGTTGTTCTTTGCATGGGATCCGATGGGGAAAAAGAAGGATCCTATAAAATTAGGGTTAGGAAGCTTCAGTCGAACAAAGCATTTTCTTCAAATACAAAAATCATTGCAATATCAAAATCTAGAAATAAGAACAGCAAATGCTGAAAATACTTATGAAGCGGGAAATCGAATTAATGATGAAAGGCCATTGATCTGAAATATTAACTGGAAGTAAATAACTGCAGATGCTGGTACAAATCGAAGGTATTTATTTCACAAAATGTTGGAGTAACTCAGCAGGTCAGGCAGCATCTCAGGAGAGAAGCAGATACAATAGATGAGGTTGGAGGAGGTGCAGGTGAACCTCTGTCTCACCTGGAAAGACTGTTTGGGTCCTTGGATGGAGTTGAGGGGTGAGGTAAAGGGACAGGTGTTGCATCTCCTGCGGTTGCAGGGGAAAGTGCTCGGGGGTGGGTAGGAAGGGACGAGTGGACCAGGGAGTTACGGAGGGAACGGTCTCTGCGGAAAACAGAAAGGGGAGGGGATGGGAAGATGTGGCCAGTAGTGGGGTCCCGTTGTAGGTGACGGAAATGTTGGAGGATGATTTGTTGGATATGCTGGCTGATGGGGTGGAAGGTGAGAACGAGGGGGATTCTGTCCTTGTTACGAATGGGGGGAGGGGGAGCAAGAGCGGAGCTGCAGGATGTAGAAGAGACCCTAGTGAGAGCCTCGTCTATAATGGAAGAGGGGAAGCCCCGTTTCCTGAAGAATGAGGACATCTCTGATGCCCTAGTGTGAAACACCTCATCCCGGGTGCAGATGCGGTGTAGACGGAGAAATTGGGAGTAGGGATTGTCTTGCAGCCCAGCGGTATGAACATTGACTTCTCCAACAATAGATAGTTCCTCTGTCCCTCTCTTCCCCCCCCCCCCCCCCTTCCCAGTTCTCACTCTATCTTCCTGTCTCCACCTATATCCTTCCTTTGTCCCGCCCCCCTGACATCAGTTTGAAGAAGGGTCTCGACCCGAAACGTCACCCATTCCTTCTCTCCTGAGATGCTGCCTGACCTGCTGAGTTACTCCAGCATCTTGTGAAATATTAACTTTCTTTCTCCAGGGATGCTGCCTGGCTGATTTATTTATACCACTTTTTGTTTTATAAGATAATAAAATATTTATTAAAGACAATACCTGAACGGCTAAAAATCAATAAACTTCATTATTTCTACTACTTTTGATCAACGTAGTTTTTTTGTGTGTGGGGGTGTCATTTGACGTCATACAAAAGGTTCCTTCATGAAGAGATGAGCCTCGCTAATCCATGCATTGAACAAGGTCTTCCTTAGGTTATGAATGCTTGATATTATAGCCTGCACATATGACTGAGTGTTTGGTAGACATGCGGTTGAATATGCCGGCGGCTGCCGGCATGGTTGACTGGGAACGGAACTGTGGATTTCCGTGCGCTTTCTCTCAACCCCGGGCAATAGGGGATGGGGGGGGGGGGAGGGGGTCCAGTTAATCCAAGCAGAGCAGACTTGCTCACTCACTCCCCGAGTCAGTGAGGCCTGCTGGCGACTGCTCTTCCTGCACCTGCTCGCTCTTCTGTCACAGCTTTTTCTGTGCTCCTCTCCTACATGGTGGTGTTGTTCATTTTTGACTTATGAACAGTTAGGATTACAAACAATTCTCAGGAACGGAACCTTGTCATAATCTGGGGACTGCTTCTATTTCCTATGGTGTAAATGTTTCTTATTTATTTTGACAGGTGGTCATCGGAATTTGTTTACAGAATATGGGATGCCCTCTAGTCATTCCCAGTTCATATGGTTCTTTTCCATCTACTCACTTCTGTTCCTTTATTTAAGGTACGTATGACTCTTTTGAGACAGTTCCAGTATGATACTACATGTTTTTCACTTTCCACAAAGGAAATATTGTAAAATTATCTAATTTATTAAATAGAAAACAATAGAGTAGATGATTCCACTGGGCAGGTTGATTGTGAAGGTCAAATGCAAACTTCAGATGGGATGGTGATTCCAGTGGGCAGATTTACTTTGCACCCCATTGAAAAGTTAAAACAATCATTCTTGAAGCATTCTTTTGAGATTTATGGCATGTCAGGAGATGTAGTTGGTGTAGTTGCATAGAGTATAAAGGTTTCTTAATGTCCAATATGTGGTGCTGGGAAATGCAAAAATAGAGGTGCTGCATTATTGCAAAGTATTTAATAGTGTGTGAAATCTGGTTAGTTTCTATGAGAAATCTAGTCATATAAATTCTTCATTATAAAGTTGGTGCAGGAATGCATATATATATATATTTTGTACATGCATTATAAATGTTTAGAGATCCAATTTAGAGGTATTTATTAAGTAGCTGTTTTGCTGATGTGTCTGATAATGTTATAGAGTCATGGAGCTGTACAGCACGGAAACAGGCATTCCTTGTCCATACGGACCAAGTTGGCATATTGGACTGGTCAACATCTGCCTGCAATTGGCTCGTGTCCCTCAACTCTTCCCATCTCCGTGTATTTTAAAAGTCTTAATTAAATCCGGTTCAATAGGTTCCTCTGGAAGTTGCGATGAGCAGTTCAAATATGGATTGTTTTCCAGCATGTGCTAGATTTCAAAAGAGATTTTAAAAACTATTTACAAATGTGATTGAAGAATTGAAATTGGCATGCTTCTGCTTGAAAGGGAACAGAGGGAAAACCAAACTACTTTTGACTGTCTGGAAGTAGTGGTTATTTAGTTGATTAATAAGAACAGAATTGACGTCAGGAATTCATGGCAGAGTAGTGGTTGAAGTCTTGTGTTACTAATTGTCTAGCCTTGCCCGGGGAGTACATTTGGATGAGCTATTGGAGAATTGAACAGGCAACAGGTGATGTATGCCAGACTCATGCAGATTATTTTAACATCAATGTCCATACTGACTTGTACTGATTTGTGTTCTGGGGTTTTAATATTTCTTTCCTCGTATTCAAACCCTTCTATCGTCTCATTTATCTCCATCATGTAATTCCTGTAGCCTTGCAGCCCTAAATACTCGAGACAGCCAAATTTAAGATGTTCCTTTTGATTGACCAAGTCAAAGGCTTCCGTGGGGTCAATAAAAATCATGTGTAATGGGTTTTATTAATGCTTGCATTTCCTTTGGAGTTGATATTTGGTTACCCCAACTTCAGACATCAAGCTGCAATGTGCAGAAATATTTAGTCATTTAGGAAAGCTGAATGTACTCAAATCTATTTAATGTGGTTTTATAGAAGGGAAATCATATTTGACAAATTTGCTGGAATTCTTTGAGGATGTGTCAGATTCAGATTAGTTTATATATACCAGGGTGCAGTAAAATTCCTTGCTCATATGAATATCACAGAGTAAATAATATACATACGATTATAATACATACAACGACAAATCCAAAACAGCAGAACAGTGCAAGATTATAGTGCAAAATCCGTGTATGCAAAAGAATATTAAAGTACAATTACAGAATAAGCAATGAAGGATGAGTACGAGTATGTGGCAGTGCCTCTGGGAATGGGATGTGAAAGGGGTGTTTGATTCAGGTGCCTGATAGCAATGGGACAGATGATGTTCTTGTGTCTGGACGTCCAAGCTTTCAATTCTTGTATCATGCCCCAGAAAATAGAGAGAGAAAGTGAATGGCCAGTGTGACATGCATCCTTGACGATACCTCTTGCCTTCCTGATGCAACGCATTGTGAGGGTTGTCTGGATAGAAGGAAATGATGAGCCCAAGTTCATCCCTCTGCAGGCTCAGGTGGTCAAGAGCAGAGCAGTCTCCATATCAAGCTGAGCTGCATCCTGTCAGAATACATTCTATAGCACATTCTGTAGGAGTTCGAGAGATTCCTTTTGGACATGAGAATCTTCTTAGATGCCCAAGAATATGCTGACACATTTTTGTGATCATTGCATAGGTGTGAAGGGACCAGATTAGGTTGCTGGTGATTTAGATGCCCAGGATCCTGAAGCAGTCAATAGACAATAGACAATAGGTGCAGGAGTAGGCCATTCGGCCCTTCGAGCCAGCACCGCCATTCAATGTGATCATGGTTGATCATTCTCAATCAGTACCCCGTTCCTGCTTTCTCCCCATACCCTCTGACTCTGCTATCCTTAAGAGTTCTGTCTAGCTCTCTCTTGAAAGCATTCAGAGAACTGGCCTTCACTTCCTTCTGAGGCAGAGAATTCCACAGATTTTCAACTCTCTGACTGAAAACGTTTTTCCTCATCTCTGTCCTAAATGGCCTACCCCTTATTCTTAAACTGTAACCCCTGGTTCTGGACTCCCCCAACATTGGGAACATGTTTCCTGCCTCTAACGTGTCCAACCCCTTAATAATCTTATATGTTTCAATAAGATCCCCTCTCATCCTTCTAAATTCCAGTGTATACAAGCCTAGTCGCACTAGTCTTTCAACATACGACAGTCCCGCCATTCCGGGAATTAACCTAGTAAACCTACGCTGCACGCCCTCAATAGCAAGAATATCCTTCCTCAAATTTGGAGACCAAAACTGCACACAGTACTCCAGGTGCAGTCTCACTAGGGCCCTGTACAACTCTAGAAGGACCTGTTTGCTCCTATACTCAACTCCTCTTGTTATGAAGGCCAACGTTCCATTGGCTTTCTTCACTGCCTGCTGTAGCTGCATGCTTACTTTCAGTGACTGATGCACTAGGACACCCAGATCTCGTTGTACGTCCCCTTTTCCTAACTTGACACCATTCAGATGATAATCTGCCTTCCTATTCTTACCACCAAAGTGGATAACCGCACACTTATCCACATTAAACTGCATCTACCATGCATCCGCCCACTCACACAGCCTGTCCAAGTCACCCTGCAACCTCATAGCATCTTCCTCACAGTTCACACTGCCACCCAGCTTTGTGTCATCTGCAAATTTGCTAATGTTACTTTTAATCCAGTCGACCACCTCTACAGCAGCTTTATTGATGAGGACAAGGTTGTGTTCACTCTTAGGTCAACAACCAGGTCTCTCATTTCGCTCATATTAGGGATAGGCCTTGGAACCTCCATCTGCTAAGATGACAATCCTCGGATTGACTGGCTAAGAAAAAGACAATCCACAGATCCTCTTCCCTCTTGAAAGCATCAGATTTTCATTGCCCTAACATTGGTAATCTACTTCCCAAGTGTCGGTCGAAGCTTGAATTTGCGTCCTTTAACAGCTCTGATTCTCAACTGTTTCACAGATGTTCCTTTTAAGATGACCCTTAAAAGCTACTTATTCGACCTAGATTTTGACATATGTCCCAATAGTTCCTTATTTGGTTGATGCCAAACATTTTTTGGTAATAATTCTGTGGGGCCCTGAGGATATTTTACAATTTTATTGTTACAAATAAACATTATTGACTCAAGATGTCAACATATTTGAAAAAAGTCATATTTTATTCTTTCTCTAGAATGCACCAAACAAACAATGCTAGATGTTTAGAACTATTGTGGAGGCATGTTTTATCCATTTGTTTGCTGACTTTGGCATTCCTCGTCTCCTACAGTAGGTAGGTAATACCTTGTCTTTCAGTGGATGGCGTGAGGTGTTGGTTTTGCTTTTATGTAACATGCTGTGTAATATTCTGCATTATTATGAAATTAAAGTAGAAAGGTGTCTTGTTCAAGCTATAAAGTCTGATTGTTAAACACAACGAGGACACCAATAATTTGATTGTTTCGTGATTTGATTAAGTGATTGTGTGGGGGTAATGCAACTTTAAGGGGCTAGCTTTTTAATTGTCCTTTGTTTTTAAATGTTTCTTCTTTAACAAAGTATGTATCTGGTGATGGTGGTGGTGGTGGTGGGGGGGGGGGGGGGGGGGGATAGATAGAATGCACCCAATTCAAAATTTTACCCAAGCTTAAACCAAAATTGTGGCACTGCCAAGTATTAGAGTGTGGAAACAAGCTCTTTGGCCCAACTTGTCCACACCGACCAACAATGTCCCAGCTGTATGGACAGGACACTAGTCCCACTTGCTTGCGCTTGGTCCATATCCCTCCAAACCTGTCCTATCCATGTACCTGTCTAACTGTTTCTTTAACGATGGGATAGTTCCAGCATCAACTACCTCCTCTGGCAGCTTGTTCCATACACCCTCTGTGTGAAAAAGTTACCCCTTGGATTCCTATTAAATCTTTTCCCCTTCACCTTGAACCTATGTCCTCTGGTCCTCGATTCCCCTACTCTGGACAGGAGACTGTGCATCTACCCGATCTATTTCTCTCATGATTTTGTACACCTCAATAAGATCCCCCTCTCATCCTCCTGTGCTCCATCGAATAGAGACCCAGCCTACTCAACCTCTCCCTACAGTTCACACCCTCTAGTCCTGACAACATCCTCGTAAATCTTTTCTGAACCCTTTCAAGTTTGACAATATCTTTCCTATAACATGGTGCCCAGAACTGAACACAATATTCTAAATGCGGTCTCACCAACATCTTAGACAACTTATTCATCCCATAAACTTCTGTATACATGGATCAAAGGCTCTTGAGTGAGGAAATTGCATTTGACTGAAGTGCCATAGAATACAATACAATATCTCTGTATTGTTGATGCCTTCAAGTGTGTTTGGTGGTAAATGTGACAATTCAATAGCAAGAGCAAAGAGATTTAAGTAAATTGGCAAAGGAAGAGGGGAAGAGATTAAGAAAACTCTTCTTGTACCAACTTTACATGAATCCATTCCCAGAATAGGTGGTGGAAGAAAAATTGACTGATTTTCAAAAGGAATTGTATGTATACTTAGAAAGATTTGCAAAGGTGTAGGATCAATTATGAAGTTCAGTAAGGAATACTGCGTTTGTTCTTCCAGAGTCTATTTGATGTATCATTCCTGGAGCCAAGTGATATATGGAGTCATAGCAGGCGGAGTTATGGGAGCAGTCTGGTTTATCTTTACACAAGAGGTACTAACGCCACTATTCCCTAGGATAGCTTCATGGTAAGTACCTCAATTATTAATATTTATATGGGGATGATAAGAAGCCCTTAATTTAAGATGATCAGATTTCATTATTATTACATGTTCTTCATTAGAAGACTTATTTGGAATGGTATTTTGAAATATTTTCTGCATGCTCTCCAAGTTGTATCTCCAGTGAATATTTTAAAATGATTAAATTAGTACCATTTCTCAGCCCTGCTGAAATGCAAACAGATCTGTCTACCTGGTTGATAGTTCCTGAAAGGTGAAGCTGGGTTAATGATTTTATTAACTTTATTGGAACAGTCGTCATAATATGGGCTGAATCTCTGAAAGGCCTGATGGCAGTTATTTTTATTGTTACCGGGACTTGTGGGCTTTTTTTTTGTCAGAAGATATGCAAATGGATTTTCCTGACAATTATTTGTTTTGCTATTGGTCTCCCTTTTGATTCCAGCAGGGGCAGTGGCTGTCTGCTGACACTGACCAGCCCTTGGGCTACAGCAGACAGCCTCTGCCATCAGCAATCTAGGCAACGTTGACCAGAATTGAAGCATCCGGAACACTGGAATGTCTTTTTGCCAGCTACCAGAAAAACTTGAATGTGTCTGAGGCATTGCTCACATTTGCTCTCTTGGGGCAGTGCTGAGAGGAAGGGATGCCTTGAACAATTGGCCAAAAGCGAAAGAAGGCTGGGGTGCTTCTGACCCGAGAGGACCAGAGTGGTAGAGGAGGCCCCCTGTGCTCCTAGTCTGCTTACTAGTTGTAGGCCACTGCTGGGAACATCTTTGGTATCTCGCAAACCAAGATGCAGCTAGTTTCTTGGTGGGAAAGAAGGTATTGCCCATGACTGCGGCTGGTCATATGGGTTTTGACCAGGATTGGAAACTGACGTGAAGTCAACAAATGGCTTCCTTTTGAAATTAAGTTGGAGGTGACTCCAAGTGAAGGTGAGGTGCCAAGATCCAGGGCAGTCTCCAGTTTATTTGAAGCCAGCTAATCATAGGGTGGACCATGGGCTTGCCACCCTTTGGAGAAATGTGCTGGAAGAAACCGCATTCTTCCATGAGGAAGCCAGTGAGATTGAATGATGCAAATGCTGGAATCTTGAGCAAAACACAAAATGCTGGAAAAGCACAGTGGGTCAGGCAGCATATGGGGAGGTAATGGATAGGCAACATCAAACCATTTCAAATGCAATTCATTTTACTGCTATTTCTCCTCATAATTTAGGCCAATCTCAGAATTCTTTCTGATACGGGATACGAGTCTGATTCCAAATATTCTCTGGTTTGAGTACACAGTCACAAGGTCAGAAGCACGGTAAGATGATAAACTTTGATCACTCACATCTGTGCTGATTTGAATAAATCTGCTTGTTTTGGTACTGTATCTTGGACGGTTTTATTGTACTATAGGCATTATATGAAATAAGCCAACTTTTTACTGCAAGAGATCCTTTTAAGCCAGAGAAGATTAGGGATCTTTATTTGTGAGGTCTTCAGTCAACACGTTTCATAGGACACATGGCCATCTGGCTGCCTGAAACACGGGGCCCTCATCCTTTTTAAGGAGCAAGTGAACAAAAAGTAGTGCTAGTGCTCCTGTTCGTCTAATTAAGGCATCTAACTACTATCTCCAATGGAACATTTCTGATGTTAGCTTTCTTGCCTTGTGGTTCTTTAGGTGCTGGGTTTAAATCTGAATCCCGAGCTGGCGCATGATGCTCCCAGTGAATTACTTGGGAACACTAGAAAAATGCTTCATTGTCAGAGGTGTCATTTTTGGATGAAAGATTAAATAGAGACCCTATCTGTCGTCCCAGATAGATCAAAGAATAACTGGAGAATTAACTTTTCAATGTCTATATGTATCTTTCAAGCAAATCATCAATACAGTTATTTGGTTGCTTCACATTACCTCTTGTGGAAGCTTGCTTTAAATGAAATGAAAAATTGATTACCATGTTTCCTATATTGCAAAAGAGATCACAATTCGAATAAACTCAGTTTGTTCTAAAACGCTGAGTTGTGTTGATATCCAAGAAGAGTTTGCAGTTAATATAAAATTATTTCCTTTATTATTACCTAAAAGGTTAACTGCAAGTGTGCTGATGCAGACTTTCAGGATTTCCGTGCATGCAAAGAATACTACTTGCATCTGGCCAGCTAGTACCGTGCAGAACAGAGGAAATCTCCTGCTTTGCCATCCAGTGTTATTCCAGTATGAAGAACATTAATTTGAAAGGTTATTTGATGTTATGCTGGAAGAATCCCAGCAATCATCCTCCATAATTTCTTGACTGATTTCTTATCCTGGTCCAGGTACCAAGTTGACCTGTGAGTGAATAGTCACTTGGGTTACATTATTCTGATTGACAAATCCAAGTTACCATAGGCAAATTCAAGATAATGGGGAAATTCCTGGCAAACAACAGCTCAATAGGTCTGAAAAGTATCAGAATCAGATATTGTGAACATTCTGTAGAGATGAGTAGCATTTTATTGATCAGGATAAAGAGATTTTTATATGTAGCTAGCGCTGTGCTTCCTATCGTATTGTTTGATGCAATAAGAGTAAAGCTCCTATGATATTCATACTGTATTTGCCCTGGGACCAAGTGATGTGATATAAAAGGTTTTTTTTCCTTGTATTCTTCTGTCATATCTTGAACCCTCAGATTTCTACAATTAAATAAGACTTTGGTCTTTTAATCAACCTGTTTCTGCCTTTCCCAACAGTTATTCTCTGAGACTAAAAATATTTTGTTATCAATGACTATGCATTGACAACTCCCCCTAAGATAGTGTATTTCAAATCTGCAATCTCCTGAGTCAAATTCTCCCCTCCATTGTATTGCAGATGCTGATTTCTTGTTCTATTACTTCTAGATCTAGATTGTCTAGTCTATGTAAACAGTCTCAGTATTTGCTGTCAGGCCTTGTATGGTGTTATAAAGCCCTTCCTATCCTCTTTACTGGCCAGCTTTTTTCCTGACTTTCCTATTATTGCCATTGTGCAATCTGGATCATTTTTCTTGAGCGTCAGGGAGAGAACAAAACAGTTGACTTTCTTAATGTAAAGCCTCATTGTCCACTTTTTAGCAGCTAATCTTTGGTGATTGTACCTTAGCTGCCTAGACTTCAAGCTCTAGAACTTATTTCCTAAACTGTTTAATCTCTAAACCTTTTTCCTCTTTTAACCCCCTTCTTAAAACATAGACCAAATGTTCGGTTGCCTATCTATAGTAGCAGGGTATTAATTTTGTCTGTTTAACGTTCCTGCAAAAGGCATCGTGATATAGAAGGCACTGTGTAAGTTATTGCTGCTGTAATTCTGCTTTACGTGGTAGTGGCAATGAAGAGATGGCTTTCTATCCTCTTTGCATATTATTTATGCACTTCAACTCTAGAGTTTTAATGAATTCCCTGTTAGTTATCAAATTAACAAAATTCGATCATGATTACATTTTTCTTTTTTAAAATCTTTTCCTTCAGAAACAGACAACGGAAATTGGGAACCAAAATGCAGTGATGCAAAATCAGCATATTTTACTTGAGGGCAAGACTGTGGTGCGGATCTCAAAGGAAAGGAAAATCAACAGCAACAAAAACATGTCATTTGAAAATTCATTATTTTTTGGAAGATGAGACATACGTCGGCAGTCTAGACACCCTCTGATTGCAGTCAGTGTTGACGTAGCTTGCTGTTAGCTTTCTACTGCATGTTATAGTCACATGGGTACTGGACTGAACCAGTTTAAATGAAGCACGCGCACACAGTGCCAGTGAAATGTGATATTATTGCATCTGATTTGGGCATATGATTTTTATTTTGAAGAAGGGCAGCAGGGGAAGGGGCATACTTCACATTGTGTGAATATGAAATATTTCAAGAGGATATTTTTATGATACTGGTTTAAAAACAAATATTGGAAGAGAAGAAGGAGATGGAGTTTATGAATTGTCAATCAGGTATCTGACATATTAGGGTTAATTCTGTAGCAGCCAGAAATACTATAAGGGATCATGTTGCACTTTAGGAAAATCAGATTTTTTTTAAAACACTAGTGATATGAATGGGAAAACAGAATTTTATTTTTCCCATTGGTTACAATTATCTGTGGCTTTTAAGAAGTCTCATTGGCTAAGCAGAAATTAGCATTTTTTTCCAGAATCATGTTAAGGGACTAGTCATGTACATTCTGACATTAATGTCATTGAGCCATACAGAAAAAGGATTGTCAGTGTTTTGTCCTCCCCCCCCCCCCCCCCCCCCCCCCCCAAACTCCTAATGCTCTCTGCATCTTTGGTTCAGGCCTTTCAATTTGATAATCTATTATTCAAATACCAAATGTTTTGGCAAAACGACAGAAGTTATTGTGCATTTCAGAAATAGGCACTTTACCTGGGACCAGAGTTAATGCTATCCCCAACCTGAGCTTTGAAGTGAACAGGGATAGGAAAGACTTGCTTGTTTCAGAATCGTATGTGTGTTGGTCGTGGGTGCTCTGCATCATGTTGATATATTCACTTATACAAATACTAACCTCAACTTCTACCCACACCTCGTTGCTGCAGTAGCTATATGCTGAGTTTATTCTGGTATTGAGGCGGGGGCTGCATTTTATTCAGAAACCAAGAGTTGCATTAGGTGTGAAAATATGGTATTTTCAAGTTTCACATGCATATCCCACACTGATGATTGAGCAGGTTAAAAGTATTATTTCCTATCTCCACAGACATTGTTGATTTTGTCACTTAAATATGACCCATACATGGCCATTCCAAACTAAAACCACCTAGTTCTGCTTTTACCAATGTAACAGTGAGATGTCTGTTGTACTTAACGGCAAGCTTTTGTGTCTGCTGTAGTGCACAGTCCCCTCTGAGTCACCAAAGGTTCTGGGTTCAATTGGCACTCCAGAGACCTGAGCCCAAACTGAGGGATTGCTGCACCTTTAAGAGGGACATGTTTTGGATAGACTTTAAATCAAGGTCCCATCTGTTTTCTCGGGTAGATGGAAAAAGATTCTCCAACATGCTATGTGCCATAAAGTGCTCTGGTTGGTCTTGCAAAAGGCATTCTTTGTCTTTGGTGAAATGTACTAGGGTAAAACTTCCTGACATGAGAGTGCCATCTAGTTTCTCATAGAGTTCTTGAGCAGTGAAAGCATGGATCACATTGATCCCCACTGCCCACAAGTGGTACAAACATTAAACTCCCTGAATTGCCATCTAAATTTGAATCAGGAAACAGCCTCAATTTTAAACCGGACATTTAGCTGCACTTTTTGTTTCTATAGCCGAAGAGTAACTGAGAGAACGTGCGCTGTCAAATTTTGCTCACGTATGAGTGCTTCAACATTCACCTAACATCCACCTTTAACAATTGTGACACAGATGTAATCCTATATAACCATGGTGATGAGGATTTCACTTGAGCCTGTCATCTTTTCACACATTAGTAACCCAATGGGAATATCAGTTCTTTGGGTTGTTAGTTTGGTGAACCTCTAATGCAGGATGAGCAGGGAATTATGTGGGGCCGCAGGTTGTACCACTTGCTCTCAAGGAAACCCTCACCTGGGAACAACACAACTTTGCTGTTTTCCTGAGCTCGTTATCAAGATTAACCCAATGCTGTTTAGAGATTGGAAATGCCACTCAGCACATGTACTACAGTGAATGATCACGTGACTAAAAATGGAGTTCAGATGCTTGACGTACATTGCTGGTGAATAATTTATTTTCAATCTGCTTTTAAAACAAAACAACAAAATTCTAAAACGTGTAATTGTCAGTGTTTTGGGTAGTACCTAGGTGGAATCATTTTATGTTTTTAGCATTTCAAAATGCAATTATGAATCAACTGATAATTTGAACAATAATTGCTTTCCTGAAACATTTCTTATTTTAAATAATTTTTTTGGAAATTAAAGTTTTTGGACTTGCATAGAAATAGATAATATTTTGGAGGAGAGGGTTTTGTTTTACACGGTTCAAGTGGAATTGTCTTGACTTTCCAAAAGTCATTTTCTTCCTCTCTCCAAATGTTTGTGCACTGTTAGTCCAAGAGTCGAGCTTGAACTTGTTTTTGACCAGATACCATATTCACCACATGGATGAGTTCATTCAAAAAATGTATTTTAAATTTCAACTCTGAGGAAGGGCATGTGAAGTGACTCTGATTTTGTTCATCGGTAGCAAGGTTACTGACGTAGAGATTTGCACTGGTGTTCTTTGTTTTTTTTTGGGTTCATTCTCATTTTAATCTGATGTATTTACAATGGTGGTGCTTTGCTTGTTAGTAAGTAAGCTTAAGTATAGAGACTTGGACAGACTAAAATCAAAGAAACAAGTGTAAGAGTTATATCAAACCAACTGACTCAGTAGTAGATTTTTAAACCACTCAGGATGGTGAAAGCTGCTGATGCTTCTGCAAATAAAACCCCAATTTCACCATGTGCGACAGTACCAACTGGTATAGTTTCGTTTTTGGTATTTATAATAGTCATTGAACAACAACATTATTTTCTGTGTGGAGAAACTGGAGGCAGCCATGTAATTGCTATTAGGTGGTGTGGTGAACCATGAGGACTTGATGGAACTTGGGTCCAATATGTCAGCTGCTTTAATGATTGAATGGCTACTACACTTCCCAATCTATGAACCTAATGTGGAATGGAAGTCAAGGACATAGGAGGTGGACAAATAGAAGCATCTGCACCCTGACAATAAGAATGTGGGTGCTTATCAAACATGGTTGGTGCTACCCACAGGTTGATGATTTAGCAGTGAATGCAAAGGATTGACGGTTGGATAAAGTACTTGGCATTGATAGAACTATCGCTCTGGAAAGGGCCCAAGGGAAAAGAGTAGAGTGGAATATTATAGGAAATGGCTCTTGGTTTCTGCTGCTAGGTGGAGTTTGCACGCTCTCCTTGTAACTCTGGGCGCTTGTGTTTCCTCCCACATCCCAAAGATTGCTGGTGGTAGGATGATTGGTTGTAGTAAACAATCTCTGGTATAGAGTTGATGGTGGGAGAATCAGGGTGAAACTATGAGATCAAAGATGGGGTAGAAAGAAATGAGTGGTGGTGAGTGTCAAATGGGATTGCTCTGAGGGGCAACATAAATTTGTTGGTCTGAATAACCTATATCAAAAAGTAGGAAGTAAAAATAGTGAGAACTGACATGAGGGCAGTATGTTTTTTTAAGTAATTCACTTAATTTTTGGATCTCGCCTTTTCACACTGATTTTTTAAACAATTCTTCTCACGCACATGCTCATTTATTTATTCTCTTACACTTTTCCTCACTTTCACACCCAGCAGATATTGATTCAGTCTATCGTAAAGACTGTACACTTAATCATTCAGCGAATTTCCAGAAGAGAGTAGTTGTACTTATCTTGGTTAGCTTAATCTTTTTTAATTTGGAAAAGCAATTTGGTGCTATAGATGTTTGTGATTGTATTTCTTTTGTGTGGTGTGTTGAGAAGTTTTAAGTATTTAATTGTAAAATGTGTTTTGTTCCTGAGTTGGTGCTTATATAACTGCTTTCCATTTCTGGTCATGACCCTCAATCCTTTCCTTTTTTGTGACTGCAGCAGTCCCTAATGTTTTTAAATTTGTATCAACATTGTCATCTGCAGCAAAATTGTTAGTCGGCCAAACATGGCAATCCTGGTAGTCTTAAACGCAGCAGTGATCACGTCTAAACAAATATGTTTTCAGTGCTTCATGGAGGATGAAATACATGATGATGAAAATATGCAACGTATAACTACTGAGCCCAAGTTAATCACCAGAGGTTGATGTTGCTCAGTAGTGCCAAGTTACATCTGTTCCTGGTGGGGTTTTTTTCCATAAATCATTAGTTGTTTTGATAAATGAGTTTTCCTTGGCCCACTGAGTTGTTTCAAAAGTAGAGAATCACTGACATGGCATAAATGGATACGAACAATAGTTTAGTCTTTCAGTTTGATGCAAAGCTTGCCATTTCATTCTTTTAGATCTTGTATATTTTTCAGTGGCTTCTGTGTGTACATTGTAAAAAAGAAAATTATGGGGAGGAGTCTAAAATTCCAAAACCTTGATATTGCTTTTGAAATCTTGCAGTAAAAGTTGCTGCTGGTTTGACTGGCATGATGCTGTCCCAGCCTAGTGTCTCATATCACTTAAAATATCCTTGGTGTTTTGATAGGTGTAGAAGCAGTATTATAACAGGTGTTTTTCCACAGCGTGATCAAAGTGCAGATTTTGTTCATTTACATTGTACAGAATTAAGTAATTTACTTTAAGGGCAGACAAATTGTGTAATGTTTGGGAGGTTAGCTCAGAGCAAATAATATAATATCCAGGACACTGGGATAGAATTTATGAATTCTAAGTTGGGAGTAGATGCTTGGCAGCTCACAGATCAATGCTTCACAGGGTGGGCTGGGAGAGGTGTTAACGGTGAACCCGATCAGATCTCTGCATAAGAGAATTTGTAATAATCTTTCTTGGATAAAGTAGATTTTTTTAAGCTGTGGTCCTTCTGGTTGGATGACAAACCAGCTCTCACTGTCTGGTGAGGAACATGTCTGCTATCTGTAAATGTTCCATTGTTTTTATCAATTGAAAAAAAAAATCTATAATTGCTATTCAGGTACACTATGAAGGGCTATTTTGAAAAGTGCTTCCTCTAGATGTAGCACGGTTTTGTAGTTTGGCTTCTTGTATTCTGTTAGTGTGGTGTTCACAATGTGATTGCCTTATATGGTGCACTGTAGCTTTTTTATGCTGTGTATTGCTGTTTGTAACTTTAAATCAATTTCTAACTGGGGGATAGGGATTGGAAAAGAAGCCACAGGTAAAAGGTTGATGGCTGCCTGGTTGCATTATCTTCCTCTTTTCCAAAGATTATTAACATTCCATGCTGAATTGATCATAAATGTTTGAATGGATGCAAGTACAGACCCAAGGCTGAAAGAATCAAATACAAAACAAAAATTATTTCAGTTAGTACATGGAGCTTCCAAGTAAATTGGTTCTCCAGCTCTGAACACAAAGTGCTGGAGTAACTCAGTGGGTCAGGCAGCATCTGGAGGACATGAAAAGGTGCCTTTTGGGTTGGGACCTTTCATCAGCAGAGATGATGGTGTTCTATCCAGGATTCCAGCATCTGTAGTTCCATGTGTCTGTTTTTCAGATTGAGAACAATCCCCCTTAAAATAGGTGGAATCTCCAAACTAGGTTGCCCTTTTTAGAAGCTGTTAGTAACACACCGGGATCATGTTCAAACAGGCACTTTTATTGGATGTAACAGCCTTGGCTCAGTACATGGAACAGTTACTTTTTCCACTTCAACACAGAATGTGCATGTACTTTACTCAAGTAATCCCTAATATTTAAAACAATGTATCCTATATGTAAGGGAATGGATCCTTATTTGTACAAGGGTATGTGGTTTCAGCCAAGTCTTCTGCAAATTACTTTTTTGTGAAAAACTAGGATACTTTGGAAACTGAACTGGATGGGCAAGATAATAGTTCAAAGCAAAGTCCATTGATCTTTTAAAGAGGGAGGTTCTCTTCTCTTAACTCATTGGTGGCATCACAGTGAAAGTCAAGAGTGTCATATGTCCCAGACAGAACAATGAAATTCTTACTTGCTGCAGCACAACAGAATATGTAAACATACACTGTAAACAATATAATAAATGAGAGAAACCAAAAAGTACAGCCCAACTTAGTGTTTTATATGGAGACTGTAACTGGTTTTTGGTATAAATTACATTGAATGTTTTAAGCTTCTGCATTGTTACTTTACTCCCAACCCTCTCCTACTTAAACGAGTACATTTTACCATTCCTGTTCTAGCCCTCTCCTGTTTGCTTTGGTGAGATGGGTGTGTATGATCCTGTTCCTACTTTTTTTCCCCTGAATGTTTTGGGACTAAATATTTTATACATGGTGGATGCTAGTAATTTTCATGTGCAGAATTGTGCAGTTTATCTTTGGTAGAGGCTGCATTGATGCTGCTCTGCAGTGCTGTGAGTAATGGGGTCTGAGTGATCTAACAATCTAAAACCATAGTTCTGAAGGCCAGCTGGTCCATTGTGCAAATGTTGGCTTTTAGCGAGGGCTAGTGTTCCCTGCTCTTCCAGTCCCTAATACTAATAAATCTTTACAACATCTCAAAGACCTCTGTCTGTTGAGACTTTCACTTGAATCTATCTCAGCCTAGTGCAACGAAAGGCTCTGCTCATTCTGAGAGACCAAAGAATTTACTCCTTACATAACTTCTGCCAGAACTAGAAGTTCTATTGTGAGAAATGAAACTGTCAGAGGGGCATGTTGGATCATGTAACTCAAAGGTTTTTGTTCTTTCCATCCCAACTCCCCCCACATGTGTAACACTGTTCCCCATCAGCACAAAGTGAAGTTGATAATGTGAGTGGCAATTTGAGATTATCCAAACTGAATATATTTAAAGCAATTAAATCTGTTTGAAACCATTTTTTACCAGAATGGAATTGGACCCAATGTAAAATCATTTCATCACCTGTGCCTCTGGGATAAAATAGCAAGCTACTGTCTAACTTGAAATTTGGTGGTTTTAAACTTTGTTAAGCTGGCTAAAGAAGTCTCTGTAAGGAAACGTGCATAAATGTTGCAATTGTATTTTATGGCAAATACAATGCTTGCCTGCCATACTATTTTCTTTGCTGTGGTCTTTGCTTGCTGTGGTGATAAAAGGTGAGATTATAGAGTGGAGAGACAAGCTGGAATGCTGGAATTCTTGGTTTGTATGCCTATCCTTGCACAGGAGGTAAACATTTGCAAAGTAGCATTGACAGAGGATTGGAACGTGAATGTCCTATCTCCACGAGAATTAGGATTAATAGAATTCTGTACTGTAGAATAAATGGGTGCATTTCCACACTAGTTACTCACCAGCCTGATAAAGTAGTACTTAATCACATTGTCTGTGCTTTCTTGCCATTAGTTTGAAATATACACAAACCAGCATCCTGCTTCACTTGGCACAGCAAAAGTCCAGGAGACTTCACTGCCTTTCAAGGCAGGTAGAAACACATTTAAACTGATCCTCTTGCAGGAATACCACAGTTGATGAGAACACCATTCAAAGCAGCTAAAAATGGGTAGGATGTATCTTTAAAGATTTTATTACATTTAGAAAGATTGAATACAATTTTAAAGTACATTATCAATGAAATTTTACATTCAAGGGTAGCAGTTAAATAAGCCAAACTAAACAGATCACAAATTAAAAAATGTCAATGAACAGTTAACTGTAATATGATAATGGCAAATAGTATTAACAAATGTAATACTCAGCAGGCAGGCAGTAAGTGGGGAGAGAAAATTTGTATTTCAGGTCCTAATTACATTGAAAGATCATTGATCTGATTTTCTCCAGATTCCTGCCTGACCTGTGCTGTTAAGTGCTTAATTTTTAATATACTAATCAGTTCCATAAATATGAAATAATCCCTTTTAAAGCCATGGGCCATAAATATAACAGGCATCACAATGGAAAATGAACACATTCACAGCAGGACTTTAGTTGTAATCACTAGCTTGTGATAGGGGGATGTCCAACTGTTCCATGCTCTGGTTCAGAAAGTTGCAGCTATTGCTTGGGGCACAAATGGGACAGTTCTGTAAATATTGCTGAAGTTTTAAGAAAATGACCACCTAAGCCACTGTCATCTAATGGTCTTCCCAAAATGTACCTTTTTGAAATATGAATTGCAATTCTTGGAATTGTATAAATATTTTTCTTTCTCTTATTCATAGAATGGGGGACATTTCTTTGGTCACCTTGCAGGGTCAATTTAATTTCACAGAAGATCCTCTGGGTATTTATGGGATAAAGTAACTTTCCATTTCATTAACAATAAGGCACTACCTCCCTGGATCAAAGCCTTTGAATGACTGGCAATAGCCGTGCAAATTCACAGTAAGCTCCCCTTTAAGACCTGGAGCACTCATATCAATTAATGCATGAGCAGGTGTGTATGTATTAGTTAAAAGTGGCTTAAATATCAGGTAAGTGAATTAAAGGCATTGTAAGTACTGAACCTGCATTTGTGCTGGGAGCACAATAGCAAATTCCAACAGCAGCAGGACACATTGGCAAGGGTGCCAATGCAATCTTGTTTTAGCATGTATATTAAATTCAAACAATTACCAGCTCAATAGTCGTCTATTCTTTTCATATTTTGTTATTTAAAAACACAAAAGCAGTTGTCGAGTGTAATGTTCCATCTCACTGGATACTACATTTTTCAAAAATCATTTAACTACCATGCCCCACAATGACTCTTTCATTATACATTTCAATATACAAATGTATTTAATTCCTTTTGAAAGTTACCATTGGATCGGCTCTCCACACCTGCATCAGGCCAGTAGTGCCTCAAAGGACTGAATGACATGGTTCTGGGCTGTTAGAATTCATAATAGACTGCCTTTGCATCCTTTTAGAAATATACAGAAAATACACATTTTACACAAACAGATTGTGTTGCAGCTTGCTGGTGATAAAAAATAAGATGCAAAATCTTATCGTCAGACAATTTGTATTTCCACATCTCCCTGGCCTCTTAACCAGCTATCTGAACAGAGTTTCTACATCCATCGTACAGCCAAGGGTGTGTGGAGATCTAATGCTGTAATAAAACATTCCTTTTGTTCTAAACTTGGCCTTGACTCCTTCAGATATGTTGGGGAAAAATATTGTCATGCTTACAGCAAATATTCACCAGGAATATTTATAAAGCAGCAGTTGAGAATTTTACATACAGTACATTAAAAGATTAAAATATATACCCTGGATAACTAGAACCAGCTGGTAATCCGAGGACTGGGTTACTTTCAATACCTCAAGTTTATCTGCAAAGATTTGCTGATTTATGTTTTTGAGCAATCTAGTTATGTTTACTTTAAAACAGGTTGATGCTTATGTAAATTTCCCCAGTGTGGGATGAAAAGGAATATATTACTATTATTATTATGATTCAGCTGCAGCTCTTTGGATCAGACTTCAGGCTTGTTATATGAAACGATCTCAAATGTTGGAAGCAAGTGACTATGATTGTAGACAAAGCTACAATGAGATAAAGAACAGGCTATTTTTGCAGCATTTTGTTCGTTAAATGGCAATAAAAAAAAATAGACTAACATTCTCTGGGTAATTAGTGCTTAGACAAGAGCACCTTGTGACACCCAACGAGCAATCTCATGCCTGGCTGAGGGTACCTCTAGTCCCTCCAACCTCATTACCTGGCTGCTTCAGAGTTTTGAGCTGTTTGTCTGCACAAGCAGATCTCTCACATCAACTAGTGCCTGCTCCAAATAGTGGGCAAGTTTAGCTGCATTGGTCTCTGCACAACTGTTGAAAGCAGACACTGAGAAGTTCACGTGGTTTTCCATGGGGTTGTAGCATACACCATAACCATCCGGCACGACTGGCCCAAAGCACATCAGGCAATCTGTCTTAGCAGGAACCTACAGAATACACAGAGTCAATTCAAACTTGTTTTTACCTCCTCAAAACAGCCACCTACATAGAGTTAAACTGTAGGGCATCAGGCTTCCTTTGCTACTCATCTGCAATATACCTTGCTGGCTGCCATTTCCCCTCTTCCCACCGTTTCCTTTTGCAGTTTCTCCACATCTCCTCCAGGCTGAAGACCAAGAATGTGCTGATCAACTATTGGTTCAGGATAAAATGGCGCCATAACTTCCAATCAACCCCAACCTTCTGCTGGTAATGGGGACATGAACCACTGTGGTTTATATATAGAACATAGAAAATAGGTACAGGAGGAGGCCATTCGGCCCTTCGAGCCAGCACCGCAATTCATTGTGATCATGGCTGATCGTCCGCAATCAATAACCCGTGCCTGCCTTCTTCCCATATCCCTTGATTCCACTAGCCCCTAGAGCTCTAACTCTCTTAAATCCATCTAGTGATTTGGCCTCCACTGCCCTCTGTGGCAGGGAATTCCACAGATTCACAACTCTGGGTGGAAAAGTTTTTTCTCACCTCAGTTTTAAATGGCCTCCCCTTTATTCTAAGACCGTGGCCCCTGGTTCTGGACTCGCCCAACATTGGGAACATTTTTCCTGCATCTAGCTTGTCCAGTCCTTTTATAATTTTATATGTTTCTATAAGATCCCCTCTCATCCTTCTAAACTCCAGTGAATACAAGCCCAGTCTTTTCTATCTTAGAAACATAGAAAATAGGTGTAGGAGTAGGCCATTCGGCCCTTCGAGCCTGCACCACCCTTCAATATGATCATCCAGCTCAGTAACCTGTACCTGCCTTCTCTCCATACCCCCTGATCCCTTTAGCAAAAAGGGCCACATCTAACTCCCTCTTAAATATAGCCAATGAACTGGCCTCAACTACCTTCTGTGGCAGAGAATTCCACAGACTCGCCACTCTCTGTGTGAAGAAATGTTTTCTCATCTCGGTCCTAAAAGACTTCCCCCTTATCCTTAAGCTGTGACCCCTGGTTCTGGACTCCCCCAACATCGGGAACAATCTTCCCGCATCTAGCCTCTCCAACCCCTTAAGAATTTTATATGTTTCTATAAGATCCCCCCTCAGTCTTCTAAATTCCAGCGAGTACAAGCCTAGTCTTTCTTCATACGAAAGTCCCGCCATCCCAGGGATCAATCTAGTGAACCTTCTCTGTACTCCCTCTAAGGCAAGAACGTCTTTCCTCAGATTAGGAGACCAAAACTGCACATAATACTCCAGGTGCGGTCTCACCAAGGACCTGTACAACTGCAGTAGAACCTCCCTGCTCCTAAACTCAAATCCTCTTGCTACGAATGCCAACATATCATTCGCTTTCTTCACTGCCTGCTGCACCTGCAGGCTTGCTTTCAATGACTGGTGCACCATGACACCCAGGTCACGTTGCATCTCCCCTTCTCCTAATCGTTCACCATTCAGGTAATACTCTGCTTTCCTGTTCTTGCCGCCAAAGTGGATAACCTCACATTTATCCACATTATATTGCATCTGCCATGCATTTGCCCACTCGCCTAATCTATCCAAGTCACTCTGCAGCCTCCTAGCATCCTCCTCGCAGCTAACACTGCCACCCAGCTTCGTGTCATCTGCAAACTTAGAGATGTTGCATTCAATTCCCTCGTCCAAATCATTAATATACACTAAATAACTGGGGTCCCAGCACTGAGCCTTGCGGTACCCCACTAGTCACTGCCTGCCATTCCGAAAAGGACCCGTTTATTCCTACTCTTTGCTTCCTGTCCGCCAACGAATTTTCTATCCTCCTCAACACTGAACCCTCAATACCGTGTGCTTTAAGTCTATCCTCATATGTCAGTCCCGCCATCCCAGGGATCAATCTCGTGAACCTACGCTGCACTGCCTCAATTACAAGGATGTCCTTCCTCAAATTAGGAGACCAAAACTGTACACAATACTCCAGATGTGGTTTTACCAGGGCCCTATACAACTGTTGGTCAGATAGTGTACGTTTCAAATACCATAACCTGTTAATAATCATTGACAGGAACTCCACCACTTTCAAACCCAAAGCATCCCAGAGTCATAAAATAGTACAGCACAACAGGCCCACCGTCACCCAATGCCTGTACACGTATCTACCTGCACATATCCCATATTCCTATCCAAGTATTTTAAATGTCACTAACATATCTGCTTCAACCATCACCCCTGGCAGCACCAGGCACTCATCCTCCCGCGTGTTTAAAAAAAGCTTCCCTGCATATCTCCTTTTAAGCTTTTCCCTCTTACCTGTAGAAACTCAGCCCTCCAAGAAAACCTAACAGGACAATTGAGTCAGCACTCAATCTTCCTAGCTCATGAACTTGCATTGGCTCCACAATGCACAGTCCTTGTCCCCATCTGTTTTGCTTTTTGATTTCGTCCCACTCACCTTAATCCTCAAAGATGCTTAACTCTAGCCTCTGATGCAATGCCTAAGCATCTATGTATCAGTGACAGTGCATCCAAGCCCTTACTGTTAAGCACGACTGAAACCTCTCCTCTAACTATTGCTTTGGTCCCAAGGCATAATTGAAAATCATGGCCAATGATTTTTATACCTCAACCAACATCTCAAAAGCAATTCACCCATTCATTCATTCTTTTGTTGTAATACAGGAAATTCATTAGCCAACTTGTGCACAAGCAAGTCCAATAAAAGCAGTGACTGTATTTCAAAAACTACTTCAGCGCCAGTAAAACACTGGGGCATCCCAAGGTTGCATATAAACATGTTCAATCTCTCCCTTTCATTTTCTATTCAGACGGAGGGACATTTGCATTTGAGTGGTGCGGAATTCTCCACAAATACACCTGGCTACACACTGAAATTACATTTGGGATTCATGTGCAATTTTGTAATTTACTGAACAAGGAGGAAACTGAAGGTCTCACCTGACTGGTTGATAAATTGAAATGAAAGGCAACAGCATAGGATGTGTCCATGAAGATCTCTGGGATTCGAACCAGATCCTCAATGGCCTGAAGTTTAAGGCCAAATAGATGTCTATCAATTGCTTGGCCTCTGATTGCCTAAAAACAAAATGATTGTCTATCAATACATAATGCTACTTTGTACCACTGCCAGTCTACCTGCACCCCTGTACCATGAAGAAGGGTCTCGACCTGAAACGTCACCCATTCCTTCTCTCCAGAGATGCTGCCTGACCTGCTGCGTTACTCCAGCATTTTGTGTCTATCTCCCTTGTATCAGGCCACCACCTACCAAAATTACCCCTCCCACCAGAACTTCACTTCTGTGCCACCACCATCCCCTTATCACTCCACCACCCCTCTATACTAACATTGCCAATAAGCATGTCATCACAACCCCCTTTGTCATTCCCATCCTGTACAACACAACATACTCAAACTGCAACAATTAACGCCCCCTCCCCCCTGTTTTATATTATTTCTGGGGGGCAAGCTGGAGCGCAGAGGAGTGGATCACCACCTCACATCCTGGATTCTGGATTACCTCACCAACCGACCATAGTATGTGAGGACAAAGGACTATGTTTCGGACATGGTGGTCTGCAGCACAGGGGTTCCGCAGGGAACAGGGCTAGCTCCATTCTTGTTCACCCTGTACACAGCAGACTCAGGCACAGCTCTGCAAACTGCTATCTACAGAAGTTCTCTGACGACTCTGCCATTGTCGGCCTTATCACAGGCGACGATGACAGGGCGTACAGAGAACTGATCAAGGAGTTTGTGGACTGGTGCCAGCGGAACTGCCTCCGGATCAACGCGGGGAAAACCAGGGAGTTGGTGGTGGATTTCCACAGGCACAGCCAAGTCCCCCCCGACACCAGTGAACATCCAGGGAATGGACATCGGGAGGATGGACTCTTATAAGTACCTGGGTGTTTACCTCACCAATAAACTTGACTAGACCGAAAAAATCAATGCGCTATACAAAAAGGGCCAGAGCAGACTTTATCTGCTGAGGAGACTCAGGTCCTTTGGAGAGCAGGGCGCACCCTTAAGGACCTTCTACAACACTGTGGTTGCATCAGCCATTTCCTATGGAGTGGTCTGCTGGAGCAGCAGCATCTCAGCAGCAGAGGGGAGGAGACTTGACAAGCTGGTCAGGAAGGCCAGCTCTGTCCTGGGTTGCCCCCTCGACTCAGTACAGGTGGTGGGAGAGAGGAGGATGATGGCAAAGTTAACATCGCTGCTGGACAACGACTCCCACCCCATGCAGGACACTGTCACTGCACTGAGTAGCTCCTTCAGTGACAGACTCCTTCACCCCAAGTGTGTGAAGGAGAGATATAGGATGTCCTTCCTTCCCACTGCTGTGAGACTGCACAACCAGCACTGCTCCCAGCAGATGAGTCAACAGTAACAGTTAAGGAATACATGGTAAATTTATGACAATTTATCCTTGTCTTTACTTTTATTTATAATGAATGATCTCTTGCAATCCACTTTGCTGCTGTAACATTAAATTTCCCCAGTGTGGGACAAATAAAGGAATATATTATATTTCCCATCCACAACATTAGCAAACTCTGCCCAGCAATGATGGGATTGACTGCAAGTGCTTCCTGAACAAAAGGATGGGTTGAAGTGTTGAAGACAGTCCAGTTATTTCCCTTACCAAGTCTGTGTAGGCTCTATGTGCTTGGACAGCTTGCCGCATCAGAGCCACATTATTTTGCTTCTAAATAAAAAATCAAAACATAATGAAAAATGCACAATGAGGAAACGATGAATTCACAGAACCCAAAGTAGATTAATCAGTAATCGAGGGAGGGAGGAAATAACAGTTTCTGTTTTTATTGAAGAATTCTCATGTTTGCCTGCCCATTACACCAGCTTGGAGATGTAAAGCATGGTTTTGGAATGCGTTGACAAGACACCATGGAAATGAAGAGATGCCAGAAAAGCAAGGATCAGTTATTCAAAGGGGTGCTTTAAGGGAGAGATAGGTGGAAAAGTTTAGGGACAAATCTGAGAATTTAGAATCCAGATAATTTAAATCATAACCTATCAATGCTGAAGTGATGAAAATTGGAACGTGCACAAAAAACCCCCAGAACTTTTAAGTGGTGATGAACATAATGGGTCTGTGGTGTAGCAGGGTTATGGCGAGCTTTGACAAGAGTCATAAGCCATCATAGAAACTGGCCCTTTGGCCAAACCTGTCCATGATGTCCCATCTAAGCTAGTCCAATTTGCATACATTTGACCCATATCCTTCAAACATTTTCCTATCCATGTACCTATCCATTTAAAGGTTTTATTATACCCATCTCAAATGCCTCCTCTGGAAGGTCATTCCATGCACCCACCACACTGTGATTGAAACAATTGCCCGAGATTTCTATTATTTTTCCATTATCACCTTGTCTCCTGATTCTTGATTCTCCTACGCTGGGTGAAACACTATTCACCCTACCAATTTCCCTCATGATTTTATACACTTCTATAAGATCACCCCATAGCCTCATGTGCTCCAAGGAATGAAGTCCTAACTTGCCCAATCTCCCGAGAGCTCGGGCCCCCGAGTTCAGACAATATCCCTGTCACTGCACTACTGCTCTTAAGGATAGCGGAGTCAGGGGGTATGAGGAGAAGGCTGGAACGGGGTACTGATTGAGAATGATCAGCCATGATCACATTGAATAGCGGTGCTGGCTCGAAGGGCCGAATGGCCTCCTCCTGCACCTATTGCCTATTGTCTACTTCTAACTTAATGACATCCTTCCTATAGCAGGGTGACCAAAACAATACTCCAAATGTGGCCTCACCAATGTCTTGTACAACTGTAACATATCATTCCAACTTCTTCTACTCAATACTCTGACTGATGAAGGCCAATGCACCAAAAGCCTTCTTTACCACTCTATCTACCTGTGATGCAATTTCCAGGGAACGGTGCACCCAACTCCGAGATCCCTCTGCTCAGCAACACTCTCCAGGGCCCTAGCATTCACTGTGAAGGTCCTGTAAATGGCACATTGCGACATTGGAGCTGATTGATGGTCGGAGGGGACTGGATCAATTGGTGTGTGTAGTTTGGTACAGGTTAGGAAGAATCACACATGATAGATTGAGCATCTCAGCTGGATCTAATTCCATTATACATATAATACAGTAGGTGCAATCCCATTAGTCCATTCTGTTTATTTCCCCCTTGCTGTGCAGTTTATTCCCTCTGACATAAGCACATCAATTCCTTATAATTCACTGTATCATTAACTGACACATTGATAATTTACAGTAGCCAATTTACCCACCATCACATCTTCAGGAAACCAGAGGGTCCAGAAGAAATCCACATAGTCATGGAGAGAATATGCAAACTCTGCCCAGATAGTAACAGTCAAGATGAAAGCCGAAACCTTGTTGCACCACAATTGCTATGCCAATCTGATTGAATTCCCCAGTTACTAAGTAATGTATTTTACATGAGCCAAAGAGTTAGATAATGGAACTTGGCTTCTTCAGGGAATAAAAGAAAATGTACTTGGGCTAGAGAAAGTGTTCAGAGGTTGACATTGCAGAGTCGGATCTGAGGCAGATTGTTATTGCAGTAGTTCTGTTATTGGACTAGCATCCAGAGACTTGGATCATTTGAAGCAGTCAAGAATTTAAATTCCCACCATTGCAACTAGGGGATTTTAATTCAAGTAACAAAGTAAATCTGAAATGAAAGAAATCAGCAATTGTAATGGTCATGATAATGCCTCCAAATTGTTACAAAATCCCACATGGTTCACAGATGAGCTGCAGGGTAGGAAATCTGCAGTCCTCATCGGATCTCGGTCTAAAGATCCCCCCAATCTGGTTGACTTAATTGCTCTAGTTAAAAGATTATCAGGTATGGATAGTAAATGTTAATGTTTACAGAAATATCCATCTCCCATGAATAAGGAGGACCATAAGATTCACAAACCATTGTATTTCGCAACAGAACAGCCACTCAATTCTTGCTGGTACTTTTTAGACTCTACATAACTTTGGCAAAATTTAAATGTCTCCAACTCATTAAAATCTGTTACCAGACATACTGTCGGTCCTGATTGTTACCTGTAGCTCTGCGAGTTTCAGTCTTACTCCAATCAGTATGTTGTCAACATAATCCAAGCCGAGTTTTGAGGCAATACAACATTGAAGATGACATCATTTAAAACTGAACACTGATCTGCTCGCTCAACATCTCACAATCATTATTTGAAAGAAGAACAAGAGCATTGTTTTCAGTGTACTGGCTAATATTGATTCTATATTGCTAAAGCCATATATTGCTTTCAGCAATCTGGCTGCTACATTTCCAATTTGCAGGATAGGAGCCATTGCAAGTCAGTAAAGGCGGGAGAAATGGAGAGCAGCATTGGAACCAGATCCCTTCTGACCAAAGATACTAGAGGAACAAGATGGATCACTCTGTTGAAATCGCGTATTAGGTGATTGCACATAAGTGCATGAGGTCAAAGTGCGTTACGTACGGAGTCGCTTAAGCCATCTGGAGGACATGGCAGCTTACAGCATACACTGCCAATACATGCAACAGGTAACATGCTTCTTACCTTTAAAAAGGCTGCCAAAAGGCCAATTTTTGTGCCGTAAAAAATGAGGAAGAAGCTGGAGGATCCGGTGGAGGAAAAGGAACCAGAAGAGCTGCCAAGTCCACGGACGCAAGAAGCAGCTGGGAAGATGCCTGGCCAGCCGGCGGGAGAAGGGGAAACGCGGCCAGGAAGGGAGCGCTGGAGGTCGGCGACCCGCCGGAGCCTGAGGGCAATGGGCCCAGGGAGTCGTGCTCGACGGCCTTGGAGGAGGTGGTGGTGGAAGACGAGGAGCGGAGTTTCGAGCCCGAAGAGGAGATGGAAGAGGACCAGGGAGAGGCCGATCGGCGGCGGAGGCCGGGCGCTGGGCCGGGCGCTGGGAGCCGAGGCAATAGGCGGAGGACCAGGCCACAGCTCTGCTTGGTGGCCCCAGCCTCGAGGTGTTGAGCGCCGGTCAAGTGGAAGCGGACCCCGGCTGACGGAGAGGGCGAGCGGGGAGAAGGGCTGGAGGGCCAGCAGGAGCGGTGAGGGGCCGAAGAACTGCAGGAAGCGAGGCATGGAGCCAGGGCGCCGAACCTCGAGGAGCGCGGGAACAGGGAGAGGTGGCGGGACGCTCGGAGCACCGGGAGGGAGCCGGAGATGCGCTGATGGGAGAAGCCGGGTGAAGCCGAACTGCAGCAAAGTGCGGCCGCAACACTGAATTGCAGTGCACGGCGTGCCCTCCAGTAGGCGTTGCGTGGCAACAGTACGGGTCAGGGGGCGTGATCTCGCCTGCCATGCAATTACTCTATAGCGAGGTGTAGTACGCAAAGGAGCCATTTTAGTAGGCAAAACCCGCCGTTCGTTATGCCTCTCGCAGTGTAATCAGTGTTTTGGGTGAACAGTATGTGTGATGATACCATTAAAATGCAAAATATATCTCATCTATCAATACAGATTGTTATTTTTCTTTTAAAATGTTTCTGCACGTTTCTGCCTACTAAAATGGCATCATGACATACTACGGTTTTTAGGGTCGCATGGTCCATCTTGTTCCTCTAGTATCTTTGCTTCTGACCCAATGCCCAATTTAAACAGAGACACAAAGAACTGTGGAGGCTAGAATCTTGAGCAAAACAATGTGCTGTAGGAACTCAGTGGGTCAGGTTGCATCTGTGGAAGGAATGGACAGGCAACGGTTTGGGTTGGAACCCTTCTGACCAGACCAGCCTGAAGAAGGGACCCGATATGGAACATTGCCTGTCCATTCCCTCCACAGATGCGGTCTGACCCACTGAGTTCCTCCAGTACTTTGTGTTTTACCCAATTTAAACTTTTAGGAACATAAAACTGGACACCACAGGAAGACATTTGGTCCATCACACTGGTTATGCAAAAGATCAATTCCCACTTGGCCTTGCTTTCATCATAACCCTAACCTTTTTTATTGATCCAATTCCCTTTAGAAATTTACTATTTAACTCGATTCAACCATTATTATATCATATCTCCTTCTCAGGCTCTGTCACACTTTCATGGCACCAGGTTAATTAGACTTCAGGACAATCCTGAATGATTGGCAATTTTACATCTGATATATAATGGACAGTTTTTTTACTTTACAAAACCTTTTGTAATGTCATCCCACTTTATACTGTATATTGAGTGCTCATAATAGTCCAGCCCATGAATTTGAGATGATGTGAGAGAGAAAGGAGTACAGTTTAAGTTATTGCCAACTTCTCTACCCCAGGAGGGTTTGTGTGCAAAAGGCATGTGGCATTTCAGAGGTACAAGTACCTGTTCCTGCGGGTTATCCATGGCGCGCACAAAGACTGAGGATGCGATCAAGGCCGAGCGAATTGTGTCAGTGCGCCCGAGGTGAAACATCCTCAGGGAGGCACTTTCATAGGTTGCACACTGCTCACCGTATATCCTGCCAAGAGACAGAAGCACAGCAAGACGATGAAGGGAGGCAGATTTCTGATGTAACTCCACTTGGACTGGTAATTTGGTGGGGTGGACCGGAAGAGGGGGAATATGCCTTTTTGATGGAAGCAGAGTCTATTTTCAAGCCTGGAAATTTGTGTAGAAATGGTGACCTGTACATCACCCCTTATCCCTCCAGTCACTCTCGTCCACCAATTCACTCCTTATTGGTTGTTGGAGAGGAGGGAAATGAAGAAATCATGAACCATTTGGTTTTGGTCATGCTGCCCTTTGGTTAGTGTTAGCTAATGTTAGTGGAATACAATCTTGCTACTTTTGCACATGACTTCTTGCCTCTAAATGCCACTTAATCGAACAATCTTTTGGCAATTTCCAATTTAAAAAAAACAAATAGAAAAGAAATAAAACAAAAGATTTTTTTGAGTTTCCCAGCAGTTTTACAGTAAATCACATGATATCAAGAAACAGCTGAGAGCATTGTACACAGCAAAGATAATGGGACCAAAATATCTCCCAGTTGAAGCACTGAAGATTTACACTTCAGAATTAGCCAAAGACTTTGCCAAACCTTTCCAATACTGGCATCTAACCAACAATTTTAAAATTAGTTGGGGGAGGGGTTGATTTTAAGTTGTTTTTTTTGTCAAACAGAACATCTACTCAAACCACATTTTAAGTAGGCATATGGATACATAAGGAATGGAGGAATATGGATCACGTGCAGGCAGATGAGATTAATTTATCTTGGTATATTTCCCACAGACATTGTGGGCCAAAGCGCCTGTTCTATGTTAACACATATTGTGTTTATACATCATTTAATGTTTTCTTTGGATGAGTCAATATGATTTGATACATTAAACCCTCGTTTTAATGGTTCCTTTATAACGGATTTTGGTTATAGTGGACGGACCTGTCGACTCACATGGTCTACCCCGCCCCAGCTACCGACCCCAACCCCAGCTACCGACCCCAACCCCAGCAAAAATGCTCAGTTTAATTTTGCCAGGACCACCTAGCTCCACAAACGTTGGCCCAATCTAAATTCCTGAGATAAGGTAAAAGTGAGTGATCATTTCTGATACCAAGGCAGCATTTGACCAAATGACATCAGACAACCCTAATAAAACTAAAATTAATAGGCATAAAGTAAAAGCACATGGGAAGATGTTTGTGATTGTTGGACTTCAGTCATCCAAAGGCACTGAAATTCCACAGGGTAACAGCTTATGCCCACCCAGTTTTAGCTACTTCATCAGTCACCTTCCTTCACAAGAAAGTGGAATGTTTAATTCCATTTGCATCTCAACAACAAATTATGCAGTCCACACCTGCCTGCATCAAGACCTGGACAGCACCCTGACATGGGCCCTGATATGGAAGTAATAGTGTTGCAAAGGTGCATTTAAAAACACGATATTGCTGTGATTTGGAATGGCACATCTGAAAGGTTACGTGTTGGAATCAGATTCAATAGTTATATTTGAATGGAAATTAATATGCATTCAAGGTGGAAAAATAGTTTTTTTTCAAAGAGTCAGCACAGGCATGATGGAGCAAATGGCTTCTTTCTACGCTGTGTAATTCTACCCTTGGATATACTAGGAACAATGAGCACAGTATCTAAGATGACGTCTCTCACCTGTAATAAGCCAATTGCAAAGCAATCTGGATAAAGGCATCTGGGCTCAACTTCTGGGACTTCACAAAATCTTTTCCAAAATGCTCGAACACAAAACATTTTATATCCACATCACGCACCATCCTGGATAGAAAGGAAAATAAGGATGAATCTCTTCACTTACAACATAACCCAGCACTTTCTCTAACCTATCCCATACTGTTCAATGATATCAGAATGCAGTTATATCTGCTGGTTCTCCCAACAGTTGGCACAGCAGTAGAATTACTTCCTTACAGCGCCAATTCTGACTATGGGTGCTGGCTGTACCGAGTTTGTACATTCTCCTGTGACCGTGTGGGTTTTCCCCAGGCACTCCGGTTTCCTCCCTCACTCCAAAGACTTACAGGTTTGTAGGTTAATTGGCTTCAGTAAAGGTTGTAAATTGTCCCTAGCGTACGGGGGCCGATGGGCCTGTTTCAGCGTTGTAGCTTTAAACTAAACAAGGGCAGCACTTCATCAGCAAGTCCAGTCAATGTTATAGTGAACTATTCAAACATGTGGAACATTTTAAATTATAGTTACTGGAGAAAGTGGAGAGAGCAAGAAAAAAACACAGGTCTTTGTCAGGGGTGGTGAGATTGAACTACTGGAACACAACAAGTGCTTGTATTCACCTATTACCATCCATATTAATGATTGGAGAGCAAGGTGAGAAAAAACTTGTGAGAATGGAAAGAATGTGCAAAGAAATGTGTGAAGTAAATGGGTAGAAAGATAGCAGGTGGAATATAATGTGGGAAATTGTGGAATCATTCATTTTGGTATGAAGACTGGGAAATATTTTAAGGATATTGATATTCAGAGGGATCGGGGGGGGCTTGCAAATGGGTCTGATACAGAACCCGATGCAGATACAGCAAACAATTAGGAAGGCACACAATAGGTTTGTTCTTACTGCAAAGGGGTTGGAAAAGACTTCAGCATTTATGTAGGAAAAAAAACTGCAGATGCTGGTTTAAATCAAAGGTAGACACAAAAAGCTGGAGTAACTCAGTGGGTCAGGCAGCATCTCTGGAGAGAAGGAATGGAGACGTTTCGGGTCGAGACCCTTCTTCAGACTTTATGTAGTATTTATGTAGGGATTTTGTGGGTCTACACCTGCAGAATAAACAGAATGGGTGCAACAAATGTTCTGTTAATTGATTTATTGGGAAGATTAAATAGAAGAAAATGCAGATGCTGCAACCTTGAGCAATAAATAGCACTTTTTTTTTGCAGAAGATTGAGGAGAATGGGTCTTTAATTCTAAGCATTTTAGAATTAGAGGTAATCTCATTGAAATGCATTAAAAAAATGTATGCACTTTAAAAGGTTCAATATAGAGAGATTGTCATAGACTTAATTAGTCAGCTATTTAGGACTCTTGGTGAGACAAGACATTTTTTGGCCACCACAGGATTCATATAGGGCGACCTATAATCGATGATGACATTCAAGACGGACACATTTTTTAGGACTGAAAATATAAAGAAACTTGGGGATGGCATGGGAAAGTGCTACTAATGTACAAGGTCAGTAATCTTATTGCAGAATAGCAGAATGACATTGAAAGGCAGGAACAGGTTACTGATTGTGAATGATCGGACATGATCAAATTGAATGGCGGTGCTGGCTCGAAGGGCCGAATGGCCTACTCCTGCACCTATTGTCTATTGTTTGCTCTTACCTATTTTCATCAGGTTTTTATTGCAGCTGGATGCAACCCTGTTCTCACTGAACTTGTGTACACATTCCAGCAGGGCTTATTGGAGAGCAGCAAGGGAAAGAAACTGATGGACTTTTTCCCCCAACTCGTGATCTGGATAGCCCAAAGTCAAGTGTAGCATCTCCTCCTCCTTCCCAACCCCAGCCAGCTGCTTTGTTTGGAGGCAAGATATGCCAGTCAGTGTATCTTGGGTGTTTGTGTTGCTTTGTGCAACACGGATAAAGACCTTCTACCAAGAATAATCAACTCTTTCCAAGTCACAGTGTGAAGCTCCCCATGTTTCCGTCCACATTGCCAACACTCCTGGGTTAAAATTACTGGGTTGAAGTCCTGAAATTCCCTTCCCTCCAATGAGAACACCTGTACTATACAGGATTGGAGTAGTTCAAGGAAGCAGTCTAGCATCATTTGTAGGCATATCTAGGTACTGTACATCAAATGCTAACCTTGCCAGTGGCAACCACCACTGCACTAAGAATTAAAAGAGCTCTCACATGTTGAGGTTCTGCTTTGCTTTCTCAATATCCCTCTTTATATCAGACGTGATATTGAAACGGAGCTTCCGAGGCATAGCCAGTGGAATCATAGGAGAACGAACCATCTCAGACGTTTTGCTGAAATTGAAAGGTAAAGATACTGAGTATTCATCGACATAGGATTAATGCAGAATTTACAATGCAAACAGGCCATTTGGCCTAACCTCGCACAATTCTTTTCCAACTTTACATTCCCTTCTAATTCTTACATCCTACATGGATATCAAGCTGTTTTTCCACATACATTTGTGCTATGTTTTGAACTATTTTTGTTACACATTCTATTTAACTGTCAGGCGAAGAAATCTGCTGAATTTCATACTGGATTTATTAGTCATTGTATGATATTTATAGTTTCTCCTCAACAAGCAGAATCTACATTTGTCCAATTGAATGCCTTCCTGCTTTGCCTTACCAAGGACAGAGTCTTTTTTTTAGCCAGCTGCCTAGCAAATAATATTCTCGCAGTCAGCAAGTCAGGGAACGAAGGATTTAAGTAGAATCTCAAACATTTTTTTATTAAGCCACCAACTTTGGATGGGAGTCAAGGAGTTTTTTTCAGAACATTAGGTATTATTACCATTAATAATCCCAGACTTTTAATTTGTTTTTTTTAAAGATATTGCATAGCATTGTAATAAACTATACTGTGCACTCAGTAAGCTGAAAGGTCAGGTGGGGAAATGGACCCTGGTGAATTTAAAGGGAACAGTCTTATTTTGTTGATCATCCAGTGCAAGTGAATGCACAAGTCAATGCTGCTGACATCTGCTGATGGATGCAGTGAAGCCTGGCTTTCTTGGTAAGGACAAGTTTAGGGTACTCCTTCCACTGAGCACGGGAGGCTGTGCCCTGTGTTGCAGTCTCTGAAATGCTTTATTGGTGCTTTGTTGAAGGAGGCAACATGGATGGGGACACGAGATGAGCAGATGCTGGAACCTTGAACAAAACACAAAGTGCTAGAGGAACTCAGCAAGTCAGGCGGCACCTAAGAGAATGGATAGATGGCGTTTGAAACGGGGCCCTTCAAAACTGGACAGACACTACTTTGGGTCGGGACCCTTGAGACTGGATGGGTTTGACACATTGTATGTGGATGTATTGAACAGATGGTACAATGATCGTACGGAAAGACATGCCCCAGTTGTAGTTACAGTGAAGTATACATAAAGTATATTTTTGAAATGAAATGAAACACCGTCCCTCAGAATTTAAAAACAAGCACAGGAAATAGAACCTGGTTAACTACTGTGATTTCTGGATAATGGGAGAGCTGATCACAGCTTTACTGTAAATTGGGTAGCTTTTTCAAATAATGACCCTTTTCTTCACTGTAGCTTCTGTGATATTAATGGTTGGCATCTGCCCAGCCCCAACTGAACCCAGGTAAGGGGCTAACAGTGGAACAGGTATTTAGGTCAGTGGTGCGGAAGACAGAGTGCAAAGGAACAAATATGGGAAAAGAGAGACATTCATCACCTCCTCCCCAACACCAGATATTAGAGAAGTTATATGTTCTGGCCTTTGCCCTCATCATGTAGGCCTTTAAACTAACTCTCACCAAACTACTTCCTAAATAAGCCTGGACTCTTACCAATACTCAAAGACATGGTCCAGTAAAGCAACAATGGGAGGTCCTTCTGATGATGAATGCTCGTAGACCAAACCGCAAGATCCATCCTCTCCGACAATGAACTGCGGAAAATGCCCGAAGGCAGAGAATGCCATTAGTGAGCTACTCTTGGTATGTGGAGGTAACATAATTAGCCTCAATGCCTCAGGTGTAATTAGCCTTGGTGCCTCAGGCATTGGGTTATTATTGAAAAGGAAAATAAAAATCAAACTGCGATTCTCTTTTGATCATGGTCCAGTGTTCTCTGCTGGAATCTGTGACCCCAGTTGAAATCCATTGAAGACAGGATTCGTACCAATTGGAATATCTCCCATGATAAAGTCGCTTGTCAGGGATAATTATTGGCACATGATGCTGGATCTCTTAACTAATACAATGATGTAAGAGACTGGTAGAGTTTCTCACCCCCACCACCCCAAATTTCTTTTGTTTTCTTGATAGAATCAGACAATGAACACCGAGGGGCTGCTGGGAATCGAAGCTCAGATACAAATACCCGAATGGAGTTGAACAAGAGGAAGAAGGGAAAAAGATACCAAATAGAAGGATGATTTTCTTTTGGGTGGGGTGAAAACAGGACAAGAGGGGAAAGATCTTTTGGGCTACTATCTGATATCTAAAGGCTTACCTGATGTTCTCTGTCTCTTTTCTCCCTGCTAACCTCAACCCTTCCACCCCCTTCTCTCTCAACCCTCAGAGCTGGTACTTCCAAAGCAATGGAAGGAGTTCCGAGAACAATCAAAACACCTTTAAAGTGTGAGCGAAAAACATCTCAAACCTCAAAATAAGTGGAAAGACAATAATCCACGGGGCAGCTGCGAAGTTCCCACATGAGACATACATTCTGAAAGACACCTGCAGCACACAGAGTAACAAGCTGCTCATATATAGCTACAGTCCCAGATCAATAAAGGAGATCTGTGGGGAAAGTTTTTTTTTTTAAACAGAGAGTGATGGATGCCGGGAACACGGTGCCAGGAGTTGTTGTTGGTACAGGCAGATGCTATAGTACAATTTAAGAGGCTTTTGGATAGGCACACAGATATGCAGGGAATGGAGGGTGATGGAACAATTCCAGAGAGAAGAGATTAGTTTAACTTGGCATCATGTTCAGCACGGACATTGTGGGCTGAAGGGCCTTTTCTTGTGCTGTATTGTTCCATGTTTGATGTTTTAATACTCTCACATACTCTCCCAGATATGCAAATACAGCCATTTACACATAGCTTTCAAAAATAAACAAGATCATAAGTGATAGGAGTAGAATTAGGCCATTTGGACCATCACGACTACTCTACCATTCAATCATGGCTGATCTATCTTTCCCTCCCATCCCCATTCTTCTGCCTTCTCTCCATAACCTCAATTGACGTCAATTATGTTTGAACAAAGTGACCTGATAACTGCCCACCAGTCTGCTACCCCCTCACACACCTGCAGGGTTTTGTCAAACCACCTGTTGCCACTGTTCCACCGACTACCTCCGCCATGCAACATCTGTGCCGCAACATGACTCATGTAGAGATCATCAGACACCTTTGGCACTGGAGCATCCAGGCAGATGGTGAAGATGCTCCTCTGGATACATTTCACAGACTCCTTGTTCACCTTATCTGGAGAGTGCCAGAGAGAAACAATGAGCAGTTTCAAAATTCTTCATGGCAGCATTAGAGAAAATTAAATTTGCTTACACAAATATATTCCATTACCACAAAATATAATGGTGAGCTATCACTGGATTCAAGTGCATAGCTCATTTAAAACAAGGAGACTAGCAGAGTTCCCAGTTGTTTCAAACTCTTACACATTGTGTGGAAATTATTGCAAGACCAACATGTTCTCCAGAGATGCTGCCAGACATGTTCCTAATGTTCCTAACTTCCCCTTAGAAGATAGTGTTAAGCCACCTATTTAAACACCTGTATTCTACGTGGTGTCAGATATGGGATTCAGGCATTCTGACCCTTCAAAGTGAGAATGGTGGTATATTTCCAAAAGTGAGGATGGCATCTGAGCTGGAGGAGAACTTAGAGGTGATGAACAGAATCAGTTCCCATACACCAACCTCCATTGGTTTTCTCACCAATAAAAAAAAATGTGAGTTTGGAGAGGTGGCATCAAACAATCTTTTACTAATAACTAATGCAGGTTGCTGCAGTGCAAACTGTACCCATTGTGAACCAGTACAAGAGAGTGAGGGTTTAAGGCCAAGATTTTAGGTGATGGTCGAGGTTTTGCCTTGAATGATCTTGAGTTCCCAAGTCGTTCCTCTCCCTTATTTGTCATGTTCTGGAGACAAACCTTTGATTAGTGTGTTGTAAGCATTTGCCCAGCTGTTTCGATGACCAGTTGAGAGGATTCCAATTGGCTCTTTGTTTGTCTGGAGTGAAGAATGCCAGATCTTCTCCAATTGCATGTAAAGTTGGTCCACAGTCAGGGGGCTGCCATCACTGTTGTACACAAAGAGCTCAAAGAACTGCAAAACACAGATGGACATCATTAACTGCAAGTGTGGACTGACGGTCACAGAGCAGGACAGGCCAAGTACTGTCAAAGTGCCTTTGAGTTGTACAGATGCTCCCCGCCTTACGATGTTTCAACTTATAACATTTCGACTTTGCGATGTTGCAAACAGCAGTGACCCGTAACGAGCCGCAGCTCGCTTCCGGCCACGTGATCACGTGTATTCAATGCATTTCGACTTACGATATTTTCGGTTTCTGATGGGTTTCTTGGAACGTAACCACATCGTAAGTTGAGGAGCACCTGTAGAGTCAAAGTTATGCAATACTGAAAAAGGCCCGACAGCTCATCTTGCCCATACCGACCAAGACGCCCCGTCTAAAATAGTCCTATTTAATCGAGTTTGACCCATAACCCTGTAATCCTTTCCTATCCATGTTTTGTAAAGTGGTTGCCTCCTTTCCATGACTACATCAGTGACTGAAATTAAAACATACATTATTGAATGCAAAGACCCATCTCAGTATGATATGAAATAGCAGAAAGAAATTGGTTAGTGATTTGTGAACAACCAGGTCACAGGACCACCAAGATACAAGGTGATGTAGATCTACACTGGAATTGCAATGAGGAAATACCTGTATTGCCTCAGGAGAGGAACATGGGGAAAGAAAACTAAGAATCATTCAGCACATACAAGTAGTTGCAAGAAACCTACCTGAAAGTTGTGCACAATTGTTATGTGGGCTGGTTTTTTAGTTAAGGAATAGTTGGCAAAAGAATCACTTTTAGAACCTGGAATCCTGCAAGATGATAGAATCTGGTAATATTGGTTCATGCAGAGAGGGCTTCCTCCTAAACTCTCCACAGGAAGAGTCTCACTGAGAACAGAAACAAGAGGGGAAAGTCTTTACTTATTAAATATTAGACAACACAGAGCTTCAAATGTACAAAATTCTCACTTTGGTTTTAAAGACCTCAAACCTGTAATAGTTATACATCACAGAACCAGGCCCAACTCGTTACCGTGGACCAAGATGTCTATCTATTTGACTGCATTTGTAACACTACAATGCCCTCCGGCCTCACAATTTCCGAGATCTTTGCACCCCAGGCTCTTATTCACACACAAATTGGCAGCCTGCCTTCCCTGAGTCAGGTTTTAGAATTACCTCTCAAAATACTTTTCTAACTTTCTCTCCTCGTTTTAAAATGCTTCTAAAATCCTACTTGTGTCTCCTGCCCCTCTTCTTAATATCCCCACTCGTAGCTCGGGGTCAATTTTTAAATCAGCTTTATGGACTGGGAAGTGTTTGGAATATTTTATTAGGCAAAAGGAAATTACATTAATAATCTACATTTTCTATTTTCCAGTTTTCCCATATTCATCTTAGCGTAGTGATGAATTAACATTTGCACTTACTTGTCAATCATAGATTTAAAATCCAGCACACCAGCTATTAATTTGGCAGAAAATCTGGAAGAGAACACAGGCAGAGATTGGGACCGAATATGAATGAACGGCAGTGTGCTCACTGCTTTACACTGCCTAGAGTATTCACTATTCTCTATTTCAGCTAAAGTCACATCATCATAAAAAGCAACAAAACACACAAAATACATTTTAACATAAACATCTACCACAGCGACTCCTCCACATTCCTCACTGTGATGGAAGGCGAAAAAAAGTTCAATCTCTTACATTCTTTGTTCTCCCGCGGTCAGGGGCCTCGAGCCTTCTGTTGACGGGACAATCTTGACTCCCATAGCCAGTGGTCAAGCCCTCTGTGTCGGGGCGATCAAGCTCCCACATCGGGGGGAATCTCAGCTCCCCCACGCCAGGCGATCTACCCCGGGTCGGGGCTAGTCGAACCTTCTGCGTCTTTGGAGCTTCCCGACATCGGTCTCTACTCAAGATTGCAAGCTCCTCGATGTTGAAGTCCACAGGCTGCAGTAGGAGCATTGATCCCAGGCAAGGGATCGCAGGCTCCGATGGGGCCTAAAGTCAGTCTCGAGTAAGGCCGCCAGCTCCATGATGTTAGTCCGCAGAGTGACTGGAGATACGATCCGGAAAACAATCGCATCTCCAGCAAGGTAAGAGATTGAAAAAAAGTTTCCCCCGACCCCCCCCCCCCCCGCCCACATAAAACAAACCAGAGAACATTAACACATACTTTTAAAACACTAAAAATAACAAAAAAGACGAAAAAACAAGCAGACCGTCGGCAAGGCTGCCATCGCTGACGGCGCCACCCGGTGGATGAATTCACTTTACATTGCATTACCTCGGGATACCTCAAAGTATTCTATAATCAAAGTGGTATTTTTGAATTATTTTCATTGTTGTAATGCAGGAAATCATAAGCCTTCTATGGAAGAAGAGGTGTTGGTGCACTTTCTCAGCCATAGCTTTGATGTGGTTGTGGTTGATCTTCTTCAAAACAACTCTGTGGTATCTAGTCTGAAAAAGTGTCTCGACCCGAAATGTCACCCATTCCTTCTCTCCAGAGATGCTGCCTGTCCCGCTGAGATATTCCAGCTTTGTGTCTATCTGTGGTATCTATCTTTTATTTATTCATTCAAAGAATATACATGTCATTGGCCGTGTTAGCATTTACTGCCCATCCATAGCGGTCCTCGATTTACGGAGACAGTTTACAGTCAACCACGTTTCTAGGTCTATCTAGCCTTGCATGTCAGCAAGAATGGGCAAGTTTGAACCAAATTAGGTTTTAACAACAACCAATATTCAGATTAACTTTCTATTTCTAATTGCAAGTTTATTTAATTACTTGAATTTAAATTGCCAAGCTGATATTATAGTGGGATTCAAACCCACTGCTATTTATCTAAGGTCCAGATCTCTGGGTGCTCATCAAGTGCCTTAGTCCACATGGTACCACACTACTTTTCCCCATTTAAGAGAAAAGGGGGACAACATCTATTGTTTAATACAAAGAAACCCCATCAACTCATTGGTTGAGATTTTTTTGTAAGGCAAGGCCTCGGTTGAGGAATGACCATTCTGCATACGGTCCAATCTGAAGAGGGTCCAGAGCCGATACTTTATCTAGGCGTGTTCTCCGGGGATACTGCCTGACCCGCTGAGAGACCCAGAATGGAATTCAGTGCTGGAATGGGATACTACTTTCTCAATCAGTCACAAAAGCGATCCACTGGTGCAGTAGGATGAAGCTGCTGCTTGGAGCAGGGGAGGGGGAGAACAGAGGGGGTTGGGGTTGGAAGGCAACGTGATGTCAATGAGGGGCTCAGGTGAAACAGCTGGTTGAGCTGGCTTGGAGAAGAATGAGTTGAATGCTAGGTTGGTGTTAGAAGCAGGATTGTTAGGTCTGCTTGGATTTCATCATTATTTCCCACCTCCAAATTCATCATCAGCACTCAATAAAACAGCCATCCCCACTCCGCTACCGCTTCAATATAATATTTTTTAGATCTAGTGGAGAAACATTCGATTTGGAAAATCTTAAATCCCCCTCATTGTGATTTTTTCTTTGAAGTTTTCTCTGCACTCAGGCCCAGAAGATGAGACTGAATCCATTGCGTTCCCCAGGCCTCTGGTTCATAAGCTCAACCTGGTCCTTGCACGATGGTCTGCCATAAAGAGGAGCAGACAGAGTTCAGAGCCATCTCCTGTCTGTAACATTGCTTCCACAGCATTCCGGGGGCACTGCACACTTCTACCTGTGTGACAATAGCTACTCCTTTTAAAGAGATCAGGATTCCAGCCACGCCCCCACAACATCTACTGGTTTTACAGGAAAATTGGCAAACAATAGTCATTTATTTGTCACATACACATAAATGTGCAGTGAAATGAAAAATTACCCGCAGTTCAACGATAAGACCAATAAGAATAATCAATAAAAATGCAATGACACATACAATCATAACTAACACCAAACAAAAGAAACATCCATCACAGTGAGTCTCCTTCAGCCACCTCCTCACTGTGATGGAAGGCCAGAATGTCTTTTCTCTTCCCCTGCCGTCTTCTCCCGCGGTCAGGCTGTTCAAGTTGCCACGTCGGGGCGGTCGGGACTACCGACATCGAAGCGCCGCGCCGGACGGTGAAAGGTCCGCGGCCTATTCCAGGCCGCGCCAGACGGTGAAAGGTCCGCGGCGGGCCGACCCAAGCCCCGCGATTCGGGGCGGGCGAAGACACTGCCGCTGCCGCAGCTCCCGATGTCGGCCCCCACCCAGGGGCTGCGGGCTTCCGACGTGCAGGCGGCCCGCGCCGGAGCCTCCGGAGACGAGTCGCAGCCACTTCCGCAGCCTCCGAAGGCAGCTAGCGCCGCGGGTGGTGAGTCCGGGCCGCGGGCTCTGCGAACCAGAGCCCAGGTGGTCACAGCCGGAGGCCGCCAGCTCCAGGTGCATGGCCGGTGGTAGGCCGCAGCGGGAACGGAGACACGACACAGAAACAAAGGTCGAGTCTCCGTTCGGGAGAGACAATGTTACAGTTCCCCCCCCCCCCCACATAACACACAACCGCAAACACTACATCATATTTAAACTACAATTAAGACAAAAACAACAAAAAACACAAAAGACAAACGGACTGCAGGCAAGCCGCAGCTGCGAGGGCAGTGCTGGCTCGCCAACATAAGGCAAGACTGGCAATTTTCTCATCAGATATACAAAATTAAATACCATCGGGGATCATCAGCAATTCTACTCCCATTCGCTTTGCATGGGAATTGGTCAGTCATGTTATAGAGTGATACAGCATGGAAACAGGCCCTTCGACCCAACTTGCCCTCACTGACCAACATGTCCCATCTACACTGTTCCCACCTGCAAGTGTTTGGCCCATATCCCTCTAAACCTGTCCTATCCATGTACCCGTCTAATTGTTTCAATAGTCCCTGCCTCAACAACCTCCTCTGGCAGCTCGTTCCATACACACCACCCTTTGTGTTACCCCTCAGATTCCTAGTAAATCTTTCCCCCTTCACCTTAAACCCACGTCCTCAGGTTCTCGATTCCCCTACTCTGAGCAAGAGACTGTACTTCTACCCGATCTATTCCTCTCATGATTTTATACATCTCTATAAGATCACACCTCATCTTCCAGCACTCCAAGAAATAGAATCCCAGCCTGCTTAACCTCTCACTATAGCTCAGGCCCTCGAGTCCTAGCAACATCCTTATAAATATTCTCTGTACCCTTTCCAACTTGACAACATCTTTCCCATAACATGGTACCCAGAACTGAACACCATACTCTAAACGCAGCCTCACCAACGTCTTATATAGCTGCAATTTGACCTCCTTGTAATTTATGTGAGCCTGGCTTTTGCTTATCAACATTATTGTCACACATGTTTTCTTGACATGCACTTTAATTCAAATGTCTGTTGCCCCCTTCCTAACTCACACCAAACCCCATTCACTCCCTCAGACCTACAGCTGCCTTGTTCTAGGCATTGCTTTTTTTTAAAAAATTCCCACCCTTCTCTAAGGCTTCATTATGGCCTTCTCCAACAGTACAACTTTTCAAGGTTGCTTTGCTTCATTGATTGCAACATCTTGCAAATCCCCATTTTTCATGACTCCACCCGATTCCACAGAATCAGACGGTGGAGTTTTTTCTCCCATGTAAGCCACCATCAGGATTCAAGTCAGGATTGCTGCTTTGACAAATCCATTGCCACAACATTACCTCAGCTGTCCTTGACGATCACGATAATCCTGTTTCGGCAATACCACGCCGGGACTGGAATGAATGACCACAGGAAGCCTGTTTTCTAGGTAGGCTGTCCTCAGCCACCACTCGCTCAGCTGAACAGGAAAGAAATGAGAAGGTAGACTTGAAGAGGCATTGTTCAGGTGTATATTCAGACTGCAAATGGAGTTACGCTTTTCAACAATGAAAAACTTCACTTCCTGATTTTTGGTTCAATACCCAAATTTGGCAAGGCCAGTTCTAGCCTCCCACCCAACTGCCCATAGATCCTCAACTTTTAAAGAGATGCACTGAATTTCTTATCCCATTTTAAACATTCCAATGTTCTCAATGTGCAAAGAATTGGTTTGACATCAGGTGACAAGGAATTGATTCTGTCTCTTTTTTTTTTTTTAAATTGCACACAAATTCAGATCCTTAACAGTGCATCATGTAAATTATGATGGGTAGAAAATCATAAGTTATAAACGACACTGATGAAAGGAACTAACTGGATAGCTCTTTGAAAGTGTTGGCACAGACACATCAGGCTGTTCTATTCTCTGTATTTGGAGATAATGACAGTTTCATGGCACCAAATTTCCCCAGGTTGGCAATCTTTGGATGACCATCAACTCAATATGATGTTCAAAAGATGGTGTCCAATCTGGTGAAGAGTGCCCAGCTGCAATATGAAGAAGAGTGCAAGTCTCTGTAGCACCACATAGACAGTATTGGTCCCTAAAATGGCCAAACACATAAAATTGTACAAAGTGTGGAAAGGCAGAGAGAATGAAGAAACAAATTTTTTTTTTAACTTGGAAAAGGAGAATCCAGTGCATTTAGCACACAATTTTAGACATACACATTAGCAGGAGTCAGTCATTCGCTGACTCAACTTCACATTCCAGTGTATTCGTAACACCACCTTTCTTATCGTATCTATCTATCTCTGCCTTTAAAAATATATGCCTCTAGCTCCACCATACCTCATGGAATGATGGAAGCAGAGTCTTAAAAAGAGAAGGTAGAGACTCACAAAGAGGAGGTAAAGAAAGATTCAATCCTCTGAAGGGAAACTTTCGCCTTATCACTGTCTTGAATGGGCAACCCCTTTAATGTTTGTTTTAAATGGTGGTCCATTGTCTTAGATTCTCCCACACAAGGAGTCATTCTCTCCACATTCACTTTGTCAATTCCTCTCCGGATCTCTTGCATGTTTCAATCACGCTTACTTTTCCCACCTCCATTTGGTCAGAGTCAAAAAATGTTAAAGTAATGCAAGCGAGAAAACCATAGTCATACCCAATTGTCAGTCTTCCTCGCTCTTCTTTCCAAGCTTGCTTGCAGTCTCGCTCCTACTCCACCCTTCTGAGCAAATTCCTTCACTATTTGAGTGGTATGTTCCAACTCCTCTTGACTGACAATGGGCTCCAAATTCAGCAAGTAACGTTCCAGAGTTTGGAGGAGAGGAGGAACGGGCAGACGCGGCAGAGATTTCTGGTGGGCAAAGTATCGTCCAGGCAGCTTTGTTGGAGCTATGGGCCTCACCAAGCAGCCAGACCTCAGTGAGGGCACCTTGAGCTAGGTAACAAAACAAGATCATGAACAGATTGCAAGTTTTCCAAACAATTTCAAATTACGTAGCTTCTTTAACATAAGATATCCCGAGGCAATCATAGATGGCTATCAGAATAAATATGACAAACATAGGCACAGATATTTAAAATTCTGATCAGAGGTAGGTCTTCAGGAGCTTCCTAAAAAGAGCAAAGCAAAGGAACAGAGTGGTATAGGGAAGTACTTCCAGAGATTTGAGTCTTGAGGTATGGCTCCATTGGCGCGGCAATGAAAATTGGGAATGTTCAAGCCATAATAGGAAAGGAAGATTTAGAAGGATTGTAAACCAATGACAGTTTCAATATTACTTTTGCTGGAATACCTTAACGCCCATTGAACTATTTTATGCAGAACCTGCAAGAATTTGTGTTGTTTTGTTAGCGGATTAGGGGAGACACAGTGGTGCAGCTGGTAGAGCTGCTGCCTCACCACGCCAGAGACCCAGGCTCGATCTTGACAGTGGGTGCTGTCTGTGTGGTGTTTGCACGTTTTCCCCATGGTTGCGTGGGTTTCCTCCCAGGTGCAGATTTGTAGGATAATTGGACTCAGGATTGCCCCAAGCATGTTGGGAGTGAATGAGAAATTGGAATAACATAGAACTAGTGTGAATGGGTGATTGATGGTTGCAAGGACTCAGTAGGTTGAAGGGCCTGGTTCCATGCTGTATCTCTAAACTAAATTTAACTAAACTGAACTTCAAGAAGGCGGCATGATAGCGTAGCAGTAGAGTTGCTTGCTGCCTTACAGTGCTTGCAACTCCAGAGACCCGGGTTTGATCCCGACCAGGTGCTGTCTATGTGGAGTTTGTACGTTCTCCCTGTGACCGCGTGGGTTTTCTCAGCAATCTTTGGTTTCGTCCCACACTCCAAAGACGTATAGGTTTGTAGGTTAATTCACTTGGTACAAGAAAATTGTCCCTAGTGTGTGTAGGATAATGTTAATGTGCAGGGATAGCTGGTCAGCGTGGACTTGGTAGACCGGAGGGCCTATTTCCGCACTGTATCTCTAACTAAACTATTTCTTGAACAGGTGGCACGGTGGCATAGCCGTAGGGCTACTGCCTTACAGCGCCCAAGACCCAGGTTCGATCCCAACTATGGATGCTTGACTGTACCGAGATTTTTTACATTCTCCCTGTGACCTGTGCAGGTTTTCTAGGAGATCTTCGGTTTCCTTCCACACTCCAAAGACATTCAGGTTTGTAGGTTAACTGGCTTGGTATAAATGTAAAATTGTTCCTAGTGTGTGTAGGGTAGTGTCAATGTACAGGGGTCACTAGTTGGTGTGGAACGGTGGGCCAAAAGGCCTGTTTCTGCGTTGACTAAACTAAACTAAAACCAGCTACATTGAACATTGTGGAGAACAGCAGTTTGACAAATGGCTCCTGTGATCAAAACATACAATTTGGACAGGATCTCAGATTTCACTTCACTGTACATCACAATAAATTTTGCATCTCATATTATAGCGCATAATAACCATCTATAGAAAAGGGAAAAAAAGTGGACTAAAACATTGTCAACATCCCCCAAATCTTTCCAATTATAAGGAAACCTTTCTCTACCTTTGTCTGCAAGGTTATGCCCATGAGAATAGGAGATAATGAATTCTATGAGAGCACTTTAAGGACCTTCAATTAATAAGCAGCAACTTGCATCGATATGCCAGGAAAGGATTGTAACTCGAGTTACCTTATCTGAAACAGTTCCTGGATACAGAACATCTCCCAGATACAGAACATAGTTTACTAATCCTGCCCTGTAAATTAGTAGAGTGTTAGGGAAATGAAATGATAGTTTTGTGTTAGTAGATAGGCACTGGCAGCTGTTGATTTATAATAAATCATACTGTACCTTTTGGGAATTTTGTCTATCCATCGTAGGAACATTAACATAAAAGTCAAAGCAATGCCTCTCTAATCCCGCCCTGCTTTCTCACAACTCCAGAGCAGTTAACCTGGGGCTGAAATGACACAATGTATTAAAGGCTGTGCTTAACAACCTTCTGTTTCCTCCTCCTAAATCTGTCCAAAACAAAAATGAAATGAACGAAAGGAAAAAAAAAGTACCAAGTATTTCACTGCCAGTATTAAAACAGTCTCGACTCGTGGGAGAAGTGGCTGAAGATTTCCATGACTAGGTTTAAAATTGGAATGGCTGCAAACTTTATAAAGTGATAAAAAGTTATAAAGTTATAAAACTTTATGAAGCTAAGCTGTAAAGTATCTTAGGATCCCAGTACAACAGCAGGCCACTTAAAAACATGGGTTAAGAATTCCAATCACACCTTCAGTGTCAGCCAAACCCAAGCAGCATTATAGCAAATATTGTGGTGGGCAATGTATGGTCTAGGCATCAGAAAATAACTGCAGATGCTGGGACAAATCGATTTATTCACAAAATGCTGGAGTAACTCAGCAGGTCAGGCAGCATCTCGGGAGAGAAGGAATGGGTGACGTTTCGGGTCGAGACCCTTCTTCAGACTGAGCTGAATTCAGTCTGAAGAAGGGTCTCGACCCGAAACGTCACCCATTCCTTCGCTCCCGAGATGCTACCTGACCTGCTGAGTTACTCCAGCATTTTATGGTCTAGGCAGTTTTATTGGATCTAAGGGGTTTACCAAGCAAGCAGACGTCAGCAATTTCTATTTGAGCAAGGCAGCAAATCAAGGTAATGAATAGATTGACCGAAAACAACGTTTACACCAACCCAGATAAAGAAGTTCTCACTGAAATGTCTACATTGGAAAAACTAACTGGTCTATCCTCTGCAGATGTTGATCTGACTCCAGCACATGATTACTCTGGATGTAGTTTTCAATTGATTGTGGTTGGGACAATGCCAAAACCTTTGCCTCACAACCACCATCTGAATCTGGGCACTTCACTTGGCTGATGTGTGTGGAGCCATAGTGTGCTGATGCCAGCTCCTTCAAGGCAGGAAGTTACTACACGAACGCAAAGCGCGATTGTGTGGGCATGAAAAATGGCACTTGGAGAAGGCACCAGTACATGCATCTGCCTCAATATTAGCCCTCTTTCTGGAAGGCAGGGGGGAGGCCTGAAGAATTAGGAAAAACAACTTTTACCTTTTTCCTTTATTCTTTCCCTGATAATTTTGAGTTGTCAGAAAAGATCGAGAATGAGTAAACGTCTTAAATAATTCTTGTACATTCTGGTAACATTTAAATTCACAGCTCAATTACTTCCTTCTAAAAACAAACAAATTTATATTGCACATTACAGCCAATAAAGTGCTTTTGGGTCATTGTATTCAGTAGATTACATGCAACCAATTTTGCACACACTTGCCAATGAGTTCAATGTGCACAAATTTATTTGCACTGGGTTGGTTGAGGAATGTATCCATGCCCTTGTCACAGTTTTACATCTCATCTGGAAAGGAACCCATGTTATCAACAAAGCCACAGCTGACACATACTCCATACATTTGTAAAACATTTTGTATGATTTTGTTTTTAAACAGCCAGAATCTGGGAATTTCTGATAAGACCAACATTTATTGACCGTTGTTAATGATACTCGAGAACATAGTGGCGAGATGATTTTTTGAACTGAGGCAGTCCACCTGATGAAGATGGTCCACAGTGTTGTTGGGCAGGGCGATTCTGGATCTAGAGCTGCCAATAAGAAACAATTGGTGTAAACTTCCAAGTCGGCATAGTGCGCTGCTTGGCAGGGAAACCTCCAGACGATGGTATTCCTATCCACGTTGCCCTTGACCTTTTTGGTGGGAGAGGCTGCAGGATTGGAGCTGTAGGGGTGGCCAGGAAGAACAACTGTAGTACATTTTATAGATGGTACACATTGCAGCTGGTAGTGGAGGAAACTAATATTGAGATGTTAATCAAGGGCATTGCTTTATCCTGGAGGGAGTCAGGTTTCTTGAGAGTTGGTAGTGCATTCATTCAGGCATGTGGAGATTATATCACCACGCTTCTGATTTATGCCTAGTAGATGGTGAAATGGCCTTGGGATGTCAAGAGACAAGTTATTTGCAGCAGGATACCCAGCCTTTGACCCGCTGTTGTTGCCATGCTGTTTATGTGGGTGGTCCCATAGAATATCTGGTGAATGACATTGATGGTAAAGCAATAGTACCATAGTAGGTGATTAGACCCTCTCTTAATGGAGATGGTCATTACCTGGCACTTGGTAGAGCAGATGTTACTTGCCACTTATCGGTGCTTATTGAGTGTTTTCCAGATCTTACTGCATGCAGGCACATGGTGTAATATTCAGTGAGGAGTGGCAAATGGAATTGAATATTGGTCAATCATCAGCCAATATCCCCACATCTGATCTTACGATGAAAGTAAGTTAATAATGAAGCAACTGAAGATGGCTGTGTTAGGAACTGCCCCAGAGAGATCCTATAGCAAAGTCCTGATGCTGGGATGATTGTCCTGTAACATCTAAACCCATCTTTTATCCAATGCACCACTCCACCCAGTAGAGTGCTTTGCCTTTAATCATTTAAGCTGGGCATCTTGATCCCACACCTTGTCAGATCTTAATGCCAAGGGCAATCACGCTCACATCATCCCTGGAGGACAGTTCTTTGGTCCGTGTTTAGTCCAAGACTAATGTATATTAATGATTTGGATAAGGGGATTGAAATCTTTGTGGCCAAGTTTGCAGATGATGCTAAGATAGTGGAGGGGCAGGCAGTGTAGAGGAAGCAAAGACTCTGCAGAAGGACTGAACAGGTTAGGAGGTACAAGAAAATAACTGCAGATGCTGGTACAAATCAAAGGTATTTATTCACAAAATGCTGGAGTAACTCAGTACTTCAACTCCCCCTCCCATTCCCAGTCTGACCTTTCTGTCATGGGCCTCCTCCAGTGCCAAAGTGAGGCCCACCGGAAATTGGAGGAACAGCACCTCATATTTCGCCTGGGCAGCTTGCAGCCCAGTGGTATGAACATCGACTTCTCCAACTTTAGATAGTTCCTCTGTCCCTCTCTTCCCCTCCTCCTTCCCAGATCTCCCTCTATCTTCCTGTCTCCACCTATATCCTTCCTTTGTCCCGCCCCCCTGACATCAGTCTGAAGAAGGGTCTCGACCCAAAACGTTACCCATTCCTTCTCTCCTGAGATGCTGCCTGACCTGCCGAGTTACTCCAGCATTTTGTGAACAGGTTAGGAGAGTGGGCAGAGAAGTGGCAGATGAAATTCAGTGTAGTAAATTGCAGAGTCATGCATTTTGGTAATTAAGAATAAAGGCGTAGATTATTTTCTAAATGGAGAAAGAACCCAGATATCAGAAGTGCAAAGGGACTTGGAGTGCTGGTACAGGACTCCCAAAACGTTTTTGATTAGAACGGGTGTCAAGGGTTATGGGGAGAAGGCAGGAAAATGGGATTAAGAGGCAGAGATCAGCCATGATTGAATGGCGGAGTAGACACGATGGGCCGAATGGCCCAATTCTACTCCTATAACTTATGAACCTGTGACCTTGTGAACTGATGCAATCTGGTCAAACAGTCAAATCCAAACAGTGCATCAGTGCATTACTGATGTGTAAATTTCACTTGTCAGCACTTTTGAGGACAACCTTCACTTTGGTGATAACGAGATGGACAGATCGAGCATTCGTTAACTGGATTGGATTAGTGCTTTTTTTTTGTGAAGCTGAGTGGTCTGGTCAGAACCCAAAAAAGGGGATTTGTGAGCATATTACAGGGGCGTAACTGTCACTTAACAGCACGGTCAGAGGCACCTTCCATCACTCAGTTGATGATCAGAGCTGACTGGGCGAATACCAGCCCGATTGGATTTGTTCTGCTTTTTGTGACAATTTCCAAAAATAAAACCAACACTTAATTTATCGGGACACTGGATGCGATGGAATTAATTCATGCCTTTGGGATAGATATTGTAATTTAATAATATAACCGAGAAAATCAAACCTTCCACCATCTTATTTTAATTTTCTTCATTATTTGCACACTTTCATACTTCTGTTGGGGTTCATTCCATATTGCAAAACGTGGAGGGGTAAGGTATTAGTTAAAATTAGTTGAAAGAGCGAAGGAAGAGATAAACCTAAGACTAGATGTTTATTCAACTGAAAACCCTTCTCCCATTCCTTTGTTCTCATCTGTCAATCTGCAGAGTTCCCAAAGTGGACACATTAATTCTTTGCAAGAGCATTTATTGGAAGTGCCAATAATGTACGAATTGTCCTGACACATCCGAGGGTAATGGAAGTAACGGTAGAACTGACCTCCACCAGGACGTGAGACTGAAATGAAAATCTAAGCTTGCACCTGGTAAGCTGACATACTGGACCCTAAATTCATCCTGATCCAGCCACTAAAAGCACGCACTTGCTCGGACACAGCTGTTGCTCAGATAACAAGGGGGCATAAAGACACACGTCAGTCGGCTCTGCCTACAATTAGCTGCCCTTTCCTTCATGTATGTCCCAGCTATGCAGAGAGCTATATCTAGTATGAAATTACTATTAATATGACAGCCTTCCCTTTAAGACAAATTTGGCATAGTTACATGTAGCACAGAATTGTCCAGTCATTATTTTCCAGGAAGTGACAAGGCTAGGAGACTGCCACATGCAGCAAATAAGTCAAATTACAAACTGAATACCCCAACTAGTAGAGACACAAGTTAAGGGCAATCAGACAAAATAAGCAGCCATTTTAACTTGCCGCACAGTTGACATGAACATTTGCAAAATGTGGACACATTTGCTAATTTATCTGTAACACGCAGCTGTTATGCAATTTTAACTTAACTGATGGGCAAAAAGCTGATGATGCTGGAAACAGCGACTGTGGAAGGAGAAACAGCTTTAGTGTTTAAAGTCTGTGACCTCTCACGAGGACGAGGAAAAGTTTGTAATCATGCACAATTTCAGTTTTTCGAGATACCTCATGGAAACAAGCCCTTTGGCCCACTGAGTCCAGGCTGCCCATTGACCACCCTACATAGATAGGAGAGGGTAGAGAGAATCAGGGGAAGGCCTGTGATAGAGTGGAGATCAAGAGAGATGGAAAAACATAAATGGTGCCATCACAGGTGATAGATGGTGGTGAAGGCTTGTTGCCAAGAGATGGCCTTTATCACCCTCTCTCAACCAGCATCAGTGCCATGAATCAATCAGTACAATTTGGTCTCCATTCTATCACTGATATTCCCCTTGGAATGAGGCCAGTGTATTTTTAAATATTTCCAGTGGTCATGAAAGGACATTGACCCGAAACTTTAATCGTTTCTCTCTCCACAGATGCTGCCTCACTAGCTGCACCATTTTCTGTTTATACTTTGCAGAATTCTCAGCTTGGCCCATTTGGTAGCACTCCAATCTCAGAATATGAAGACCTTGTACTCAAGCTCCACACTGTAGATTTGAGTCTTTAATCTAGAAAGTCAGAGAGATGTTGTTCTGAAACAGGAACTATGAGTCTGCGCCAAACATCTAGCATCCATTCACACTAATCCTATATTAATCCACTTTATCATGAAACTGCCCTCAAATGTTATTACTCATCCACACACTTGGAGAAGTTTTTCTTACATAATATTAAAATAATCAATTCACATGTATCTGTTATGTGTGAAGACGGTGCAGGTTGCACTGTCAAGGGGAGAATGTTCAAGAGTCACAGTGGAGTCAAAGTCGAGACACACGAAACTGCAGATGCTGGAATCTTAAGCAAAACACAAGGAAGGAATGGGTCTGAAGAAGGGTCTGAACCTGAAACATCAACTACCCATGTTCTCCACAAATGCTGCCTGACCTGCTGAGTTACTCCAGCAGTTTGTCCCCTTTTGTGAATTAGCCAGCATCTACAGTTGTTTGTTTCTACGAGGAGAGAATGGACAACGCACATTTCGGGTCGGGACTGAAGAAGGGTCCCAACCTGAAACATCATCTATTTTTTCCACAGATGCTGCCTGACCCACCGAGTTCCGCCAGCACTTTCTGTTTTTGCTAAAGTGTGTTTAATTGCCATATGCACCTGCAACTGAACAATGGCATTCTTACTTGCGGCAGTTTAACAAGCCTGTGAACGCAGCAATAGAGAGATAATTGTTGCCCTCAACAGAATGTGAAAGACCTCAAGACATTGGAAGACAGCAAAGGGAATGCTCCCTCCTATCCTCGGCCAACATTACAGCCTCAAGTAACACTATCAAAAATATTTAACTCACTGACTTGTTTTTATGCTATGCGTAAATTGGCTGCTATATTTGGCTATAAACACCATAACAACACGTTAAAAATTAAATATGAAATTATTTTGGGATCATTGAAGTACAGGTAAAGTACCTTACAACTGCAATGTCCTCTTTCATGTAGCTCAACTCTATATTTAACAAACAGATAGTTAATGTTCCATTTTATTCATTCTTGGGAATATAGCCATTATTCCCAGACTAACAATTATTAATGTACCCGCAAACAGGGCAGAGGCTTAAACAGGAGAAAGCAGCATTCTTGCGTGCTCTTATCGACCTTGAGAGGGTTGCTGACACCATTGCCAGTCAACATGAAGCTGACAGTCGTTTCATAATTGGAGTTTAAAAGGATGAGAGGGGATCTTATAGAGAAGTATAAAACTATAAAAGGACTGGACAAGCTAGATGCAGGAAAACTATTCCCAATGTTGGGGGAGTCCAGAACCAGTGGCCACAATCTAAGAATAAAGGGGAGGCCATTTAAAACTGAGGTGAGAAGAAACTTTTTCACCCAGAGAGTTGTGAATTTGTGGCATTCTCTGCCACAGACGGCAGTGGAGGTCAATTCACCGAATGAATTTAAAAGAGAATTAGATAGAGCTCTAGGAGCTGGTAGAATCAAGGGATATGGGGAGAAGGCAGGCACGGGTTACTGATTGTGGACGATCAGCCATGATCACAATGAATGGCGGTGCTGACTCGAAGGGCCAAATGGCCTCCTCCTGCACCTATTTTCTATGTTTCTATAATTCGACTATATTTTGCTTATTTTCAGTCTAGTCCGGTTGAACCAAACATTTCTCTCATCACATAACCAAACACTGCACTTTCAAAAGCAAATATTTATGTACATTTGAATATCTATCATGGGGCAGGGCAGTTTCATGTAACCTTTGTAACGGGGTAAAAGTTCAAAATAAATCTACAGATGCATGCAGGATATGGTGATTGGACCAATATATTCACTAGCACTAGATTAAAAGCTTTTTGTTTGAAGTTTAAACCTGAATCTGAATTTCAGCACCCTTCGCTACACACGACCTGCTCAAAATACTAAGTTCGATTGAAATGTGACCTTACAATGATTCGAGTCAGAGTCACACAGTATGACTCTGTGACTCGAATCACTGCGAGGTCACATTTCAATAGAACTTAGTATTTTGAGCGGAAACAGGCCCTTCACCCCAACTCTTCCATGCCGACCAAGTTATCCCATGTACGTTGGTCCCATTTGCCAGCGTTTGGCCCATATTCCTTGAAACTTTTCCTATACCTGTCCGAATGTCTTTTAAATGTTGTTATGACTCTGACTGCCTCACCTATTCTCACTGGCAGCTCGTTCCATAGACCCACTATCCTCTGTGCGAAACTCTTGCCCCTTAGGACATGTAAAGTAATTACAGGGAGTTAGGCAAAAAGAATAAAAAGCAGGACCTCTGGGGTAGTAATTTCCAGATGACTCCCAGTGCCATGTGCTAGTGAGGGTTGGCAAAAGTAGATAGCACAGGATAATGAGTCATTAGCGAGTTGGTGCAGCGGGCAAGAATTCAGATTTTTGGACTATTAGGATCCCTTCTGGGCCAGAGGTGACCTGTACAGTAGGGACGGGTCGCACCTAAATGGAGGGGAACCAATATGCTGACTTTGAAGGCAAATAAAGGAGACTTTGAAGGTATTAGACAGGAATTGGCTAGGATACTTAAAGGGTTGACAGTGGAGATCCAATGGCGAAGATTTGAAGACCACATGGATGAACTTCAGAAATTGTTCATCCCTGTCTGGCAAAAAAATAAAACTGGGAAGGTAGCCCAGAGGAGTATTTGAGATGGCATTGAAAACATTAGGGTCATGCATTTTGAGCCCTGTGCAAGAGTCAGCTTGAGCGCAAAACCTCAAACCATTTTCTGCCTCAACTGCAGGAGTCAGTGGTTCGCATATTGGCTTTGTTAGCCACCTCAAAACCTACAAAAGTAGAGTGTAAGCAAGTCATCTCAATCCAAAAGAGTGCCTGAGAGGAAGATGAATTGCCCACTCACTCCATTAACTGTTGCCTGAATAATACATCTCTGCAGGACAAGCAATCATGTTTGGAATGGGGCTGAAATGAAATAGGTGATTGAGAGGAGGCTTGCATTAATCTAATTTTTACCTGGTGTCTACAAGAGAATAAAGTTTAGTTTGGAATCAATCAATTGATGTCATGGAGAGAAATGTAGCTTTTTGCTTGAATGCTAAAACATCAATGAAGGCAAGTCCTTAACTCCTAAACAAATCCAGCCAATCCACTGTCTTAGTTCTGAAAAATCAGAACATTGGGAGAAAAATGTTAACAAAGATAGGGAGTTGACTCTCAAAAAAACATGTTAAAACATAAAAAATGCACATCCATTACAAGTTGGTGTGTTTTTTGTGATTACTGTCCCAACCCCAGTACACCCGAAACTGAAATCCTATCCAAGTGTTCATTCTTCCCCGAGGAAGGTGAACCTCAACAGCGTTCGTAGACTGTTCGTCGCTTCATTCCAAAAAGAGCACGTTACACACACACCTCCTACTACTACTGCTGCTGCTCGGATCAAGAATTACACACCCTTCTTCTTTGCAGTCAGGTAAACAAGTACAGATCCAGTATGACCTCCACCCTACTGCGGCTCAGTATAACAGATTTATAGGACCAGGCAGCCCAAACTGAATGACAACACTTTGCAGAGGTTTAAAAAGCATGGCTATTAAAATAAATAGGACACGGTTGTTTGAACTTACCACCATAACACGTCCTAAAGTCGCCAACATTTTCCCTTCCCACCGCTGGCTATAAAGTTAAAGCTGCCAAACATCTACAACTACATTCCAAACTCAGCAGAATGGGGTGTGCTCGACAGGTTGACTGACTTTATCGCTCTCCAGTCACAGTGCAGATGTGTGACCCAAACGCATTGTTGACGCCCAGGAAGCACAACATCGATGGCTGACAGCCGCCATGTTTGTGCGGGGCGAAAGGTTCCTACGGACAAGATAACTGCACCAATCAACTATTGTTAACGCATTACTACTGAAATTCATGAAAATGTTTGTAAGTCTTCCAAGATAGGGAGGAAAAAGCCCCCCAAAAAATTAGTTAAATCCTCACTAGTTGCCCCTCACAAAAATGGACGGGTCGGTGTCATAATGTTTAGCTTATATACGATTCGCACCGTTGCAATTTAAGTTCGACACCAGACATAATTAATGCTTCGCCCGCTCTCAAATGCAACCACGTTATGCAGGCGTGCGTTTTTAATTTTTGCGGGAGGCCTGGATGACACTTGAGAGGGGGCGAAGATCAAAGGGCGGGTCAGGATTGCACTTCCGGGCTGGGCGTTGTGAAGGAGTTCTCTGGGTGTAAATATGGCAGGTTCTAGTGAGTCAGGTTAGTATCTGGGCAAGAGTTCCTCTCTTATTATTTATTCTCTCAGGGGATTCACTATCTTACTCTGACCCATGTGCTGATAAGTATGTGTCGGTTTCCAGATAATATTTGCCGTCTTTAAAGCTTACCACTGCTGGCCTTGCTTGGTTTGATGACAATGAGTACGATTAATTGAATTATAATTTAACAACAATGTTCTAATTCACCTTTATTTTTTACATTTAGCAACTAATGAATCCCAAGTGCTTAGGTGAGAGTCTCGAATAGGTCCGCTAATGAAAAGAAAGATACCGATGAGGCCACTCAGCCTTCAAACACAGTGCACCGCCATTCATTGATGTTGTGGTTGATTTGTTATGTCTGCTTATCTACTTTGTGTCTCTTTCGGGAGGGAATAGGCTCACAGTGTAGGAAATAATTGAAGTGGAACGTGTATATTCTCATTTTTAAAGCGTGCATTTGTTTTCCTGGTGTCGGCAATGGCAGAACAGTACTTTGTTAAACACAAGGGTTGAATGTAAAAAGTTGCCTAATTTACAAAAGTTTACTAATTTGTAAAGAGTGTTTTGCTAAGTTCACAGTCCTTATGACTTGTAATATGGAGATGTTTAAGTTCACAGACAACATCAAGCTATGGCGTTAGCTTTCAGAACAAGTCAAGTCAAGTCAAGTCAATTTTATTTGTATAGCACATTTAAAAACAACCCACGTTGACCAAAGTGCTGTACATCTGATTAGGTACTAAGGAAAAAATGAAACAGTGTCAATGTCCTCCCAAGAGTTAGGAGTCTGTCACCCAGAGAAAGCCTGGATGATGATAGCAGACTTCCTTCCCCAAATGCTGTTAGTAAACCAGATAGTTTTGTTCAATTCTTTGCTTATTATTACCTCATTCAAAGTATTCATTCACTTATACCATGATTTTTTAAAAATATTCCAGATTTATTTAATTACTTGAATTTAAATTCTGAGCTGTGATGATAGGATTCAAACTAATGTCTCTTGTTCACTAACGCAGAAAGCAGACCACTGGACCCATTCCTTAATCTTGAGCACATCCTTAGCAGCACTGAGGGAGTGAAAAAGTCATGTATTTCATATAAGTTGTTAAATTAATGTCTCTTTTATCTCTTGCGTTGTGTGGGAGTTTAAAATATTATTTGTGTCGGAAAGAACTGCAGATGCTGGTTTAAACTGAAGATAGACACAAAATGCTGGAGTAACTCAGTGGGACAGATAGCATCTCTGGAGAGAAGGAACGGGTGACGTTTCGGGTCGAGACCCTTCTTCAGACTGAAAGTCACGGGAACGAGGAACGAGAAATATAGATGATGATGTAGGGAGATATAGAACAAATTAATTATAGATATGCAAAAAAGTCAATGGTAAACGTTAGCTGTAGCTAGGTGAGAACGGAAGACTTGGTGAGGGAGGAGTGGAGACAGGAAGCAAAGAATAGGAATTAACGGGTCCTTTTCAGAATGGCAGGCAGCGACTAGTGGGGTGCCGCAAGGCTCGGTGCTGGGACCCCAGTTATTTACAATATATATTAACGATTTAGACGAGGGAATTAAATATGACATCTCCAAGTTTGCGGTTGACACAAAGCTGAGTGGCATTGTGAGCTGCGATAAGGATGCTATGAGGCTGCAGGGTGACTTAGATAGGTTGGGTGAGGGGGCAGATGCATGCCAGATGCAGTATAATGTGGATAGATGTGAGGTTATCCACTTTGGTGGCAAGAACAGGAGGGCAGATTATTATCTGAATAGTGTCAGATTAGGAAAAGGGGAGGTGCAACGAGACCTGGGTGTGCTTGCACATCAGTCACTGAAAGTAAGCATGCAGGTACTGCAGGCAGTGAAGAAAGCTAATGGCATGTTGGCCTTCATTGCGAGAGGATTTGAGTTTAGGAGCAAGGAGGTCCTACTGCAGTTGTACAGGGCCTTGGTGAGACTGCACCTGGAGTATTGTGTGCAATTTTGGTCTCCTAATTTGAGGAAGGACATTATTGCTATTGAGGGAGTGCAGCGTAGGTTCACCTGGTTAATTCCTGGGATGGTGGGACTGACATATGGCAAAAGAATGGGTCGACTGGGTTTGTATTCACTGGAATTTGGAAGGGTGAGAGGGGATCTTATAGAAACATATAAAATTCTTAAAGGATTGGACAGGCTAGATGCAGGAAAATGTTCCCTATATTGGGGGAGTCCAAGTCCAGGGGATACAGTTTAAGAATATGGGGTAGGCCATTTAGGACTGAGATGACGAAAAGCTTCTTCACCCAGAGAGTTGTGAATCTGTGGAATTCTCTGCCACAGAAGGCAGTGGAGGCCAATTCACTGAATGTTTTCAAGAGAGAGTTAGATTTAGCTCTTCGGGTTAAAGGAATCAAGGGATATGTGGAAAATGCAGGAACGAGGTACTGATTTTATATGATCAGCCATGATCATACTGAATGGCCTTGCTGGCTCGAAAGGCTGAATGGCCTACTCCTGCACCTATTTTTCTATGTTTCTACGTGAAGTTAGAGAAATCCATATTCATACCCTTGGGTTGTAAGCTGCCCAAGCAAAATATGAGATGCTGTTTCTCCAATTTGTGTTTACTCTTGCTCTGACAATGGAGGAGGCCTAGGACCAAAAGGTCGGTGTGGGAATAGGAAGGGGAATTAAAGTGTTTAGCAACCGGCAAATCATGTAGATCCAGGTGGATTTTGCGAAGATGTTCAGTGAAACAATCGCCCGGTCTGCGTTTGGTCTTGCCGATGTATAAGAGTCCACATCTTGAACAACGGATACAGTAGATGAGGTTGGAGGAGGTGCAGGTGAACCTCTGCCTAACCTGAAAGGACTGTCGGGGTCCTGCGGTTGCAAGAGAAGGTACCTGGGGATGGGGTGGTTTAGGTGGGAAGGGATGAGTTAACCAGGGAGTTGCAGAGGGAACGGTCTCTGCGGAAGGCTGAAAGGGGTGGAGATGGGAAGATGTGACTAGTGGTGGGATCCCGTTGGAGGTGGCGACAACAAAATATTCTTTGTTGTCACTCAAGGATTAGAGGAGATTTCCAAGATGTCCTGGCCAACACATATCTTACAACCAATATCACTGTAAATATGTTTTTAAAACGAGATGCTGAAAATCTGAAACAAAAACAGAAAAAATGGATGCACTCAGTGGTCCAGGCAGCATCTGTGGAAGGAAAAACTGTCAGTTTTTCAGCTTGAAGACCCTTTTTCGGCTGGGGTAAATAAAGAAAACGGAACTTAGTTTTTTGTGGGAGTAAAGGCAGGCAGAGAAATGAAAAGGACAAAGACAATGTGAATTTTTTTTGTGTCTTAAAGACAATGTCTGTAATAGGTTGAGACCAGACGTGGGTGCTGTGGGGATTTCTGCAAAACTGGTTATTTGGTCATTTTTGAGGGAATTTGTTGTATGACTTCAACTGCTCATTTCCTACATTATTCATGTTACTTCAAAAGTTCTTTCTTATCTGTACATGCTTTGTGAAAAGTGCTGTATAAATATGAGCTCTCTCTGTCCTGAAGCCAACAGTATTTTTCTGGGCAGAACTGCTTAGAGTCATAGAGTCAAACAGGCCCCTTGGCCGAACTTGCCCGCACTGACAAACATGCCCCATCCACACTAGTCCCACCTGCCTGCATATGGCCCATCTATATACTAAAACTCTCGTTCGTTTGTTTGTTTGTTTGCTTGTTCCTGAACTGCAGCCAAAACGGTACATGATAGCGCGGTAATTTTAGGCCCACCTTACTCACCGTCGTCCCTTTGGTGCTAATGGAAGAAGTTTCATTGAAATCGGTGTTATATTTTTAAAGTTATTTTAAAGTTTAAATCTATCTCCTAGGGAGGGAGGGGGGTGGATGGAGGCGGGAGGGAAGGAGGGGGAGTAGGGAGATAAGGGGGGTTGAGGGGGATGGAGGAAGGGAGGGGGAAGAGGGGAGTGGATGGAGGGAAGGGGAGGGGGGGAGAGGGTGCTGCACCAATGCTGCACCAATGCTGGAGAGGTTTGGGCCCCTATTTGTCCACTTGGTCTAGTACCCTGCTAACCATATCCTATCCATGTAGCTGACCAAATGTACCTGATCAAAAATCCTCTTTGGGAGGCATAACAAGATTAGACTAGGTGTCTTCTGCCAGGTTACTCATCTCATCAGGTTTATGGTTGTTGAAGTCAATTATTCCAGCCCAATGACATCATGGCACAAACACAAAGTGCTGGAGGAACACAGTGCCTCAGGCAGTATCTGCGGAGGGAATGGACAGATGACATTTTGGTTTTGGACCCTTCTTTGGACTAGGTTTCTTCAGAAGGGTCCAGACCCGAAGCGTCACATGTTCATTTCCTCTCCAGATGCTGCCTGATTCGCTGAGTTCCTCCAGCACTTTGTATTGTGCTCCAAATTCCAGCATCTGCAGTCTCTAGTGTTGACATCACTGCACAAGTTCTTTAGGGCAGTGGCCTAGGCCCAAACATCAGCTACTACAGTTACTTTTTACATCATCCATGACCTCTTTCAATTGTAAGCAGAGTGCCATTGTTTGCTGATGATGGCACAATGATTCTTTTGCAATTCCTCGACAAATAAACCAGTCGATACCTACATGTAGCAGGAATTAGATTAGTTGACAAGTGACATTTATTCCATAATAGTGCCAGCAGGGAGTTTGTATACAGCTAATCCTCATGGATTTAAACTAACATACACATTCTCTGTCCATCCCCATGCTACCTACAGCTTAACATGCTGCTTTTCTGTGCTCAGTTCTGGCAAATAATTTTAGACCAGAAACCTTAACACTGTTTCTCTTCCCACAGAAGTGGCATAACCTGTTGAGTATTTCCAACATTTTCTGTTATAAAATGCACTATAATTGTGCACCCAAGCCGGTCCAACATAACTTCCCCAAATCTGAGACCTCGATCACCAGGAAGGCAGTAGGAACATGCAGACTCTATTGCCTGCAGGTTCATCTCTATTGTATGGCATTTTGATTTGTAAATATGTTGCCTGTCCTTCTTCGTCACTGGTACTAAGTTCTGGAGCTCCCACAAAACTTCATCAGGGGAGCGAGCACCTTCACCAGAAGTAACACAGTGTTTCAAGAAGTTGGCTAATCACTGCCTTTGTCAAGGTCACAGGGAGGATTAATAAAAATTGAAATTGATGGTGACACTCACATCCTGCAAGATCAATAAATCACAACACATTGTTCACATTCCCCACTCTCCTGAGCAACGACCCAAAGTCATTCATTGCCTACAATGCTGGTCAGGAGCGCGATGGAACACAACCACTTGAGTGGAGGAATACAACTCCACAATACACAAGAATTTTGACACCATCCTGGACAAATTAGCACTTCATTCACTGCCCTAAGCATCAGATCCTTCACCGTCAGTACATCAAGTCTGCAGTGTGTGCTCAACAAGGTTTATTTGACAACACCTCTAACTCATGACTGCCAACTCAGCACTTCTTAAACCCATTGTCTCCACCTGCTAGAATTACAAGGGAAATAGGTATATTTGATAGTCGCCATTTGTGAGTTCCCTCCAAGTTAAACATTTATTTCAATGTGGAAATATATCACTTTATTTGTTCGGTCTAAATCATGGTGGTTTACTACCACCCTCTCAAGTAGTTAAAGATGAACAAAAAGTGAAACGAAAATGAAGCCTTGCTAATAATGCTCACATTGTACAAAATGAAGTAAAAGTTCAGAGAAGAAAATTGGTTAATTTCTTACTGGTAAAAAGGTACCAGGATTAAAATTATTTAAGTCTTATTTAGTCCCCTCAAAACCCCCAAAACATTAGCACAATAGGGTAGAAGTGAGGGGCAATGTGAGATGGCTAATTTCCATGGAGATTAGTATGTGGAAGGCATTGCAGTGAAGCCTGGTGCTCTCATTTCCCGGTCGCCTTTTGCCTCCCAAGCAAAACGAGGAGTGGGAAAGCTGTTCGCTTTTCTTTTCAAGCCTTGCCCATTGTAGCTGCGTCACCCGGGATCACATCCTTGACAACCTTGGGATCTCTCAGCCTGAAACCTGCCATTACCATAAGAGAATAATATCAGTATTAAAGGTAACTAAGTTAACAAATTGCATTGTGGAAACTGGAAACCCAACAGTGAATCACGTAAAAACATAGACACGAAGAGGGTCTTGCAGTTCATTCTTCCATTAAAATGGAAATGTTCATCTGTCTTCCTCATGAATGATTCTTGTGTTTAGACCACACCAGATATGGATCATTATTTACATAAAATTGTATTTCTTAGTTTTAAGCCTAAGCTTGCCTTTCATCAGACAAGGCATTTCTCCTTATTCTACAGCATTAGTTTAACTTGAAATGGTGCTTCAGATTAACCAAGGAATATTCCATATATTTTTATAATGCTGAACTATATTCATCTCTCCACCACTTCTGTTTGTGACTTTCAGTCTGGTAATACCCTGATTTTAAAATATTGTCCCTTGTTTTCAAATCTTTGCTCGGTCCATCTGTCTGTAACCCCATCAGTCTAAAACCCTCCAGAGAATCTACAGTCTTGAGTATTTCTTACTTAAGTTACTGCACTGTTGAATCATAGAAATGTTACAACATAGGAGGCCAATCAGCCCATCATATCCATGACAACTTCTCACAGCGTAATTTTATAATTCCTGTTCCTGATAGGAATGCAACTTCGCTCCATAACCTTGAGCTCGCATGTATATTACTCCATTGCTATGGGTATCATCACCCAATAACTCATATGGCATTTTATCTGATGAAAGAAATCAGCTTGTAAACCGATAAACTCAAATTGAGTGATCTCAAATTTGAGCTATGTTTATCAGCAGATCTTTTCAGTACAGGATGCAAACTTTCTCTGCAGAATTGGAGTGATGGATTCCTGGCTGTAATGATCTATCTCTGTGTATTTAGTAAAGAATTTATTTTTCTGTCATCAAAATAGCTCACTTGGCCCATTATGCACTTGAAAGAGCCATCCAATTAGTTCTACTTGTACCATCCTGCTGTTGGTATGTTGCTGCATGTACCCAATCCATCAATGTATTGTTCTGCAGAAGCTGCTTGTGTTGTCTGAAAGCATTGAATGGAGCAATGCAGTTACATTTTAACAGCAGTCACTGTTACTATAACTGCTGTGTCACACACAGGGAAACAAATGAACATCAATCCTCTCTTGGGGAGTATTTCTCATTTTCCTTGACTTTAAATTGTCGTCCACTCGCACGGTACTGACTATAAAATTCTCAAAACCTCATGAACTTAATCCCTTCATTCCTTGATAGCTTTTATATTTTTTCCAATCTCGCTCCCACAGAACCACCCTATAGTTCTCTCTCGGTCAAGCATGTCTCAATGGGTAGCCTCTGAGAATGAAGTTTGAGCGTGAGTTCCATTTGGTGACTCGACCACATGTCTCTTCCAGTATACATCCGAGAAAGTGCTGCAATGTTGGTCGTGCTTTTTCATTTTGAAATGTGACTCATTTGTGATCCATGGATTGTCAGGTGAACAGAAATTTGAAAAAATGATTTTTCTTGTCAATAGTTTGACCAGCATTTGTTACTCAATAAGATCAATGCCTATTATAAGTATGGCTACACTTTTGAACAGTTTAAAAAGTGCTGTATAAAAGCAGAATTTCTTAAAGGCTGTTGTGTACATGCATAGGCTCGTCTCCTGAGGAAGAGATGCGGATGTCATTCTCCAATCACACCTTCATTGTACCAAAGAAAGAGATCAACATTTTTATAGACATGGGGAAGTGGAAGCGCTCTCAGGTACTGTATTGTTTGGAGTTTCCTGCAGTCTGTCGTGAGTAACTTGTCCGATCCGTTCTTGCTGTGAGGGTTGAGTTTCTGACAAAAAATAGTTAAAACTAGTTGAAACTTCTCCCTTCTCACCCAAGCTCCTGATAGTAGTAGAAAATGTTTAAGGCAAGATATAATTGTACTCAACGTGCAGCACAGTGGTGCAGCTGGTAGTACTGCTGCCTCAGCGCCAGAGACCTGGGATCAATGCTGACCTCAGGTATTGACTGTGGAGTTTGCACGTTCTCCCCATGACCACGCGGGTGCCCTGGTGCTTAATTTCCTCGCACATCCCAAAGACATGCGGGTTTGTAGTTTAATTAGCCTCTGCAAATTGCCCCTAGTGTGAACGGGTGATCAATGGTCAGTGTGGACTCTGGGCCGGGGGTCTGTTTCCACGCTGCATCTTTCTATTCCATTCAATCAATTGTAAAGGCTTTTTGACATTGCTTGCAATTTGGAACACATCGATTTAAAAGGGTGCTGAATTTGTTTCACTTTAACATTCAAAAGAGTTTGGGGTACTTGGATAAAAGGTTGTTAGGCTTTTGGGGAGAATAATAGATTAGAGATGTTTATTTGGATAGTTCTATTAAAGAGCCATAGCAAATATAAGTGTGAGAATGGTGGCTTTCTGCTATATCATTTTATGATAATGTGTGGAGTCAGTTTGTATTCATTTATTTACAACTTATGCAGTGGAATATCAAAAATGAAAGTTGCCTCCTGCTGTACATTTCTTCAGGCCATCAAATAGTTAATTGTTACTCTGTGTACAACCAAGTATGTCCCAATAAAGAGGGTGCAAAGAATATTCTTACCTGCCAATGATTGGTAGCCATACAGTTAGATCACAACTGATCCATTCTGGTACTCGTTTTGGTTCTGTATCCCTTAAACCTCTTACCAAACAGACACCTAGCAATGTAGGAAGGAACTGCAGATGCTGGTTTAAACAGAAGATAGACACAAAATGCTGGAGTAACTCAGCGGGACAGGCAGCATCTCTGGATAGAAGGAATGGGTGATGTTTCGGGTCGAGACCCTTCTTTGGATTGAATCAGGGGAGAGGGAGATACAGAGATAAGGAAAAGTAAGGTGTGAAAACAAGACAAAGGGGATGCTGATCAAGGAAAATGTAGAATAGATCATTGTTAGCTAGGAGAAGGTAACAACAAGCAAACAGAGATAAAATGTAAACAAGGACTAGTCGGGGAAGTGGGGAGGCTTGGAGAGAGAGGGAAGGCAACGGTTACTTGAAGTTAGAGAAGTCAATCTCAGTTTTCAATCTTCCAAGTTTTTTCCAGCCCTTTTCTTTTGTGAGTGTTCCAAATTTCAGTCACCTTGTGAAGAAGTGCTATCTGACATCACTCTTGAAAGGTCTGCTAACTTTAGCTGGTGGGTCAGGCGGTCTAATCTTTTGATCTTATGAAGGTGGAGGTGCACTCACATGTATGTCATTTTGACTGAGAAGAGTGGATGTTCTCAGGATGGTGGAAAGGCAGCAGATCAAATGGACTGCTGTAGTCTGGAGCTCTGGACCACGCTGAGGTTCTTGAGTTCTGCTGTGACTGCACTTGGGAATTATTTTATTTTCATTCATTTTATATTTTAAAAATTGCATGTTAAAATCTAAGATTGCTTAAAGGTTTGGTAAGTTCTACACTTAACCTCAATGGTTCAATGGTACTTTATTGTCACAGGTACAGTGAAATTCTTTCTTGCATACTGTTCAGTTAAAGTATTACTATATATAAGTACAATCTTACATTAAGTACTTGTATAGGAATAGTACACGAGACAATATATCTGAGATCTGTATCACCTTCTCTCACTTCCTCAAGGCTTATTCTGACTACGTTGGGTTTGTTCTGAAACTGAATGAAAGCGTGAAAGGGAAAAAGCTCACATGTGACTATAAAACTTCCAAGGTAGGAACGATAAGTTGTGAGGTTGAATTTTTGTGAAGCAGTCTTCTCTATTAATGTTATAAAATACACATGTTTTACACTGGGGTAAAATGAAGGGAAATTTTTAACACTTACCCCAAAAATATATCAGGTTAAGTGACCAGGATATTTTTGATAATGAGATAGGTTAGTGGACAGGAGAGCGAAATGAAAAGATCTAGGTATGTAATTCTAAAACTTAAGTCTGCAGAGTTGAAGCTCCAGGGTTGTCTTAAGAGCTCTTCACATTTCGTTTAAAAGTTTCTTTTGATCAAGCTGGAGCTGGGAATATTAGGGTTTAAGAGGCTTTTCATCTTGTGATCTTTCATCACTCAGAGGAAATTTACAAAGGATTGCATAGGCCCCTACTGTTCCTCAGTTGTTCACGATCTTGATGATATGTCATTATGCTGTTGTAGTTGAGTTACTACATCAGAACCATTGATGTGGTAATGCAAGTTCAACGTTCCCCATGGTAGTTGAGAAATTTAAATTCAAGTAAGTAAATAAAAAGCGTATCCCATTAATAGTGATCATGAAGCGACTGGATTATTATAAGTCTGTCCAGTATGGCCTGTGGGGGCAACACTCACACTCCTAACTGCCTCCTCTGTTCCAGATAATTGGGGAGGAATAATAAATGGCCATTGTGCAAATATGCAATAAGTTATGAATGAATAACGTGGAAGTGGCGTGTCCATTTTTCCCTCTCTGCTTGCATCTTACCACAGTGCTGCTGAATTTAGACATCACAACTTATGCAATGGCAGATGTGAGCCAGAATTGCACCTGTTAATGCTATGTTACGTAATCCAAGGACACCAAGGAGCACCCGAATGGCTTGATATTAATTCAAATGACATAAGAGAGGAAAGAACCTTGCATTTATCTATCATCTGTGACATCTCGATATAGCTTACGATTAATTAAATTCATTTGAAGTATCATTGTAATATTATAAGATTCTATCAGTTTGCATAAAGAGGGCTCCTCTTAATAAAGTATGTCTGAAGTGTGGTCACTGTTGTAATAAAGGGAAAACATCTACCACTTTGTGCACAGAATGCTTCTGTTAATTAAATACTTAACTGTCGTCACTGTTATTATGTAGGAAAAACCTCTGCTAATTTGCACAGAGAAAACCATCACAAACAGACATAATCTGACTCAGTGGTAATGAGGGATAAATATTGATAAAGGCACTGGAGAAAATGCAGTAGTTTACATCCTTCTGAGAAAGCAGACTGAGTGTCGGTTTATAATTTCATTAAAGAATCACCTCCCACATTGTCAGCCTGCATTATGTGTTTAATCTCAGTAATGGGCCATATCCCATAACCTTCATGATGGAGATGGGGTACTTAACCCATGGGCATCAATCTCCTTCAGACACGACTCTAGTCTAGTTGGGTGGCTGATTTCACCCTTCCCATTGCCTTTCCAGTGATTGAAAGCAGACTACCACTCAGAGACTCAAATGGCATGGACAGTCCAATCCACGCTTCCAAAATTATCCAGAGTAAGACAATCGACTTCAGAGAGCTTTTTCATGAGAGCAGCTGTAAAGGTGCGTAGCACTGAGCAATTGCCTCACCATTTGTGTGTGTCTATGTGCACGTTTAGCTATGCCGTTGTATAGAATGATTGGAAGTGACTCATCTGAATCTGCCAAATATGCAAGAATTACATGTAGACACAAGGAACTGCAGATGCTGGAATCCTGAGCAAAAACCACAAAATGCTGAAGGAACTCAGTGGATCAGGCAACTTTGGAGTACATGGATAGATGACGTTTCAGGTCGGGACCCTTTTTCAGGATTACATGGTGTTCTGAAAAATGTTTTATCTCTGAACCAATATCACCTGAAATATATAATCTGGTCATTATCAAATAGATGTTTGGGGATCCTATTGTGCATAAATTATCTGTAATGTTTTCTCCATTACAACTGTGCTTACACTTCCCAGAGGACATCACTGACTATAAAGTAGCATAGGGCATAGTGAATGCAACAGTATAAATGCAAGGTCCCTCGTCCTCTGTTCAGATAGTGCGCAGGAGTGGTGACTGAGACCGCGTGCTTTTTTTTAATCTGCAGCCAGTGGAGAAACTTACTGTGCTCCTAAACACCCTGGACCGGTGGATTGATGAGACTCCTCCAGTCGATCAGCCTTCCCGATTTGGTAACAAGGCGTACCGCACGTGGTACAACAAGCTCGAGAAGGTATGGACTTATTCAAAGAGTGAATTACTGACATTAATTTGAAAAAGTTTAATCACTAAAACATTTTTTTTAAGTGAACTTTCAGCAATGCTAATTTAAAAAAAAAGTTTTAATTTTTGAGGTGGCAGTTGGAGGAGGAATAAATACATTTGCCTGTGGTTTAAATGTGGGAAAATAAATTTCTGGTTGGTTGCAAGAACCTCTTTACAAAATTATTGAATGTTTTAATTGCACATTGGGCATAAACAGAAACCAGAAAAGGTAAAAGGAAATTATCTGATGGGGTCTGAAGGAGGATCCTGAGCCAAAATATAGTCTGTCCATATCCTCCTCGGGTGCTGCCTGACCCACCGAGTTCTTCCAGGAGACTGCCTTTCTAACATGTGAAATTGTTGGGTGTTGGGATAGGCAAGAACTATGTTAATTGGTTATTTACGATCAGAACTGAGATGGCTGTTTCTTCAGTGATCATATGTTTCTCATAATTTATGTCCATACTATCAGGTTTCCCCAATCTTTCCCTACTTTGGCATCTCAGCAAAGATGATGTAGCTATCTGAGAAGAACTCAGAAGGTCAGACAGCATCTGTGGAAGGAAATGGATTGATTACATTTTGGGTCTGAACCCTTCTGCAGTCTGAAGAATGGTCCTGGCCTGCTGAGTTTCTCCAGCACTTTGTTTTTTGTTCAGGATCCCAGCATCTTCAGTTTCTCGTGCCTCTATGTTACTCTATTTGGAAGTGGCTCTTATTTCATGCTGAGACTCGGCCTGGGAATCTATGTGTTTTCCACTCCTCTGGTTCCAAAAGTATAATATCAGTACCTCATTTCTCAGCCATGTCGCGAGTGGATATTGTGCAAGTGAAATAGGTCAGTTGATGTCTGGGCTGTTTTATGAAAATTGGGGACATTGATGTGGTGCAGAAGGATAAATCTTATAATGAGGAAGAGAACATAATATAAAGGAATGTTAGAAATGGATCCAGAACATTTGGCTACTGCACCCTGTCCCATGGCTGCATCTGAGAGTGGGAGATGGACCAGGAGAGTTCAAGAGAGATGTAAACTCAGAGGAGATGTGGCTATCCTATGGTGTACACGAACTGGCGACGAAACAGAATTGGCTTCATGGAAGGAGGCAGAGGGTGGTGGTGGAAGGATGTTTTTCAGACTGGAGGTCTATGACGAGTGATGTGCCTCAGGGATCAGTGGTGGCCCATTGGTATCTGTGGTTTTTATCAATGAATTGGATGAGAATTTAGATGTCATGATTAGTAAGTTTGCAGATGACACTAAAATGGAAATTGACAGGTTCTTGATTAGTAAGGGTGTCAAAGGTTATGGGAGGAAGGCAGGAGAATGGGGTTGAGAGGGAAAGATAGATCAGCCATGATTAAATAACAGAGTAGACTCGATGGGCTGAATTGCCTAATTCTGCTCCTATGACTTATGAACTTATAAAGTGGATGGTATCATAGATAGTGAAGAGGCGTGTTACAGCAAGCTCCAGATCAACTGGGCAAGTGGGCTGAGGAATGGCAAATGGAATTTAATGCAGAGAAGTACTAGGTGTGCAATTTTGGGAAGTCGTTTAAACCTGGCCAGGACTTTCACAGTGAATTATAGGGGCCTGGGAAGTGTTGTAGAGCAGACACATCAAGCAATAGACAATAGACGCAGGAGTAGGCCATTCGGCCCTTCAAGCCAGCACCGCCATTCAATGTGATCATGGCAATGTGAGTACATAATTCCCTGAAAGTGGCATCACAGGTGGATAGGGCGGTCAAGAAGGCTTTTGGCCGTCATCAGTCAGGGCATTGAGTAGAGAGGTTGGGATATTATGTCACTGTTGTACAAGATCACTGCCGAGACCTAACGAGTACTATGTTCGGTTTTGGTCACCCTGTTATAGGAAGGATGTCATTAAAATGGAAAGAGCGCAGAGAAGATTTACGAGGATGTTGCCAGGACATATGGGCCTGTGCTAAAGGAAGGTGTTGGAATGCAGGAGGCTGAGGGGTGATCTTATAGAGGTGTGATCTCATGAGGGGAATTGATAGGGTGAATGCGAAGAGGTTTTTTTAATCCAGGATAGGAGGATCAAAAACAAGAGGACATATGTTTAAGGTGAGAGAGACAAGATTTAAAAGACACATGAACAGGTTCATGGATAGGAATGGTATGGAGGGATATGGGCCAAACGCAAGAAAATGAGACTAGATGGACACCTTGGTTAGCAGGGACGAGTCGGGCTGAAGGACCTGTCTTCGTGCTGCATGACTCTATAAGTCAATGTTACTTGGTGTCCCTTGCTGTCCATGGTTCCAGGAAAGGGAGGTTTGGTTAAGTGCCATTCATGAGTTCCTAGCACTTGCACTAATTAATAATTTACTTTATTGTTGTAGGAAGCTGAAAACCTGCTGTCTGCTGTAATTCCCAAAGAGCTGAGAGCTGCTGTACCTGAGGTTGCTGTGTATTTAAAGGAATCTGTGGGTAATCCGACGAGAATAGACTATGGAACAGGTACCAATATTTACAAATATTCTTCAGTCTGAAGAAGGGTCTCGACCCGAAACGTCACCCATTCCTTCTCTCCTGAGATGCTGCCTGACCTGCTGAGTTACTCCAGCATTTTGTGAATAAATACCAGCATCTGCTGTTATTTTCTTATAATATTTACAAATACATCAGTATCTCATCTGGGTGGCTCAGTACTCCATTATGCATACATTATACATTATGCATACTTTTACCCATGTACATTTATCATCTTATTTTTTGGTTCATTGTTTCACTCCAGAGAGGGAAGCAAATATTATGACACTCCAGTGCCAGCAACACTCAGGACTGTCGAAGAGTTACTAATTTTTGGGATAAATTGTTAAACTGAGTCCCTGCCTGCCCTCAAGTGAATGTAAAGATCCAGTGCCCAATAAAAAAAAGAAGTTAAGTTCTTAGAATAAGATATTTTTACCATCATTATTTTAAAAATGTTGGGTCATTTTAGAGAGCAGAGGGGTCAGCCACTTTGCTGTACAACTGGAGTTACAACTTTTTAAAGTTCATGAGTGAAACATATGTATTTTTTACAACAGTCTGATAGGTCTATTAGCTCTTCATTCACAGTTATTTACTTTACTGAGTTGAAATTCTCATTTAGTAAAGTGGGGGTTTGTATTCATGTCTTTGATTAATGACTCCAGGATTATAAGAGTCAATTTATACTTCCCAAAAACAAAACACTGTTACAACAGATTATCTGGTCATTTTTGCGTTGTTCTTTGGTGAAACTCGCTGATGATTAATGCATTTAATATTAAGCCAACCAAGTCCTTCAATTAGCAAATGAGCCACTAGATAATGTGCCCTTGGTTGTAAATTAACAAAAATACCGTGATTAGTTTTGGAACTCCTAAAATCACTCCACGATTGCAGGGCTTAATGTTTTGCCCAGCCTCGGTTTGTGTTGCTCCAAGATTGACCACTAGATGGGAGTGTTTGTTAAGCAATTAGATCGCTTCAACTTCTCTACATCGGCGAGACCAAGTGCAGGCTCGCCGATCGTTTCGCTGAACACCTCCGCTCAGTCCGCCTTAACCAACCTGATTTTCTGGTGGCTCAACACTTTAACTCCCCCTCCCATTCCCAATCTGACCTTTCTGACCTGGGCCTCTTCCATTGCCAGAGTAAGACCCAGCGCAAATTGGAGGAACAGCACCTCATATTTCGCTTGGGTAGTTTACACCCCAGCGGTATCATCATTGACTTCTCTAACTTCAGATAGTCCCTGCTTTCCCTCTCTATCCCCTCCCCCTTCCCAGTTCTCCCACCAGTCATCCTGTCGCCTAATACATCCTATCTTTGTCCCGCCCCATCTCCTGACATCAGTCTGAGGAAGGGTCTCGACCTGAAACGTCACCTATTCCTTCTCTCCAGAGATGCTGCCTGACCCGCTGAGTTACTCCAGCATTTTGTGTCTACCTTAGATTGCTACACTTTCACACATTGGCATCTGGACTTTAAATCCAGGTTGTGGTGTTACAAAAACACCTATTTGCATTGCCACTAATAAACATTATATGCAACCAACCTTAAAATTATTTTTTTCAATGTTGCCATTCTCGATTCCTGCCCTACACACACTTATAATGTTTCCTGTGTTTAACTTCATTCCCTGGTGGAAAGTGTAAGCAGTCTAGTGTATGTTCATATACGTCATGCCTCTGTGAAGAGGGGCAAGGGATTTGGGATAATTAATTTGGGATAATTAATACTCCTGTTCTGCTTTCATTCTTTCATGTTGGTTGTGATTTCCCCCATTCACAGAATAAGGTGTTACACAACATGTATTATCTTGCACAGTAACAGACTGCAGATGTAATTGCTCAATAGGTTATCTCAGTTGTATTAATTCTAAGGAGATCTGATTTTCAGTTTTGCTTTTAGGAAGTATAAATTGACTCTTATAATCCTGGAGTTTTTACAGATTATATAAAGAGTAAAAGAGAAACAAGAGTGGACATTTGACCATTGGAAAATGCCACTGGAGAAGTAGTAATTGGGAACAAAGAAATGGCGGATGAACTGAATGTGTTTTTTGCGTCAGTCTTCACAGTGGAAGATGCGAGCAATGTGTCAGAAATTCAAGAGTCAGGGGGCAGAAGTAAATGCAGTGCCTATTAGTGATGAGAAGGTGTTTAGGAAGAAGAGAGTTCTGAAGATGGTTAAATCACTTGGATCAGATGGACAACACCCCAGAGTTCTGAAAGTGGTAGCTGTTGAGATTGCGGTGGCACTGATAGTGATCTTTCAAGAGTCACTAAAGTCGGAAATGGTTCCAGAGATCTGTAATCGCAAATATAACTCCATTGTTAGGCCAGTTAGTCTGACGTCTGTGTTGGTTGTGTTTGCCTTGTGAAAAATGCTTATTGGGATTATTGGTCAAGTTCAAGTTGATAGAGAAACGCGACTGGTGTGTGTTTTTTTCTCCCTATTTCAACTAATGGAGATTACTCAGTTTGATTTCTTGAAAAGTAACTTAAAATGCAAGCTGGAGCTCACTTAATTCAAAGATTAAGTTTGTGGCATTAACTGACACAATTACTCTTGCTGAACACTGTCACAATTTAACTTACTGAGTGCTCCAGTTACTGGTGCCATCCACTCTATCTGGGTAAGCAGCAAAGATACTAGAGGAACAAGACTGACCACTCTGTTAAAATCGCCTATACTGAAGTGTAGTACGCAAAGGAGAGTAACGTCCGCCATTTTAGTAGGCAAATCCCGCCGTTTGCTATGCCTCTCGCAGTGTTTTGGGGAACAGTATGTGTGATGATACCATTAAAATGCAGAATATATCTCATCTATCAATTCACAGATTTTTGTTATTTTTCTTTTAAGATGTTTCTGCAAGTTTCTGCCTACTAAAATGGCGCAATGACATACTACGGTTTTTAGGGTCGAGTGGTCTATCTTGTTCCTCTAGTATCTTTGGTAAGCAGGGAGCAAAGGTGCAGTGGGGACAGCGGCTCAATGGTATTCTTGACCTTTCTGTAAGCAGTGGGCACCATAATGACAGAATCCTCTTACTGATTCATAAAATATGCTTTAGTTTTTGTTTCTTTATTTAATCTCTTTCAGATGTGCTCCTTTTTTTAAAAAAAAGTAAGAGTGGTGTGTCTGTATTTATTTGCTTTTCTGCTTTATGGATGTTGACCAGCATTATTATACTTATGGATGGTCTGGCAGAAGGTTGATCCAAAATATTGAAACTTTCCCGCTAACAATGTCTGCTGTCTGCCAAGCAGAGAGAATGGGGTACTTGCCGATGTTATAAGTCGTGTCTGGGCACTGCTGCAAACTAGATGAGTGAGTCCCTCAGATTTTGCTTTCAATGATTGGGTGACATCTCCTTTTGAAGCGTCAGTTTCCTGCGATCATGCTACTAAAACATTTCAGACAGTAACTCCTATAAATTTCCCGTTCAGGTCATTGGATATTTAAAAGATGGAGTTACTTTGTTGCACTGGCTTGGAGGGTCGTAATGAGGTTGGGTTTCAGTGTACATTGTGGTAGGGAGTAAGCTTTGGATATGAACAAGATTAGTTTCAATCCATAATCGTGTGAATAGCTTGACTTTAACTTCCTTTATCATGATATCATGGTCTTTGATTTGTTCTGTCTCTCCCTCTGACACAGGTCACGAGGCTGCATTTGCTGCGTTCCTCTGCTGTCTGTGCAAAATTGGAGTTCTGAAAGTGGACGATCAGCTTGCCATTGTATTTTGTATATTTGATCGGTGAGTCCAGTCGTGCCATTGGGAATACATTTTGGTCATTAAAATGCAGCTGCATTTGGAATGGCTTGGTATTTCTGGTTTTAATCTCATTGTGGCTGATGAGGAAAATCTCTTCACTCTCCTGACTGCAACAACTACATGGATTTATTTAGTATCTTTAACATAACAAAATATCTCAAGATACCTCACAGAAGTAAAAGAAAAAAGGCAAAGTATTGATGTCAAGCCAATAGTCATTGGAGCAGGTGATGAAAAAGTAGGTTTTAAGGTTCCTTAAAGGAAAATAAGCCAAGTTGTTTACCGGTGGAATGGGCATGTCATTGACAAATCGATTGAATAGAGATTATAGTGGCATGGACATTTTGGTAGGAGGATTATGGTGACCAAATTCTCCTTGGGAAATGAATGCTGAAACGTTTAAACCTTCAATAAATCCAATTTATACATTACAAGTAGAGTATAGAATCCCTGGAAAAATTGCGAAGATGTTGCTAGAAAATCACAATAGCCTGGGGGCAGCACGGTGTTGCAGCGGTAGAGTTGCTGCCTTACAGTGCCAGAGACCCGGTTTCCATCCTGACTATGGGTGCTGTCTGTACATATTTTGTATGTTCTCCCTGTGGGTTTTCTCCAGGTACTATGGTTTCCTTACATATTCCAAAGAATGTTTGTAGGTTCCTTGGCTTCTGTAAATTGTCCCAAATGTCCTGGACAGAACTAGTGTTAGTGTGATCGTGGTCAGCGTGGGCTCAGTGGACCGAAGGGCCTGTTTCCACATGGTATTTCTAAACTAAACTAAACTAAACTGAATGACTAAAACTTTAAAGAAAGTTTAAATAAGGCTTGACTTTTTCTCTGGAAAAAAAAAAATAAGGATAATCTAATAGAGTTAAATTTTATGATTGTGTTTGAGAGGAGAATTCTGAAGGAAATGTTTCAACTTGATGGCGTTTAAAATCATGCAGCCACAAAGCAAGATGGTCACTAGTAAATTCAATACAGAATCCAGGAGAAAAATCTTGATCCAGAATGTGATGTGAATGCGGAACATGTTGCCAGGGGAATTGTTGAGACAGATGACATTGATGTGTTTAATGGTAAGCTAGATAAACACAAGGATAAAGGAAGAAAGTAGAAAGATACATTGAAAGGATTAGGTGATATATGAGTGAGAGAGAGCACTGGTAAACTCTAGTTTAGTCCGGTTGAGACAAAGGTGCAAAAAATCCAAAGTAATGCCAACAAACCATGTTTTCTCTCCTTTAAAACCACAGGTACCTGCAGGTGATGCGAAAGTTGCAGAAAACATATCGAATGGAGCCAGCGGGTAGCCAGGGGGTCTGGGGCCTTGATGACTTCCAGTTCCTTCCCTTTGTCTGGGGCAGTTCCCAACTAATAGGTAAAGTATCATCATCATCAGTTTTTCCCCTTTCACCTGATAACTCTCCCTCTCCAACCCGACCCTCTGAACTCTTACTGCTTTCGCACCACCATTTCCAACAAGGCTGGATCTCTGCAGTCTGGTACATTGATCCAGTTTTCTCACCTTGAGTAATTTCAATTCTGGACACAGTAAATATGGAACGTATATGGGTCTTGGTTAAAGTAGATTGCAAATTCAGCAGGTTGATGTCAGAGATAAAATAGTTAACTACAAGGAGAGATTGCATATTCTTTGTCTGCCATTACTTTATAAGGATATGGGACGATCTAATTGAGATGTTTTTTAAAATAAATATTTCAGAGTAAATAACTATTTCCAATGGTAGGTGAGTCAGGATAAAGAGGACAGTACTTTACTATTAAAGATAGACACAAAATGCTGGAATAGCTCAGCGGGTCAGGCAGCATCTCTGGAGAAAAGGAATAGGTAACGTTTTGGCTCGAGATCACTTCTTCAGACCCGAAACGTCATCTATTCCTTTTTTCCACAGATGGTGCGTGACCCACTGAGTTATTCCAGCATTTTGTGTCTATCTTCGGTGTAAACCAGCATCCGCTGTTCCTTCCTACACACTTCACTATTAAAGATGGGCTAGTCGTGATTATTGTCAGCAGGCACTTTTTTCACTCGCAAGATAATATAAATCAAAGCTTGTGTTCCCAAAGAGCTGTTGTGGTTTTGGGTCAACTGAAAATGTTAGTACCGTACTGAGATTAATAGTTTTTTGTTATTAGCCAATGCAGTTACAGTTCACATTAGTCATGATATATTTGAGGGGCTGAACAGATTTAATGGGGTGTATGGCCTGCTCATCACATGCACCATATGTGTAGGAAGCCAGACTGAAATGCAACTGTGAATGTACTTCAATTCACCCATTAACACACAGGCATTCAGTCTTTTTCTTAATTGCCATCTGTGGTCTTATTTTCCCATTGCCCAAAATTCTGAGCTCAATAGGTTGGTCAGGAAATTAGCTCCCTCATATGTGACAGTTCGTTTCAGTTTCACTTGACCACTAATTTTTTCCCAACCACCCTGTATTGGCAGACGCAGCCTCTGCCCCTTGTCTCGCATCACACAGCAAACATGCATTCCTATCACGCATAGAAACAGTTGAGAAATTGGACTGTTTTTCACAGGGGACGATAAAGGACAGGAGAGATTTAACAGCAGTCTTCAAAATGATGGTAGTAGAATAGATATTTCACTTGGCACGAGCATCGGTCACCTAAGACCCCCAGTGGAAGTGAGGAGAATTTCCTTTCTAGTACAGCAGGCTGTTATGACGTGGAATGCTTTGCCTGAAAGGGGTTGGGAGCGTGCCAGGTGTGGGGCATTAAGTGGAGGGGGGTCATTAATTTAGGAAGGAGATGAGGAGGAAGTTCTTTAGTCAGAGGGTGGTGAATCTGTGGAATTCATTGCCATAGAAGGATGTGGAGGCCAAGTCAATGGGTATTTGTAAGGTAAAGATAGATGGATTCTTGATTAGTAGGGGTGGCAAGGTTTATGGGGAGAAAGCAGGAGAATGGGGTTAGGAGGGAGAGATAGATCAGCCATGACAGAATGGCGGAGTAGACTTGATGGGCCGAATGGCCTGATTCTGCTCCTATTAGTTATGAACTTATGAAAAGAATGCCAAAATACATTTCAGTGAGGAATTGAACTAATTTAATGTTACAAATGTTCTATATATAATATAAACATGAAAGGGAAAAGTATATTTAATGTTCTATATAATATAAACATGAAATGTAATGTTCTATATAATATAAACATGAAAGGGAAAAGTATATAGAAGAGCAGGGAAAACAAGAGGAAGTGGGACGAATTGGTAAAGTAGTTTCAAAGTAGCAGCAAAGACACAAAAGGCTGGAATAATCTTCTGTAAGTGTACACAAAATCAAAATATCTAGAACATTGGAAGTGTGAAATAAAATGGAAAATTCTGGGGAAAGGCAGCAGGCCAGACAGCATATGTGGAAGGGGTAAGGGTCAACATTTAATGTTTGTGAACGTTCTTTCCAAGTGGAATGGTTGGTACGGTAGCGCAGCGGTAGAGTTGCTGCTTTACAGCGAATGCAGCGCCGGAGACTCAGGTTCGATCCTGACTACGGGTGCTGTACTGTAAGGAGTTTGTACGTTCTCCCCGTGACCTGCGTGGGTTTTCTCCGAGATCTTCGGTTTCCTCCCACACTCCAAAGACGTACAGGTATGTAGGTTAATTGGCTGGGTAAATGTAAAAATTGTCCCTAGTGGGTGTAGGATAGTGTTAATGTACGGGGATCGCTGGGCGGCACGGACTTGGAGGGCCGAAAAGGCCTGTTTCTGGCTGTATATATATGATATGATATGATATGATACATGTAACAAGTTTGTGATTGAACAGGAAGTGGGCGAGGGGGAGAAAATAAAAAATGAAAATAAAAAAATGGGGAGATCAGTGATAGGGTGGAATGTGGGAGAGAATAAATGACAAAAGAATTGACAGTGCAGGAACAAGGAGGTGGTAATTGGATGAGTAAAGATATAGAGGTTTTATGGGTATCCTGCAATCCAACTGTATGAACATTGAAGTATCCAATTTCAGGAACTCCTGAACCTTTCAAATTGCCAAATCATAAGATGATCTGTTTTCAAATGCACCAAAAGTGTAGGAAAGGAGATTGGAGAAGACAATGAGTGGATTGGATATTTAAAGTGATAGGTGTGCAGCTTGATCTTACTTCCCGATTGGAAAGTGTTCACAAAGCAGTCTTTCCGTCCGTGCTTTCAGTCAGTGTCTTCATTGGAAGCACGCAAGGGAGCCTTGGGGAAAATAAATCCTGTTTTTATTTACATGTTTTTATTTCAGGACTACATTTGAATTGCTTTCATATATCTTTCAGATCATCCTACTCTGACACCGGTGCATATTGTGGATGAGAAAATAGTGAATGAACACCACAAGGAATACATGTTTCTGGAATGCATCAAATTTATTAATGAGGTGAGAAGTCAAACGCCATGCTCCTGACCGGGCAAGTTACTTCAGTGCATTTTATCAATGGTACATACTGCAGCCACGACTGCTGCATTTGTGTAAGACATGAATGTTGAGGGTGGTTAATGGGATGTCAGTCAAGTAGGCTGCTTTGTCCTGGATGGTATCAAGTTTCTTGAGAGTTGCTGGCACTACACTGAGCCATGCAAGTGGAGAGTATTCCATCATTACCCTGATTTCCATAAAAGTGCTCCTGCATGGAGAAATTGCCCCTCGGGTTTCTGTTACATTGTTCCCTTCTCACCTTAAACCTACGCTCGTTCTAGCCGGCTTAACCCTGGGAAAAAGACTGTGACCATTCACCTTAACCAATGCTCTTATGATTTTGTGTACCTCAACATCCAATGCTCAGTGGAAAAATGTCCAAGGCTATCCAGCCTCTTGCTAGAACTCAAGTCCTCAAGCCCTGGTAACATCTTGACGAATCTTTTCTGCACCCGTTGCAGTTTAATGACCTCCTTTCTATAGCAGGGCATTCAAAGCCACATACAATACTCAATACTCCAAATGTGGCCTCGCCATTATCTTGTAAAGCTGGAGCATGATGTCCTAATTCTTGTAGTCGATACCCTCATCGATAAAGGCAAACATGTTGTGGCAATTAGAGCATTGCATGAATCTGGAAATTAAAGATGCATAGAACAAGGATATTGCAATAATCATGGGGTCTTGACGTGATGTAATGGTTGGGGAAATCAAATTAGTAGTAAATAACATGATGAATTCATAGACTTGAAAGAGGTGGTTTTCCAAATCATTAAGTTAGGGAGCAAGCTATTTTAAACGTGGATATTGTGCAATGCGAAAGGGTTAATAAATAAGCTTGTAGTTACGGAATTTTTTGCTAAGCATGATTACAATATGATAGAATTTTATATCGAAAGTGAAAATGATTGCGTTCAATCTGAAATTAGTCATGAATCTCAATAAAACTATATAAAATTAGGAGGCATGGGTTGGTTGCAGCAGACTGGGAATGAACATTAAAAAAGGTATGGCAGTTAGCAAAGAATGTAGTATACAACAAATATATACCCATTTAAGGCACATAAATTCAACTCGGAAAAAGTGGTTCTGCTGTAGCTGACGAGAGAAGATAAAAGTATTAGATCAAAAGGAAAGGCCTATAATGTTGCCAAAAAGCAAAAAGCCTATGGATTGAGAAAATTTCAGAATTCAGCAATGGAGCACCAAAATATTGATAAGGGAGAGAAAATAGAATATGAGAGTAATATAGCAAGTCATGTAAAACAGAATATAAAACCGTACGTACAGATATACAAAAGAGATTTGTAGGAACTAATATGGATCCTTGGCAGACTGGAAAAAACAATTGTGGACTAAGGAAATGGCAGAGAAATTAAATATTTTACGTCTGTCTCCACAGAATAAGCTCAAAACAAATCTCCTGGAAATAGTGGAGAATGGCAGGTTCAGAATAATTGAGGAGTTGAAATTAGAGAAGTATTAGTATTGGCGACATTTATGAGACTAAAAGGTGTTACATCTCCAGGATCTGAAAACCTGCATCCTAAGGTTTTTCTTTAGAAAGGAGTGAGAGAAAATAGGGAACCACAGACCAGTTAGCATGACATTTGAGAAAATGCTAGAACTTATAATTAAGCAATGATAACTGGGTACTTAAAAATGAGCAGAATAAACATGGACTTACAAAAGAGAACTCAGGTTTCACATAACCTTTTGCATTTTTTGATGTTGTTCAAATGTGCCACATCCACAAATTCCCATGTATCTATCCGAGCAGGTTTTTAATAAGGTGCAACACATACATTGTTAAGCAAATTTAAAGCATATGGGGTAATGCACCGGCGTGGATTGATTAACAGCCAGAAAACTTGAGATGGAATAAATGGTCATTTTCTGGTTTAGAGACTCTAACAATTGGGGTACTAAAGAGATCAGTGCTGGAGTCTGAGCTGTTCACACCCTATATTGATGAGGTGACCATGTGTAATTTTATCCATGTGTAGAAAGGAACTGCAGATGGTTCTTTGTACCGAAGATAGACACAAAGTGCTGGAGTAACTCAGCGGGTCAGGCAGCGTCTCTGTAGAAAAAGGATGAGTGATGTTTTGGGTCGAGACCCTTCATGTTTGCTGAAGATAGAAAGCTTTGTGGTGGAGTGAATTGTGAGGAAGTTTTCAAGGGAATCTGGACAGCTCATGTGAACAGATGAGCACATGGCAGATAGAATATGATGTGGAAAAATGTGAGGTCATGCATTTTGGAAGAAAAAATAGAAAATGGAAAGATACTGGGGGTAAGAGGGACATCGGCATTCTGGTTGCTTTTATTGCAACAGGATTTGAGTAGAAAAGTAAAGACTTTTTACTAAAATTGGATAAGGGCTTTGGTGAGACCACAGCTGAAATATTGTTTATTGATTTAGTCTCCCCATCTGAGGAAGGATTCACTTGCGATGGAGAGAATACAACAAATGGTTACCAGATTGAATCCAGGGATAGAGTTTGACCTATGAGAGAGATTATCAGGCTTGACTTACACTCGCTTCAGTTTAGAATGAGAGGAAATTCTTATGGTATCTGACAAAATGAATCAAACGATGATGTTTCTCCTGGCTGTGACATCTGAAACACAATTCGCAATCTTGGAATAAGGGATTAGCCTTTCAGAATGGAGATGTGAAGAAGATTCTTCACCCAAAGGGCAGTGAATCGTTGGAATTCTCTATCCATGAGTGGCACGGAAGCTGACACTGAGAATATTTAAGGTAGAGATACTAAAGGTTATGTATCTATTATAAACATCACTGTTCTTCGCTGAACATACAAACATATGAATTAGGACTAAAAGGAGGTAATTTGCCCACTCGTGTTGCTCAGTTTATTATGATCACGGCTGATCTGATGGGAAGCTCAATTCCATATTCCTGTCAATCTTTCACCCCCTTATAATGTGTGTATCAACTTCTGCTTAAAAATATTCAAGGACACTGCTTCCTCCACCCTTTGACAAAGAGACTTTTAAAGATCTCGGCATGGTGGCGCAGGGGTAGAATGACTGCCTTGCAGCGCCAGAGACCCAGGTTCGATCTTGACTATGGGTGCTGTCTGTACGGAGTTTGTATGTTCTCCCCATGACCACGTAAGTTTTTCCCGGGTGGTCCGGTTTCCTCTCGCACACCAAAGACGTACAGGTTTGTAGGTTAATTGGCTTCAGTGAAGACTGTAAATTTTCCCCAGGTGTGTAGGATAGTGCTAGTGTGTGGGGATCGCGAGTCAGTGCGGACTCGATGGGCCAAAGGGGCTGTTTCCGCACAGTATCTCAAAACCAAACTAAAAAAAATCTCAACAGAGAGAAAAAGATTTTTCCTCATCTTTATCTCAGATGAGTGATCTTTATTTTTAAGCACTGATCTCTAGTTCTCAGGATCCCCATAAGAGGAACCATCCATCGCACACCCACCGCTTAACAACTCCTCAGGATCTAACATTTCAATCATCCCTTTCTCAGTCTTCTCAGCTCCGGTGTATACAAGCCAAGATATCCCATTCACTATGGGTATTAGACGAGTAAACCTTCTCTGAATTGCTTGTAATGCTAGAACAATCTTAATTTAGGTGACCATTCTGTCTGTTGAACTCCAGATGTGGTCTCATTTATGCACTGTGCAAAGATTTTACACATGTTGTTTGACCAGAAATTGTTTGCAGGTACCATAGAAACATAGGTGCAGGAGGAGGCCATTCGGCCCTTCGAGCCAGCACCGCCATTCATTGTGATCATGGCTGATCGTCCCCAATCAATAACCCGTGCCTGCCTTCTCCCCATATCCCTTGATTCCACTAGCCCCTAGAGCTCTATCTAACTCTCTCTTAAATCCATCCAGTGATTTGGCTTCCACTGCCCTCTGTGGCAGAGAATTCCACAAATTCACAACTCTCTAGGTGAAAAGGTTTTTTCTCACCTCTGTTACCATTTGGGGTGCATGGTCCTAACGACATTCCAAGATAATTTTCTTCGGGGAGGCCAGTTGAGGATGTGAAGGAGGAAGGGACAGAGGAAAAAATGAACTGAAAGTTGAGAGAACTGGTTTGGCACACAAAGTGTTACAGCTCGCATGCAAGTGGGAGGAGGTCGAGTGAGCTCGGGTTTCAGTTAAACGGCAGAGGAAGCTTACACAGGAAGAAGGAAGCTTGAGGCCCCTGAGCTGCCAGAGAAATAGTTTAAAAGGGTCAGGTCCCCGGGGGGGAGGACTGTAAAGCATGAAAGTAGTCACTGAGTAATTTCCTTCCCAAGATGGCTGCTATAACTGATTCCCCACGGACACCTCCTCCCGCTTCAATGTTTTGCTTTGAATCCAAAATAGCTTCCCTTCACTTTGTAGAGATCCATTTTTCTCATGTGAAAAGCAGCAAGAAAAGAACGATTGCAACAATGTGTTAAATATCGTCCAACTCTGAACTCCATGTAGAATTTATACCCTAAGTTTTGTTGTTTTAGAAAAAAGGATTTGAGTGCAGACATTTAAAACATAAGCACAAAGTGGGTTTTCTTCTTTGCTTTTTGTCTATTGCTGCAGTTCCTTAATCTTTGATTTGCCTTTTTTCAAATCGAGATGTGGGGGAAAACCCAAATAGTTTGGGTTTTCACTGGCTTCTGTGGTTTTGATTTGTGTGGAATGGGAAGTTGCTATGTTGGGGATTATTAAATGTTAATAACATCAAAGAATGTGGGGTTAACGCAAGAAAGTGATACACAAAGAAAAGATTCATCATGATCTTAATGAATGGTAGAACAGGCATGAAGGGCTGAATGGCTCCTATTTCTTTAGGTTCTTAAACAGAATTCCAAATTCAGTGTTTCCTTCTCCTGTTTCCAACCTGATACACAGTGGTATGAATATTGATTTATCTAACTTCAAGTAACCCCTACATTTCCTCTTTCTTCATCCCTCCCCCACCCAAGTTGCATCAGCTTCTCATTCTCATCCACCCAAGACCTAATAATGACCTGTTTCCTTTATCATCGTTACTTTTTTTGCATATCTTTTATTCATTGTTCTATATCTCTCTATATCATCATCTATGTCTCTCGTTTCCCTTTCCCGTGACTTTCAATCTGAAGAAGGGTCTCGATCCGAAACGTCACACATTCCTTCTCTCCAGAGATGCTGCCTGTCCCGCTGAGTTACTCCAGCATTTTATGTCTATCTTCGGTTTAAACCAGCAACTGCGGTTCCTTCCTACAACAAACAACTTTGCCATGATCTAGGAAGATACCCTCAGTGAGGAGGATAGGTATTAACGTAGAACCATGTCTCAACCATGACTCAGTGGGCAACAGTGTCACCTCTGAACCAGAAGATTTGAAGGTTCAAACGTCATGCCAAAAATCTTGATGATTAAGTCTTGTTGGATGTTTATGTCAAATTTTATTTTATGTGGCTGTGTGTCTTGTTGCTTTTCACTTAGTATGGCAGTATGGTAACTCAAATTTCACTGTACCTTATGGTACATGTGACAATAAATTGACCTTGAAATCTTGAAATCTAGATTGACTGTTCAGTGTAGTTTTGTGTCATCTGATTAGATGTTAAAGTAAGGACCTGGATTGCAGGCATGAAGTTCCCATCACTATTTAAATCCCTATGTGTAGGAAAGAACTGCAGATGCTGGTTTACACCGAAGATAGACACAACATGCCGGGGTAACAGGTTGAGATCCGAAACGTCGCCCATTCCTTCTCTCCAGAGATTCTGGCTGTCCCGTTGAGTTACTCCAGCATTTTGTACCTATCTTCGGTGTACTGTTTAAATCCCGATCTTTCAGCCTGTAGCACTACAGTAATTATGTTCATTGTTTACATTAGTACTTATGTAATGTACATGTCCTCAAACTGCTGCTTAGAAGGCACTGTGATTTGAGGGTGTGGTAGGTGCTATAGAAATGCAAGTTTCGGGTCTTTGCTGCTTTAGCAACAATGAGCAGGCTGCATTATATGAACAGCCTCTGTGGTGAAGTCATTTCCTGACACACCACTGGCGAGGGCCTATAAATATTGAGATAGAAGGAGACCTGGCTGCACTCGAGAGGTACTTTCCAGCACTGGCAGATGTTTCTCCTTGAGTGTGGCAGATGTGTCAGGAAAGTAATGACACCCCTCTCTTTGTCATCAGGTAGGTCCATAAAAAACGCAAACTAGAATCTTTTGTTTTCAGAGGACAGAATATAAAACCAAGGAAGCGGTGTTGAACTTGTACAAAGCTTTAATTGGACCCACTCAGAAGTATTGACTAAAGTTTGAGGGCACTTCCACTATTGAAAGGTTGCAGGAAGAGATGAAGGTGGTGAATGTTTGACTCACTTTTACTCGTAAGTTGCAGTGAAGTTATGAAGAGGGACTTGAGAAAATACTGCTTTCCCAATTCAGACTGTTAAGTTTGACATGATAGATATCTCTAAAGTTAAGATTTTATAAAGAATGACATGGATTTACAGCACAAAACAGGCCAAACAAGTCTGAGCCATGAGCCAGTCTTCGGCCCCTCCCCAACCTCCCACTGCTTCTTTTCCCTGTGACACAATCACAATATTCTTCCATTGTTATTTCCTTCATGTACTGAACCAAATTCCCCTGAAGTAATGTTCCACAATCTAGCCACTCTTTGGGTTAAGAAGATTCTCATAATTTCTTTGTTGTGACTACCTTTAGTTTTGAATCACCATGTGAAAAACATTTTTTTTTACCCTATCAATCCCTTGCATGCAGTGAGTATTAGGAAATCCTACTGAATGGTCAGAGAGCAATGAGGTATTTAGAAATAAGGGAACTGCAGATGCTGGTTTACAAAGAAAAACATAAAGCGCTGGAGTAACTCAGCAGGTCAGGCAGCATCTCTGGAGGGCATGGATAGGTGACGTTTTGTGTCAGGACTCCTTTTTCCGACTCCCTTCCTTTGAGATATATAGGTGGAAACCAGAGCACCCCATGGAAACCCAAGCAGTCACAGGGAGATTATACAAACTACACCAGCGGTCAGAATCTAACCCGGGTTTCTGGCATTGTGAGACAGCAGTTCTACTAGCTGCACCACTGTGTGTTATGTTGCCATTTATTTAAAGTCAATGACTTGAGATTACTGAGACGATTATGAAATGAATTATTTTATCCCAAGCACTCTACCAGAATCTGTCAGATTTTCCTCCACCTTCATTGGTCCAAGGAGAACATAGCACAGTGTTGAAAGTTGCTGGCCAAGTAGGTCTGAACCATTGATCAAGAGACGTGAGCTTGAATCCCATCGTCACAGTTGTGTAATTTAAATTCGTTATTAAATAATTCAAGATTTTTTTTAAGTACTATTTTTAATAAACTAAAACTACCAAGTTTTTGCAAACGTTGTGAAATCCCATCTGTTTCCACTAAAGTCCTTTAATTAAGGAAATCTGCTATCCTTTCCCAGTCTGACCAATGTATGTTTGATTCCAGACTTGTTTCTCGTTTCAGAGGCAGGTAGGGATGAACAATGAATGCTGGCAAATCCTGTGATCTCCTTGTCCCAAGAATAAATAAATTATAAACTTGCCCATTCTTTTTACATAATTAAATCCCCTGAGCTGGTTGCCAAGGCCGGGGGCGATGGGCTGAATGGTATGCTGCTGTGCTGGAATATTCCTCGATTCATCTACTTCAGTAGGCTGTTTGATCCTTTTGTTCTTGGCCATCAATCTGGACAGGTGCTTTGTATTGCACTGACTTAACATCCTGTTTTGGTGCATAAGCTTCTTACCACCTTTAATATGTTGGTTCAACTCCTATCGAATCATTTATTAAACTTGAAGTGTGTAATAGATTTGGAATTTGCACCTGGCTTGGTTTGCAGGTAGCTGAAGTTGTCTTAGTAACTGAGTTCAAGGCATGGGAGGGGAAAGGTGTGTGATTTGCGCCATTACTCAGATGATTAAATGGATTCACTTGTGATCGTTGGTTTCATTTGTTTTTGAGAGGCTGCAGTTATATGGAGAGACCAAAGAAGCTGGGATTGTTCTCCTTATACAGGTGATTAGGGCAGATGTAACAATTGCATTTAAAGTTTTGATAATGTAGGTAAGAAAAAGAAAATTTCCTATGGTAGATAGAACCAGATTTAAAGTAATCGACAAGAGGAGAACTTAATTCCTGCAGGAAGGTATGATTTAGAATGCACGGCCTGATAGGTTGGTGTAAGGTATTCAAAAAACTTTTGCAAGCAAATTTAATAAAACTTGATTTTGGAGAAGGGTGGAAATTGCAAACATGGATAGGGTGCAGGATATTGGGACCAATTGCACAGCACTTTCAAGACACTCAGCCGAAGAGCCAACTCCAGTCTGGAGGCTGCTGTTGTGGTTTCTGAAAACATCATAGATTTTTTTCTAATCAAAAATGCTTTCCCACCATCTGTCCATGTTACAAAGTGCCTGTTGATGTACCTGTACACACCACAGTACATGATGGTGGGGGAGGGCAGGTGAGCACACTGTTTTTGGTAACTGGTGCACCTGTGCACATCTGTTTTTTTTTTGTTTAATGTTGTTTAAAGTTCTTGAGTTTCCCTGGCTCATTTGAGGATGGCAGAATAATGATCCAATTCCTGTTCTGTGCCAAGTTTACTTTCTATCGGAAACTGCAATTAGTTACGAAGCTGAAACGAGCAAAATTTAAAGGAGATGCGTGTGACAGCTTTTTTACACAGAGAGTAGTCAGAGTTATACAGCATGGAAACAGGCCCTTTGGCTCAACCTGCCTATGCTGACCAAGATGCCCCACACTAGTCCCACCTACCTCTATTTGGCACAGATGCCTCTAAATTGTTCCTATTCATGTACCTGTCCAAATGCCTTTAAAATGGTGTTATAGTACCTGCCTCAACTACCTCCTCTGCCAGCTTGTTCCATATACCCCACCACCATCTATGTGAAATAGTTGCCCCTCAGGTTCCTATTAAATCTTTCCCTTCACACCATAAACCTATGTTCTCCGGTTCTTGATTCCCCTACTTTGGGTGAAAGTACTGCACAATCACCTTTTCTATAACCTTCATAATCTTATACACCTCTGTAAGATCATGCCTTATTTTCTGCTCTGCAAGGAATAAAGTTCTAGCCTGCCCAACCACCTCCTGTACCTCACGCCCTCGTCCTGACAACATCCCCGTAAATCTCCTTTGCACTATTTCCAGCATAATGACATCCTTCCTAAGTCCAAACCTGAACACAATTTTCCAAATGCGGCCTCACGTCTTGTACAACTTTAACATAACATTTCAACTTCTATACTCGATTCCTTACTGATGAAGGCCAATGTACTGAAAACCATATCTACCTTTGACACCGCTTTCAAGGAACTATGTACCTGCACTCCTAGATCCCTCTGCTGGACAACTCTCCCCATAGCTCTGCCAGTATCTGTTCTAGTTGACTTCCCAAAGTGTAACACCCCACACTTATCTGCACTAAATTCAATTAACCATTCCTCAGCCCACTTGGACAAATGATCAAGACCCTGATGTCATTTTTGATAACCATCTTCGTTACCTACAATACCAAACATTTACATGTCGTCTATAAACTTACTAATCATGCTTCCTTATCCAAATCGTTGATATAAATCACAAACAGCAATGGGCCCAGCACCGATCCCTGAGGCACACCACTAGTCACAGGCCTCCAGACCTGAAGAAAACCTTCCACCATTACATTTTGCTTCCTTCCATGAAACCAATTCTCTATCCAGATGGCAGGCTCTCCCTGGATCCCATGTGATCTAACCTTCCAGAGCAGCCTACCATGAGGAACCTCATCAAATATCTTGCAGAAGTCCATATAGACAACATCTTTGCCCTAAGCATCCCTTTTGGTTACTACTTAAAAAAACTCAGACATTAGCAAATTTGGAGATGATACAAAGCTGGGTGGTAGTGTGAACTGTGAGGAAGATGCTATGAGGTTGCAGGGTGACTTGGACAGGTTGTGTGAGTGGGCGGATGCATGGCAGATGCAGTTTAATGTGGATAAGTGTGAGGTTATCCACTTTGGCGGTAAGAATAGGAAGGCAGAGTATTATCTGAATGTTGTCAAGTTAGGAACAGGGGACGTACAACGAGATCTGGGTGTCCTAGCGCATCAGTCACTGAAAGGAAGCATGCAGGTACAGCAGGCAGTGAAGAAAGCCAATGGAATGTTGGCCTTCATAACAAGAGGAGTTGAGTATAGGAGCAAAGAGGTCCTTCTGCAGTTGTACAGGGCCCTAGTGAGACCGCACCTGGAGTACTGTGTGCAGTTTTGGTTTCCAAATTTGAGGAAGGATATTCTTGCTATTGAGGGCGTGCAGCGTAGGTTTACTAGGTTAATTCCCGGAATGGCGGGACTATCATATGTTGAAAGACTGGAGCGACTAGGCTTGTATACACTGGAATTTAGAAGGATGAGAGGAGATCTTATCGAAACGTATAAGATTATTAAGGGGTTGGACACGTTAGAGGCAGGAAACATGTTCCCAATGTTGGGGGAGTCCAGAACAAGGGGCCACAGTTTAAGAATAAGGGGTAGGCCATTTAGAACTGAGATGAGGAAAAACTTTTTCAGTCCGAGAGTTGTGAATCTGTGGAATTCACTGCCTCAGAGGGCAGTGGAGGCCAATTCTCTGAATGCATTCAAGAGAGAACTTGATAGAGCTCTTAAGGATAGCGGAGTCAGGGGGTATGGGGAGAAGGCAGGAACGGGGTACTGATTGAGAATGATCAGCCATGATCACATTGAATGGCGGTGCTGGCTCGAAGGGCCGAATTGCCTCCTCCTGCGTCTATTGTCTATTCATAAGACACGATCTCCCATGGACAAAACCATGCTGACTATAACTAATTAGCCAATTTATGCAACTGCATATATATCGTATCCCTTAAAATCCTCTCCAAAGGTGGGTGGCTGGAACGTGCTTCCAGGGATGGTGGTGGAGACTGATGCGACAGGAGCATTTAAGAGGCTTTTAAATAGGCACATGGATATACAGGGAATTGAGGGACATAAATTAGGTGTAGGCAGAGGAGGTTATTTTAATTGGCATCATGATGGGCACAGACATTGTGGGCTGAAGGGCCTTCTCTTGTGCTTTACTGTTCTGTGTTCTTTGTACTGCACAATAGGTGATAACAGATTGTGGTGCAGTGGATTTTGAGGAGGTGAAATTTCGGCAAATAACAAATAAAAAAAATTGTCGCTTAATTTTGCCTAATTAAATGTCGTTAAGCTCACAAATTTCCAGTCTGTTGTCAGACAAAGTATTAAGAGATGGTCTGGTTGAATACTTACTAACTGACACATCAAATTTGACTTTCAATAGAAACATAGAAAATAGGTGCAGGAGTCAGCCATTCAGCTCTTTGAGCCAGCACCGCCATTCAATATGATCATGGCTGATCATCCAAAATCAGTACCCCTTACCTGCTTTCTCCCCATATCCCTTGATTCAGTTAGCCCAAAGAGCTATATCTAATGCTCTCTTGAATACATCATTGAATACAATGATAAACCATGAGAGGCAGGGTGAAATGTAGAATATGGAGTATCAGAGTGTATTAACAGCTGGGTACTGGCATAGATGCCATGAAATGCTGCAGTTGCCTCAGCACAATGTTGAGAGAATTGACCGCATTGTCTGTATCAGTATTCTGTAGAACTTGTGACTGTCTGCCCTTCCTATTTTACTCTCAGCGTAACTAATTACTTTCTTGCTTCCAGGTTTTATCTCATTTGTGCTGTAATACATCTCTGCTGTTCACCTCAAAACTTTTAAGTAACAAGTGCTGTCTTGTCCCTCTCTGAGTAGCTTCTTCTCAGTACCTTATCAGCTCTCCTTGTGTTAACCTTGTATTTGTGACTCGTAGTTTTGATATTTCTAATGTGAGAACAATATTTCTTCATCACCCCCTGAACCTCTTCATATTTTTAACGACAAAAAGTAACCCCTCAGCATTTGCTTTTTCAATGAAAGGAATCCTGACCTGCTTATAGACACAAAATGCTGGAGTAACTCAGCGGGCCAGGCAGCATCTCTAGAGAAAAGGACGAGTTGACAAACCCTTCTTCGGCCTGAAGCAGACTGTCGGAAGAAGGGTTTGACTGGAAAACGTCAACTATTCCTTTTCTCCAGGGATGCTGCCTGACTCGCTGAGTTACTCCAGCATTGTGTGCCTATCTTCAATGTAAATCAGCATCTGCAGTTTCTTCCTACACCCCAACTAGTTTGTTCTTTCCTGATTGATCCATACAGAGGAGAAAATGGAAAAAGACATTGACCAGTCTGCTGAGCAGCCACATAAGTATCACTGACAATGCCACTTATTCACAAAATGCTGGAGTAACTCAGCAGGTCAGGCAGCATCTCGGGAGAGAAGGAATGGGTGACGTTTCGGGTCGAGACCCTTCTTCAGACCCGAAACGTCACCCATTCCTTCTCTCCCGAGATGCTGCCTGACCTGCTGAGTTACTCCAGCATTTTGTGAATAAACACCTTCGATTTGTACCAGCATCTGCAGTTATTTTCTTATACTGACAATGCCACAATCTGTCCTGTGTTTTCTCCTCCAGATGAAGACGGGCCCTTTTCCAGAACACTCCAACCAGCTGTGGAATATCAGTGCTGTCCCTGCATGGTCTAAAGTTAACCAAGGACTGATTCGAATGTACAAAGCAGAAGTGAGTGCAACTGAGGCGTTAATACTGGCTGGTGCAATAGCTCCTCAGTGAAATTGTTTGCCCCAATTAAGGATTTTAATTGATGGATTAGTCTTATATTTTTCCATAACAATTTAAAAACGGAAAAAAATATTTTCACTGGTCCCAAAGTGCTTCCATACTGACATTTCAGCCACTTGCCCAACCTCACTTCAAAAAAGGTGGAAAATTTGAAAATGAAAGCAATTACAAAAATGCAAATCTTTCCTTTTTACTGTTATTTTTTTTCCCCTTTTCAAAAGGGAAAAGGGAACTTTCTGCACTCTTGTAGGAAGGCTAGTTTCAAAATTGGATGGGGGTGAGGAACAGATAGATTATTCAGATTCCTGAACAGAATTCTTTTTTTGGGTGGGGTGGGTTTCAGAGACCATGTTAATTGAGTCTGTGAGCACTCTCTATAATTTCAAATCTGCCGCTGATTTAGCTCATGTTCTGTGCTTCACTTTGACTTTTTCAGTCCCCTATGGCTTAAAGTTTTGGTTTAAAAGTAAGTGGGATGATGTGTGATGTTCTCTGGCAGATCTGGGGGTTATGGGGAAAAGTTGAGCAAACAGCCGATGTATCAAGAACCACAAATTTGAGCTTGACTCACATTGCACTCCCTGAGCAAACCAATAAAGCTGGTATTTCCCATTTCATGACGTGGCAGTCTGCCACAACATCTCATGATATATTCTGAGTCATAAAATATGCTCTGGAGAATATTAAGTTTAGTGCAGTCTTTTTAAAATATTTGATCACATTGGGCCTGGTCACGAACTGGAGGTGCCGAAAAGCAAAATGGAGATACCTCGCTATGCAAAATCTAAATCTTGGTCTCCAAATGCGTCAGACATTTGAAAACTTACAACTTAGCAGGAAAACAAATATAAATGGCAGCCATAGATTACCAAATTAAATGATCAACTCACTGGTTACAGTAAAAAGAAAAAAGAAATGCATTTATATTGTGTCTTCACCACCTCGGCACATCCAAAAACACCTTATAGCCAATCAACAGTTCTGTGTGTTACATCAGTTAAAACTTAAGCCAATTTGCATTTCAATAAAGTTGGTTCATGATGACCAAGTCACAAAGGGTCTGAAAAGGGGTCTCCACCTGAAACATCATCTATCCATGTTCTCCTGAGATGCTGAGTAAATCAGCAGTAAAGTGCTGATTTACTCCAGCACTTTGTCTCCTTTTGTGTAGAAACCCGATTGTTTTTGAAACACTCACATGGGATAATCTACTGCGATGATTTGTATTTACAAACCAACTTCTAATGTTACTGAGGATTCCAAAGGAGTTCACAGAAGCACCATTAAACAAAATGGCACAGAGGTTCTGGTGTTGTCTATGTGGCATTTTCACATTCTCCCTGTGGCTGCGTGGGTTTCCTCCGGGTTGCTCGGTTTCCTCCCAGATCCCCAAAATATTTGGGATGGTAGGTAATCGACCAGAGTAAATCAGGCCTACTGCAGTAGAAATTGGGGAGGTGTTGTTGGGAAAGTGGGGAGAATAAAATGGGTTAGGATAGGATTAGTGTAAAAATGTGCTGGTTGGTGCAGACTCAGGGGGCTGAAAGGCCTGGCTATGTGTCTGTCTATGACGCCGTCTAAAATTTGATACGGAGCCACAGATTTTAATATAAAGCAATTGCTTAATCAAGAGCCAATAGAGTAAAGAGTGAATGGGATGTTGTGAGATAGAATAAGGGCAGCAGAATTTTGGATTACCGAGTTTTGTGGGAGTAGATGTGGGTACAGTTTAATGAACCCTCTGAAATATGACAGTTCCTCCTTTCCTCAATAGTGGACTGAACCAGACCATCCAGTCCACAATGGAACAGGTTTATGAACTTGAGACCTCCTGACAAAGGGAGATTTGCTCCCACTGAGCATGGTTGACAAGTTGAAATATTGACATCCTTTTATGTGTTAACTGACGTCATGTATTTGTGTGGTTGGGGGGGGGAGGGGTAGAGCTGAAGGAAAAAAGCTGTTCCTACATTTTCTCCCATCCTGACGCAATTTTCTTTTACTGTCAATGATGCCGCTCACTAGACTTTGCTCAAACAGGTGGCAATACCATTAGGACTGCCCATGTCTAAACACTCAAAATCATACATAACCTTTACTGAACCTTGTGGGTGCTGGCTGTTTGATAGTTGTGGGAAAACCAGACTTGATGTTCCCACCCCAGTGCCCGCTTTACACAGAAACATTTCAAAGCTTTTAGGAGGAAGAACAGTGCTCATCACAAATGTTTAGTGTCCCATAAAGGTTCTTCATGTTGTACTTTTCATTTCTAAGAAAAGACTCGGCTGACTTTCCCAGTTGATGAGGCCGACAGAAGGTCATTTTCTGTTGAGGAGGGGACAAAGAAGGCACGTGCCTAATATTCATGAACACATGTGAAAGGGACAATGGAAATCAGGCACCTCTGTGAGAAGTAATCTACTAAATTGCAATGTTTGTTGCTGAGAAAGGGCTTCAGGCTCAGACTTGAACAGCATATAATGGGACAACCAGATGATAACATGGCAAAGTCAGTCCCGAGATGATGGGATTGGGCTGGGCATCATGTCAAGGGGTAGAATTATAAATTTGGGCAGGGAGAAAGCTTCAACGAGCATGGGGCTAATCTTCCTCAACAAAAGGACTGTCTCTTTAAGATATTGGTGTAGGAGGAAGTATTGAAGGCAGCTGGCACGGGTCAGGCATCCTTCCTGAAACACAGTCCCTTAGCCAGAGGAAGCTGAGCTAAATTATACTTGAGGCAAAACCATACACAAAAGACAGCCTGTTACTGAGTCTACCAATTGAAAGACAGGAAGTGATGCATGTGGTCTTGTGCATGCTGCACTACCTCACTCCCTCTCCCTCTGCTGCCAGAGTGCTTTACGTTTGCTTTTAAATTGAGCAGCATGCTTTGCTTTTTAATTCATATGGTTTTAATATAAACTTACCCAGAATTTTCAGCACAGAAACGAGTCATTCAGCTTTCTTGCTTATGTGGTATTAACGTGTTCCGTGAGCCACTTCCCATCCCACTACCACACAGTATCAATACGTCTGTTTATTTGTTTCTGTTACGTGTTTATCTAACTTTGATTAAATGTATCTATCTTACTCTACGGCAGCATCAGTTCCCATATCCAACCACTCACTGGGCAATTTGTGAATTTATTAGTAACTATGTTATATTCTACCTTACTGCTCCACAAATTGTCTTCTCTCTCGCTCCCTTATCAAATGCTCCTATAATGTTAGACCTCGAACAAGTTATCCCCTCAGATTTTGTTTTATCAGAGAAAAGATCTCCATCCGTTTTAATCTTTACTGACGGTGAATGGAGGCCTTGGCTCAGGAGTGGTGCTTTCACCTCTGCGTCAGAAGCCAAAGAATTCAAGTCTGACTCCAGACACATAAGCACAAACACGAGGCCAACATTCTTGTGCAATATGTATGTTTTTAAAAGGGTAATTTGGCTATTTGCTGCCAAAAGAAAACGATTATAAAATCATGCCATGGGCTTGATTTAACTGAAGCCTTCCTTTGGTTGATATTTTTTCTTGCCAGGGTACAGCTCCCACCAACTCTTAAATACCCTCCTCCAGCAGTTACTCTGTGTGTGTTGGAGTACACAGTATGTATTGGCAGGCAGAATATGTGAGAGGCATCTCGGCTAAGCATCCGGGAGTGATTTTTTTTTTGTGTTGCGTCTTATTTCCACTCCCTGGCCTAGGGGCATTGGAGCTAATGCCTGGTGCAACTCGTGCAATGATAAATTAACTCTGTGCAGACCAAGAATCAAATATTCATGACAGAAGGCGGTAATTTGGCTCGTCATGCCTCTGCTGGAACTTTGAAAGAGCAACTCTGTTAGTCCATTTTACCCTGCTCTTTCCAGAAACCTTATACATTTCCCACTTGAGGTATATATCCAATCCTTATTTGGAAATGACTCAATCTGTAACCACTGCCTTTCAGGCAACACATTGCAGATCATAACCAGATGCTGGGTATTAGCCTTCATGTTCCGTCTGCTTGCAGACCCTCCCACTGTTGGGAAATAGATTAGCCCTATTTACCCCTCACAGTTTTGAATATCATCTATAAAATAAGTTTTACTGAGATCTTCAACGATGGGCCAGATTGGGAGTACTTGGGCCTGTTTGCCTGCCCTCACAAGCTATTGATCCAGTGTGGTCGCATAGTATTTCAGTGGCTGGATGAGTATCCACAAGTCCAGAATCTTGATCTAGTGATATAAACTCAATCCTGCCATCGCGGTGGAAAATTTAAATTTAAATGATTGTAAAACCACATCTGGTTCATTAAACACAATGAATTCTGCTCCCCTCATCTGGTCTGGCCCATGTGGGACTCTACACCTTTCAATGTGGTTGGCTCCTGTCCGTCTCCGAGAAAGCTTATCAGAGCACTCTGCTCAAGGTTTAATTAGGACTGGATAATAAATAGAGATCTTGGCGGCAACACCCATATCCCGTGAACAAATATATAAAAGAATAAATACTGAAACAAAAGTAACAGCAGCGTACCATCAATGTTGATGAGTGATTGATCCTGGGTGGTCCACTCACAAACCTCTGCGCAGTCATTGCACATCTTTCTAAAATGCTTCCCCCCAGATTCTGGCACTGCTGCCCCTGTAATATTTGATTGGATGCTACAGAGATTCTTCTGTACCTCTCGCGTCCTGTACCTGCCTTGAGAGCATTTAAAGGGGAAGTGCATAAGCAGCTTCACTGTGTATGTAACCTTTATTCAATGGGACAGTGCAGAGGGAACGTTACACCTGGCCGTACTGCACCTAGTCTGGGAGACTTCACTCTTATCATTGCATTCATAATGGGTACAAACTTCATATTACAAGGCCAAAATATTTTTCCCCAGTGTATTTTGCAGAATCATTCGTGTTTCTTTGGACAGCTCTGTGCTTTGAGCTCCAGGTCAGTTTAAAATACTGTTTGCTGTTAGTCGACTTTCAGCTTCTGGTACATTTCTACAGAATGTAGACAAAGCACCGAACTACCAGGACCCCTGACTGATCCTCGTCATTCCAGCCCTCTCACTGACTCCTAACCTCTTCCCCCCACCCCTCCAACCACCACCAGCCCTCCCACCACCGCCACCCACTCCCACCCCTACTCCCACCGAGACATCACCAATCTCTGAAGTCTATTTGTGAAATGATCTAAAAGTTACATTTAAAATCAAAGTGCTGGAGGAACCCACTAGGTTTCTCCAGCACTTTGTTTTTTTTGCTCAAAATTCCAGCATCTGCCATTTCTTGTGCTCTGAAAGTGAAACTAATTTATTCACCCAGTGATCACGGCAGCCTTTGGCCATTTATTTCTCAGCATGTCACATGTAAGTCAGTATGTCACAGAAAGTGCAGGTAGAACCGTAACTGCACTCATTTTGTCTGACTCAGAGTTCAGAGTTCAACAATGTGTGAGCCGTCATTACCTGATCATCATTGTCAAAGACTGATACCAGGCACCCCACTCTTTGAATTACTAGTTATGGGTAGGACTAGATATTTAGTATACAAATTCCTATGCAAGAAAGGAATGGAAAGGTGAGATGAAAATTCAGAGGGAAGAATGCTTGCTTTGCCAGTAATGCCAGACATCAAGATTTAATATTATTTAAAAATGTTTGGCATATTGTCTTTTAAAATATTTATTTTCCTGTCATCACGGAAGACTGATCAGATCATCTATTGTTTCTGACTTCCCCAGCCAGAGAAAATAGTTCCACTGTACCTCCACCCTACACCTGAACAGCCCGAGGGACCTTCCTCCCAGATCAGAGGCCCAACCAACCCGCTTTTGACACCGCCTTTCATCGCTTTGCTGAAAAGCTTCTCATTTAACTGTACACACCTCCTCCAAATCAAACGTGCAGCTTTTGGAACCTGTATAGGTCCAAGCAACACTTGTTTCTTTCTGGGTTACTGGAACATTACGTGTTGCCCTATTTGGTACATAGGACTACTTCTTATTCTCTTAAAGGTTTCACCCCCTTTGTTGTCAGTTTCCACTTTCATATGGTCCACCTCTGACTTTCATTTCTCAACCTCTCCATTTCCATTTCACGGCATAGGTTCGCAACTAGTATCTGTCATCAGCTCATTATACTCCACAGCTACCGTGACTATTGCTTCCCATTCTGCTTCCTGTAAGCACCTTCTTTCCCTTCTCGCAGTTACCTGAATTTGATGCATCTGTTCGAAAGATGCCAGTTTTCACACTGGCGCTTCAGAGATGTCTTTTTTTCTCAGCTACACCCTTCATCTCTGCCCTTCTTGCTCCTAGACCAGTTACTTCCATTTTGCACACTTTTTGCCCTCGCGTCCTCTTCTATGACCCAGAACAGGGGGAGGGTTTCCCTTGTCCCAGTTAGTGCCCATATTCAACGAATCCAACACCTCTGATACAATGACAACCTAAGACACAACTTTCCTTCCAGCAACCAGTAGGGACTGTTCAAGTTGAAGGTGAAGCAGTAATGAAAGGTCACTGACCTGAAATAATAACTGCTTCACTCTCCACAGTAGTAGTCTGACTTTGCAAAATATTTCCAGCATGTAGGAAAAGGGGACGTACAACGTGATCTGGGTGTCTTAGTGCATCAGTCACTGAAAGGAAGCATGCAGGTACAGCAGGCAGTGAAGAAAGCCAATGGAATGCTGGCCTTCATAACAAGAGCTGTTGAGTATAGGAGCAAAGAGGTCCTTCTGCAGTTGTACAGGGCCCTAGTGAGACCGCACCTGGAGTACTGTGTGCAGTTTTGGTCTCCAAATTTGAGGAAGGATATTCTTGCCATTGAGGGTGTGCAGTTTAGGTTTACTAGGTTAATTCCCGGAATGGCGGAACTGTCATATGTTGAAAGACTGGAGCGACTAGGTTTGTATACACTGGAATTTAGAAGGATGAGAGGGGATCTTATCGAAACGTATAAGATTATTAAGGGGCTGGACACGTTAGAGGCAGGAAACATGTTCCCAATGTTGGGGGAGTCCAGAACCAGGGGCCACAGTTTAAGAATAAGGGGTAGGCCATTTAGAACAGAGATGAGGAAAAACTTTTTTAGTCAGAGAGTTGTGAATCTGTGGAATTCTCTGCCTCAGAGGGCAGTGGAGGTCAATTCTCTGAATACATTCAAGAGAGAGCTAGATAGAGCTCTTAAGGATAGCGGAGTCAGGGGGTATGGGGAGAAAGCAGGAACGGGGTACTGATTGTGAATGATCAGCCATGATCACATTGAATGGCGGTGCTGGCTCGAAGGACCGAATGGCCTACTCCTGCACCTATTGTCTATTGTCCTTAAACCTCAACATTTGCTGTATCGTGCTTAAAGAAAAACAACGCAGAGATGTTAAAGAATAGATGGAACATCAGCAAAGACTTGGATTTATGTAGCAGTTTTAAAGTAAATTGACCAAATGTACTTCACGGATCCGAATTGGGATCCTAATTGGCAAAAAAAAATCAGCACAAAGCCACAGATGATAATTGGAGAGGTGACCAAAAGCTAGGATGAGAAGTTTTCATTGCTGCCATCAGGTATGTGTAGAGTTTTAAGTAAGTCCGTTCTGGAATGGGACCTGTGTTCTACCAAGATGGAAGGAATAGAGAATGGACAACTATCTCTTGCAGCAAATTCAGTTAGATGTGAGGGTTTTCCCTTATGTTCTTCTAATGTATCTTTCTTTTTCAGTGCCTTGAGAAACTCCCAGTCATCCAGCACTTCAAATTTGGCAGCTTGCTCACCATCAACGCAGGGTCATGAACTCTCATGAAAAGCAGTGCAGAATCGGAGGCATTCTGAGGTTTTCTGACCAACTGCAACAAAAAGAAATTCCACCAAAAAATACATGATTTTTTTTCCTTTTGTACAATTTTTTTGAGGGGTTTGTTTTAAGCTCAGACTTGGAGTGAAGTGGTGTGGATTTTTAACGGGTGCAAACGGACATCAAGTGGCTCAGCTTAGGTCACTAGAGTTTGTCATTGTACACCATCTCTACACCCAGCACAATCATCAATCTGCATCTCAGGTGTGACAGCCCAAGCCAGTCTGGTATTGGTAGTGCAAAAGGATTGTAAAGGAAGGGAACTACAGAAATGCTTAAAAAATAAATCAATTAAAATCTAAAAATGTGCCTTTGATTGGAAAAGAGTTTTGTGCCACTTAAAAGCAACGAGTGGCTTATTTATTTAAATAAATTAAACTACATGCCTCGCTGGCTTAATTCAAGGTAGTTCTCAGTTTTCCCCCAACCCTATCCTGCAGTATATCACGCTGCTTGTATAATAATTCATTGTGTAATTCTATGGTTATTTTTCATTGTAAATGAGACATTTGGGAAAGGAAGCATCCTGCCACTCTCCTCTGTTCCTCAGCACCCACTAAACTTTCTTGGCTAGTTTCAATGGATTTCAAGTATCAGCGTTTAAGTAAGAATATGATTGCTGGTAACAGAATGACTAAATTTCACCATGACTGATTTGGTTGAATATATCCACAGCCTTTCGTTCATATCTAAAAGGTATAAATCTTATTAGACAAAGTATTAGGCAATGCAGTATTCAAAGGATGTTGATATTCTCTGCCCTTTAGTGTGTTTGTGTGTGTATATATATATATATATATAAGTATTCAGAGGATCAAGCTCGGAGTGTTTCATCAATGAGATTTAACCCCCTGAATGAAACGCACTCTGATGATGTTATTACATATAACTACAAAATAAAGATTAAAGGGACAGTTGTTTCTCCAAGGCTGTTTGATGAATTTTGGTTTTTATACTCCAAGCAATGCAATGATGAGTTATCCAGAAACAGAACTTTGCTGGGTTAGGTGGCCGATGGGTCAGGAGGTCTCTTTGGTACTATGGGTAGATAGTTCACCTCAGTCAGGTTGGGAGCAGGGACCAGCACAACTGGCTTTGATCCCTCTGGGTAGGGAAAATTGACTGTCCCGTAGTCTAACCAAGCCCCTGCCCCCCTCCCCTTTGGTGAAGAGTGTGGCTAATTGATTACTTTTACAAATACACAACAGGCTAAAAGATCATCTACTATGGTGTATGACTCTGCGATCTGACTGAATCCCAGTGCATGCTTCTACAATTGAACAGCAGGAAGACTGAGGTGAGACACAGTGCTCCTCCTAACAGGGATGTTGGCTTGATATAACCACCGATTATATCACAGTAGATATTTGGCCAGGTAATCAAATAGAATTTAAACAACATCAGAGAGAAGGATGTGAAGATTTTAGGGGCAGAATTCCAGAGCTCTCAGCCCAGGCAGCTAAAAACACAGCTGCCAAGTGATTTAAATCCGTAATGTGCAATATATTATTGGGCTGGAAAAGGTACATATATAAAGAAAGCAAAACCAAGGCAAGAGTTGAAAGCAACAATGAAAATTTAAAAATCAATACACTGGTTGTCCAGGAGCCAACGGGAAAATGGATAAACGAACCTGATTTGAAGTCAGAATGTGGCCATTCCTCGAATTACAAATATCTGATATACAGTGCATTCAGAAAGTATTCAGACCCCTTCACTTTTTCCACATTTTGTTACGTTACAACCTTATTTTAAAATAGATTAAATTAATTTTTTTAATCATCAATCTACACACAATACCCCATAATAAAAAAGCAAAAACAGGTGTTTAGAAATTTTTGCAGTAATTAAAAAGAAATAACTGAAATATCACATTTACATAAGTATTCAGACTCTTTACTCAGTATTTTGTTGAGGCACCTTTGACAGCGATTACAGCCTCAAGTCTTCGTGGGTATGATGCTACAAGCTTGGCACACCTGTATTTGGGTAATTTCTCCCATTCTTCTCTGCAGGTCCTCTCAAGCTCTGTCAGGTTGGATGGGGGGCGTCGATGCACAGCTATTTTCAGGTCCTTCCAGAGATGTTCGATTGGGTTTAAGGGCTCTGGCTGGGCCACTCAAGGACATTCACAGACTTATCACGAAGCCACTCCTGCGTTGTCTTGGCTGTGTGCTTAGGGTCGTTGTCCTGGTGGAAGGCGAACCTCCGCCCCAGTCTGAGGTCCAGAATGCTCTGGAGCAGGTTTTCATCAAGGATATCTCTGTACTTTGCTCTGTTCATCTTTCCCTTGATCCTGACTAGTCTCCCAGTTCCTGCCACTGAAAAACATCCCCACAGCATGATGCTGCCACCACCATGCTTCACCGTAGGTATGGTATTGGCCAGGTGATGAACAGTGCCTAGTTTCCTCCAGACGTGACGCTTGGCATTCAGGCGAAAGAGTTCAATCTTGGTTTCATCAGACCAGAGAATCTTGTTTCTCATGGTCTGAGAGTTCTTTAGGTGCCTTTTGGCAAACTCCAAGTGGGCTGTCATGTGCCTTTTACTGAGGAGTGGCTTCTGTCTGGCCACTCTACCATAAAGGCCTGATTGGTGGAGTGCTGCAGATATAGTTGTCCATCTGGAAGGTTCTCCCATCTCCACAGAGGAACTCTGGAGCTCTGTCAGAGTGACCATCAGGTTCTTGGTCACCTCCCTGACCAAGGCCCTTCTCCCCCGATTGCTCAATTTGGCTGGGCAGCCAGCTCTATGAAGAGTCCTGGTGGTTCCAAAGTTCTTCCATTTAAGAATGGCTGAGGCCACTGTGCGATTCGGGATCTGCAATGCTGCAGAAATTGTTTTCTACCCTTCCCCAGATCTGTGTCTTGACACAATCCTGTCTCGGAGGTCTACGGACAATTCCTTCGTCTTCATGGCCTGGTTTTTGCTCTGACATGCACTGTCAACTGTGTGATCTTATATAGACAGGTGTGTGCCTTTCCAAATCATGTCCAATCAATTAAATTTACCACTGGTGGACTCCAATCAAGTTGTAGAAACATGTCAAGGATAATCCATGGAAACAGGATGAACTCAATGTTGAGTGTCATAGCAAAGGGTCTGAATACTTATGTAAATGTGATATTTCAGTTATTTCTTTGTAATTACTTTGCAAAAATTTCTAAACACCTGTTTTCACTTTTTTATTAAGGGGTATTGTGTACATTGATGATAATTTTTTTTTAAATCCATTTAAAAATAAGGCTGTAACGTAACAAAATGTGGAAAGAGTGAAGGGGTCTGAATACTTTCTGATTTTTGTTAGAACACCATGGACTTTGGGTTTTGCGACTTTGATTTCCAAATATATTTTTGCAAAATATAGCATGTCACTGCCAGTCAGAATAAACTGTACCACTATGCCCACAATGCATTTTGTGCAGTCTTTCCAATTTATGAATTTTTGGTCCATGAAACATTTTACAGGAACACATTCGTTTTGTGAATTGAGGGATCCTGTAGTTTTGGATGTGCTCAGTTTTATTGAGAGTTTAAGTTGGAAAGGTGGCCAGGAGTAACAAATCTAGGAGTAACAAAGGCACGAATGAAAGTTTCATGAGCAAATTCTATTAAAATAGATTATCTGACCATTTCCACATTTCTTTTTAAGGAATCTTGTTTGGTGCCAATTATCTGTCTCATTTCCTACATCATGGGATGACCATACTTAAGCAGTCTTTAGGACATTGAGATTATGACTTCTTAAGACAGGGGGCAAAAAGATTTCAAAAGATAGATCTCAACCTGGGAAAATAGGTGATATGACACTAAGTTCCCTAGAGACCTGGGAAAGAATCAGAGAGAGGATGGAAATGAGAAGCGACTCCAGACTCTGCTGGCTAAATATTTCCAAAATATTTCCAACCCCCAACTAGTGGTTAATTTGTCATCTTGTGTGGATAAAACCTACTTTTTGCCTCATTTCTGAAGACTGGGTAGCTGCTGCCTGTAGAACCAATACCCAGTATAATCTGGTGTCTGCAGAAGAATTAAAGTATATATAGAGACAAGGTATTCATCACCTCAATCCAGTTCTGTGATTCAATTAGATGGTGGCAGATATATCTTAACTCTGGCTACATGCTTTCTTCTGGGTAATTTGAAATCATCACCCACCAAAAAACTATTGTGCTCAGTTTTGCCATTTTCAAATGACCCACAGTATCAACCGCTTTTAGAAAGTCTAGTTTGGATGCCCACTTTTCAATCTGTGGATTAAAATCTAAATGAATGCTACAATATTTGTTTGAACTGAATACTCCAACTAAGATGACTTTTACAAAGGCAATATTACAACCCAATGTAATGCCCTAAAATTGATACTTGGCTATCCTCACTGGCTTTAACAAACTTCTAAAAATAGCATTTTACAAGTCATTAGATTAACTTGATGCAGGTGTCATTTACATGAGGTACCACTAGAGAGTGCTGGATCACAGAATCCAGCACAGATTCACCACCACAAGATTTCAAAGGATAAAGAGCATCTCCGCGCTGAGGGTTTTGGATTGAAATGCTAAAGTGTATTAATATCAATTTCTCAGTTTAGTAGCATTTTCATAGAAAAGTCCCTTAAATGCATGTCCCAGCCACACATTGCAAGGAAACAGATTTGGAACCATGATCTAATCTGAACAGTGGCAAAATGAGAGTCTGAAGAAGGGTCTTGACCCAAAACATCACTGATTCCTTCTCTTCAGAGATGTTGTCTGTCCCGCTGAGTTACTCCAGCTTTTTGTGCATCTTTGTCAAAATTAGATAGCCGAGTTATCTAGAGTTAAAATCAGATATCTCTATATCAGTATCCAGGTGCTTTTACTGAAATCAGTGTCTTAAATAAAGCAGTATTGGGTTCATTTGTGATAGCTAGTTATGCCCTATGGACAATACATTTTACTGGTTCTCCCATTTATAATGGCCACAGTGCTGGACTGTGGAATAGCAGTCAGTCATGTAGAGAAAAGACACCACAAAATATTGAACAAAATCTTGTACCTGAACTTTAAAAAGCATTTAATTCCAAATCGAGGAAGTTTGATATCGGCCACTCTCGCGGTACATACCCTCTCTGCACTTAATATAGCCTACAACACAACTAAAACATTCCGATAAATGCCCCCATGATAACACCGAGTTACTGCAATTATTTTTATTATCATTCTCCAAGTTGCCCTTTCCCCATAGTTACTATTGTTATACCATAGTCATCAAACTAACACTTAAAAATACTCTCAAAAGCACCTTGCTATATCACACCCACTACTAGTATAGCCTACAATACCAATGATAATAGCCTGACTTGGAAAGGCCTGGTGAACAGACATTTCAAATGTGAAGATTTTTTAAAAAAACTGCAGATGCTGGATGTTTGAAATAAAAACAAACTGAACACAATTTCTAACATTTTGTTTTTATTACTCAAAAATATTTATCCCTCTCAAAGCAAGAATCTAGCCACCTCCCCTTTACAGTAAATGGTAAGGGATTTGATCAACATCTTGAGGATTACAAGTGATCTGAAACCTAATTGGATAATCAAATAAATAACGTTTAATAATTGAGTAACCCAAGGGATAGGTATTATATAATGAATGAATTTTCAAAACCTTTCCATGTGCTCAGAGCATAATGGAATACTCCATTTACTTAGTTGAGTGTAGCTTTTATGATACTTAAAGTTTGACATCATTCAGGAGAAAGCATCAACCACCTGATAAATTAATTCCTTCTGCTGCTGGTCATGTTGCCATTGACAGCAACTCTCAAACTCCATGGAAGAATAGAAAATGTACATTGATGGACCATTAACGTACACTTGTCTCAATCTGACCGTTCTCAACTTCATTATTCATGTCAGACAATCAACCCCCAAGTTCTGAAAAAGAAAATGACAGATCATTTCTAGTGGTCCCTTTCTCTGCTACAACAACTAACTATGCCACTGGTCAATGATGGTCACCACATGTTGGCATTGTTTGATTGTGCGATATTTGGAGGCTGATTCATGGTTTAGCGTGGACAGCCGGGTGATTTAATTATCCGCAGTCAGGTGAACTTTAGCTGTTGTATCATCACCTATCTTCATCTGTTATAATATCGAACCCTCACTGAATGAAGGTGGAGTGGGGATTATTGTTAGTTGTTAGATTAGACTAATCAACTGAACCATTACTGGAGGTTACAGAAACCAAAACAGTTTCTGTGGAGATTATTTACAACCCGAGCACTTGATTCAGTCATATACGATACATTCTTAGAATGTTCCGTTGCAGTCAAGCCGTTTAATCCATTGAGCAAACTAATTTAATCCCATCCTCAAACTCTTCACCATCCCATCCTATCTAATACCACCCTCCTGGAGAACATCCCATATCCTTCTATCCTCATATCTCCGTCCCCATTCGAGTGGATACCTCATCTTCCCAAATGGCGGAAAAGGGAGGAAGTGTGCCTGGGAAACCACAACATAAGCTCAAGACTGTGTGGGGTCAGATAAATCAGCAAGGATTGCCACCACAAGTGGTGAGATAGAAGGGAAGATTTCTACATTAGCACCAATGTCCCCAACATTAGCTGCAAAGCCCGTAACATTGATAAGAATTGCCACATCACCCACCCTCATGATGATACACCATTCACCATGTTGAATGCACTTGGAAGAAACGCAAACGGCAGCAAGAGTGTAGTTCGTATTCTGAGTGGAGACGCTTAATGTGATAATAATGAAGCTCTGATAACACCATCGCTTACTTAGACTTCCAGGACACAGCTGCCAGACAGAAGCAACGAGGGAAAAGCCAACTTACCGTCCTCACTAGCCCACCAATTGTGGGTGCATCTGCCTATGACATATTAGTGAGAATAATAACTGCATTGACCTTGCTGAAACAATGCCCTGTCTTAACTCTGGGGAAAAAACTCCATCTTACTGTCTTGACAGAATCACTATGATGAATGAGAGAGAATCAAGGAAGATCTAACAGTCTGAAACTGGGTGCTCATAAGGCTGAAAAATAGACAAAATTCTGGCGTAATCCAGCGGGACTGTCAGCATCTCTGGAGAAAATGCCTTTCCTTGCTTCCAGCTCCTCCCCAATACAATCAGTTTGAAGGGTCCTGACCAGAAACAACATCAATCCATTTTCTCAAGAGATGCTGCCTGACCCACTGATTTACTCTAGCATTTTGTGTCTCTATAAACCAGCACCTACAGTTCATTTTTATTACTCATAAGGCACTGTGAATCATCAGACAGTTGGATTCCAGCATAATCTATAACTTCGTGACCCAAATGATTCCCCATTTCACCATTACTGTCAAGGCAGGCACCAAACATGGGTCATTGAGTATAAAAGATCATGTCAAGAGCAGAAACAGGTATATAAAAATCTGAAGCAGCAACAGCAGAGAACTACAAACATGTTTATCACCTGACCTTGCATGGTATAGATGGAATTATCAATCCCACTGCCATTGATCAGGCCAAAGCTATGCACTCCTGCCAAATCCAGGAGTGAACAGTGATCCTTGAAGAGACAAATGGGAAAGAGAGGATCCAACATTAATGATGGCTGAGCCTAGCACGTTATATGTGACACGATATATATAATGAGGAACTGCAGATTCTGGTTTATCCCATAGAAAGACAAAATGCTGGAGTAACTCAGCAGGTCAAGCAACGAGAGATGCTGCCTGACCCGTTGAATTACTCCAGCATTTTGTATCTTACTTTACATTACATGAACAAGAGTAAAACCTATAAGCATCTGTATCCACCATGGCGTCTTCCAAAACCTCCACAATCACAAAGCACAGTCTGTGTAATTTGATTAATTCCATTTGATATCCACAAATGACTGGGCACACTTGCTACAAAGCATGGGCTGGGATAACAGCATAGATTTGGTGCTGAGCATGATGATCCAGAACCTATGACCCTTTTGTAATTAATGCAAAGAACACATAAATCCCACTGTATTCAATCATTTGCAGGCCTTTTCCATTTAGATAATAATTTGCTTTTGATTCCTCTTAACAAAGTGCACAACCTCACACTTTACTTATTAAACTCAATTAGCTAACATTTAATCTCACTCAATATATCTAAATCCCATCGCAGAGTCACAGTACAGGAAACAGTGGGTGGCACTGTGGCACAGCGAGTAGTGATGCTGCCTTATCTCACCAGAGACCCAGGTTCTATCTTGACCACAGATACTGTCTGTGTGGAGTTTGCATGTTCTTCCTGTGATCTCGGGTTTCCTCTGGGTGATCTGATTTCCTTCCACATTGTGTGGTTAATTGGCCTCTGTAAATCGCCCCTAGTGTGTGGGAAGTGGATACAAAAACAGGATAACATAGAACTAGTGTAAACTGGTGATCAATGGTCAGCATGGAATCAATGGGCCGAAGGACTATATCTCTAAACTAAATCTACTGATCTCCCCTCTATCTCCTCAAAGCACTCAAGCAAATTTGCCAAAATACGATTTGCCCCTCATGAAGCCATGTTGTCTTGGGTTGATTAGATTCAACTTTCCTAAATTAATAGTTAGTTCCTTTTTGATTGACACTAGCATCCTGTGAGCAATAGATATTAAACTAACAGGCTTATAGTTTCCTGCCTTTTGTCTTTCTACCTTCTTGATCTGCATTGTATAGCACAGAAACAAGCCATTCAACCCTCTACATCTATGCTGATCTTTCTGCTGTCTATATTGCACCTATTTATCTGCATTAAGTTTGTATTCTTCCATGCCTCACCTGTTCAAGCATCTAAATAGGCATATGAGAAACTGCAGTCATATGTGGGAATCTTATAGCAAAACACAAAGTACTGGAGGAATTCACCAGGTTGGGCAGCATCTGGGGTGAAAATGGGCCGGTGACATTTTGGGTTGGGATCCTTATTCAGACTGGCATGCAAAGGTTTAGACTGTGTCTAAATGTCTCAAACGTTGAGGTTATGTCTAATTGCACCACCTCCTCGGGCAACCTATTCCATATGTCAACCACTCGAAGAAAGATTTTCCCCACAAACCCCCTTCCTCATACCTGAAGCCTAGACCCTCTTAACTTTGATATTCTTCTATGAGAAAAATATATTTTTAAATATACCTCAGTCAGGTCATTCTTCAGACTGCTTTGCTCCAGGGGAAAACAAGTTCAGCATATCCAATATCTTCCCATAAAGTCCATAAAATCTAGGCAACTACCTTGGTAAATCTCTTCTGCACTCTCCCCAGCACAATCACTTCCCGATGTTCACTGGTAATCATCAAACTATTCAAAGCTGATCTCGCCTGCTCTTCTGCCCATCCTTCTGAACTTAGCTCATTGGGAAACCATCTTGCAATCCTCACCTGTTGAAAGGTTCTGCTGTGCTAACAATTACAGACATTACCCATTGTTTTCTGAAATTTTACAATAAAAAAAACTGGAAACAAAGCAGCAGATCAAAGGAGGATCATAATGGTGAAATGGGCAGATACATGGATGAAACATAATGCAGAGATGTGTAGAGTGGACCCATTCTAGTACCACTGCTTTAAACAGGTCTGACAAAACAGCCAGCAGTCCAAGGTCAACACCAATGTGTATTTATCAAGTGTTGCTCCCTTGCCTGGGAGCATCCGAATTTCTAGAATGTTTTGCCTTATTTCAAATTTCCAGTATCTAGTTTTTATTTTAAAAAATGTTCATTCTTTGGCTTTTGGCATTAACAGAAAATCTTCTGTTATCAGAAGAAGTGCTTCACAAAAGAGTCAACAAATTACCAGGATCACACGAGGAGACATTAGGATGTTACCAAAAATGCAAGGTGTTTTAGAGGAGAGGTGAAGCTGTTCAGAGGGTCAACTTCAGAGCTTAAGGAGAAAGTGAATTAAACCAGGGTTTGAATACAGGAGTAAGGAAGTCTTAAAGCAATTGTGCAAGACCTTGATCAGACCACTCCTGAAGTGCTGTGTATGGGTTTTGGTCACCTTTCCCAAGGATGATGCACTAGTCATTGAATATGCAGGGAACAGAAGGATATGGATCACATACAGGCAGATGAGTACTTTATCTTGGCATCATTGTTTAGCACAGACATTGTGAGCCAAAAGGCCTGTTCCTGTGGTGTCCTGTTCTATGTTCTAAGATTCAGTAGATCGGTCCAGAGATGTCATGTTTGCTAAACAAGGAAAGGTTGCATAAACTGGAAGTGTTTTCTCAGGTTTAGATGAGAGGAACTTTCATCAAAATATACAAAATTCTTAAAGTGCTTGACAGATGAGATGCAGACAAGAGATTTCCACTGGCTGAGGAATCTAGGGCCAGGAGGCATAACTTGAGAACGATGGGTAGACAGTTTAGAACTGATGAAAAAATGCTTTACTCATTGGGTGGTCTTCCTTTGGAATACTCTGCCATGGAAGGATGAGGAGGTTCAGTCATCATGGTCATAGATTTCTGGACATTAATAGAATTGAGTAAGATGGAGATAGTGCTGGCAAACAGCACCAAGACAGAAGGGCCGCACTATCCCCATCTACAGACCCCACAGGTCTGCAAGTCCTGCCCTTATTTCTTATGAATCCATTATGAATGTGCATGATGCTAGATTTGAAGGAATGCAAAGATTATGATGGACTGGAGGATGATACAAAGAGAGGAGTAGAGGGGAAAATGCAAGAATAAAAATAAAGTTTGAGGTTGTTTTCCCTGGAGCAGAGAAGGCTGAGAGGGGACATGATCGAGGTGTACAGGATCATGAGGGGCATAGATAAGGTAGATGGCGGGGAACTTCTTCCACTGGTGGAAGGTTCAACAACGAGGGGACATAGATACAGGGTAAGGGGAGGGAGGTTTCAGGGGGATGTGAGAAAAACTTTTTCACCCAGAGGGTAGTTGGAGTCTGGAACTCACTGCCTGGGGTGGTGGTGAAGGCGGGAACACTCACAACGTTTAAGAGGCATTTGGATGGGCACTTGAAATGCTACAACATTCAGGGCTACGGTCCAAATGCGGGAAAATGGGATTAAAATTAGACTGTGTTTGGTAACGGGCGGCGCGGACACGATGGGCCGAAGGGCCTCTTTCTGTGCTGTGGGACTCTATGAGGTGCCCATAAACTTGGAACCAATGCAGAACAGTCAAGAAGATTGATGAATGAATGTAAAGGACTGGTTGATGTGATAGTGTGGATTAGGAAAAGGTCATGGTTACAGTGATTGAATGAAAGAATGATCAATGACAAATCACTTGCCACCAGAGAATGCAACCAGGAAGGGGCAAATCATGAACAGATTAAAAAATATATAACTAGTTCAATTGTTAGTAAGTCCATTATCAGAATTTAAGTGGCTCACACCGGAAGTGTGAGATCAGGAGCAATGCAATACCATAATGCCTTTGAGCAAGATAGAGAATGCCCTTTCACTTTGGCTGGATTCAGAGTCAGTGTCTCATGCACCACCCCAACCAACACTGGAATCTAATGGCAAATTACTCAAAGCAAACTAACCAGAATCTTAGAACAATCAGTGAACGACTAGTCAAATTAGACTCAGATGAGTTTGTTGTATACACCAGGGTGCAATGAAATCCTCGTTCACATGAAGCTTGTAAACAGCATATACACAGCAGTGGTAAATGTAATAAATACAAGTGCAACACAGAATGATTCAAGATTGTAATACAATCTGAAGTGGTAACTATTAACATTAATTAAAGTACAATAATGGAAGAACCAAATGATGTTGAGTTAAGAGGATGTGGCAGCTTCTCCAGATATGGAGTCTTTAAGGCAATTGGTTCAGTAGTCAGAGAGCTGTGGAGAAGAAGCTGTTCTTCTGTCTGGACATCCTAACTCTCAAGCTCCTGTGCCATCTCTCAGCAGGTAGAAAAGAGAAAAGGGAACAGCAGGGGCGGCAACCATTCCTGACAATACTTCCAGATATTGTGTTGTTTCTTGTCATATCAGCAGTGAATCCATCCCTGTGCCACCTTAAACCACATTTCCTGTTGAAAATTATTATACCTTTGTCAAGACAAGCTTAGAGTCTCTTCTGCTTACTAGTCCTGTAGGGTTGTGAAGGGTGGTTCAAGAATCTGATAATTAATGGGAGGAAGCTGTTCTTGAACCTGGAGGTAACTGTTCTCAAGCTCCTGTACTTTCTTGCCAATGGTAAAAGCAAGATGATGGCGTGATCAGGGTGCAAGCACTTACATGGTGTGGGTCAAATTTAAAGATGGTGTGGGAGCAGTCTCTAGCGATTGTCATGGGTATAGAGAGTGTAGAGCAGAGGACTGAACACAAAGTCAAGGTGCCTTTGTGCTGATGGTTAGCGAAGTATTGTTGCCATTCCATTACAAGTCTCCCCCTTTGAGGAAGTGGAGGATGCAGTTACAGAGTGAAGAGCAGAGACCCAGTTCAGAGTTTGTGGGCTAGTGTGAAGGGTTTTAGATGGTGATCTGTAATTGATGCACAACTGCCTGACATCTCTGTTCCTGTTTTTCAAGAGGTCCATTGCAGAGTGGAGATCCAGTGAGATCACATCCACTGTCAATCTGTTGTGATAGTAACAGGTCAGATAAATTTAGGAAAGAGGCACTTCAGTCCACACTGACCAATAATCAGCTGTTCATTAGTGCCATGTTATCTCACTTTCTCATTCACTCCTACAGTAGGCTTTTACAGAGGCCTACATACCTCATGCTTTTGGGATGTGACAGCAAACCATAACACCGAGAGGAAACACAAGGTCATTGGGGCAGAGTCCGTGCATGGTCCACACAGACAGCACCCAAAGTCAAGATCGAACCTGGGTCTCTGGTGCCAAGGCAGCAACTTTATCAGTTGCACCACTGCTGACCTAAAATACTAAAACATTTTTGCTTAAATTTTCCACTTGATACAATATAATGTGACCTCAGTCTTAAGTGACTAAGATGGTCAGGGGAGCAGTTGCATGGGAAAACCACCAGCAAGATGCACTCTCCCACCTTGAGCATTCATCACCATGGGAACAGGGTTCATTCTGCTCAGCCAACGTGATCTCGACTCACTCGATCTACTCCTCCGTGCCAGACAGAAATCCCAAACGCCGCTTTGAGACTTCAGGTTGCGCAAAGAGATTCCAAATCTCACATTTAGTCGCCTTGATCCCCACCAAGTAAATTTGTCAACACAAATTTCACTCAGGATCTCAATCGGAACCCCCTCCCTTAATCATTTAAACTCAAAATACACCGGTTCTCAATGTAACCTTTTAAGACGCAGCACAGCGAAACCAGGATTTAAAGCAAAAAGCGCACTTTGCAAACGCACGGCTGGGGAATTGACACAAGTTTGAAAGAAACTCAAGATTCTTTAAAATAGTTGTGCACCAAAAGGATCAACCGTCCAGGCAGGTAATGATATACCGTTTATTAAAAGCACAAAAGTACAGATACAAACACAGTAGAGATGATATGTTGACAGATGAAGTCTCCGAAATTAAAACTGGTCAGTTACACGCTATAAACGTTTCATTAAAAACTTTTAGCCTTAGTACCTTTTTACAACAAAAGGCTTCGCCAAACAAACTTTGGCAAGAAAATTTGCATCGGGTAACATTTCGTTCAGTTTACCGATTCACAAAATGGAAACACTGTTAACAGCCTCACCATTTAACTGCACGCTCACGTTAAAAGGTTTGCTGTGTTGAACAACTGCTCGACGACAAAAAAAAACAAAAAACGTTGAAAAGCTTTTGGATCCAGATTAATCAAGGGTGGGGGGAGAAGAACTGTTCTATTTACAAAACGCAAAGTAAAAATTGCAACACTGATCTGGACTAATGCTCGTCTGAAGTAGCGTTTTAATTCACCTCCATCACCTCGCGCTGTTTCAGTGACTACTGCACCCGACTGTCACCAAATGAAAGTTTAATTTGGGAGTGGGAATGTGTAGGAGATAATTCTGCGTTAAAATACTATGCAGACCAGTGGCAACACTCGGTGCCAACGGGTGACTGACTTTTCCATGTTAGATGGGATGTTACAGGCGCAATATGGACTTTAAAATAGAAATTACTACACTGTTCCAGTGCTCTGCATTTAAAATTCGTAGTAAAACGCAGCCACAGGAGAATCAACATTACAAGTCTTCCACTAATGCAATTTAAAATACACTTTGGGACGAATTGTTTGCAATTCACATTGCGCGCGTTAAAGTTTTAACAAAGTGGGAAACATCTTTCCAAATTATAATTGGTTGATGTTTCGCCATCGTTAAAACAAAAAACGCGGAATGAAAATAATTTTAGAAACAGCGTTTAAAAAAGTGTTCCCAAATGCAGGGAAACCAACATTTAAAACAATAGCGAGCCGATGGGCCCCACCACTGCCAAAAGGGAGAAGTTAATGCAATTTGAAGTCGCGTTATCTCAAATAATAAAGTTAAAATTTAGGAAATGTTTAGAAGTCTGCTGAATTTTAAAAGGAGACTTTGGGGGGGGGGGGGGGAGAGAGTTGCACCACAAGATCAATTTAATTCCGCATTGTGGAGAGTCGGTGCGTGTCCCCTTTAAAAGCGTAGGGCCGGGTCACGTGACGCCGCCAGCTTCCCACCGCCCCCATTCAACCCAACGGCGGCGAACCCTGGCGTCAGGGAGTCTGACACCATTTAAAGGGACAGCGCTCCTCTTAAAGTGACACCGACATCCGCGCTGGGTTTGGGGGGAAAAAAAGTGACACTCAAAAAAATCTGTGGCTTCTCGTTTTTTTTTTAGCTCCAAAACCATTCTACCTCCCCAACCCCATCAAAGATTTAGGCAAGTCAATCATGCAATTTCCGGTGGGGAGGGGTCGTAGGGGGGTGCTGACCTCCAAGTCCAACATTGTAAACGATTGACTGTTTCCAAGTTGCTCTACTGTTTAAGTTCCGAACCTCCAAAACAAAACAACAACAACAACAAAATAGCACATTTGCCTCCAGTTGGAAGTGTGGTCCAGATTTGTTCTGCCTGTTACAGTATAAAAAATAATAAACACAGCACAAGCACACACACGTATCGCACACACACACACACACACACACACACACACACACACTGGGGAAAGCGCTCAGAAAGCCACGATCGCTCTAGTCCATGCCCCTAAACTGGCGAGCGCTTGTTTGCTGCACAATTGCCCGTTCTGTTTGACTTCTGACTGAAGCAACTGCTCCGAGTCCGCCCGGCTCACCAAGCCGGAGAAGCCAGAGCCGAAGATGGAGATAAGGTTGGAGATGTTGGAAGGGTCCGTGCAGTCCAGGGTTTGCCCGGAGCCAGAGTAGTCTTCGAACCGGACTCGCTTAACCGGCGAAGAAAAGTCTTCTGCTTCGTTTGGGTAAAAGCTACTGCCCGAGTCCGACTTGCGCTTCCTGCCGCCGGGACTGCTGGCGCAACAACAGGCGCAGTCTTGGAGGTAGCCGTTGTCCACCGTGGTGACTGTGTGAGTGTCCAGATCCAGCACTGTGGTCTTGGTACAGTGTGTCCCACCAACGCCACCACCTCCCGACGGCTCATAGTTCGTGCCGGGGTACGAAGCCGAGCAAGAGAGCCGGTAAAGAGGGTGCTCAGGTTCTATGTCCTTACTGAGTTGAGTGTGCAGGTGGCCGGGCTGGTGGTCGAGTGGGCTGCAGACGTTCTCCCCTTGGCCGCCGTTTGTCTCCACCATCTCTTCCACCACTTCGAGCGGGTGATTGCCTTGGATCTCTCCCGAAATGTCTAGCATGTCGTGTCCCTCCTCGTACTGATGCATACCGTAGACCTCGGCGTACTTCTCGCTCATGTAGACTTGCCGGGCGTTTCGGAGCACATAGGATACCAGGAGGTTCTTGTGAAGCTTGATACCTCCTCTCTGAGTTCTCGAATTGTGGATTTTGCGGAGAGAGATTGTGATCAAGCTTTGTGCATTGACGGCACAATCCATCATGACCGACCGCCGTTGGTTCTCCACTCAATGAACAAGCCACTTTTTGTTAGTTGCCCCCACACACAAAAAAAAACCCAGTCCTGTACTGGGTCGGGAGGGGAGCAGAGCTCGGCAGAGAACCTTCGCCTTTTTCTGAGTGCCTCTGTGTGTGTGTGTGTGTGTGTGTGTGTGTGTGTGTGTGTGTGTGTGTGTGTGTGTTCCCCAACCCACAATACGCCTTCCCTCTGCCTCCTCCTGCACTGACACTGCGAGCAGTAAGAAGGGTTAGGGCAAGCCACAGCATTTATATGGCATGAATGAGTCATTTGCAATCTTCCCTGGCCACTCAGACTGCAGAATCGTGCGCTGAGAGACAGCATCACCGCCCCTCCCCGTGTGCACCAAACCAATGGGAGCGAGGCGGTTCCTCATTGCTGTTTAAATCCACTGTGAAACAGGCAAGGCTGGGGAAGAAGAAAAAAAAAATCCCTTCTCTCGCTACACTGCAACTCAGAGCGCTGAGCACCAGCTCAGCAAGGAAAAGCTTCACTCCTCAATTAGACTCGCAAATAAATAAATAACCAGCATTTATCAGAACTCTTCTAATTCTTCAAAACATTTAGCACCCATTACTCAAAGCCTCAGATTTAATTGGAAGAAAAAATATTTATTGTATTTTTTCCAATTTTTTTTTAAGCACACTTTTCTGTTCTTGTGTTAGATAATCAGAAATCATCTCCACAATTGGAAAATATTCAGGGAAACTAGTTTGGAGAGGGATTTTGTTTCATTTTTAATTTCTTGCTTCCAGATTCTCTCCCCCCCTGCTAATTAAACAGTAAGTTGTATATACACAGCTCCTTTGACAAAGTTAAATGACACAAGGCACAGAAGAACCAACACAAAAAATGACCAATCCATAAGGAGATATTAGTGTACATGAACAAAAGCTTTAGAACAGCATTATGAAAGAATAAAGAGTGATCGAGGGAAATGCAGAACCTAGGGCCTTGACAGCTAATAGAGGACTCGGTATGGAGGGACTGCGGTGAGGGAGGGAAAGAACAAAGGAATTTGTAACTTTGTAAGCACCCTTCATGGGTGACTATTTGCATACCTTGGCGGTGCAAGCAAAGAATTTCACTGACTTGTCACATGTGACAATAAAGTATTTAATTCAATTCAAAGACATCTTAAGTAATACATATAACGACATAGGTGATCATTTGTCTCAACTGGTCCATTGATCGGGGGCAAACTCATTGATATTATGTGCAGTTTTCGGTGCCCCATTGCGGGAAGAAGGTGGGTGCTTTGGAGAGGGTGCAGAAGAGGCTCACCAGAATGCTGCCTGGATTCGGTGGTATTACCCATAAAGAGGTTGGACCAACTTGGATTAAAGAGGTTTTTTAATAAGCACATGGATATACAAGGAATGGAGGTATGTAATTTGTGTGTAGACAGACGTTTAATTTAATTTGTCATCATGTTCAGCACAGATATTGTTGTCCGAAGGGCCTGTTCTTTGTTCTATTAGTCCAATTCTCCTTCTTCTCATCTCCCTATCCCCTGCAATGGACTTTTTCCCTATACAAGCCCATCAATCCATCAATTCTCCCTTCCCTTGATTTTTTCTGCCCTTAACCTACACCAAATGGTAATTTTCAGTTGCTAATTAACCTACCAGAATATTTTTGGATGGGGAAGGGGGGGAGGGGGGGGGGGGGGGGGATGGGAGGAAACCAGAGCACGTGAAAGAAATCCACATGAGCGCAGAGAGAACATGCAAATTCTGTACAGACGGTACCTGAGGTCAGGATTGAACCTACGTCCCTGGAGCAACGAAGTAGCGGCACCAATTACTGCACCATCATGCCAGAGCAATTATGGAACACTGGAGTAATTCATGGTGGAATGGTGGAGTGAATAAAATAAAGTTATTCAAGAAATTGTACCTCTTGAATATCCTCTGATGGATGCAGGTCAGGAGGAGGTACTTGAGATGAAGAGGAATGAGCTATGAAGATATTTGGAAACCATAATAATAATAATTTAAAAATGGAATTATTGCTTAACTGAATGTATTCTAGGACAAGGGAAGCATAATAATCTCAAGTTATGGAGGAGATAATGAACAAGGCTAACCAGGAATACGCAAGAATATTCAAGTCTAAAGAGAAGGTAAGCAGAAGAGAAGCTTTCAAGAACAACTGAGCTGAGGCAAGGATAGAGGCAGCGATATCACGGAGGTGGAAATGATCGGTTTTAATAATAATCAGGCTATGTGAACCAAAGTTCACCTCAGGGTCAAACAAGACACGAAGGTTTGCAGCTTCAGTTATCTTGTTAAACTTCAGATAGTTGCAGGAAAAGGTCTGGAGTCAGTAGCTTGGGAATAGAAATAGTGATAGGATGAAAGAAAATCTCTGCCCAATGAGTGTTGAATGCACCAGTCAGATAATGTTGGGTCAAACGGAATGGTGGTGTGGTAGATCTGGATGTCAGCAGACTTTGTTTTCAAATGATGTTGCCAGGCAATAGCACTGAATGCGAAATAGGAGGGGGATTAAGGATGGATTCTTTAAGAGTTACTGGGGTAATAGGATGGATAATGGAAGAGAAGCCATTGTAGGTATCTGTCTTTGACTTTGCCCAGGCATTTCCCTGAGATCAGCTGGATAACCAGCAGGAGGCATTCAAGAAGGACAACATGACCAATCATGTCAAGGGCAGAGAACAGGTCAGGATCAAAGAGAAGGAATAATTAACTTTTATCACAATCACACAGGATATCTTCAGTGCCTTGATCAGCCGTTTCAAAACTATTGGGGGATGAAAACCCAGGTAGAAATATACAGAATCACAGAATCAGTATGGCATGGAAAGATTACCATGGCATTTGTACTAGCTTTATTAAGAACTATCCAGCTATTGTCTCTTCATTGCTCCTGTCCATGTAGCTCTACAATTTTATTTTTTATTTCAGATTCTTATCCAGCTCCCTTTGAATACTGCAATTAAATTTCCCTCCCTTTCACCACAGATAAGGCATTACATGATCGCTTAGCATGTAAATAAGTTCCAGATCAGTGATTGGTAGTCCTTTCAAATATCACTCTCCTATGAGATATGAACAATGTCGCAAGTCATAAAAAAGCCATTCAGACCTTCCATTCACAGCAACCTTCAAGAACCTGCCAGATGGACACATGTCACAGGTTCAAAAACCCTTTTTGGGGCACTTCATGCTCCATAACAACTGGAGGAAAGCTTCAGCAGAAAATCTCTTTACAAATACCTTGCAACTTATTCAACACCTCAGCAACTGAACTTCAATGTGCCCTGGAGCATGTGGACAACCCTGAACAGGATAAGGGCTCGTTGTGCACAGAGATAACTGATGCACAAGTAACACCTTAGAACTTCACCTGTATAAACCTGAGAGGGCCTTGATCAAACCAGGGGCAAATAATAAAATCCTGCCCCAACACAAGACAAAGTCACCAGTTATGTTTGCTTTCTAGTAGAACATTAGACTGATTAGTGGAATTGAATTTAAAATTATGATGACAGATTCTGCACAGGAAGTTATATAAAAAAAAGATACATAGACAATAGGTGCAGGAGTAGGCCAGTCGGCCCTTCGAGCCAGCACCGCCTTGCGGCACCCCACTAGTCCCTGCCTGCCATTCTGAAAGGGACCCGTTAATCCCTACTCTTTGTTTCCTGTTTGCCAACCAATTTTCTATCCATGTCAATACCCTACCCCCAATATCATGTGCTCGAATTATGCCCACTAATCTCCTGTGTGGGACCTTATCAAAGGCTTTCTGAAAGTCCAGGTACACCACATCCACTGGCTCTCCCTTGTCCATTTTACTTGTAACATCCTCAAAAAATGTCAGAAGATTTGTCAAGCATTATTTCCCCTTCGTAAATTCATGTTGACTTGGACCGATCCTGTTACTGCTATCCAAATGCACCACAATTACATCTTTGATTATCGACTCCAGCATCTTCCCCACCACGGATGCCAGGCTCATTGGTCTATAGTTGCCTGCTTTCTCTCCCTCCTTTCTTGAAAAGTGGGATAACATTAGCTACCCTCCAATATTATTAGTAATATGAAAGGAAGAATCTGCAACAATGCTACTGGACAGCCTTGCTCCAAAATATAGATAGGGAGCTGAATTACAGAGGAGAGGTGAAAGTCTCTGTCCTTGAGGTAGCATTTGACTGAGTATGATGTCAAGAAGCCCAAATTAAATTGAACTAACTTAATTGGGAATGAAAGCCTCAAATGACTGGATCTATACCTGGCACAATGGGAAATGAAAATGGTTGATGGAGATCAATCATTTCAATCCCAGATCATATCAACTCAAGAACATTGCTCCAGGAGTCCCTTAACACAGACCTTATTCCATCCACTTTTTGCTGCTTCATAAATGATCTTCTTGCTAAGAAAGGATTTTCTTGCTATACAAGGACGGAATCCCCCTCGTTCTCACCTTCCACCCCATCAGCCAGCGTATCCAACAAATCATCCTCCAACATTTCCGTCACCTACAACGGGACCCCACCACTGGCCACATCTTCCCATCCCCTCCCCTTTCTGCGTTCCGCAGAGACCGTTCCCTCCATAACTCCCTGGTCCCCTCGTCCCTTCCTACCTAAACCACCCCATCCCCGGGCACTTTACCCTGCAACCGCAGGAGATGCAACACCTGCCCCTTTACCTCCCACCTCAACTCCATCCAAGGACCCAAACAGTCTTTCCAGGTGAGACAGAGGTTCACCTGCACCTCCTCCAACCTCATCTATTGTATCCGCTGCTCTAGATGTCAACTTCTTTACATCGGCGAAACCAAACGCAGGCTCGGCGATCGTTTCGCTCAACACCTTCGCTCAGTCCGCCTTAACCAACCTGATCTCCCGGTGGCTGAGCACTTCAACTCCCCCTCCCATTCCCAGTCTGACCTTTCTGTCATGGGCCTCCTTCAGTGCCATAGCATGGCCCACCGGAAATTGGAGGAACAGCACCTCATATTTCGCTTGGGCAGCTTGCAGCCCAGCGGTATGAACATTGACTTCTCCAACTTTAGATAGTTCCTCTGTCCCTCTCTTCACCCCCCCTCCCAGTTCTCCCTCTATCTTCCTGTCTCCACCTATATCCTTCCTTTGTCCTGCCCCCCCTGACATCAGTCTGAAGAAGGGTCTCGACCCGAAATGTCACCCATTCCTTCTCTCCTGAGATCCTGACCTGCTGTTACTCCAGCATTTTGTGAAATAAATACCTTCGATTTGTACCAGCATCTGCAGTTATTTTCTTACACTTCTTGCTATGAAAAATGATAGGGGTGTTTGCTAACAGTTGCAGAGTTTGGTTCCTCTCTCAACGGCTCACATAATGAATCAGTCTGAGTCTGCTTGCAGCATGACCTGAATAACATTCAGGCACAGGCTGAGAAGCAGCACATAATCTTAGTGGAGCATAAATACCATGCAATGATACTGGAAAATACTGGAAGTACATAGCGAGTTGGGTAAAATACTGGAAGTACACAGCGGGTTGGGTTTGCTGTGGAAAGCGAAATAATTAATGCTTCAGGTTCAGAACCGTTCATCTGATGAAGGGTTCAGGACTTAAAAAGTTAACTGGTTCTCTTTCCACAGATGCTGCTGGACGTGCTGAGTGTTTCCTGCTGTTTTCTGTTTTCATTTACGTTTTCCATTAGTTAGCCAATCCATTATCCATATTCTTATACATTTCACAAGCCTATGTCCTCATATCCTGTGTACATTTTATGTTTTACAATATGAACAGCCTTTTGAAAATGAAAATATGCCATATTTATCAGCTCCATTATCTATCTCCTCATTTTATCCTCAGAGAATTCCAATAAGATTTACAAACGTGATTTTCCTTTTATAAAACCACACTGGTTTTGCTACTACTCCCTTCGTAATGGATTCATCTCCTGCCTCGCTAAACCACCTATAAAGCACAAGCTAGGAGTGGGATGGAATGATTTTCTCTTGCCTGATAAAGTGCAGCTGCAATAACACTCAAGAAGCTTGACACCATCCAAAACAAAGTAGTTCACTTGATGCACTGCCTCTACCACGAGCACACTCTGGACGTAGCACATCATCCATGTGATGCAGTGGAATAACTTACCAAGGATTCTTCAGCATCAATTCCCTTAGAAAGTCAAGGCCAACAGGTATATAGCAGCAATGGATTCTGCAATAAAGGAAAACAGACAAACTCTGAATCAGAAGGAATTTGGGTAATGTTCTTCGGGAGTGAATTGCTGAATAGCTGTAATATCAACATCAAGCACAAATGGAAACTCGTCCTATTAATTGTAAACTTGTCTCATTACATCCTTTCAAAAGCTAGGGTGTAGTCCTGATATTGCAACCTATCTCATTGTGGATCTTGCACTTCTTTTTAATCTGTACTTTCTTTGTAACTGTAACTTTGTCCCTGTAATGGTAACACCATAACACTGCATTCTGGTATTTTTCTCTTTGCACTGCCTGTTGTACTTGTGTATGGCTTGATTGTATTAATGTATGGTTTGGTTTAACTGGACAGCACACAAAGATTTTCACTGGATCTCAGAATACACAATAATAAACCAAACCAAACATATCTGTACTTTGTTTGATTAAGTGTATGAATCAGTGTGCAACTGTGTATGTTTGCATCCGTGAGCATTTTGCAAAGACTGGATCATGTTTTGCTGTGCACAGCTGAACAGTTGGTGAAGACTCATTGTCAAGTTCCACTATTCACAGCACCTGTAGAGGGAACATGGAGATGATATGCACGGTAATCTTCATCAGCCTCAGTTCACAATCTTTGCTGCACAGTTGAATTCACAAACATTTTCAAACTGCAGGAGGAGCTATTCAATGGATCACTCAGTGGGCTTCTGGTGGCTCTTACCGAATGGTTGGGTGTAGATTTCTCTTGAGGTTGACCTACAATCCAAGAAGACAGAAGGGAAAGGAAGGGAACTTGTGCGTAACCTGGCTGCCATGTTTCCTACAATGGTGGCTGCAATTGAACTGTGCTTTATTGTCGTAAAATGCATTGAAAATTCCTGACCAATGCCCTTGGACCTCTGAGCTGTGGAAACGATCCAATTCATTTTTGGGTCCATTTGGTAATGATTTATTATGGATAAATATTAATTTTTAGTTAAGTAAACCATTAATTGCTCTGCTCTTTTGTGGCTTTCCAATTTGGTTATTCTCCTTGTACATTAAAAAAAAAACCCTAATATATCCTGTAGTTTACTATACAATTGAAGATAAGTACATCAATGACTTGGGCTGAAGAAGGGTCTCGACCCGAAACGTCACCCATTCCTTCTCTCCCGAGATGCTGCCTGACCTGCTGAGTTACTCCAGCATTTTGTGAATAAATACCTTCGATTTGTACCAGCATCTGCAGTTATCTTCTTATACATAATGACTTGGGCTAGGTCCTTCCTTTATCCCCTTTTCCAAAGAAAACATGTCAGAACAGCAACAACTTGTTTTTAAATACCATATAATGAAATATAATATAATGAAATGTTTTTAAAATCTTTGTAGGAACTGTGTGTGTACAGGAAATTAACATTTTAAGCATTTGTACGAGTAATTTATGAGGTAAATGTTTCTGTATATTTCCAAATGGTTATTTGGCAGGATGGGGCCCTTCACACATTCTGTCATCAAACGGTTTCTGGGATAGGAATGGAGGTTAAGGAATAAGGTTTGGGCTGGAAGAAATTGTTTCAGTCTTCTCTAAATTTAGTATTTTATTTTTGTGGGAAACTTTAACACATCCCAGTTGGACATTTGATAAGTAGTGGAACATATTTAAGATAATGCAGTGATGTGATGGCAAGATTACTGTGAATGCTTGGAAAACATGCAGATGAGAAATAGAAAGATACCTCAGGTAAAATAATCAGTAGATTTTGATAGGATTTGCTCTTTTTTTGGTGTGAAAATGGAGCATTTGCGGTGAACTGACTTAATTTTAAGAAAGGGTTAACAGAAGTGACCATGCAATATTCCTAAACTGAAGAGTTCATATACAAAAGGGAATCACTTAACATGAAGAAGTTAGTTGAAAAATGTATCAAGCAAACATTTTCATCTAAAGTTTAAACAACTTGTGGAATATGTTACCAGGGGAGAGCATCACAACAGGCAGTTTAAAAGTATTACAGAAGCAATTGAGTTGAGATAGAAAGGATTGAGAGATATTTTGAAAAGATGAAAAGGTTTATCAACCTTTTCTTTAAAAAAAAATATCTTATGATCCTTAACTCACAACATAACATTTTGAATTGATCGTTAATAGTTTTAAAGACTGTTGACAAAATTAGCTGAAGTATTGCGGAAGTAAGCTCATGTGGAGTATATCCCGAGTTTTAGTGTTGCAAATATCAATGTAATTTCTTTGCACTTCACAGAATCAATCAAATAAGATTGTTTAGCATCTTTCTCATTCGTGGCGGTTTCCAAAATTTCATCTGCATCTAGTGTTTGCTTCGTGATGGCGTCCAAGCTGTGATCTTAGTCAAAGAATCCACAACAGACCCAACCTTGTGTGAACTAGCATCAAGCAGGGCTTCGTCACTATTCCAAAACCTTTCTCAATCTTACTTACTGCAATGCTGTAAGCTACCTCAAGCTTCATGCTGGAGTGGAACTAATCTACAGGACAAATGAGAAATGTTCATCCCTTGTTGCCTCCACTCCAATACCAAGGTCACTTCAATCTTGCCCATAAACTGTTTCATCTAGATCACACTTGCTCATGTGCACCTTCTGAGAATAAGCTCCAAGTTGATGACTATTTTACTGCAGCACGAGAGAACATGGACTTCACACTTTTCATCCATAAAACAAACACTGCCTGTCGACAGTAGATAATCCATAATGAGATCCTGGGAAAGATGGACCACTTCTTATATCTGCAAAGACTCCTCACATTCAAGGTAGACATTGATTATGAAATTTACCAATGGGAGTCTGAGGAATAGAGTGTTGAACCTCCAACCTGATATAAAGTGCACCGTCTAGTGGGCAACACGGACCCCTCCTCTGCTGTATACTTCTGAGATGTGGATTAATTCCACCAGGCACCTCAAAGCACTGGAGAGACACCACCAAAAGAACACAATGTGTTGGAATAACTTAACGGGTCAGGCAACATTTCTGGAGAAGATTGATAGGTAATGTTTTGGGTCAGGGCCCTTCTTCAAACTGATTGTGGGGGAGGGAGCATGAAGAAAGCTGGGAGTGAGGAGAGGCAGAACAATGCATGGTTGCTATGGGCACCTCCATGGGCTCCAGGTATGCCCGCCTTTTCGTCGGTTATGTCGAACAGTCCTTGTCTCAGGCGTACATTGGCAACATCCCCAACTCTTTGTGTCCTTTTGTGTCAACCAGCATCTGCAGATCTTTGTTTCTACACAGAGACGCCACCAAAGGTATCTCTGCAAAATCATCCAAATACACTGGTAGAAGAAGCAAACCAGCATCAGTGGCATTTTGAGGCCCAAAACTTAATTGGTTCCCATGAGCCACATTGTTTGCCTGATCCTGTATTCTTGAAACAGATATCCTATTCTGAACATTGTCGTGGCAAGAGAATTACCTGGGTACAAATGATACATTTAAAAGATTTTTTAAAGCTTCCTTGAAAAAGTGTAATATCCCCACTGACTTGTGGAAATCTTTAGCCCATGGCCACTGAACATAAAGGGCATTTGGAAACACATTAAGAACATAAAGACCACATGTTAAGACCACTCAGAAAATTGGTGGGGATGGTGCAAGGAGTCGACCCATTCTCAAACCACCTGCATACTTTCTGTCACCTACTTCACCTGTGGCAGTGATTAAGGATCCCACATTGGTTAGGAACCTCAGTGCAAGGAAGTCATCTTTAATTCTGAAGGACTGCGAAGAAGAAGAATTTCTGCACTCAGTCAGTGCTATCAACATCCTTTTGAAGCTATGCAGCCCACTGCGAATAATAATGCAAATCTGACCCAGTTAAGAATTGCTTCTCGTAGCTTATGATAGGCATTCTAGTTACTACTCAGTCTGGCTGATAACAAGTTAATGTGAATGGGATACACATAATGAGTGAATGATAATCAGATATATTTCATTTTTCCCTATTTTACGCATGTATACCATCATTGTGTTCACCTTTGACATTTACCATACCTGGGCTCATAACTTTTGTCCGTGTTGAACTCAAATGCAGCTGCATCAATTCGCTTGGGCTCTTTGAATGCTGTTAGTCTCTGGGCTCCCAATCTCCCGATTGTGCCGATGTATCTTACTCTGCATTACATGCGCAGTGAAAATCTCTTCTGCAGATTGATACTCCCTTACTGTAAATCAAACATTTTTCTTCATGAATATTTTAGATTCCTGAACTTTTTGATGTTTTTTCTTCTAAAAATATTTTTATTCCCTTCACATTTTCACCTCCCCCATCCGTAACATCAGCCATCTTCCCTTGAGCTGGTAAATTATGCTTGAGTATGATTACAGATGGGCTTCTGTGACCTTTGGAGGCCTGTCCAAGGTCACAGAAGCCTGGTCATTTGGTATTGCAGAATCATGGAATTGTACAGCACACTGGAGACAATTTGGACCATTGTGCTTGTGCTGGTTCTTTTAAGGAACTACCCAATTTATTCCAATTCCCTCTCTCTTGCCCCACAAATGACTTTCTGAGCATTTATCCCATTCTCATTTGAAATATATGTTTGAATCAGCTACTACACCCTTTCAAACAAAAAATCATGGATCATAACAATTTGTTGACTGAAATGATCTTATTTTCCCCTCTGAGTACTTTTGCAAATTATCTTAAACTATGTCATGCTCAGCCACACCATTACAAGAGGGAACAGTATCTCAATAATTTGATCAACATTCCCTATAATTTCCAACTTTTCTATCCAATACTATGTTGGCTGGCATCCTAATTTCAAACTCTCCATAAACTTTAACTTGTAGAAAGCTATAGCTTGTATTCTAATTTGCATCAATTCCCATTTCCCCCTCACTCCTGAGTGTATTGACCTACATTGGTTGTCAATGCTTTGAGTTTAAATTTTTTATCTTGATTTCAAATCACTTTTTTTCATGTCTTCATGTCTTTTGCCAATCCCTTTCTATGTAACTTCCTCCAGCCCCATAATCTTCTGAGATGTACATTCCCATGAATTTTCTTATTATTTCATTTGGAAGCTTTTCCTTCAACTGCCCAGGTCCTAAGCTCTATTTATCTTTCCATCATGCCATGTGTCTTTCTATTATTCTCTCCTTTGTTAGGGTCCTCCTAAAACCTTTAGTCACAATATCATTTTATGGACTTGCCAGAACATGCCATTTAAAGCACAATTGTGTGGCTCAATGAGTCCAACACTTGCGATACACATGTGAATACTTGCGATTCCCATTACCCATTTTTAGCCACATCACCATTATATCTTCATATGGTTTTCTTTCTGATATGTTTATTTTGTTTTCTTTAAATATATCACCTTATTTACTTCAAAGACCCCTTATTATTGCCACATCCACAATTAGTAAACATTCGGTAAAATATTTTCTCCTGACTTTCCATGAGATTTGTTAGTGACTATTTTATATTTTATATTCACGGCCCATGGTTCTAGCTTATATGAAAACATTTCTGCGTCTACCATAACCAACACTTTCATAACCTTAAAGTCTTCATCATGTTGCACTCATTCCTCACTTTCCTCAAGACCATTCAACCTGGTTTCTATTAGCTAATCTTTTCTATTAGGTGGAATTTTTCAATTCTGGCCCCATTTAATCTCTTTTCACCTTTTCTTGCATTTTTGTGTCCTTTTATAATCCAATGACCAGAACCATTTACAGCTTAATGCGTAGTTTCACATAATGTTTCTGATCTTCAATTTTATCCTGTATTTTATGGTTTAATTAATCTGTGTGGCCAACTTTAATTATTTGCATATCTGTCCCACCTCACCCATGTCGACACTAATTTTTCATAAGGTTTGAGAGCTGTAATTGTGCCAACCAAAATGCTTAATCTTTGTCTGTTGTATCCATTTTATACAGAAGTTAAATTTGCCACTGACACTATTTCTGAAAGATCATTCATATTTTCCCTACAATTTGTTGAAGTCTTCTGAATAAAATGCAATTCCCAACATGGTGGCTTCTTAATATTTTAATCGTACAATCTGAAGTTTTACCTTTGATTTCCTATTAAAAGTAATTTACAGTGGACCTAGATTCCCTTGTAATACCATCTCTCACCTTTTGTCAACTGAGTAACTGCCTTTGAACTATTCTGTTGGACAAGCCTGTTTTTAGTATTATAGCCAGCTTGACATCTTTTCTAGTGATGAAATGTCCGTTTGTGTAAACCAGCATCTGCAGTTCCTTGAAATGCTCTCTAGTTTTTTCTTTGATTCTAGAATTCATAATCTTACATGAGTGTACTGTGTGCCATTTTATCCAAATATGTACAATTACTGCATAATTTTCATACTTTCTGATACTTCTTTCAAGAATTCAGTAAGACTGCCTACACTAGATTTTTCCCTTTGGAATCTGTGATTATTACTCTCTATTATATTTTCAGCTTCCTGGTGTGTTTTTTATATATCTTTGGCTAAACATTCAAGTATTTTCCTGCTATTGACTTTAGTTCTTAAATAAAATGTTAGCTTTCCTCCAGTCCTATTGCTTTTTCCAAATATTTTTTATTGGAATCACCTTTTGTTAGATTAAACTGCTGCATTTTATCTTACAGCATTTTGGAACATTGTGAGATTTAAGATGGTAGATTCCAGAATGATATTTCCCTGGAACCTGGGGATCACAGGGGTCTTAAAATAATGATTGGGCCAGTCAAGACAGAGATGAGAAGAAATTTCTTTGCTCAGAGGGTAATGAATCTTTGGAATTCTTTACCTAAGAGGGGTATGTAGGCTGAGTTGCTGAGAATGTTCAAGGGAGTGACTAAGAGATTTTTTGAGATTAAAGGAATAAAGATATTCAGTTAGTTCTGGGAAGTGGAAAGATCCGCCACAACGGAGGGTCTAAATGTCCTACTCCTGCATCTTCTGCTGTTATATATGTGTTGGCTGCTACAATGTTTGGAGAACATGAGAAATTAAACCAAGTTTAACTGGGCAAAGAGAGTCATAGGATAAACCTGAAACTTTAACTCTGTTTAAATCCCACAGATGAGTCCTGACCAGCTGAGCATTTTCTGTTTTGACTTTAGATTTCCAGCATCTGCCTATATTTCATGGTACTTAGGAGGTACCAGTATCAGCACTGAGTCAAGCTTTTGCTCAGTTTAGTGCCAAAACTAAATTATACGATGGACATTTGAGAGACCTCTGGCCCAACAACCATTCGGCATAAGTAATTGGAGGGATTGCGCAGTGCGGTCAACTTTGGGTGCAAAACTCTGAAAAGAGCCCAAGTCGACTCGTATTACCTGGTCTGCATCTGTCAGTTTGTGGGTAAGAAGGAACTGCAGATGCTGGCTTAAACCGAAGATAGACACAAAAAGCTGGAGTAACTCGGGACAAACAGCATCTCTGGAGAGAAGGAATGGGTGACGTTTCGGGTCGAGACCCTTCTTCAGACTGAAGACAATTATTAGTGTAAGAAAATAACTGCAGATGCTGGTACAAATCGAAGGTATTTATTCACAAACTGCTGGAGTAACTCAGCAGGTCAGGCAGCATCTCAGGAGAGAAGGAATGGATGATGTTTCGGGTCGAGACCCTTCTTCAGACAATTATTACGTTATCTTGAGATATTAAGGTCAACCGGCAACATCTTTGCTGAACACAATGAAAATTATTTATGTAGAGTTGTTGAGTCAATCAGCATGGGAAAAAAGGTCTTTGGCCCTATTTATCCATACCGACCAAGATGCCCTATTCAAGCTAGTCCCAGAGTGAAGAAAGGTCTCGACTCGAAACGTCACCCATCCCTTCTCTCCAGAGATGCTGCCTGTCCCGCTGAGTTACTCCAGCTTTTTGTGTCAGTTTGTGGGTGGTATGTAAGTGGTCGCCAAACATAGACTTGCTGATGGTTTCCACCCACACGTTGCAATGGAGTAGGCACCGGAGCGTTTTAGCACTCAAAATTGCCGCAGCGAGTTAACGAGGCTGGCTTCCCCTGCTGTTGTTGCAGGAGCAGGCACAGGAATTCCAACATATTCCCAGCAAGTCGACGCTTTAAGACATCAGCGTGCAGCATAATCGAGTGTAGCTTACAGTGAAGGGCGGTGGTTGCTAGGACCCGCGGGATCCCGGGTGCAACTGTCTGTGCGGGGGCGGGCGCTAGGACCTCGCGGAAGCTCCACAGGTGCCGCCATCGGGGCGGGAAAGTCTTGAGCTGTCTTCTGCGAGCCGAAGGCGCTGAAATTCAAATAATTAGCGGAAAAAAAGAAAATTCTCCTTAAAACATGAGGAAACCCCCTCGTAAAAATCGTCAGAGAGCAAGTATCTGGAGATAAAAATGCCATTTTGATGAATATTGTGAATGTGCACATTTGGGCTCTGATTTGCAGGGGAAAATAAAACCCTCGGCTCTGGGTGAATGAACTTTCCTCATCTTATTGATAATTTAATAGAAAAGGAATTCCCGAGCGAGGGCCAATATCTGAAAACTTCTACCTCATGAATTCATCCTTAACTTCACTCAGAAGATTCTGAGTTGGATTAATCCAATTTACATCAATAAAATCTATAAACCCCCCCCTCAAACAGGCCGTTCGGCCCATTTAGTTCATACACGTGAACACAAAAGGACGACCCTGCTGAAGGAACGCAATGGGCCGAGCAGCGTCTGTGGAGGGAAGGAAAGGATCAACATTTCGGATTTTTGTTCCCGCGTCAGGACTTTACAACCACAGCCGCCGCTGCTCGACCCGTTCGTTGTGAGCTCCTCCAGCAGCTGCACTCATGTGTCGTCTCCAGTTCACACATATTTGTCCAACCGGTCCTATCACATATCATTTTGATATGCTATATCAACCACACCTATCACATTAATTTATTTGGTCTCACCCTATCAGAGAAACTGAATTTGTTCTATCCTTTTCTATCTGCTATTGAAAAGTAATTTGTTTTCTATCTTTCCCAGTTCAGCCGAAGGTTTCTGAAGGTGAGACATTAACTCTGTTTCTCTTTCCACAGATGCTGCCTGACCTTGAGATGTCTATTTCTTTCTCATTCATTATCTTTGTTATCTCCAGACTTTTGACTATTCTGGCGATTATTCTTAGTTGATTATTTATCTCCCACTTTATGTAAACTTGATCTCATTCAAATTTGTACTTGCCTGTATCCCATCACTTCTTGCTTGCTGACTTACATTGACTCAGACAGATAGTTAATATAATATCTATATTTAAGAAAATTTCCTGGCAATAACAGACCAGTCAATTTAATGCTGAGATAGGAAAACTAATAGAATTGCCATTAAAGGAGAGGATAAAAGAGACAGAAAAGAAAAGTATATTAATGGTCAGTATGGATTTCCAAAGAGAAAAACTATTTGAACAATCATACTTTTTGAGGAAGTAACAGTGGGAATAGGCAATGATATGAAGACAACCCATATTAATTCAAAACTAACGAATAAGATCAGAGAATGCAGAGCCTGGGGGGACAACTAACATAAAGGATAACTAACTGGCTTCAAGACCAAAAGCAGAGTTCAGGAGTAAAGAAAACTGCGTTGGAAGAAATTGGATATTGCTGTTCCATAAAACGTGGTGCTGGGATCACTTACGTTTATGATTTAGACTCTGGAATCAAAAACAATGCCAAATTGGAAGGAATAGTCAATTTTGAAGAGAACTGCAACAAATCACAGGAGAACTGTAATAAATGCAGAAGTCTTTCAATTTGCAGAAGTCCTTCAATTTCCCGTCCCTTCTAACTGGTGGCACAAAGATCAGGAGCCTGCGAGGCTTAAGTATAGGGTTAGGTTCAGGAACTGCTGAACAGAAGTTCAGAATTTCCACAGTTTTTATATAAAACAGAAACTCGTTCAGTGAGTTTGGGAGTGCACTAAATGTTAAAAAAAATATTTTTTCTGGAACTGATCCTTGCAACACAAGAAATCTCTCTGCACAATAAAAACGCATAGAGGGAATTCCCCAGGGAAGGCTTATGTTGTGTTATTATCTATTTGGGTAAAATAGGTTCTCCTAAATTTATTAGATTGTTGGCGCATATTTATGCCCTCTAGGTTTTGTTTCCTCATAACAGTAAATATACTTTTTTTCTACAACTGCATTAAATTTATAAATCTTAGACATTTTACAGGTCATCTTTCAGGCTTTTATTTTCAAGAATAAATGAGTGCCTTCTGGTTGGACTTTCTGACGTCTTAAAAGTCTGTTGCCAGTTGGGGAAGTCACAAAGGCTTTAAGTCACTGCTGTGTTTTAAGAAATACCTACTTGCACCCATTGGGCTAAAAGGGAAAGTAGAATCAAGGGAGTTTGGGGAGCTGGAATCAGGTCCCTTTTGCCCTATTGTTCACCCTCACTAGGGTCTTGGGTGTCAGGTGGATTGTTGCTTAGACTTAACTTATGGGATCATTTACCACTGGAACGGTCTCATCCCCTGCCTTCAACCACACTAGATAATCCAGTGTTATGTATGATATTCAGGTAGATTGGACAATGGAGTTGAGCTTGGAACGCAGATTAACTGAACTTCATCCAACAAATACACACTTTCTACCAAATTGTATTTAAGGAGGAAAAAACAGAAGATAAGTTTTCCTGCCCCAAATATTCCTATCTTTGTTCCCAAGTTATCTTCCTGTTCAGGGTCATCTTATTTGTCATGATCACATAAAATTACGTAGGATGTAGAGCACTAAATCTCATTACTCTTTGGGTAAAGACATTTCTTTTGAATTTCCTGTGAGATGTCTTGGTGACTGTAAAGATAACCTGTAGTCATGCTTTTCTCCCACAAATTGAAATATTTTCTATATCAAAACCATTCACAAGTTTATATTCCTCTATTATGTTATCTCTCAGGCTTCTCTCAAGAGAACAGAAACCCTCTGCAATGTTCTGTAAAGCTTTCCCAGGCCCTGATCTGTCTGTTCATTTCATTCTATGCTGCATTAATTTGTTCCCTTTGGACTCTGATCCGAGACCACAACCTTCATTTCCCGCAGAGGTTAATTGTTTTTGTTTTGGCCATGTTGGATGCAGTTAGTTGGTATGAGATATTGATCCAGTTTGCTACAGAAACATAGGAACAGGGCTAGGCCACAGATCTTCTAATCTGTTCAGGCATTCCATATGATCAGAGGTAATTATGTGACCTTACCCTTATCCCAATACCCTTTAATACTTCTTGTTAACAAAATTTTATCAATCTCAGATTTAAAATTAACAGTTGATTTAATGTCGGTTGCTAATTTGCAGAAAGGTGTTCCAAATTTCTGTTACCCACTGCATGAAACAATATTTCCTAACTTCTCTCCTGAAAGATCTTGAACTCATTTTTAGATTGTCTCCTAATCTTAGACTCCCCAATAGTAGTAATTTGAGCCAGAAATTTTATAAAATGGCAGAAGGATTTTATCCACTGCATAATGGAATTCATCTAAAGCAGTGCTTGCACATTGTGTTTCTGGAAATTCTGTTGCTGTTCTTCTTGTCTATGAGGCTAATGGGTGTGTTTGAGTGACATCAAATGGCATGAAACTCATGATGGGTGGCATTCTAGGGATTCTCAGAAGTAAACTGGTAATTCTTGATTTCAGGAACAACTTTGGTGACAAAATCCAATTAACTGAAGAATCTGTTCCATACTTGGCTGTTGCCAAAGTGTCCAGAGCAGAAGGTTCCATTAGGATGGTGCTGAAGTTGACCTTCCTGAAGGTAAGATCTGGCTTCTTTTTATCTGGGGGGCTCTGAGACAATCCTTGCCCAGAACACCCACCGTAATTGCTGAAATTTTTCAACGGCTGTCAGAAATGTACCCATATCAATCCAGACATTTAATACCACACTAGTTCACAATGGGGAAGGCTGCAAGCTTGTGGAGACAAAGTTGTGGTCTGCATGCTACCCTTGATCCCATGTGTTGAATGCTCAGTTACCCAAACGCATCATTAGATTCACATGTTGCATTATGCATTGTGCATTGTGCACATTTGGACATAAGTCCAGATGGCATCAAACAAAATGGACACGTCTTTCAAACAGCTTAAATTGATACATTTCTAGGGCTTTATTAAATATATTAGTTCTTAATGTTTTGAAAACTTTAATCGCATTTCTTCATCATGGGAATTTCTGAGCATGTCACTGTAGTTTGTGTAAATTAATTTACATGGTACACATATTATTCCGGTAAATATTATACCTGATATACTCTTTGGCATACCCTTTCTAAGATGTGCCTGGATCAATTCAGAGCACTGCAAGTGTAGTCTAATCTGAGATATTAAGTAATTTGCTATTATAAGCTTTTTTAGTGACATCATATAACCACCACTGACATAGGAGATCAGTTCTGTTCAACATTTTGAAATTCCCCTCTCTAAGTTGCTAAGTTTAATTTGAAAGATTGTCATTTAGTATTGTAGGTGAGAGCAAAATGCCTCATGGCTGTTAATAGAAGCTCCACGTAGTCCATAATCTGATTGCTTTTCCCAAAAGATGGCTGAGGATTACACTAATGTCCAGGAAAAGAGTAATAAGCTCATAGCTTGGGGGAGATATGACAATATCTAGGGGTAATAAATAGTAAGAGTTTTGCATATTTAAAGATAAGTTTTAAAAGGCTCATTCAGAGGAAATACATTGAAGATGCAGCAAAAGGGATAGTTGCAGGCAGAAAAAGAGCGAGAATGAGAAAGAGTCAGAACCATAGTGAGAAGAAAAGTAAAAAATACAGAGGTGAGATTAAGTGTGTGAGAGCCAGCCGAGTGCACAAGGGGTCCATATTTAAATAATAGGAAACTAGAATAAATAATTATAGAAAGAGCAATATGAAATTTATTTCATTTTAACTGTGAGAAATTTTGCAGGCATTACATATAGTTGCTGGCAAGACAAGCTCAGAATTTAAAATTCTGACGATATAAACTACTAGAGCTGCTGAAACTATTTTTGACATTCAGCTGCCTTTTGACTAATTGTTATTCATAGTCTTTGTGCTTTGTTTTGCTGCTTTTTCTTTGCAAGTTAATACATTAGGCTTCATGAGTGGTTGATAAATATTGGTTTTAAATATTGCAAAACTGATCTGCATAAAAGCCAGAATGGGTATAAAGTGTGTAGGAGTCATGTCCATTTAAGAACGTTATTCACATGTGCAATGGCTGAACTGTTCTTTGTAAGAAAGGTTTTAATACAGGAAAATGTGATGGAGTTGAATTAGCATAACTGAAATGGTATGATTGTTGTTACATTACTGGGTTTATGATTGTATCTCCACTGGCAGAAAGACAACTTGCATTTATTTGCCTTCTTTAACATAATAAATAAAAAGTCCCATTTTGCCTAAAAGGCATATTAGGACAGGTCATTGTCTGTGTGCACCTATTACCTGCCACGCTTTGTCCTACTCTCTTCCAACTTTCTCTCTCTCCCCTACTATCAATCCAAAGAAGGATCCCGACACGGAACCTTATCTATCTATCTATCTATCTATCTATCTATCTATCTATCTATCTATCTATCTATCTATCTATCTATCTATCTATCTATCTATCTATCTATCTATCTATCTATCTATCTATCTATCTATCTATCTATCTATCTATCTATCTATCTATCTATCTATCTACCTACCTACCTACCTACCTACCTACCTACCTACCTACCTACCTACCTACCTACCTACCTACCTACCTACCTACCTACCTACCTACCTACCTACCTACCTACCTACCTACCTACCTACCTACCTACCTACCTACCTACCTCTCTCTCTCTCTCTCTCTCTCTCTCTCTCTCTATATCTATCTATCTATCTATCTATCTATCTATCTATCTATCTATCTATCTATCTATCTATCTATCTATCTATCTATCTATCTATCTATCTATCTCTCTCTCTCTCTCTCTCTCTCTCTCTCTCTCTCTCTCTCTCTCTCTCTCTCTCTCTCTCTCTCAAACTCTAAAACTCTAAAACTCTAAAACTCTCTCTCTCTCTAAAACTCTAAAACTCTCTCTCTCTCTAAAACTCTCTCTCTCTCTAAAACTCTCTCTAAAACTCTCTCTAAAACTCTCTCTAAAACTCTCTCTAAAACTCTCTCTAAAACTCTCTCTAAAACTCTCTGTCCGTGTGTGTGGGTGTTTGTGCACACCATAACTTTGCTGCTTCGCACAGCCAAAACGGTACACGATAGTGCCACAATTTTTGCACCATGTTACTCACCATTATCCTGGGCATAATGTCTAACATCTGTCATTCAGATTGAAGCTACATTTTTAAAGCTACATTTTTAAAGACATTTTAAAGTTTAAAAAATTAACTTTCTAACCCATTTCCTGAAACTCCTCATCGTATGACATCACAATGATCCACGTTCGACTTTGTTTGCTCCTCACTCGTCAAAACAAGATTGCCGCCGACAGCGCTGCCGCCTGCCCGGCCTCAGTCGTTCCCTCGCCCTTCTCACCTCGCCTCTCGCCCGGCCCCGGCCTCAGCCCCTCGCTGCCCGACCGGGCTCAGTCGTTCCCTCTCCCCTCTCCCCTCTCCCCTCTCCCCTCTCCCCTCTCCCCTCTCCCCTCTCCCCTCTCCCCTCTCCCCTCTCCCCATCCTGTCTCCCGTCTCCCGCCTCCCGCCTCCCACCTCTCCCCTCTCCCCTCCCCTCGCCCGGCCCCGGCCTCGCCCCGGCAGAGACTCGGCAGTCAGCGTTGAACACATGGGCACTGGTAAGTGCCTTTCGCAGCCAACGGCTCTAGGGAGGGGAGTGGGCGTGGCGGCCGACTGGGTGGGTGGGTAGGGGAAGGTGGAGGGTGGGGGTAGGGGGAGGGTGGGGGTAGGGGGGGAGTGGGGGTGGGGGGAGGAGGAGGAGAATGGGGATGGGGAGGGGGAGAATGGGGTGGGGGTCGGGGAGAGTGGAGGAGGGGTCGGGGAGAGTGGAGGTGGGGGGAAGGGGGAGGGGAAAGTGGGGATGGGGAGGAGGGGGGGAGGTGGGGGAGGGGGCAGTGGGGGTGGGGGGGAACAGTGGGGGTGGGGGGGAGGGGGACAGTGGGGGGCAGTAGAGAGTGGGGGTGGGGAGGAGGGGAGAGTGGGGATGGGGGAGGGGAGGGAGGTGGGGGTGAGGAGAGGGGGAGGGGGGAATAGGGGTTGGGAGGGGGGAAATGGGGGTGGAGGCAGGGCTGGGGGAGTGGGGGTGGGGGCATGGGAGGGACAAGTGGGGGTGGGGTAGGGGGGATGGAGTGGGTCAGTGGGGGGAGAAGGGGATAAGGGGGATTGAGTTGGGGGGGGTTGGGGGTGCTACACCAATACAGGAGAGGCTTTGAGTCCAGGGCACTCTCAGTGACGACATCCTCTCCCCTTCCCTGTTCCCCCTCAACGAGGAATGGGCCCAATGGGTCCACTTGGTCCAGTGTTCTCTAGAGATGCTGCTTGATCGCTGATTTACTTCAGCACTTTGTGTCCTTTTGTGTAAACCAGCACCGGCAGTTCCTTGTTTCTACATTAGGACAGGTTCATCTGGTCAAAATATAGGTCTAATGAGTACCTCTTAAAGGACAATAAATATAGAGGTGGAGAGATTTAGGGAGAGAATGCCAGGAGAGTAGAAGGCCTAGTCACTAATGATGAGATGAAGAAAATGAGGGATGTGCAAGTAACTAGAATCAGAAGAGCAGATAGACTGAAGAAATGTATGGAATTTAATTCATTTATTGCATTCCTGTGTTCTCATTATTTCGTCCTGATAAGGTCACTAACATCAAATCACTTACATTCTCTTTGAAATCATTAATGTATATGGTGAACAATAAAGGATGCAGCACCACTCCCTGCAGCACACCACTGGTTACAGTTCTTCAATTTGAAAAACAACAATTTTTAAGATATGAGTCTAATTTCTTGTCTGTTATGCACTGGTTGCTACTAGGCTGTTGGAGTTGTTTTCTGTGGCCTTGGAATGCATATTGGAGAAAAGTAGCAACAGCTCCTATTTCTAATTGCATTTCAATGACAAATAGTATTTATCTATAGTAAATGCTACCAATGTATGCCAACAAGTAAAATAAGGACTCAGTTCAGTCCATCAGAAGCTCAGTCCTCCCCATCATGAAAGCATCTACATGAAGCGCTACCTCAGGAAGACGGTAAATATCATTAAGAGGCCCATGTCCTCTTCTCGATGGGCAGGAGGTGCAGACGTCCATATATAACCATATAACGTCCAAAGTCACACACAACCAGTTTAAGGAACAGCTATTTTCCTACAACCATCAGATTCTTGAACCAACCTGCACAACCTTAATCCTACCTTCGTAATGGAGCACTTTGGAACACCTCTTCTTGCACTACCAAGGACTTTTATTTCGAATTCTGTTTTGCACAAATGTCTTGTTTTATTCTTTATGCAACATTTATGCAGAATTTATATTTTGTATGTTGTGTGAGTCTATGTGCCTGTGAAGATACTGCAAACAAGATTTTCATTGTACCTGTACCTTAGTGCATATGATAATAAACTTGACCTGAATTCATTTTCAGGATGTGGGATTTGTTGGCAAGATCAACATTTATTGTTCATCCTAACTACCCTTGAGAAGATGATGGTGAGCCGCCTTCTTAAACCACTTCAGTCCTTATTGCGAAAATACTCTCATGAGACTATTGGGTAGAGATTTCCTGGATTTGGTCCCAGTAACAATGAAGAAATTGTGATAGATTTCCAAGACAGGTCAATGTGTAACTAGAAGGGGAACTTCTAGTTCCAGGTGATAGTGTAGGAAGGAATTGCAGATGCTGGTTTAAACCGAAGATAGACACAAAATGCTGGGCTAACTCAGCGGGACAGGCAGTATCTCTGGAGAGAAGGAATGGATGTTGTTTCGGGTCGAGACCCTTCTTCAGACGGAAAGTCATGGGAAAGGGAAACTAGAGATGTAGACGATGATGTAGGGAGATATAGAACAAATGAATGAAAGATATGCAAAACAAGTAATGAGTATAAAGGAAACAGGCCATTGTTAGCTATTGGGTGGGTGAGAATGAGAAGCTGGTGCGACTTGGGTGGGGGAGGGATGGAGAGAGAGAGAATTCAGGGGTTACTTGAAGTTAGAGAAATCACTATTCATAGCCCTTTGTTGTAAACTGCCCAAGCAAAATATGAGATGCTGTCCTCCAATTTGCGTTCAGCCTGACTCTGACAATGGAGGAGGCCTAGGACAGGAAGGTCAGTGTGGAAATGGAAGGGGAATTAAAGTGTTTAGCAAGCGTGAGATCAAGTAGATCCAGGCGGACTGAGCGAAGGCGATCAGCTAAACGATCGCCCAGTCTACGTTTGGTCTTGGTGATGTGTAAGAGTTCACATCTTGAACAACGGAGATGTACAAGAGTTCACATCTTGAATAAACGCAATTTTTTTTAGTTTAGTTTAGAGATACAGCGTGGAACCGACCAGCGATCCCTGCCCAGCAATCCCTGCACATTAGCACAAGCCTACACACACGAGGGACAATTTACACTTATACCAAGTACACAAACCTAATCCAATTAACCCACAAACCTTTACAGCTTTGGAGTATGATAGGAAACTGAAGATTTCGGAGAAAACCCATGCGGGGAAAACATACAAATTCCGTACAGACAGCCCCTGTAGTCGGGATCGAACCTGGATCTCTGGTGATGTGTAAACACTTTAATTCCCCTTCCCATTCCCACATTAACCTTTCTGTCCTAAGCCTCCTCCATTGTCAGAGTGAGGCTAAACGCAAATTGGAGGAATAGCACCTCATATTTCGCTTGGGCAGCTTACAACCCAGGAGTAGGAATATTGATTTCTCTAACTTCAAGTAACCCCACCATTATGTGTCTATTTCTGGGTGATAGTGTTCTTGTGGGCCTGTTGTCCTTGTTCTTCCTGCTGATTAAAATTGTGTGTTTGCACGTTGCTGTTGGAATCAATGAGGCAAGTAACTGCAGTGAATTTTAAGATAGTATGTGCTGCAACCATGGTACATCAGTGGTCGGGTGGAATGAATGGTTAGTCTGATGGATAAGGTTGGCCAATTATATATGATGTGTTTCTGGTCAATGGTACCTCCAGGAGCAGTGATGGTTTTGCTATTGAATACCCAAGGATTGATGATTGGACTGTTTGTCAATGATAATCATTACTTGGCACTTCTGTGGCATGAATGTTTCTTGCCACTAATTCACATATCAAACTGTTTTCAAGGTCTTGCAAAAGGCAAGCATGGAGTGTTTTATTTGCTTAGAAGTTGCAAATAATATTGAACAATGCACAATTATTTGCAAATATCTCCACTTCTGACCGTGCCATAAAGGTAATTAATGAAGCAGCTGAAGACAGAAGACGAGAAAAATGCCCTGAAGAAATCCTGTGAGTGAGTTCTATAAGTATATATGAAGCTACTGTTTGATTAATCTGTGGGTCTATTTTCCCTCAGATCCTTCGAGCTGAAACGTTATTTCTTATTTTCTTCCACAGATGCTGCCTGACCTTCTGAAAATTTCCAGCATTTTTGTGTTTTTAACCTTCCATTTTAGACACTGGTCCCCAGATATTTTTGGGGAAGATCTTGCTAGATCAACAGAGGCTGATATTAGGTCAATTATTCATTTATTTTCTTGCTGCTTTAATGGATCAAGTTAATAATAATCTTATTGAATGGCAGAGAAAGCTTGAGGGGTTAAGTGACCTGCCGTCTCTCCTAATTTATGTGTTTGTACATGAGGGGCATTTAAAGTAATGGTCCAAGAAATTTGTAGTTTTTATTTTTATGAGCCCAGAAGAATTTAAGTGCTGCATCTGGACTTGTAAGAATACTCAATCACAATATGATTAAGAGCAACCCTGTCCTCCTCAATCCCTCTCCATAGGGTTCACTTTTCTGGCACCATGACCCTCACAATTAACAAACCTGATGTGTTGACCAGCTCTGTGCAAGTGGTACTTGATTTCCCCACAGTGTCCAGTTAGAGGCTGTTTCCTATTTGTAGTATTTCAAAGAAGCCAATGGCTAAATTGGAAACAAAAGCAGAAAATGCTGGAAATAGTGAGGATAAAAAGATGGTGCCAAAGAGTGGAGACATTTTGCAGGCAATACACAGGAGAACACTTGTCTATTTACGTTTATTATAGTTACGTGTACTGAGGTGCAGTGGAAAGCTTTGTGTGTGTTGTCCAATCAGATCAGATAATGGATGTAATCAAGTCAAGCTCAAGTACAAAACTTAGATCAAAGGGGAAACTACAGAGTGCAGAATATAGTTCACAGCATTGTAGTTCACCAGTTCCATAGACAAAGTCCAATGTCTGCAATGGGGTAGAGGTGCTTCGGACTGTAGCCTAGCTTATGGAAGGACCCTTCAGAAGCCTGATAATAGAAGTGAAAAAAATTATTCCTGTGCCCACTTGTGTTTTCATATGTTGTCTGAATCTAAGTGCATGCAATGGTGCTGCAAGCACGTTTATCATTGTACCTGTACCTCACCGGACTTGACACCTGACTTGAATACTTAGTGGGTCAGGCAGCATCGATGAAATGAAAATCCCAGAGTTAATATTTCCGGTTGAAGTGTTGTGACAAATAGTCTTTGATCTGAAACACGAATTTTGATTTTATTTTTGTAGATGCTGCTTGACTTGTTGAGTGCTTGCAACATTTTCTGTTTCTGTTTTGGATTTCCTGCATATGCAGTTTGTTTTATTGTTTTAGATAAATTAGGCTCACGGACTCATGACAGGCCCGTAGAGCCAATGTTCCATTAACTTTGTGTGTCATCTGAAATTTTCTCATGTTGGGAGGATACAGAATTTGATTATCAGTGGCCAACATTGCCAAGGTTAATCCTCTTGTAAAACAAAGTTTCTTCACCTATTCCTTCCAATCGAGGTCACTGGAGTATCACTGGAAAAAAAATCAGTAGATTCAGCTCCCAACCGATGATGTTGTGCAGCTGACAGAACCATGCTAAGAACATTTCAGCATAATTTGAAAATGGAAATAATTTTGTCACCTGACATTTAAGACTTGTTCTCTCTGTGGTGCAGATGGTAATTCCCCAGCGTTATCTGATCAAGGATCCTCACTCACAGCTGGGAGTTAAAGTTGCTTCACAGCAGTATTTTCTCTCTGAGGCATAGTAAGCTTTTTGTTTCCATGCAAAAGTTGAACAATTATGTCAGGCACTTTTCTAAATTTTTAATGGAGCTCTGTCTGCCCATCAACATTTCTTATTTAAAATTTCTTTCTTTCGATTTGCATTTGCTGTGCTGCATTCTACATTTGGCTTGTGTGAGCAATTCAGAATGTATGTCTATTGTCTAATAGTTCTTATCAATTCTGCACGCTACTATTATTCATCATAACCTTGCCTGGGAGGGTTTTACAGGAACATTTTTGATATTCATTTGTAATGTGGTTCTCTGCACATTTCTCTCGTTCCTCCTAACTTCTAAATACCCCACTTTACATGATTTTTCTCCTCCGCTTTCTCACTGTTGAAATCAGTAATTATCACAATTTTCTGGTAGAACTCATTATTCTAAAGACTTCAAAGTCGTAGAATTCTTCAGTCTTTCTTCTCCAAATCTTGGTGCTACTCAGGCATTATTTTCTACTTTATCCCACCAATTCTTTTGAACCATGGTGTTATGCCTTACGGTGAGTTGTGTCTCTTCCACAGGTTCTCTAATTTATTACAAATATATAAATTTGCTCCTAAACCTGCATTAGTGCTATGATTTGATAATTAACTAGGGTTTGCATAGCTTCCCTTCATTCTGGTTACATGGTGCAAAGTAGTTAGAAAATAGTTTTGAAAATTATTATTTAAAACTGGCAGAAAAATTTGGAACAGGCAAATGTAGGAGGCAGATTTTTTAAAATGTTATTAAATAGCAAAGATTAAGAATTTTTGCTCAGTGGGGAGATCAAAGATCAAAGTATAGAATGCATCTCACAGGAACCCCCTGTAGTACCCCCTGATGCCGTTCTCGAATTGATGTGTTGGAAATAATCTCTGGCATCTGAAAGTAAGTCAAATGATGTGCAAAAATGGAGTGAAGAACTCTTAGGTCCATTCCATATACTGATTGTTAAATTGCAATTTTGTCAGGTGAGGAGGTCCCCATTCCTCTTTCTGGTTCAAAAACTGAACTGTAGTCACATCAACATTCGTTACTGGAGATCACTTTTTGCTATTTTGTGATAATAATGAATGAGATGCCTCATAATAATAATAATAATAATCCATTTATTTTATATAGCGCCTTATCACATGCTCAAAGCGCTTTACAAAAACAATTAACATAGAAACAAACAGACAAACTATCCTGACGGAAAAGCGGCGAATACTCAACGCCAGCGTCCTCTCACGTCAGGGTCCGGCAGTAGACATTAAAAAGCACAAGACACACAGATATAATTTTTTACACAAACAGCCATCACAGTGATTGCTCTAGGCATACCCTCACTGTGATGGAAGGCAAAGTCTTATCTCCTCCTCACTCTTCTCCCGTGGTGCCACGAGGTGATCGAGGCTCCCAACTTTTTGAAGCCCCCACCGGGCGATGGAAAGTCCCAGGGCCGAGCCGAGCAGGCCAATGAAAGTCCTGAGCCCCCGCCGGGCGATGGAAAGTCCCAGGGCCGAGCCGAGCAGGCCGATGAAGGTCCTGGGCCCCCACCGGGCGATGGAAAGTGCTGCGCCAAATCTTCATTCAGATGATGAACATAGAACAATACAGCACAAGAATAAGCCCTTCAGCCCACAATATCTGTGCCTTATATGATGCCAAGACCAACCCTTATCTGACTGCACATAATCCGTATCCCTCCATTCATTTTGGATATGCCCATCCAAAAGTCTCTTCAAATGCTACTATCGTAACTGAAATGTAAAGAAGTCTATGGTGATTAACATATCAGTGTATTAAGCAATGGGTAAAATATTTGCCTTTCCAAGTTTCATATGTTTTGTACAATTATTTATCGTCACTTCAAAATGACCATTCAAAACTGATGCCATAAGAGAGGTTATTTTGCAATTAAGTTGAACAATTCTTCATTTAAGCTGTAGAGTAAAAAAGGAAAACAACTTGCACATTGATGAGCTTGGGATATGCCAATCACTTCATAATGAAGTATATTCACTATTATAATAGAGGAAATGTACAGCAGTATTAAAAAATGGATAATCTGTTTCTGTGATGTTTATTGAGAAATAAATATTGAATTGTAATTTAGACTGACCACTTGGTCAATTTGAAGTGGCAATAATTAACTGCATAAAGCTTAGAAACAGCTACATTGATGCTGTTTCAGCCAGTATGTACCAGTATGACAAGAAGCAATGATCGACCTGAATAGTTTCTTTATCACTTGATACCGTAATATGGTAACCAGCCTTAGTTTGGAAGACATCTTGATATTTCCTGGCCTGAAGGAGGTTTTGCATAACCTTCAAATATCTGAAACTTCTTGGCACTGCTTCTCTATTTGCAGGACAATGAGGAAAAAGATCAAAATCAGCAGATGTTCTTTGTTTTAAATCTCTCAATCAATAAGAGCAGTCTGTGTTGGATTCAATGTTGAACATTAAAAAATATAGGGCATGGGTTATGAGTCATTGTGGAGCTCTAAGTGTGAATTACTCCATCTATTGGATGTTTCAGCACAAACACCTGAGGGATTGATATGGATACACCAATTGAATCACAAAGCGTGAATGTGCAGATAAGGCATCATAGTGGTCTTGGAGACCCTCAAAATAATAAGGCTAAAGAAAAATTGCATTTTCAAATATTCTTCTCAAAACTCAAAAGTTTTGAGAACTATCCTTTAAGTGAAGCTGGTAGAATGGCTGTCTCACAGCACCAGAGCCCCGGGTTTGATCCTAACCTCTGGTGCAGTCTATGTGGAGTTTGCACGTTCTCCCTGCAATCTCATGGGTTTTCTCCCACATCCAAATAACGTGCGGGTTTGTAGTACCTACAATTTACCATTTATAATTGGCCTCTGTAAATTTCTCCTAGTGTGTTGGGAGTGGATGCGAAGGAGGGATAGCATAGAATGAGTGTGAAAGAGTGATTGATGGTTTGCGTGGACTTGGTGGGCCAAAGGGGATATGGGGAGAGGGCAGGAATGGGGTACTGATTGTGGATGATCAGCCATGATCACATTGAATGGCGTTGCTGGCTCGAAGTGCCGAATGGCCTACTCCTGCACCTATTGTCTATTGTCTATTATTGTCTATATCAATATCAAGCTCCTATATCTTTACCCAAGAAAGGGGCAATGCCAGGGGGACAGGCAAATTAGCCTCTGTGCTCTTTAACACATTGAAGAAAGTTAGTTGAAGCTTTGGTTGTAATTATTATCTTTTGACCTTTTTTGAAGATTTTTTTGGCAAATATCAGATATGATAATTTCTCCACTCCAGCTGAACTTGCCAACGTGCACTCTTTTGGCTCATCCATGATCAACCATTTGGGAAAAGGGATGTTTGTGTACTATGGAACTGTCCAGAAGTATGTGTTGGAACCTCATTGAAAGAAATTAACAGCAAGAGTGAGGAAAGTTCTAGATTTGTTGGCGAAAAAGGTATAATTAGTTTGGAAATTAATTATAGCGAGCAAATAAATACTTCAGCTGAGGTCCAAACATCAGATGGCTAGCAACTAATTTTCACTGTTATTCATTGCCCCCTTCAAGAAGAGATTTAGAATAACGTTAAAATGGTTCTATGTTGTTATCTTCATAAATATAGCAAATTGTAAGTCTGCAAGTACTGCAAGTCACTTTTTCCATTATAAGTTCCTGTGTCCACATTTATTGTAGAAGCCACTTGTCACTTGTACCATTTTGTTACAGTAAATGTAATGCAGTAACACCAGTGGGGAGAATTTGTAATTACAGCTTGATATGTTTACATGCGCAATTTTCATTGAAAATATGGACATGACAATTTACGATGGAAATTCTAAAACAAAGAATGAATATATCTTTACATTGGGAAACAAATTTCATTGATGATTTGGTCCAGTTGTCTGCAACCCTCTGGCCCACGTTTAATCTTGATTCTCTGAAGTTAATTTCAATCAGTTATTGTGTAGTATGAGTAGTATTAGATCAGTTGCCTTTGCACACCCCACATACCCCACAAAAATCCTAAATCTATGTGGGCTGAATTTAATTGTTTCTATTGTGAATTACTATGTTTCCTTTTATAATGGTAACAAACTATAAAACTGTCACACTCAAATCCTGTTATGCTCTTGCCAATCGAGCTCCTACAGTGCCACCACTGACAAGAGATTGTAATGGCATCATGAAAAGTTTACATAAGTATTTTCATTTCTAAATGTGAGCTTATAAAAGTAGGGACAGATGTGAGTTCTGAATGCTATCAGCTGAGAATTAGATTTGCATATTTAATTCCAAATATCCCTCAATGCTTAAATCCATTTCCCTGAACACAGCAGTTGGTCTTGCCAACCTGTGTGCAACACCGCAGGAACTCGACTAATGATCTCAAAGAAAAAGAAAGAACTTGCATTTGTATAGTGCCTTTCATGTAGTCGGGGCAGGCCAAGCCACTTTACTATCAATTACCTTTGAAGTGTATTCGTTGGTGTAAAGTTAGAAATTTTAAAGGAATTGACATCCAAATTAAACCACATCTATAAATAATTAATTTAGTGTTGAATTTAAAGCTTTGGTATCACACAGTTTGCCAGTGAAAGGGTTAATTGCAGTGAGCTTTGGGCGTGGGTGCTGTAGCTCTGTGGTTAATGTGAGAGTTTGAGTGTGTATGTGCATGTGTGTAAAATGAGTGGAAGATTTGTTTTGAAGTGAGGCACCCGGGATTTTCCCCACCCACATAACGATTTAAATAACCTTTGCCTGTCAGTGAGGGCTTGCTAAAAGGCAAGAGAGGAACACGAAAGAAGAAAAATAGTTCACTTCAAATGTGTACAGCTGTACCCCTGATGTAATTGTGTATTCAGGCCATGAGGCTCAGTTATTTTTTTGTGTACGCTTGTTTCAAAGCATCATATCACAGTTTAATTCAGCAAGGCAAAGCTGCTAATTGCATCTGCCATTTGATTCAATGTGTTAGCTTCACGCCATTCAATCTGCTGTTTGACTCACTTTTGCTGTTGATGTGTTTAATGTTGTTTAATATCTTATATATACATCCAAGTTCAGTGGATTTAAAGCATGAAGATTTGAAGAATGACTGGGAACATTGTAAAATACACTGGGTCAGAAGTAGTCCATTCAGCCCTTGAACTTGCTCTGCATCACATCACATGATGGTTTATTTCTACCTTACCTCAATTTTCACATCATAACCCTATATCCATCAAAGATCTATCAATCTTAGAATGGAAAGTTAAATTTTTACTATATCGGTAGTCTTATGAAATAGAATGTTCCAGGTTTCTACAGTCCCCTGTGTGAAATAGTGGCCCTCGACTTTTCACCTAAATTAGATATGTATTTTATTAAATGTTGTTAATGGGAATACAGAGTTGGAAGTTCAGCATTTGAAAGAAAGACGATAAATGTGTAAGATGACTGCTTTTATCTGAATTTATTTATAGTGTAGGGTATTCGTCTGAGATATAAACCGTTTTATTGTATTTTTGGATGTTGATGGCATATGAGGCAGATAATCTGGCCTATCTGAAGTCACTCATGAAGAAAAACATAACACAAGAAAAAAAGCAGGAGTGCCAGGAGTCTTGCTTCACCATTCAATAAGAACCTGGCCCGGTAAGCAAATTCCAATGCAGGTAAATATAGGAGGTTGCAGAAAGCGGCGGACTCTTCCTGGTCCAACAGCCGTCCCCTCCACTTACAAAATGTAGATATTTGGGGAATAATTTAATCATAACTTTCACGATATGAAGAGAAGCAATTGGATGGATGGAGAGGACTGTTTGCGTTGTTAGGGAGTCCAGGACCAGGTGAGTAGTTTAAAATGAGACCAATGTTTTCATGGATGAAGTTACATTGCAAAAAGCAAAACATTGTGGATGTTACACATCTGATATAAACACAGAAGGACCTGGTACCGTGCTGCATGTCTCTATGACTCTCATACTCCGTTCTTTTTTGGAAATATATTACTGTTCCTTCATCATCATCATTATTGCATGTAAATTCAGGAGCTGCCTACTCAACAGTGCATTTTGTCCAGAAGAATTATTACAGCCAACAAAGGCAGTTTACCATCACTATCTCAAACATTACTAGGGATAAGCAGTGAATGGTGGCCTTCAACCCCTCAACCAGTAAATTGATTTTTTTTTTAAATTAAGAGTGCGAATTAGTGACCTGACTTGAGTTACATGTTGTCTTGCTTAGAGTTCTCAAAACTGCAATTCTCTATAGGAACCTCTATTAGTAGTAGTAGTAGTAGTAGTAGTGGTGGTGGTGGTGGCAGTGGCGGTGATCATGGTGATGCAGCTGGGGTGAGTGGTGTCAGAATAGGCCCCATGGTTTTCTCTGGCTGGACTGGGTATCATGGTGCAGAGATAGATATGCAGTAAATGTAGAAAGCCTCACCCGAATAACGATATGAAATCAAGTCCATCATTGTATATGAGCGGAGTGCATGGATTATTTTTGTGATAGACTTCCCAAAAATGAAGCAGAGTGTGGATGTAAGACTATGGCCATTCTATTAGAGAATTAAATTATGTTGAGTCTTCTCCACAGGTACTGATAGTGATAGTGTAGTCAGTTCTGGGGTTACCTGGAACTTTACATCTGTTAGGTGCTACTTTGCTGTTCATGAACAGCATGAACAAATATTTATTTGTTGCACATTTGAAGTCCAGTTCAGTAGCAATAATCTCAAAATGTCATCGCTTATCACAACGATTGATATCCCTGCAGAGTATAACAATGCCTTTTATATGTAGATGCATCATGTGCATAGAATGGCATGTTCCAATGTGAACCATAAAGTCCTGAATGCATTTGGTGATTTATTTTACTCCAACATTCATCCATGTGACACAGAAAAAACATGTGTTATTTAATTGAGTTTCTAGCCCATTGAATCTTACAACATTGCTGGAGGCTTTATACTTCATCATGCCAGCTCTATGAAAGAGCTATACACTTGTCCTACTTCCCTGCTCTTTCCTCATATTCTTGCAAACCTTTCCTTATAAGATCCCATTCCCTTTTTGGCAGTTCTTACTTTCACCACTCTTTCTTTTTTACAAAAGAATATTATCAATCACCTTTTTATTTTTCTATTTACACTAACCTATTAATTTTAAGTCAATCTTTTCTATCAGTAGAAATATAGTCTGCACTTTATTAACAAAATTAATACCTGATGGATAGGACAGATTTGGAGGGATATAGGCCAAATGCGGGCAGCTAGGACGTGTTGGCCGGTGTGGGCAAGTTGGACCAAAAGACCTGTTTGCACGCTGTATACTCTATGACTCTATGATTCATCTGTATCTACTGTGGAGAAGGTTATGGAACTTGGGGAATTCGGAAAAGTGTGTAGTGATGTCCTGAAACATATCAACATCACGATAGAAGATTGTTGGCAGTGTTGAGGCCATTAAGACAGATAACTCCCTGTTTTAAATGACTAATTTCAATATGCTAACTCCCAAAGTTTAATCTTACATGTAAAAACTGAGCATTAAGGTAAAAAATGGGATGTGTGCTCCAACAAGTGTCTTCAGAGGGAGAGGAAATATAATTGCCGGAAAACAATTCACAACTATTTATGCGGTTGAATTGGACAGCCCGTGTGTTCATCACCAATACAAAAAGCAAAAGGAGCAAGATTTACCTTACAGTTTCTGATTCAGTTAGTGAGGTCAGTTGATAAAAGGATTTTTTTTCTTACGGGGAAAAAAAGTGGTGGGCAAGACAGGATGTGAGGGGGAGGACATTCTACTAGAGAAGTCAATTATGTAGAGTCTTCCACGTAGATATGGAGGGAGCACTAATGCCGTCATTAGTTCTGTGGTTTTCTGGGAACTGTTTTTTGATTATTAACGCAGAAATGATGGGTATAATATAAAGGCAGTTAATTTGGGTATTGTAGACTAAAGGAGGAAATAATGTTTATTTAGTATCAGTCACAACCTTAAAATCCCAATCTGGTTTATTACTAATGAAATAGTGATTACTATTTTCATACCATTGGAATCAGAAGCAAAAGTAGGAGAACAACAAGTCTCGAAGAAGGATCTTGATCTGAAATATCAACTGTCCTATGGATGCTGACTGAGTGATGCAGATGCTGAGTTACTCCAGCTCTCCTTTTGCTACAGATTTCCCTGAACATTAATTCCATGGTAAGACATATGACACATATATGGCTAACTCCTAAAATTTGTGAATGTTCAATTGGAAAAGGCTGCAGTTCCGAATTTGGACTGAAGCCACCACATGTGAACCTTTACTTGAACCTCTGAGGTATGTTAGTGCCTTGCATGATTAAATTAAAAAAAACAAAAGATAGAAAAAAAGAATGACTTCAAATTCGGTAGCTTTTACATCTCAATGCTCAAAAATAAGGCAACAGCAACAAAGGTCTAATATCAGATAGCAGGAGAGATCCCTGACCAAGCAAACCACTACATTAGTTCTGGTGGTAATGAGGCCTTTCCTGTTTCACCTGTACAAATAGACCAACCTATTGATCTACTCAAGCAAACCACTCTAACCCTTGAACTTAATTCCACATAGAATCAGCTTAGTATATGAGTTAACTTGAATGAGGTAGTATTTTTCTTATCACTGAGTTAGTAGTTTGTGGTTAAACCTTGGCTCTATTTTCAACCACATAAAAGGTAACTCTGATTTGGTTTTTGGTACAAAACTTTACCCAACATGAGTAAATTACATCAATTCAGGTGAGCTCCACTTGCACATTACATATTCAATTGTGCACCCCTGATGTCACTGTTACGTACACTGGTTTGGAAATCTCAGGGACAGGAGTACAATGAAAGGGTGGTGGAGTGTGACTTTGTAAAATTATTCTTTTCTCGTTTTTCACTTATTTATTGTACGAGTAAACTTGTAAAATATATTAAGATTTGTAGCCTGCAGCACTTACGTATATTGACTATTTCTGGTTAGTAATTGTTGTAAATCTGGCTATTGCCTGAAACCTTTTGCCCCAGATGCCCATTGTATTAACCGGCACGGCACTATGACGCAGCGGTAGAGTTGTTGCCTTACAACGCCAGAGACCTGGGTTCAATCCTGTCTATGGGTGCTGTCTGTGTGGAGTTTGTACGTTCTTCCCGGGACCTGCGCGGGTTTTCTCCGGTTTCCTCCCACACTCCAAAGACGTACAGGTTTGTAGGTTAATTGCCTTGGTATAATTGTAAATTGTTCCTAGTGTGTAGGATAGTGTTAATGTGCGGGGATCGCTGGTTGGCGCGGACTCGGTGGGCCGAAGGGCCTGTTTCCGTGCTGTATCTCTAAACTAAACTAAATAAAACAAAACTAAAGTAATATCAAGGTGACTCCCTGTCCAATTCAGGATCTCTAGAACTGTGTGTTAACTACTCAGCATCTCAACCATAAATGAAACAACCCAAAGTTAAATGGAGGAACGGAGAGGGTAGTGAAGAAAAACAAACGTACCCCGAAAATGTATTCAAAGAATTCATGGCTTGAAAAAGGAATGAAACTTGGCTAGCTGCACAGCAATTGCAAATGAGAATTTGTTAAATTAAACAGTTTTAACATAACTGGCTAAAAAAAGCCATGGTTCCTGAGGATCATTCTTCTTGTGCAGTGAGCAGTTATGGCCTGGAATGCTCTGCTGAAAATGCATTGGAAGCAGATCCATCAATAATGTTTTTAAAAAGTTATAATAGAGACTTAAGCACAAAAATCTGACACATTGGTGCAATACTGAGGATGTTACATCCCCTTTCACATGCAATGTTAAACTAAACCATCACTTGAAGTTCCAGGTTAAAGGCTCTGTGGATCTAGTTTGATGCAGTGCTGCTTAATATTTATGCTTTAACCAATACCTAGTTGTTATCACATTGCTGATGGCAGAGCTTGCAATGCAGCAATTAGCTGCAATGTTTCTTCCATCACAACAGCGATCATATTTAAAATATATACTTTATTGACAGTACGTTGCCTTGTTAAATCCTGAGGTTCTGGATGACATTAAACAATCATAAGCCTATTTTTAAAATTATTTAGCCATTACAGATTCCAGATAAGTTTATTGTCATTAAAGCCAGGATGCAATGAAATTTCTTGTTCACTTGAAGTTCACAAAGTAAGCAGTATACATAAAGATAAATACAACAATAAATACAACAGTGAATGTAAAATAGCAGAATAGCAGTGGAAAAACTGAGTTGTGCAAAAGAATATTAAAGTATTTTAATCGAATAATCAATGAAGTAGACCTAAAAGTAAAAGTACATGACAACACCTCCGGGAATGGATTGTGGAAGTGATTTGCTCAATAGTCGGTAGCAGTGGGAAAGAAGTTGTCCTTTAGTCTGGACATCCAATCTTTCAATCTCCTGTATCTTCCCCCATCTGAATATAGCCAGAGAATTGCCCACAATTATTTCTATTCTTTGATTTGATATTAAATTTATCTGCCAAACATCCTTCCCCCTCATCCCACCACCATATTCCACACTATTCTTTAGTTTTCACTACTCCAAGTTTTGTGGAACTGAAATTTTTGGATTTGAACTCTGTGCATCCTAATCCAAATCACTATTTATTGCTTATTACCTCTAGGAACTATTGCTGTACACTTCTGTACAGAGTGGAAAATAACTTGTTATTAATTTATCTGTTTCCTGTTACTTAGCCAATTTCTATCCATGCCTCGACTGTCTATTTTATTCATTCAGTCTTGATAGGTTTGCTAATATGTGACATCCGATCAATCCCATTTAGAAATCCATATATATCACATCAATAATTTTTCCCTCGTTGATCTTTGAAGATTCCAGCATCTGCATTTCCTTGTGTCTCCAAATCCTCCTCTTCTCCCAGTGTATTTTGGATAGTTGGTCCTCCATTATCACAACCCTATGAATTTTGCACGCATCTGCAATTTTTCTACAAATTTGCTCCACAATAGCCTTCATACTATAGAATAGTACAGCCTGTGTAATTTGGTCTCTCTTGTTTCTTAACTTTGTCAGTTTTCTTTTTCTCCCTTCCCAATCCTGAATACTTTCATGAAGAAATATTTAGAATCTATTCCTGCCCTTTTTCTATGGCCAATAATTTGTTCTTGCCACAACATTGTTATCCCACCTGCTAGTCATCAACCATATTGTACACTCTATTGGTCCTCTCTAAAAACATCCTATTGCTTTTACTGGTACATTGATCTCTCCCAATGTTTTTTTTAACCTTTTTTCTTTTATGTACTGATTACCTGTGCCCATCTGCCAAATTAGTGAAGCATTGCGCCTTCCACAATACTAGGAAACCCTCCTGCAAGGACATTGGTCTCAACCCAGGTGAGGTGCAATCATTTAAATCAAACAAAAAGGGATCTTAATATTAATAATATTTAAAATTCTTTATCTGTTAATTAAATGAATAGAGGAATAACAAGGCACTGCCCGGCTCACATGGCTCTCTGGCTCTCAGCACCTTCAGAAATGGTTCTCATTGACCCAGGCATCTAAAGCCCTCTCTCCTACTCTTTTCTTTCGTCATCCATTCATCTGTGCTGTTTTCTTATTTTTATATTCAGTCATGCATGATTTGGTAATAAATTTGGACGATACTACTTTTGATTATGCTTTTTCTAAAAAAAATTAATCTGTCTGCAGGAACTCATCCTTTTTTTAACTGCTGGTATTGCTATAAACCATTACATCTACTTGTACAAATTCTCTTGAATTATCCATTGTCAATTAACCCTGGTATCAGGGAGTGAAAATACCATCCAGGAGTCACGTTGTGCTGCCCCAACTGAATATTTGCCTGTAATTATCATTCTTCATTTTTCTCCTTCCTTCCAGTAAAATTGACCCACCCTTGATATGGAGACACAAGAGACTGCAGATGTTGAAATTGTGAGCAAAATGTGAACAGTTGGAGGAACGACACGAGCCAGGCAGCATGTGTGGAAGGAAAAGTGTGGATGACATTTCATGTTGGGACCCTTCCACAGATTAGATGATAATACTTTGGCTGTGGGTGCACACCCTCATCAGTACATAACTCAATGTTGATTAGAGAGCAAGATTTACTTAAAGTCCCCTGAAATACCTGGCAGTTTGTCTTCCCTCTCTTTTGCACTCTGTGACTCCTCTTTCCTGAGCTGCATGTGACCAGCTTCTGAAAAGTTCTCTCCATTAAATAATCAGCTTCGTAAAGACATCGACAATTGCTGAAGCTCCAAAGCCTGAAGCTTAAACCTCTTCATTTGTTTACACTTCCTGCATTGTGGCTATCTGGCCCTTGTTATGTCAATCAAATATATTCCACGGGAATTAGTGTTACGCTGTGCTGGGCTTTGTGCATACCTCCCAAATTTAGAAATGGTTAATATGTAGAAATTTTGCATTGCTACATCGCTGAAGTGCATCAAAGCCTTACATATTTTGTACGAGTAAGAATCCTTCCCGCATTAAAATGTGTTTGTTGTAATCGCCATTTAATAGGCTAACACTGATCAAGGTTATTCCCGTTGTTCTGGACTCTTCCAATTAGATGGAAACATATTTCCCCTATCTTGTCAACTCCATTAATTACGTTAAACACCTCCATTAGATTACTATTTAACCTCCCTTAGTCAACAGAATAAAGCCAAGTGATCTTCTGAGGTAAATAATATACACAAACTGCAGAAATAATTTGGCATGTATCCATCAACAAGCTTGTTGGAGAGTAAAATGAATGAGGATAGACACAAGAAGCTGGAGTAACTCAGCGGGAAAGGCAGCATCTCTGGAGAGATGGAATGGGTGACGTATTAGGTCGAGACCCTTCTTCAGACTGGTTAGGGATAAGGGAAACGAGAGATATGGATGGTGAAGTGGAGAGATAAAGAACAATGAACAAAAGATATGCAAAAAAGTAACAATGATAAGGGAAGCAGGCCATTGTTAGCTGTTTGTAGGGTGAAAATGAGAAGCTGGTTCGACTTGGGTGGGGGAGGGATAGAGAGAGAAGGAATGCCGGGGCTACCTGAAGTGAGGTTTTGAAGAAGGGTCTCGACCCGAAACATCATCCATTCCTTCTCTCCAGAGATGCTGCCTGTCCCGCTGAGTTACTCCAGCATTTTGTGTCTACCAGACAGAAATCAATATTCATACGACTGGGCTCTAAGCTGCCCAAACGAAATATGTGATACTGTTCCTCCAATTTAAGTTTAGTCTTACTCTGACACTGAAGGAGACCTAGGACAGAAAGGTCTGTGTAGGAATGGGAAGGAGAATTAAAGTGTCCAGCAACCAGGAGATCGGGTAGGTTCAAGCGGGCTGAGCGAAGGTGTTACACAAAACAATCGCCCAGTCTGCGTTTGGTCTTGCCGATGTATAAGAGTCAACATCTTGGAAAAACGGACACAGTAAATGAGGTTGGAGGAGGTGCAAGTGAACCTCTGCCTAACTTGAAAGGACTGTCGGGGTCCCTGGACAGAGTCGAGGGAGGAGGTATAGCGACAGGTGTTGCATCTTCTGTGGTACCTGGGGAGGGGAAGGTACCTGGGGAGGGGGTGGTTTGGGTGGGAAGGGCTGAGTTAACCAGGGAGTTACGGAGGGATCGGTCTCTGTGGAAGGCGGAAAGGGGTGTAGATGGGAAAATGTGGCTAGTGATCCCTTCGGAGGTAACGGAAATTTTGGAGGATTATGTGTGTGTATGCGAAGGTTGATGGTGTGGAAGGTATGGACTTTGGGAACTCTGTCGCGACTAGCGGGAGGGGTGGGGGGGGGGGGCAAGGGCAGAGCTGTGGGGTTCCAAGGAGACACAAGTGAGGGCCTATGATGGGAGAGGGGAACCCCTAAAGAATGAGGACATCTCAGATGTCCTAGAATGGAACACCTCAACTTGGGCGCAGATGCGGCGTAGACGGAGGAATTGGGAGTAGGGGATTCTTTTTGTGTACTAGTCAGTTTGTGCACTTTAAAAGCCACAAACTAGTGAATGATTGGTTAATTTGTTTTTGGGCTGAGCCAGTTGTGAGAGGACTTTTTGCATTTAAATAGACAGCTAGGGCTTAGTTTTTAATAACTCAATCAGAAAAAATGACATTGCCCAACAATATTGCTCTTAGCTCTTAGTGAACATGGGCGTTATCCTGAGAAAATTATTTTATTTACGTACCACCTTTGCCATTTTGTGGACATCGAAAAGTACTGCAGTTTTGAAGTGTGGTCAATTGATACGCAAGCTGATGCTGAAGCTGATTTGCGCACCGCAAAGTCTCTGTAATACTGCAATAGTGACCAGTTAATCAGTTTTGTTGCTATTGAATGAAGGAAATTGTGTTATTCTCTGAATAGAATCTCTCAATGCTTCTGAGCATATTGTTTATCTGCATTAAATGTCAACTAAAATGCTGCACCTCTTGGTATGTTTTAATTATTTGTTCAATACTGCTGATTTCTAAGTTCCTCATTAGTTAGTGAAAGTAACTCATAAGCCTTCGTTAATTTTTTAAAATCAGTCGTTCAGTTTTTTTTTGCTGTTTTCATTACTGGGAACATGTTTTTAATTTATTGTATAAATGTCCTTCAACTTTGATATCTTAAAAAATAACTTTAAAATATAGCTCTGCAGTCAGGGCACTGAGCTGAGCCTGTCTACTTCACTTTCTCTATTTACAGGTCCTTTGGGGAAAGATAGTCTTTAACCTCTACACCTCATTTCGCTACAATATAAATGGTGAAATTGTGACGATGGGAAGATTTGAATTCTTTCAATTATGATTTATTTTGCAGGTGTCATGGAGTGTTGGGAGATTGGTTTATAAACACCAGTCGTACACACCAATTTGTTATTAGTCCTGGTTTGGCAACTTGAACACCCAGGAACGAAGGAGACTACAAAAAATGGCAAATGTTGCCCTGTCCATCACGGGTATTGACCTATTCACAAAATGCTGGAGTAACTCAGCAGGTCAGGCAGCATCTCGGGAGAGAAGGAATGGGTGACGTTTCGGGTCGAGACCCTTCCTCAGTCTCGACCCGAAACGTCACCCATTCCTTCTCTCCCGAGATGCTGCCTGACCTGCTGAGTTACTCCAGCATTTTGTGAATAAATCGATTTGTACCAGCATCTGCAGTTATTTTCTTATACTACGGGTATTGACCTTCCCGCCATCAAAGGGATCTATGGGAAGCACTATCTCAAAAAGGCAGCCAGCATCATTAAGGACCCACATCACCCTGGCCAGGCTCTCATTTAACTCCTGCCATCGGGAAGGGGGTATTAGAGTGAAAACTGTAATGTCCAGGTTCAGGACTAGCTTCTTCCCAACAACTATCAGGCTATTGAACACCACAAACTCCAACTAAACTCTGAACCATGAACTGCCTTGGTTGCACGAGGGACTTTGGGCTTTGATTGGTTTTTGCACTATATATTTTTTTTATTGATTGATTTTTTTTGGTTATTTATTATATTATCTTTTGAATACTGTGTGTTACAAACCTGTTTTGCTGCTGAAAGTAAGAATTTCATTGTTCCATTTCGGTGCATGTGACAAGAAAACACTCTTGAGTTTTGATCTCGGGTGCATAATTGTGAAAGTGTAGATGAGAGATTAGTTATTTTCTAATGTAGGAAATGAAAAGCCTGAGCATTGTTATTGCAGAGCTCTGTTTGCTTCCTGATAGGCAAATTCAGATATATGTCCTGACATTAACTAATTAATTTGCCACCTTTGCCAAGAGTAGTGTATGCCTTGCAGAATCTGGTCAATCTTGCCCATGCTAACATAATTTTGCTTTTGTCACTCAAGGGATGCAGGCCTTTTTTAAATTCATTTTTTAGGATGTGGGCAATTCTGACAATGTCACCAAAGACCATCCCTGAATATTCATCAAAAGGTGTTGATGAGCTGCTTTGTGAGCTGTTGTAGTCCTCTGGTGAAGGTATTCCCTCAATGCTGTTGGGGATTTCGACGATTTCAACCCAATCATGACGTAAGAATGATCAAGGTTGTGCATGACATGAAGGCGAATTTCCAAGTGATTGTGCTTCATGTGCCTCTCCTCTTATTCTTCTCACTAGAAGACATTGTGAGTTAGAGAGATGCTATCAGAGTGGTTTTGGTGAGTATTTGCAGTGCCTTTTGTAGATTTTATACACTCGAGCTACATTGCAACATTAATGGGGGAAATCAATGTTTAGAGTCGCTTATTGGATGCTAATAAAGTGGGGGGTTTTGCCAGGAATATCTTGAGCTTGATTGTCATTGGAACTGGAAAGAGGATAGTATTGCATCAGTGGTAATTTCTGTTTGTAAATGGTAAAACATCTCTGGGGTATCAGGTGGTGAGTTGCTTGTCACAGAATACCCAATCTCAGACCTGCTCTTGTAGCCACAGTATTTATGTGGCTGGTCCAGATGAGTAGACACAAAATGCTGGAGTAACTCCGAGGGACAGGCAGCATTTCTGGAGAGAAGGAATGAGTGACGTTTCTGGTTAAGTCCCTTCTTCAGACTGATATCAGGGGAGTGGGCGGGACAAAGATAGAATGTAGCCGGAGAAAGTAAGACATGTGGGAGAACTGGGAAGGGGGGGGGGGGAGAGAGGGAAAGCAAGCGGAAAGCAGAAAGGGGTGGAGATGGGAAGATGTGGCCAGTAGTGGGATCCCGTTGGAGGTGACGAAAATGTTGGAGGATTATATGCTGTATGCGATGGCTGAGGGGTGGATGGTGTGGACGAGGGGGACTCTGTCCTTGTTACGAATGGGAGGGAGGGAGAGTAAGAGTGGAGCTCCTCGATATGGAAGAGGGGAACCCCCGTTTCCTAAAGAATGGGACATCTCCGATGCCCTGGTATGGAAAACCTCGTCCTGGATGCAGATGCAGCGTAGACGGAGGAATTGGGAGTGGGGGATAGAATCTTTACAGGAAGCAGGGTGGGAAGAAGTGTAGTCTAGATAGCTGTGGAAGGCAGTAGGTTTGTAGTAGATGTCGGTCAATAGTCTGTTTCCTGTGATGGAGACGGTGAGATCTAGAAACGGTAGGGAGATGTTGGAGATGGTCCGTGAATTTGAGTGCAGGATGGAAATTGGTGGTGAAGTTTATGAGGTCAGTGAATTCTGCATGGGTGCAGGAGGTAGCACCAATGCAGTCGTCAATGTAGCGGAAGTAGAGTTCAGGGATAGGGCCAGTGTACGCCTGGAACTGATTGTTCGACGTACGCCTGGAACAGTGATTGTTCGATGGTTCAGATGAGTTACTGGTCAATGATAATCTGCAAGCAACTGCTGGTGGAAGACTTAGCAATGTTAATGCCATTGAATGTCAGTGTGGGTGTTTGGATTCTCCCTTGATGAGAGCATTTCTGCAAATGTTTCCTACAACTTACCAACCCACACCCGAATGCTGTCTGGTTCTTGGTCTATGCAAACAGCACCACTTTTGCAGCCATTTCCTTGTGTGGCATGATTGATCTCCAGCAAAAAGACTGCTTCTTTTACTGAGGTGCTGTTGGTGGACAGCACCACTTTTGCGTGGGGTAATTGATCTCCAACAATCTTAATCACTTTACTCTGTGTGAGGTATGACTTTAAACATTGGTGTGTTTTCCTCATGATACCCATTCACTTCAAATTTACCAAGACTGTTGGTCAAGTATAATCTTGATGACAATAGCTGTCACTCTCATCTCTCCCCTGGAATTCAACTCTTTGGCCCATGATTGAACCAAGCCTATGCAGAGATCTATGCAGAGAACTGGTCCTGGCAAAACACAAGTTGGGTATCATGAGCAGGCCACGGGAGAATAAGTGCAGCTTTATTGCACTCTCAGTGCGTCATTGAGTCACTTTTACGATGACTGAGAATGGACTGAGTGGACAGTTATTGTGTAGATTAGAACTGCTTTATTTTTTGTAAAGAGACTTTTGTGAACAATTTTGTATCTTGCTGGGTAATCCCAGTGTTGTAACTGTACTGGGAACAAGTTGGCTAGTGGCTTGATCTAAAAGTGCTGGGGACTGAAGTCTGAAGAAAGATCCTGATCTCACATGCCATCTGCCGATTTCCCTCCACAGATGCTGCTTGACCAACTGACCAGCATTTTTTTTGTGCATAAGATTCCAGCACCTCAACATCCACACTATCATGAACAGATTTATCTGACCTGTGTGGATTGGTGAGAATGAAAAACAGGAAATATATCCCGTGTTGGTTTGCCCACTAGCTATAGCAGATCGAATCTTGTTGGAATTTCACTGCCAATTACTGTCAATTCAAGATTTTCAGATCAATTCTTATTGTTTTCTTTCTTATCCTGCTCTCTCATTCATTTTCTAGTGATAAAACACACAACAATTCTGAACCAATATACTATTTATATTGAAAACAATATGCAAAGGCTTCCTAAATAAATATCACTTAGGTTATTTTCGTCTTTTTTTGGAGATATGCCACATTTAGTACAGTCAGGCCTCACTTCATCTGGACAGTTTGCAGCATGTGGAACATGAGAAAATTGGGGTTGTTTTATTATTGGCATGATTGATAGGGATAGTCCACCATAGACCTTGAGACCCACTTCTGCTGAATGCTGTATGACTTCTAGTGAGCAGCCCAGAAGTGGAATCGAGACACAAGAGACTGCTGAAGTTTTTACTCCATTTGGAATTATTATTTGAACATACTAATGACTGTTTATAGACCCTTCAGTCCATACCAACCATCAATCACCCGTTCACACTAGTTCTATGTTATCCCATTTTTACAAGCACTTTCTACACTCCAGGGACAATTTACACGGACCAATTAACTTCAAACCCACACATCTTTGGGATGTGGAAGGACACCGAAGCCCCGAGGAAACCAACATGCACAAAAGCACCCAACGTCAGATTGAACCCGGTCTCTGCTGCTGTGAGGCAGAGGTACTACCAGCTGCACCACAGGACCACCCTTGATGGTCCACTGGTCCATTAAATATCATGAGGAAGTATGCCATTCATTATATGCAGATTGCTAATGTGTACATAAAGCTGTATACCAATACCAATAACAGGGACTTCAAAAAGTAGTCCTTGTTGTTCAGCAATTTCCTTTTGATTGTCATGATGTCGCAAATGCAGACGTGCAGATCCAGAGCAAGCAAGATCATGAGGGACCCCTGCCACCCCAGTAACGGACTGTTCCAGATGCTACGGTCAGGCAAACGCCTCCGCTGTCACGCTGTGAAAACGGAGAGGATGAGACGGAGCTTCTTCCCACAGGCCATCAGGACTGTCAACTTTGATAACCCCAGAGACTAAATTTTTGTCGACACTTTTTGTGCTATGTTTAGTAACTTATTAACTTTATTTATATGCTGTAACTGTAATTCTTTTTGTGCACAACCCGCAGGCATTGCCACTTTCATTTCACTGCACATCGAGTATGTGTATGTGACAAATAAATTTGACTTGACTTGACTTGACTTGACTTGATAAAGGCCTACTGCAGAATGAAGACATCGATACTGTGCTCAGGATGACCTCCTTGACATGCTGTGCATGATCAGATGCCATTTGATCTTGAGAGTCTGAAGTCTCTTCTAGTTTCAGTGCATTTCTAAGCTAACAACTACAAAGCATTGCGCCCTGTCTTGTGGAGCAGTCTGCAATACTTTCAAAGCTATTTCTTGCCCTATCTGTAGTTGTCTGATAAGGAAAAATAAGATCTATTTGGCTATCTTGGAGCAGACTGCATCATAAATGTGCTTTGTGCAGATGACAAATTCTGTGATGTTGCATATTTCTGTTTCAGCCTGGATGATCGTGACACCCAAAAGTTCATGGATGTAGTGTCATTCACAGTAACAAGAAATGTCCTTGCCTATTCTGAGGTTGAATCTGTGGCTGGACCATGTAGCCGATTGTCTTTATGGAGAAACATAGATTATTTATGCATTGTTCTTTACTGAGGTGCCATAGGAAGACTGCTTCCTTAGGACTCTGGGTGGATATGGCATCATGCTGAGAGATGATCTTTCTTGCCTTCTCTTCCTTTCCTCCCTGCTCCCAGCCCCACCCTTCCTGCAGCTTGTCCTCCTTACAGTGCCATCTGTTTAGTCCCGATTCATGCTGTGTTCTTTGGGAAATGGCTTCTAATGCACCCATATCTGAAAGAACTGTTTCAGGCAGAAGCTTGAAGACAAAATGAAGACCTACGCATGTGGCACAGCACTCTCTGTACACTTAGATAAAAAGAACACCAGGAATGACCAAGTTCTTGTTTTCAAAACGTTCCGTGGCCTTGAGCCTTCCTGTTTATCAACTCCTCCTGCCTTTCATGCCTCTGATCTCTCTGTACTTACTCTGACCCTTGATAACTTCCTGGTTTTCATTCCTCCACCATTGCTAGTTGTGGTTTAATATATCTTTATGTAGCTTGGTGTCAAAGTTGTTTAATAATAGTGCCCTCCATAATGTTTGGGACAAAGACCCATCATTTATTTATTTGCCTCAGTACTCCAATTTGAGATTTGTAATAGAAAAAATCATATGTGGTTAAAATGCACATTGTCAGATTTTATTAAAGGCAATTTTTATACATTTTGGTCTCACCATGTAGAGATTACAGCAGTGTTTCTAGGAATAAAGATATAGAAAAAATTGCCCTCATGGAATTCATTTGGAAAAATAAGTAAATACATTTTTTGTAGTAAACTCTTGCTTCTTGAAGCATGTACAGATGACATGGCTCTGTGGACTGTTTTTGAAGAATGTGCACTCTTTCCCCCTCTATAAAACCAGGTGTGAGGGAGGGTGGGGGCAGGGGGGTTGCTGTCACCTGCTTTTGGTATTGAAATACATGTGGGATGTGGGAGGAGGAGTTGTAACCAGACTTATCAGGTAGCTATTTGCTATTCCTTTGCAAATCACAATTGTGAATGAATTTCTGTGGTGAAATCCATTTTGATAAAACTGAGACTGTTGGGTAGAATGTGACTATTTGATAATTGGCAAAAAGAATCCTGAAGATCTGAGTGAAAAATTGCATCAGTGACGAATGCAACATGCAGGAATGGCATAAAAGTCAGAAAATCACAGTTAGTTTTCTCATTTACAGAGATCCATGGATTTGTTATAATTGGAGATGTTAGACATATAATTGCATGTATGTATTGGGACACCTTTATAATATTGCAGCCACATAATTTACATGGAAGTGTTCTACAAGTCTTCAGTTCCCCCACTGGAATATATACAGTATCATATTTAGAATGCAGAATTTTACCTATATTCTCTGTGGCAAAAAATTAAATACTTTTTTTTTGGTTTAGTAAAACTGGATTTGGTGTGTTGACTGTCAGTATATCTCTGTCACCAACAGTACCACCAAACGATTTATTGCCAGTTTCTCTCATTACCATTTGTGGAACCTTGCTGTGTGTGTGTAATGCTAGCAGGGTGACTACACTTCAAAGTAATTAATTCTATGCAAAGTGCTTTTGAATATCCTGTGACACGAGAAAGGCTACATAAAATGCAAATTTTTCTTACCAAGACTTGCAGATAGCTTTATAAATCCATGGAAGGAAGATTCAACTTGCTGATATTTGTGACTTTAGTGGACAATATCAATATATTTCTTAAAAGGTATGCATTTCTGTTCTCTGTTAAACAGTTTATCGTATCTATGATAAATGAGTACCAATTTTACTTGACAAATAGCATAGTGCACAAATTGAAAGAGAAACCAAGACATAAGGTCATGAAAGTGGCAGAGGAAGTAACGTGTAAAATCTTTTGGAGGTAGAAATAAGCAATCTTACATAGAATTATAGAGAATTTACAATATCGAAACAGGACATCTATGATACAGAAAGAGAATGTGCAGTCACACCATCCATGTCTTTGTTTATATTACAACCAAACCTCTTTGCACCTGGCTTCATGGCTCCAAAGACGTGCAGGTATGTAGGTTAATTGGCTGGGTAAATGTAAAAATTGTCCCTAGTGGGTGTAAGATAGTGTTAATGTGCGGGGATCGCTGGGCGGCACGGACTTGGTGGGCCGAAAAGGCCTGTTTCCGGCTGTATATATATGATATGATATGATATACCCTCTCGGCATATCCTTCCATAAAGATAAAAGATTGCAAATGCTCAGAACCTGAAAACAAAAGACAAAATTCTGAAAATGTTCAACTGATAAAAAAGGATTTGTGGAGGGTTAAACTAATAATTAAGTTTTTTTTAATTTCTGTTCCTCTCTCCACAGATGCTATGTGATCTCTTGATTGTTTCCAACATTTTTGCTTATTTCAACACTTTTTTCTTGGGCGATGAAGAGGATTTAGGAGGAGGTCAGCAGGACACCAAAGCTGAACATGATCTAATTCAGTTTGAGTCAATACCATAAAAGGTATTGGAGTAGATAACACAGATTGGCGCCTTTTTCCATGACACCCAAATAAGGCAGCTTTGGCCTCATGGACTAAGTATCGAAGAAAGAATTAAATGAGAAAATGTCATTTCTCAGAACTGTTTCTTTTGAATTCAGAAACAACCAAGTTATCAAGAACTTGAACATACCATTGCAGTATTAAAAAAAGAAAAAAAGAAACCAAGTAAGCCCATATAGCTATCAGGCATTCTGTTCTCAGATCAGTTGCATTTACCCTGTTGTGATTATTCTACCCACATAACCATCTACTTGGAAGATAGAGATCACAAAAGAACCCAATCCTCTCGCTTCAAGTATGCTTTTGTACGACTCCGTAAATCAGCATTATCAAGAGTAGATCAGTGAGTTCCTGCTAATGAATGCTTGAAAACGAATTTCTCCTCAAACCTGTCCTTAAATTAGTTGTCTTTCTCACCAGCGTAGCACTGCTAGAGGCAAGAGAATTTCAGTTTTGATGCTGCAGTTCACTGTAGGTTTACCTGCTGAGACATCAAATCTCACTAACGACATAAATCCTTTTATTCATTTCCAATTCATCAGTGGGTTATTTAAAATGCTTAAACTGAGATAATACTGACAGCAGAGTGCTTGTCCATTTTAAAGTAAGTAGAAAAATAAATTTGCCTTTCCCTCTTATAATTCTTATGATTGCCATTTTCTTTATTTTAAAGTTGTTTGTAAGTCTGTGGTTTAATTTGTATGGATTGAATGAAGCACGTTGTTACAGCTTTGTCATATCTTTTCCCCATTCAGGCTACTATTTTAATGCAAGAAAGACGGTGTTAATATTTCCTCCATTTCACAATTTGCAACACAGAGGATTGCACACTGTTAGGGATCTTTGTTATTTGTGAGTTCATGATGTTGCTTGTGGCAGACCAGAGAAGTAAAGTCTCCTTTTTTCTATGTCAAAAAAGCTGCACATTAATGAATGTTTTTTTCATTTTGCGCATTTTCATGATCAGACTTAATTATATTTAGCTAATTTTCTTAAAAGATAAAGGGGATTGACTCCTTAGTTCAATACACAACAGAAGTTTGAGAAGAGTTAACGAAAGTCAAAATAAATCAAGAGGAATCATGAGTTAAAATGAAGCTTGGTTTTCAGAAGCTTGAAGATTAGAAGACGAATGAAAAATTTGTCACAGTTTAAGTGTCAGGAAAAAGATAAGCTTATGTAGAAAATACAACCCTGGGTTTTCAGATCAAATCTGCTCATTTTAGGAGCGTTAATGGTATTGGTTCCATTACTGATTGGGTTTAATTTCAACAGATTGAGGACTGAAGATGAGAAACAATACCAATCTAATATGTTTCCAGTTCAAAAGAAACAAGAGAAAATTGTACTGAGAGCATTATTTTTCTATACAGGAAATAGGGGAAGTAGATCTAATTTCAAAGGTGGAAAGAATTTGGATTTCTCATGTGGGGTTTGAGTAAGATGTTTGTGAAGAATTCACCAGAATTTAGGGATGTCCATTCCGTGCTCTTGTGTTTTGTTTAATTGTATGTTTGAGGCTGAGTGGAATTGGTAACTTTTTTTTGGACAAATATAAATGTGCAAATTAGGTCTATACTCTCTGGAATTTAGAAGGGTAAGAAATCATCTCATTCTGAGGGGTCTTGACAAAGTCGATGCAAAGAGACTAAAGGGAAAAAAACCACAGAACTTAACAAATAGAAAGTTAGGTAGGGGCATTCCTTCCCCCTCCACAGTCATTCAATAAATCATGGCTGATTCCTGTGCTAACCCCATAGCCCTTGGTGGCTGGAAGAGCGAGGATGGCAGTAGAAATGTGGAGAGGACTGTGTTCCGAGTTGGTTGGTTAAAGATGAGCAAGTTAACGAGGGCAGATGGAGCTAGGTGGGGGAGGAGGGAAGGGATGGAACAGGTGAACAAAATGAGTCAGGACCTAGATGGGCTGGTGGGAAAGGAACATGGGATTTGGCTTATCAGAAATTGGCAAATTCAATGTTCATGCCATTGGGTTGTAAGTTATCCAAGCGGAATTTTCCCAATCATGATAGTTCTTTATTTGGCAATGTTATTAGCCTTTTTCTTTACTCAAAAACCGTCTTTAACTTTCCCTGGCTGGTCTACCTTTGTTTGTGTCTTAAAGAATATATACCTTATTTGAAAATTATGCATTAATTCTTTAAATATTAGGTATTACGTATTTACTGTCAAGTCTTTAAATATAATTTCTTCATTTCAATGGCCAACTCCAATGTCATAAGCTCCATTCAAATTTAAAATCCTGAAATTATTGAACGAAATCACTTGTAATTCAATGTAAAATTCCATCATATAATCACGGTTTCATAAAAGTCCCTTTCTGAATACCCACTTTAAAATCCTCCGTGAATTCAGGCTTCACAGTGTTACTGTTCACTTAATTTGTCTTGTCTTCATGTAGATTCAAGTCCCCTGTGCAATTGTGAAGATCTGAAATAAAAACAGAAAATGCTAGAAATAATTAGCAGGTCAGAAAGCATCTGTGTAGAAAGAAATAGAGTTAATGTTCAGATTAATGACTGTTCATTAAAATAATGAAAAGATATAAATCAAATATGTTTTGGTATGTTTGTGGATGTTTTAAGTTGCAGAGAAGACAATGAATAGCGGGAACAAAGAAATGCCTGCGGGGTGATTGCTGATTGAGTTTGCCTCCCTTTTTGGAAAAGCCCCTGTCATTTGTTCACACCTCTTTAGTGGGGTGCTTGAGGTTAGAAGCTCACCAATTTGACTGCAGTCTTGGACAATGAAGCAATATTCAATAATGTTTAAAATGCAAGGGAGATCTTTGAGCTGTCCTGGGTAGTGTGAACAATGATTTCACAACATATGTACAAATGTGGTGATGGCCACTCTGCTCTTACCAGAGCTCACTCGGTGGAAATTGGCTGCCATTTTTCCTATGTTGCAAAAATTATTAGACCAAAAAACCTATTCGATGCCTGTAAGACACTTTGGGACAAACAAATTTTATAGAAAATGCTATTGTGAGTCTTTTTTCTTTATTGCCAGCTTAAAAGTATTTGGAGATGTATAAAATTCTTAACAACTTGCATCAATGCAAGATTTTTAAAGTAGAATGTGGAAGATATCCCAAAGTACCACACATTATTGCGATAAATGTCCTAGGGGAAGAAGGTGCCATGGAGAGAGCCCAAAGAATATGTTTTGAGAAGGATTTTTAGCAAAGGTTAATAATGAAATCGTATTAATTGAAAATAGTTTCCGAGTTTCAATCTTGAGAAAAAAACAAAAAGCTGGAGAATTTAAGCGAGTCAGGTAGCATCTAGAGGGAATAGGCAGTCAACATTTCGGGTGGGAACCCTTCTTCGGACTGATGCAGTAGAGGGGAGAAATAACAAGGAAATATGGGACAGGGATGGGAGATGAGCATACACAGGAGGGGAAATGGTCAGGGTGACTTCAGTGATGGGGGATGGTTGGAGAAATGTGTATGCATCCGAGCAGGGGGAGGGAGTGGAAGGGCAGGAGAAAGGGAAAGGGATAGGGAATGTTTTCTCTGATATTGGGGAATTCAGTATTCATGACATTGGGTGTAGGCTACCCAAGCGCAATATAACGTGCTGTTCTTTCACTATGCATGTGGCTTCACTCTGGCAATGGAGGAGACCAAGGACAGAAAGGTCAGTATGGGAAAGGGTACTTTTTTCCCCAAAAAATAAACTTTATTTAGAATGAAAAATATATACAAAACAAATACTGTGCAAAAACCTTTCAGACATTCTCAGTGTCTATACATTTAATAGTATCTTACTTAGTAGTGTTTGCTCCTATCCTTAAACAAACATTCTCGGATGGACAACTTGCTGTGCTGGTAGACTGACAAGTTTCTGGCAGACCAAATAGCGTCTTTCACCGAGTTGGTATATATGTTTATTCTCAGCTAAGTTTATTTGTTCCTCATATCAGGAATGTATGAAGAATATTTATTTTAGATAACAGAAGGCGAGCAGGAGAGAAAGGGTTAATGAAAATGTACATTTAATTTTGGTTTCTGATGGATTTTCATCTCTAATGGATACTTGCATTATCTTTGATTGACCTTAAACATCAGTTATCTTCTATTTCCCATATAGAGAAGCACTGCTAACTCACCAAAATGCATGTTACTGGTTACCAAATACTACTTATCACATTACTATCATTTTAGATACTATTTTCCTATTGGTGAAATGTGAAGTTGGACATTTATCTCATTGTTCTTTATTGGATCTTGCAGTGAATACGGCAATAGGATAAGTCTCTACAAATAATACTGAAGTACCAGACTAGATGTCCAGCTCCGGAGGTGGAGTTTGAACCTGTCATCTCTGAGCAACAAAGACTAAGCTAACCCTGGACTTGCAGTCATTTTATTTTATCAAGAGTAGGGGCATTTTATGAAAGCTGGTGACTAAATGAGAATAATTATGTGTAACATTGAGGCCCAAAACGTTTTGCCTGATAAAATAGATCTTGTGCATGAAAGGCCATATGTTTGCTGGCTTTGCCACTGAGGATCTAGCAGAGAATGTTCAGTAGGCTGAAGATTTTGGGATAGAGAAAATGGGTAAAAAGGGTAAAAATTGGATATCTCAGAGTATCCCCTGAAGAATTAGTTTATCCTGCCATAGCTCTAGTTAATTTCCTTACAAGGATATCAGTGGCAGCTCTGTTAATCTGCGACCTATGTGCAATTAAAAAGATCCTTCCTTCCACAAAGTGGTTTCAATATCCAAGGAATTTGAGCTCTTCATTCTTGCATTAGGTCATTAGCCAAGTATCAATGTGCATATCCTCCAATTTCTGATCCTACATAGAGAGACTAGCCAGTGAGAATATTCCAGAGAATACTACCATTATTTTTTTACATTTTAATTTCATCCCAAGCCCTTTAAACTTTAATTGTAAGTCCTCAATGCTCTTCCCATATCATTAGTCCCAACGTGGACTGTTTTTCATTTCTCCGCATCCCCACAGTGTATTCTGTACTCTCTCGGACTGGGCCTTGCTGAGACAAAGGCAACCCTCATATTCAACATATGTGTTTTATGCCAATGACAATATCAAATCTATTGCATCAATTTATTTCACTCATTACTGCAGCCCTTTGCCTTACATTTTCATGCTTAGAAATCACCGTTTTGAGGTATTGTCTTGGTCATGATTTTGAACGCTGAATATTAGTTTGAGCTTGCCACATTCCCAAAGGATATCTGCATGGTCTACCTCATAGTGGCCACCCACTTTGTTCTGAACTCTATTGTGGCCACGGAGCAACCACTGGGATTCAAAACAATCAGCTATCCAGCAGTACTTCATACACAGAAAAGATCAACAATCAAAAAATAAGTAACTGCAGATTGCTGGAAATGAGTACAGAAAGCTGTAGAAATACTCAGTATGTCAGGCAGCATCAGGGAAGAAAGGAACAAAGTAAATATTTCATACCGATAATACCGATGATCAACCTGACATGTTCTCTCTATTTCTATCTTTAGATGGAGTGAAGAAAGGAGTGAGGTGGGATTGGAGACGGGACTTCAGTGTTTCTCCAATAATCCTTCAAAACGTTTATGGGGATTGGAAGGGTAGATAGTAATGTGATATGAAAGAGGGCTGGGTGATCAAGATATGAAGTTGAGATGTGGTTGTCTGATGTGTTAAAGGATACGTTTGAGGCTGTAATTGAGTGGAGGTAATTTGCTCTCAGTGCTGGGAGAAGTCTGGAACTCAACGAGTCATAGACATAGAGTCATAGATAGATACAGTGTGGAAACAGGTCCTCCGGCACAACTCGCCCACACCGGCCAACAATGTCCCAGCTACACTAGTCCCACTTGCCTGCGCTTGGTCCATACCCCTCCAAACCTGTCCTATCCATGTACCTGTCTAACTGTTTCTTAAACAATGGGATAGTCCTAGCCTCAACTACCTCCTCTGGCAGCTTGTTCCATACACCTACCACCCTTTGTGTGAAAAAGTTACGCCTCGGATTCCTATTAAATCTTTTCCGCTTTACCTTGAACCCACTTCTGGTCCTCGATTCACCTACTCTGGGCAAAAGACTGTGCATCTACCCAATCTATTCCTTTCATGATTTTGTATACCATTAGAAGATCTCCCCTCATCCTCCTGCATCCATGGAATAGAGACCCAGCCTACTCAACCTCTCCCTATAGCTCACACCCTCTAGTCCAGGCAACATCCTCGTAAATCTTTTCTGAACCCTTTCAAGCTTGACAAAATCTTTTCTATAACATGATGCCCAGAACTGAACACAATATTCTAAAGGTGGTCTCACCAACGTCTAATACAACTGCAACATGACCTCCCAACTTCTATACTCAATACTCTAACTGATGAAGGCCAAAGTGCCAAAAGCCTTTTTGACCACCTTATCTACCTGTGACTCGACCTTCAAGCAACTATGCACCTGTACTCCTAGATCCCTCTGCTCTGCAACACTACCTAGCCCACCATTTACTGTGTAGGTCTTGCCCTTGTTCGACATCCCAAAATGCAACATCTCACACTTCTCTATATTAAATTCCATCAACTATTCCTCTACCCACCTGGCCAATCAATCCAGATCCTGCTGCAAACGTTCACGACCATCTTCACTATCTGCAAAACCACTAACTTTTGTATCATCAGCAAACTTGCTAATATTCTCATCCAAATCATTGATGTATATCCCTGTATATTCTCATCCAAATCATTGATGTAGATGACAAACAGTAACGGGCCCAGCACCGAACCCTGAGGCACACCACTGAGACACAGTAATCCAGTCTGAGAAGCAACCTTCCACCATTACCCTCTGCTTCCTTCTATGGAGCCAATTTGCTATCCATTCAGCTATCTCTCCTTGGATCCCATGTGATCTAACCTTCCAGAACAGCCTACCATGCGGAACCTTGTCGAACGCCTTACTGAAGTCCATGTACGCAACATCTACAGCTCTGCCCTCAGTAACACTGATATAGGCCTCAGATTCATTGGAACACTTATTTTTCTGCATGTGGACCGTGCCGGCCGCATTATATATTGTTGGATCAGCTCGGCATCTCCACGCGTTAGTGCATCTGATGCATGGAAGACTTGAAAATCAAATCACACATACAGTAATGTTGAATTATCAGTTTCCAACAAAATGTTATCACATTTTGCACATCAGTATTGCACTTGCATGACAATTTGTGGTCCTAGATATTTTTTTATATGGAGATGCAAGAGACTGTGAATGCTGGAATCTGGAGCAAAAAGCAGCTTGAAGAATTCAGCGAGTCGAGTTGCATCTGTGGAGGGAAAGGAATTGCTGACGTTTTGGGTCACGATCCTACATCTGGGCTGAGAGTGGAGAGAGGAGGGCACGGGGCTAGTGGGTAATAGGTGCATCAAGAAGGAGTGAGGGATGATAGGCAAATAGAGCCAGGAGGAAAGGGGAGGAAGAGAGGTCATGTGAAAGCAGACAACAAAGGAGGTGCAAATGGAGCCAAATCGAGGGAGAGAGAGAGAGTATGAAGGTGGAGACAAAGACTGGAGGGTGATGTGGATACAAAGGCTACAAGTGCTGGAATCTGATAAGTTGATAATGGGAACCATTTAAGGGAGAAATGAAGAGCTGTTGGAACCAGATGTGGATGGGATACAGTGGGTAAAGTGTGTGGTTGAATGGAACCAGGATGGGGAAGAAAAAGAAAAGGCCGTGAAAGGGCTGGATGGGGTATGGGAAAGTGATCAAAATGGGAGGTCCAGGAGTGGATTGGAAGGTAAGAGAGAGAGAGAGAAAAAAAGAAGGGTATCCGAAATTGAAAAATCCAATGTTCATACTATTGGGTTGTGGACAATTGAGGTGAAATATGGGTTGTTCTTCTAGTTTGTAGATGGCTTCACCCAGGCAGTGGAGAAGGCCAAGGACAGGCAGACCAGTATGGGAATGGCAAGGAGAGTTGAAATGGTGTGCAGTAGGAGCTCAACATGGCCAATGTGGATTGGTTTGCATAGCACTGGGCAGGCAGAGAGTGTCCCATCATACTCCTAACTTGAGCCTTGTGGATTATGAGCGGACTTTGGGGAGTTAAACGTTGTATTACCTTCTACAGAAATTGCCCGAATTTGGTGAGTATTTTCAGCTTTCTTTATTTTTATTCTCAGGATTACAGATTTGACACTTACCAATTTTACATCCACCAACCAGAACTATTGAAGCACTATTTCATTTTTAGCTGTGCTTTAGAATCTAAGTACAATTCATCTTGTTCTCGGAACAGTGCAAAGCTTATTTTTGGTGCTTGGCTCTGTTACTCTACCTCAGGGGCCTCCAAACTTTGCAGCATGAGAGCCACATTATATATTTGGCACATTTTTGCGGGCCGTAGGAAAAAATAAAGAAATGTCAGTTTTATAAATTTAATGAACTCCAAAAAGAACTTAAGTAAAACAAATGGAAGAAATTCAAGCCATCTGGAGTACATGGCAGCTTCCGGCATACACTAGTAACACATGCAACACGTACGTTGTTACCTTGAAAAAAACACCAAAATGGTCAATTTCTGTGCTGTAAAATATGGGGAAAAGCTGGAGGATCCGGCAGAGGAAGAGGAACCGGGAGAAGAGCTGCAAAGCCCGCGGACGCAAGAAGCAGCTGGGAAGACGTCTGGCCAGCCGGCGGGAGAAGGGGAAATGCGGCCGGGAAGGAAGGCAGGAGAACAAGGCTGAGAAGCAGAGGGCCCTCGACCGGGGGGAGAAGAAGAGGAGAAGGAGGAAAGGGCGGGGTTGAGCGAGCTGGGAGAGGAGCAGCGGGAAGAACCCGAGCCGAGGGGCCTGGATGGTCTGCAGGGGCAGAGGCAGCGAGCGCTGGAGGTCAGCGACCCGCCAGGGCCTGAGGGCGATGGGCCCAGGGAGCCATGCTCGAGGGCCTTGGAGTAGGAGGCGGTGGAAGAGGAGGAGGAGCGGAATGTCGAGCCCGAAGAGGAGGAGGAAGAGGAGCTGGGGAGAGGCCTATCGGCAGCGGAGGCTGAGCAACAGCGAGAGTTGGGCTGGGCGTTGCAGTCGCAACATTCAACTGCAACACCCTTACAAATTAGGACTGACGAATTGTTCCACAACAGAAGTCGTTCCAAACATAAAATCGAAGAAAAAGACTAAGCAAATATCCCAACTCTTCAATGGCAGCCATAGCAAGTGCTTACCTGAAGTTCACCGCTAGCACTCCAGAAGGCGTTGTGTGGCAACAGTACGGGTCAGGGGTCGTGACCTCACCTACTGTGCAATCCTCCTATAGTAACTAATTTGAGTTAGATGTGGCCCTTGTGGCTAAAGGGATCGGGGGTATGGAGAGAAGGCAGGTACGGGATACTGAGTTGGATGATCAGCCATGATCATATTGAATGGCGGTGCAGGTTCGAAGGGCTGAATGGCCTAATTCTGCACCTATTTTCTATGTTTCTATAGCCTGCCGCATGGAACGTGTTGTGCTTGCTGCGGGCCGCATAAAATCTTGTGGCGGGCCGGATGTGACCCACGGGCCATAGTTTGGAGACCCCTGCTCTCCCTCATCCTGCATTACACCATTGAAATGTATAAATGCAGACGAGAATAGGATTAGAAGTCTAGTGTAGCACTACCTTTTGGAATCAAGAGATGCGGCAACAAAGCACTGTTGGAGTGATAAAGGTTTTTCTCCATTGAGAGTCAGATTGGTTAAGCATACACTTGTGACTAGAAGTGGAAAATCTAGTTTATATTAAGTTAGTTGTCAAGCCAGACAGCCCAGTTACACCTAAATGATGACTAACAACCTTGAAACTAATCTAATCCAACGAATTTTGCTTTAATGTCAATTATTTAAAGTCAGGAAATTAGAGCCTATTGGTTTTCTTAAAATATTAATTTTTGATTTTTGCATCAGAGATCGGTTGTAAAAGATAATAAAAATGAATTGTACTTTTAAATTAGCAAAAGGTCTCAACACTAAATTTTGGGGATAGGGTTGAACCAAGTGTCGGTTTAATTTATTGAGTCTTAACTAGTTCCTCAGAAAGAGGAGGATGTTAGCCCCTCAACTATCGAGTCCTAGTTGATCTTTACCACACCTTCATTTACGTGCCTTCACTATATTGCCGTCAATGTATTTAACAAAAATCTGTCCATAAATTTTGAAAATTTGGAAATTCAGAGAGCAACACTATATAGTATATACAATATTCCAAATGAGGTCAACACAGCCCTGTAAAATCTCAATTAGACTTCCTTATTTCTGCAGCACAACTGCCTTTAAAGGCCCACATACCATTTGCTTTCCCAATTACTTGCTTGTTTGCCTTCCGCATTTCATGAAGTAGCACATCAAGATACCTCTGTAGACTAACCTTTACTATTTCTTACCATTTAAAAAATATTTTTTCTCCTTTTTTGTTATCAGATGAAACAACCATTTTCCCACATTATTATTCATCAACCCCCGGTCCACTCACTTAATCTTCTTGTATTCTTTACAGACTCTTGCCAAGACGTTCAATGCATAATGATACTTTTATGTTCAGATTTATGTAATTTAAAAAAAAGGTTTTTCCTGTGTTAAAGAAACTGTTCATTTCTTAGTTGTTTTATGACACCCAGGAAAATGGACTTGGCATTTTACAGTTTGAGTCGCTCTTGACAATATTGAAATATCTTTATGGTTCACATGGATAGGACACCATTACTAGTATAGTGGGAATAGTTAGACCAAGTTATTCCAGACTCACTCATCACGGACACTCCCAAGACAACCATGCTTTAATAATGCAGCATCGGATTGAGACCTCTAAGGGAATTTCTCAGCTTACTTTTGATCCTGTTGGCCATCACCTTCCATTTCCACACCACCAACACCCAGCCTCTCAGCTCCTGATATAGCTGTTACATGTTACCAGCAGGATAAGTGCACTGAAAATTGTGACGGACCCTTAGGGACATCAATATTGATTCTGAACCCTTTAAAGTTCTATCACATCAAATGTGAAAAGAGAAACTCACTGTTTACTGTGCTTTCTCAGCCAATGAATCAACACATCTCCATATGGAATAATAGTTGGGAGAAGCACTGAGGGCAAGGGAAGAAAACCATATTTGGGCCCAGTGAGTGTGGGTTGTGTCCAATAGAACTTAATTGTCAGACTGAATGCATGGGAAGTTGTAAGTAAGCCAACTCAAGTACTTTGAACTTGATTTCATGACTCTACTTGTTACAGATGAAACTGTTCTTTATAGCATTGATAGTTAGTGACCAGTGCATGAGCCTTGATGGGACAAAATTCCTTCTTCATACTGAGGAGTCTTTTTTTTTTTGTGTGTGACGTTGCCAGTGGCATTGATTCGGGGTAGATCTGGCATTTCAAAACTGGCCATCAGCCACAGCAGATTTGTATTCCACCACAATCTGTACCTTCACGGGCCTGCGTGTTCTCCATATGTATCAACCTTGGGGATCAATCCTGGTTGCATGACATCTGTAGAAGGACATGTCAGGAATACATCTGAATACAAGACGCCAAGTGAAGCTACAATACAACGTATGCATGTGAAACAACAAAAAGAAAACAGCCTGCAATAGACAAAGTAAACAAGCTCACAATGTAACAGATGAAGGCTTCACTGTTTTGTCACATCAGTGGTGGAGAGTAATGAATTACCTAATGGCAGGAAGAGGTGTCAAAACTATCCCCATTCTCAATGAACTTAGGACTTCAGTGCTGAAGACAAGGTTGGTGCCCTTTCAAAGGTCACAGGTCTTTTATTGTCACATGTACCAAGTAAGGTACAGTGATATGCGAATTACCATACAGCCATATGGAAAAAAAAGCAATAAGACACACAACTACATAAAAGTTAACATAAACATTCACCACAGCGGATTCCCCACATTCCTCACTGTGATAGAAGGCAAAAAAGTCCAATCTACTTCCTCTTTATTCTTCCGCGGTCGGGGCAGTCGAACCATCCATCAGGGCGATCGAAGCTCCTGCAGCCAGCGGTCAAAGCCCCTGCGTCGGGACGATCGACACTCCCGCGCCGGGGCGAGCAAAACTCCCACGTCGGGGTGGTCAAAACTCCCACGTCGGGGCGGTCGAAACTCCCACAGCTTGGAGTTCCCGAAGTCAGTCTCTGATCAGAGACCGCGGGCGCCATGATGTTAAGTCCGCAAGCACCCATGGTTGGAGCTCCGAGGTTGATCCCTGGAAAAGGGATCGCGAGCTCCGCGATGTTAAAGTCCCGTAGGCACCCGTGGTAGAGCTCTCGAAATCGGTCTCCAGCAAAGGCCGCCAACTCCTTGATGTTAGGCCGTAGTGCAGACGGAGATACGAAATGGGAAAAAAATCGCATCTCCGTCGAGGTAAGAGATTAGAAAAAGTTTCCCCCAACTCCCCCTCCCCCTCCACACCCCCACATAAAATAAGCTAAAGAACACTAAAAACGTACATTTAATACATACTATTAAAACACAAAGAAGGAAAGGACAGACAGACTGTTGGTGAAGCAGCCATTGCTGGCACCACTCAAGTTCCGCCAGGAGAACCAAACAAATAATCTATCTACTTTAATTTAGACATATAGCATGGAAACAGACTCTTCAGTCCACCAAGTCTGCCTCGACCACGATTCCCGTACACTAACACTATCCTACAAACTAAGAACACTTTTCAATCTTTACCAAAGCCAATTAACCTACAAACCTGTATGTCTTTTGAGTGTGGGAGGAAACTGGAGCACCCGGGGAAAACCCATGTGGTCACAGGGAGAATGTACAAACTCCGTACAGACAGCATCCGTACTTAAGATCGAACCTGGGTCTCTGGCGCTGTAAGGAAGCAACTCTACCGCTGCACCATCGTGCTGCCCCTTCCTTATAAGATCCCTAAGACTTCAGCAACAATGAACTAATTGACATATAACATGGATGATAGTGTAATTAAACCACTATTGGGAAGAGAAGGTTGCAAGAACATCTCTATTCTTAATGATAGCAAGGCCCAGCAAGTCGTACAGAAAACCAGGCTAAAGCACTCACCACCATGTTCAGCCAGAATTACCCATGGATGATCTATCTCTGCTTCTTCTGAGATCCCCACCACCATAGAAACCAGTCATCTGACAATTTGATACAAAGATTGCTGGATAAAGCAAAGGCTATGGGACTGGACATTCAGGGTGGCGGTGACACAAGCGACTGCAGGTGTACTCGAGATTTGCTGTTTGGAATTAGTTGTGCCTCTAAGGAAGTTGTTGCTCTACCTGACATCTACCAGCAATATGTAAAATTGTCCAGGTATGTCCATTGCAGAAAATAACAGATTAAATCAACATGGCTGCTAACCACCTAATCAGTTTAACAGTGAAGTTGTGGAAAGTGTCATTTACATTGCTAACAAATGGCACTTATTCACTGTTAACTTGCTGACAGATATCCAGATTGGACCACTCAGCTGCAGAACTCAAACATGGACTAAGGAATTGAATCTCAGACTTGAGATAAAAGGTGACTGCTCCTGATATCACAGTAACATTTGACCAATACCTTGCACAAAATAAGATGTTTCGGGTTGTGGAGATCAATCAACTCAGTTCCAGAACATTGCTGCAGGAGTTTCTCAAAGAAGTGTCCTTGGTCTGTCAGATGCTTTACCAGTGAACTTCCTTCTATTAAAAGGTTAGAAGTGGGAATGTTTGCAGATTGTACATAGTTGAATTCTATTTGCAACTCCTTAGCAAAAAAACCAGTCAAAGACATGGACAACATTAATGCATAGACAGATAAGGAGCATGTAACATTTGCATCACAAAAGTGCCAGACATTGTCTCTCCTCAACAAGATTACCATTCCACAGCACAGACTCCCACCATCAACATACTGGCAGTATTCTTGACTCGAGAAATCTCTGAACATTCTTGATCAGTAATTCAACTCGATCAGCCTCATGAGCCCTCACAAGCAGGTCAGTGGCTGGGAATCCTGCAATGAGTGACTCGCCTACTGGCACTCCATAGCCTTTCCAGTCTCTGCAATACACAAGCAGAAGTGTAATCCAATACTCTCCACTTACCTGGATGAGGTGTAGGTTAAACAACATTCAGCGACCACTACATCATCTACGACAAGTCAAGTCAAGTCAAGTTTATTTGTCACATACACATACACGATGTGCAGTGAAATGAAAGTGGCAATGCCTGCGGATTGTGCACAAAAAAGAATTACAGTTACAGCATATAAATAAAGTTAATAAGTTACTATAGTGTAGACAAAATTTAGTCTCTGGAGTTATAAAAGTTGACAGTCCTGATGGCCTGTGGGAAGAAACTCCGTCTCATCCTCTCCGTTTTCACAGCGTGACAGCGGAGGCGTTTGCCTGATCGTAGCATCTGGAACAGTCCGTTACTGGGGTGGCAGGGGTCCCTCATAATCTTGCTTGCTCTGGATCTGCACCTTCTGATGTATAGGTCCTGCAGGGGGACGAGTGTAGTTCCCATGGTTCCCAAAGCAATCTTGATTTGCATTCCGTTTAACACTCTAAATCTTTATTTGGTTCACCAACATAATATCATGATTGCAGTGTGTGTCATTTACAAACTACAATGAGTTTACTCCAAAAACACCTCCCAGACGCAAGACCTCGACCACCAAGAAGGGCAAAGACTGTATCCACATGGAACCACCGTCTGTAGCTTTCCCTCCAAGTTGCAAGTCCTCCAGTCATAAATTCAGAAGTGGGAAAACCTGTTGGTGCAATGCTCACTTGTTGAAGCTTTTGCTTCATCATTGCAATAACTACTGGAACTCACTGATGAATAGCATTGTGTGATTACCCTCACCCGACAACTGCCGCAGTTTAAAGCAGCCCTCCAACCCTTTAAGGGACAGTTAGGAATGAGCAATAAAGGCCGTTGATGTCCACATCCTTTTAAATGAACAAATACCAAATGTGTCTGCAAGTGCATGATGGAACAAAGACTATGAGACGATGTAACATTCTGGTAGTAATCCTGAATAATTGCACTATAGAATTACCTGGATCTCTAAACAAGTTTAGATTAGTTTAGAGATACAGCGCGGAAACAGGCCCTTTCGGCCCACCGAGTCCTCGCCAACCAGCGACCCCCGCCCATTAACACTATCCTATACCCACTAGGGACAATTTTTACATTTACCATGCCAATTAACCTATATACCTGTACGTTTTTGGAGTGTGGGAGGAAACCGAAGATCTTGGGAGAAAAGCCACGCAGGTTGTTCCTTTAGTAACATTTATGCATCTACCTGATGATGTAGAAATATGCATGAATGTTTTGTCCACTAAAGGCATCACATAGAGATCACACGGTTAAGGTAACCTTCAATTCTGTATTTGAGCTGGTTGCTTTAAGTGTAAGAACAAGTGATTTGGAGCCTTCGGTATCATGCTTTTGTCGGTAAGTCAGCATTATCTGGCCTGTAGGGAATTTTAATAGAAAGTTCCAAGTGTTAGGTTGTAATGAAGGAAGGAGGGAGACTAGGAGATGCACACTTAAATCGACTGCAGCTTGTAGTCAGTGGACATTGTGGATTGAAGAGAGAGTGGAATGTGAGAAGAAGGACTGGTTTATGTGTACCAATGTCTGAAGAAGGGTCTAGACTCAAAATGTCATCCATTCCTCCTCCCCTGAGATGCTGCCTGCCCCGCTGAGTTACTCCAGTTTTTTTTAATGTCTGTCTTCGGTGCAAACCAGCATCTGCAGTTCCTTCCTACACCATTGTCTTCATTGTTCTCTGTGCTGCAATTGGCTGCAGACTATTTGATGACCATTCCACTTTCAGGTTGAGCTGCTGTTGTCATCATACTTGTTTTTATTGCCTTGCTACTATCATTGTTTAGATTACCAGTATCTCAGCAATACAGAGGAAATGTGTCAATGATTGTCATCCAGATGTTTATGGATGGTTGAGCTAAATGTGTATTGGTGACTCATCTAAATATGTTGACATCGTTGAATAGCTGGCAGTCTACTAAAGGTGACTGTATGAAATATAAGAGTGCGATGGGTCATTTAAATGAATGTCCTAATGGAGGAGGTCAAGTCAATTTATTTGTATAGCACATTTAAAAACAACCCACGTTGACCAAAGTGCTGTACATTTGATTAGGTTCCAATAGAAAAAAAAATGAAAACATACAGTAGCACGCAAACAGTTCACAGCGCCTCCTCAATGAGCCTCAAACGCTAGGGAGTAGAAATATGTTTTGAGCCTGGACTTAAAGGAGTCGATGGAGGGGGCAGTTCTGATCGGGAGAGGGATGCTGTTCCACAGTCTAGGAGCTGCAACCGCAAAAGCGCGGTCACCCCTGAGTTTAAGCCTAGACCGCGGGATAGTGAATAGCCCCAAGTCGGCCGATCTGAGGGACCTGGAGTTAGAGAGGGGGGTTAGAAGATTTTTGATGTAGGGGGGGGAGTGTCCATTTAGGGCTTTATACATGAATAGGAGGAGCTTGAAGTTGATTCTGTACCGTACAGGGAGCCAGTGGAGAGAGGCCAGAATCGGGGTGATGTGGTCCCTTTTACGGGTACCCGTCAGGAGTCTCGCTGCGGCGTTTTGGACCAGTTGCAGGCGGGACAGGGAAGATTGGCTGATCCCAGTGTATAGGGAGTTGCAGTAGTCTAGGCGGGAGGAAATGAAAGCGTGAATGATTTTTTCTGTGTCGTCGAATTTGAGGAAAGGTTTGATTTTAGCTATGGTTCGAAGTTGGAAGAAGCTGGCTTTTACCACAGCGTTGACTTGCTTATCAAATTTTAATGCAGAGTCAAATATCATGCCGAGGTTTTTGACATGCGGTTTGACTAGGCAGGATAGGCTTCCAAGACTGCCTGTTATCAATTTGATGGAGTCGGGGGGGGCCGAATAGGATGACCTCAGACTTGCTCTCATTTAATTGGAGGAAGTTCTGTGCCATCCAACATTTTATGTCCTCAAGGCAGTGTGAGAGGCTGTTTAAATTTGACTGGTTGTTGGGTTTCAGGGGGAGGTAAAGCTGAGTGTCATCGGCATAGCAGTGGAAAGAAATGCCGTGCCTTTGAATGATTTGGCCAAGGGGGAGCATGTATAGAGAGAAGAGAATGGGGCCTAGGATGGAGCCTTGTGGAACTCCGCAGGAGAGGTTAGCTGGAGCAGAGGAATAACTGCCTATGTTGATGGCGAAACTCCTATCTTTGAGGTACGAAGCGAACCAGCTCAGGGCCAGATGATGAGGGATGTATTGTGCAGTGGGGAAGGAATTCACCCCATTCACCTATCCCTTTATCTTGCAGAAACTGTTGCAACTCAGACTAGATTCACACATTCCTCCACTCCTCATTCATATCATATTGACCAATCCCAAGATGCTGGTGAGCAACCACTCATTCCGATAACTTGTGAGGTGATTAATTACATAGAACTTGCTTAATTACAGCACTTGCTTGAAGTCCTTGGAGGAATTTTGGAATAAATGTTGACAGGAATCTTGATTTAAGTTGTCATCATGTCCTAGAAAGTTTTGCAATGTTTTTCAAAGCCCTCTTCAAACCTCCAGCTGCAAAATGGTGTCTGGCCAACTTAATGAACAGAATCAGAATCAGAATTACCTTTATTGTCATCCAAAAAAAAAAAGTATTTTGGACGAGATTTCGTCACCCACAGTCCAACAATAAGAGCAATAAAATAAGCAATTACACACACAACCACAAACCAACACAAAAAAAAACATCCATCACAGTGAGTCTCCTCCAGTCACCTCCTCACTGTGATGGAAGGCCAGAATGTCTTTTCTCTTCCCCTGCAATCTTCTCTCGTCGTCAGGCTGTTGAAGTTGCCACGTTCCAGGCCATGCCGGACGGCGAAAGGTCCGCAGCGGGCCGACCCAAGCCTCGCGATCCGAGGCGGGCGAAGACGCTGCCGCTGCACGTCGGGGCGGTCGTGGCTTCCGACATTGAAGCCCCTGCCGGGCAGAGAAAAATCCCGCGGCCTGTATCAGGCCGCGTCGGACGGTGAAAGGTCCGCAGCGATTCGGGGCAGGCGTGCTGATATCAAACAACTCCAAAACTCAGGGCAGTCCTTTTGAATGCAAATTTAAACTTCGCCAAAATGGGGTATTATATTAAAACTGGGCAGAAGATGCTATACCTCCTCCCTCGACTCTGTCCAGGGACCCCCGACAGTCCTTTCAGGTTAGGCAGAGTTTCACTTGCACCTCCTCCAACCTCATCTACTGTATCCGTTGTTCAAGATGTAGAGTCTCATACATCGGCGAGACCAAACGCAGACTGGGCGATCGTTTCGCGGAACACCTTCGCTCAGCCTGCATGAACCAACCTGATTTCCCAGTTGCTGGACACTTTAATTCTCCTTCCCATTCCTACACAGATCTTTCTGTTCTCGGTCTCCTCCATTGTCAGAGCGAGGCTAAATGCAAATTGGAGGAACAGCATCTTATATTTCGCTTGGGCAGCTTACAGTCCAGTGGTATGAATATTGACTTCGCTCATCAGGTAGCCCTGGCATTCCCTCTCTCTCTCTATCACTCCCCCACCCAAGTCACACTAGCTTCTCATTTTCATCCTACAAACACCTTCAATGGCCTGTTTCCTTTATCATCGTTACTTTTTTGCATATCTTTCATTCATTGTTCTTTATCTCTCCACATCACCGTCTATATCTCTCGTTTCTCTTATCCCTAACCAGTCTGAAGAAGGGTCTCGACCCAAATCGTCACACATTCCTTCTCTCCAGAGATGCTGCCTGTCCCGCTGAGTTACTCCAGCTTTTTTTGTCTATCTTCGGTTTAAACCAGCAACTGCAGTTCCTTCTTGCACGTTATATTATATCTTATCAGTCTAATTCCCCTTGCGTTGTGAAATTCAACAAATGTAGAGTATATATTTCATTGGTTGCTGCAGGAAGTATAGATCCCAACTATAAGATTACGTACAATGTTTAGACCATTCAGCCCATTGAATCAATGGCCTGTTTCCTTTATCATCGTTACTTTTTTGCATATCTTTCATTCATTGTTCTTTATCTATGTAGAAACTACTGTTTATGATATCTATCCTCTAGTTTAATCTTCTCTGAGGGAGGGCCATGTGTAAATGGTCACTAATTCTCCTCAAAGTTAATCAACCAAATTCCAGAATATTAATTCATCTTTCCATCCAGTTGTTCACAAAGTAAGTTTCAAAATGATTTTCCTTACTTCTACTTAGGCAGTGCTAGTCTTGTGTCTGTTTTGTTTGCACACAACTCAGCTGAGACAAATCATTCATTGTACAGGCTGAACAGGATAATATATCCTAATTTTTTTTTCTATACATGATAAAAGTGCATGTTGCAAAATATTTGGGAAAAAAAATCCTTTAATCCAGATTTGGTAAAATATTTTAATCTTATGTTTGTTTATAACACTCTTCATTCCATGGCAGAGCATATTAAAACATTACTGGTTACAACAGTTGGATATTAAAAAAGAAGGGTCTTACCCCGAAAGGTCACCCATTCCTTCTCTGCAGAGATGTTGCCTATCCCGCTGAGTTACTCTAGCTTTATGTGTCTATTTTTGGTTTAAACCAGCATCTGCAGTTCATTCCTACATGTTTAGTGCAACAATATCTGTAGTATGAGTGATACATGGTGGGACCGTTTTAAAGCAAATTGCAGTAAATACCAAAATCAGACTGGCATAATAATGTCTCTGGTATCCTCGAGTCAAAATTTATCAACGAAGACCAGCTCCATTGGATTTTATGGGAAAATGTGTGTTGAGATTGTAACGTACAGTTAGCTCAAAAAACCCCACAAAGGAATGGAGTAAATCAGCGGGTCGGGCAACGGCTGTGGAGCACATAGACAGGCGAATTTTTGGGTCAGGACCCTGCTTCAGACTCTGAAGAAGGGTCCCGATCCAAAATGTTGCCTGTCCATTTTCTCCAGAGATGCTTCGTGACCCACTGAGTTGCTCCAGCACATTGCGTCTTCTTTTGTAAACCAGCATCTGCAGTTCCTTGTCTCTACATGCAATTAGCTCAAGTCTGCAACATGGTACAAGCCACATACAAGATGCCTATAGATGCTGCCTATTGATGATCCATGATTTCAGCAATCAGCTATGTTGTTGATTGGACCACAAGAAATAAGGCAAAGTTGTGAGCACTCAGCATCAATTCAAGATATCTTACCCTAATTAAATCCAACCTTCTCCTTGTAAAACGATACCGTGGTGGAAATAGCGACACGCAAATGAGAGCAGGTGTAAAAGGTCGTTCCAGTTTAATAATCGATTATTGACCTGAAATGTTAATATTGTTTGTCTCTCCATAGTTGCTGCCAGATCTGCTGAGTACTTCCAGTACTTTCTGTTTTTATTTCATGTAGTTACCCTAATACTGAAGGCTTTCATTAGGTGTGCGTAAAGTTTTTCAGATGAGGCTTAGTCACTGCTAACACGTTTGCCTGTAATACAAAGGTTGGTGGATTTGAGTTCTAATCTACACATTCCTGGTGAATGAAGTCAAGAATTCCTTTGGCCTAAATTCAATAATCCCTGAAAACGAGTCGGGGTCACAATATGTAGTATTGTGTATGAGTATGTCTGCGTGGTAGATAGTATGATGCAGGTACAATCATAATGTTTAAGAGACATTTGGACTGGATTCCCAGAGGGAATGCCAATTAATGTATCAAAATTTGGGAACAGCCAATTTCTTTTGCCAAAGCCTTGATGTGCTTGAGAGCCTCGCATCACATTCCCTACAAACAAGCAATTTTGAAGAACCGTAAAAAACGTTAAACGCTTGTGGATTATAACAATAGACCCAGTAGTTAGATAAAAATTAACCTACAAGCCATTGATAAGCCTTTTATATACCATTAGTTGAGTTGGGTTTCTCCTGTTGATGAAGACTCAGTTGTGCAAAGTTGAAACAGGGTGAGAGCTGGAGCTTTAATCTCCACTTTGGCAGCATTGGCATCAAATCAGCACTTTGTACTAATTGCCATCATGATGCGCCTCGTTTATGTGCTTCAAGCAGGCATTTTTGTCATAAATGCTAATGTCTTCACTAATATACGGTCAGCAATACTTACCACAAATGTCTGCTTGTACATTAGATGGCTTGTTGGAACCTATTTGGCATATGTATTACCTAAATAATGGGCACTAAGGAGCTGTAACTTGTAACAATTGTTTTTGAATACTTAATTGACATCTAGAAGGGTTCCTGCCTCCAAAGAGAGTGGAGTGGCCACTCCTAAATTGCATTTAAATTAAAATAGGAATGATACTTAGTTGTAGAAATTATCCATGTCATCATCTGCTTAATGTAAGAACTCGGAGCAAAAAAACATTGGGTGCAATATCCCTTCCTCATAACTACGTTAAAGGTTGACGTTTGGATATGTATGCATTAGTCCTTTAGATTAGTTGAAATACTTTATTGCCTATCAATCAGCAGTATTCATTCAGCTCAGGGAACAGTTTCTGCTTTGCAGTCACTCTCCTCAAATGGCAATTTTAATGCACGGTGTAGCTTTCTAGAGCCTAGACTTCCAGTATCTGAGCTTCCTCAGTGCTCTATACCATACGTAGACCAGTGCTAAACAGGACTTGCTTGCCATTGCCCTCGATAGTGATGCATTACTGAACTAATGGGAATTTTGGAACAGATCTTGTCATTTGATCACATTACCAGACACTGCTGTATACATCTGTAATGCAGAAAATGGCACCATCGCATAATAATTAAAAGGGCAGTAGTTTAAATGGAAAAACTAGAAGTTTGTATCCACTAATGTACTCCTTGATTTTTTTTTGCCCATTTTATCACTGATATGTAAATTTCAAAAAAGGGCCTCCATCACTTTCTATCCAGTTGGTGAGGTTATTTGCGGAGAATGCCCTTGTGGCAGTTAGCATAGCTATTTCTGACACTGAGGACTAGTAGGAGAGGAATGATGCAACATCAAACTGATCTGAAGATGCTCAAACCTTGAATTGTACTGCAGGCTGACAGCATCCTGTCAGAGACTGGGACCTCCTGCTTTATAAATTTAAGATCATCCAGAATTCTGCCACACACACCATAAACGTGCACCAACTCTCCATTTTCTGATCATTTCCATGCGAGCTGACCTACATTTAGCTTTCAATTCAGCAGTACTGTACTTCATTAACAAAATGTTGTTATACAGTACCTTCCTTTAGCCATACAACTCTTCATAACCTCTACATTCCCCAATTCTGGCCTCCAGCAAATCACTGATTTTTTATTGTTCTAACCAACGGAGTTCTTGCCTTCAACCCTTTCATCACCAAGTTCATGAATTCCCTCTTTAAACATCTCTGTTTTTCCCAAATCCATTAAAGGCTTTTTAAAACCTACTTTTTTTTCAAATCCTAATTTCTCCTTGTGTAGGAAGGAACTGCAGATGCTGGTTTAAACCAAAGATAGACACAAAATGCTGGAGTAACTCAGCGGGACAGGTAGCATCACTGGAGAGAAGGAATGGGTGATGTTTCGGGTCGAGACCTTGCATCAGGACTGAGAGTGTAAAGGCAAGATACCTGGTATAAATACGTGAGAGGGAGGGATGAGCCAAGTCATAGATGGATCTTGAACCAAAACTTTGTTTATCCCTTTGCTCCACAGATGCTGCCTGACCTGGTGAGTTCTTCCATAAGCTTGTTTTTTGCCCTTTTATCTTCTCCCTTCCCCATGGATGGACACAAAACATTCTGTTTTGTCAAATGTTGATGTACTTGTACTTTCAATTTAGTTTATTACTTTAGTTGCTCGAAATGCAGTCTCTGCACGGGAACTGTGTACCCATTTTCCTGAGCACTTTCATTCATTCTGCAGACATGACGGCGGCGCCTAACGGCAGCGGCTGACTAGCAGTCTGTCCGTCTTTTTTTTGTTGAGTGTCGGTGTTGGGATGATTTTTATATATATTTTTTGGTTGTGTATGTGTGGGAGGGGGTGGTGGTGTGTGGGGGGTGGGTGTGGGTGTGGGGAACTTTTCTCTTCCTCACGGCACGGGGTGCGGCTCGGCTGCGGGGCCTAACATCCCCCGGTGCGGCTCGGCCGCTGGACTTTACATCCCGGTGCGGCTTGGCCGCTGGACTTACATCGCCCGGTGCAGCTCGGCTGCGGGGCTTAACACCGCCCGGTGCAACTCGGCTGCGGGACTTAACACCGCCCGGTGCAACTCGGCTGCGGGGCTTAACACCGCCCGGTGCAACTCGGCTGCGGGACTTTACATCGCCCGGTGCAGCTCGGCTGCGGGGCTTAACACCGCCCGGTGCAACTCGGCTGCGGGACTTTACATCGCCCGGTGCAGCTCGGCTGCGGGGCTTAACACCGCCCGGTGCAGCTCGGCTGCGGGGCTTAACACCGCCCGGTGCAACTCGGCTGCGGGACTTAACACTGCCCGGTGCGGCTCGGCTGCGGGACTTTTCACCGCTGGTGCGGCTCGGCTGCGGGACTTAGCTGCGCAAGGCTTGGTCGCGGGCCTTTCATCGCCCGGTTCGGCCGTGAGACGTTTCAGCGTCCGGTGCGGGGACTGTGCGGGTCGGTCGGGGACGAGCTGTCTGTCCGTGGGCGTGGGGAAGAGAGGGGAAGTTTTGTTGCCTCCATCACAGTGAGGGGGTGTTTGGAGTCACTGTGATGGACGTTGGTGTTGGGGTTATGTGTCTTGTGTTCTTTTTTTTCTTTTTCTATGACTGCTATGTAGTTTCGTTCGGTACTTCGGTACCGAACGACAAATAAAGCTCTGTTATACCTGTTATACCTGTTATGACCCCAAGCTTTCAGTTTCCTGCAGTTTGAATTATCTGATTCACACCTCCTCCCAACCTGTCTGACCTTGACCTCCTTCACTTGTCCATACAAGTGACGTTTCATTAAATGTCACGGTACAGGGCATCAATTTTTCAATAGGCACATTACACTTTTCCAAATTCCACATTGTGTTCAGTTTTTAGAAATCATAGAGCTGCTTTCTTTTCAGACAGTAATACACTTTTTAAGATTCTGCAATTCCATTTTCACCTCTTTCAGACCCATCTTTTTTAATTGTCACATTACTCATTCCAATGCTTTGCACAATTGTCCCATGTTGTCACTTTGTCTCTCCTGCCATTCACAATACCATGAACCTATTTCATTCAAATCAGTCACATCTCTAACTTTTCCCAGTTCCGTCAAATGCTCAACCTGAAACATACTGTTTTTTTGCTCCACAAATGTTGCCTGGCTGCTGAGTGAGTATTTCAACATTTCTCCTTTTATTATCAGAGATTATAATGCTTTTAATAGAGTTTAACTGTGAGATATGGATCTATTCCAGTTATTATCTCGCCCACATTAACGGTTTATAATTTTATGACACGTGTTATTATGTAGAAGTGAATCAATAGAGTATTTTCTCAATACAATAATTTGTTAATCTATTTCACAGAAAATTGGCTTTATCACTCATGATTAAAAAGTTAAATGTAATTAAACATTTTTAGTTGGAGAAAAGAAACACAACCTTGAAGAGAAACCTTGACTGCTTTAGTCGCAAGTCTTTTGCTGGTCCTCTTTCAGAAGGTGCAGATTATTGCTGGGTTATGTTTCCTTGGGTGCTAAAAAGCGTTAATCCTAGAAATTGAATAGTGTGTTAAACAATGCACCAAGAGACACTTTATGTGAGGCCCACCACTGCATAATTCAGTAGCACATAAGGCTAAAGGAATGAACTACTCACAGAGAACAGTGTAGAACAGTAACTGGCCCATTGGCCCACCATATCTGTACCAAGCATGATGCCAATCAAACCGATCACATCTGCTTGCATATGATCTGTCTGTCTCCATTCCCCACCAATACATGTCTACAACTAAGCAATGCTTTTGTATTTCTACACTATCATTCCTTCTTTCCAGAGATGTTGCCTGTCCCGCTGAGTTACTCCAGCATTTTGTGTCTATCTTTGGTTTAAACCAGCGTTTGAAATCGCGCAGAAGTTTCCTCTCTTCGGTCCATCCCCTGGACTACAGTGCATCGTCCAGAAGGCTCAAACTCTGGGAAGAGAGACTTGGGAAATCTCCGGAAGACATTCACATGGCAATAGATCCCTCTGAGAAACTCCCACCAGGTTCTGACCAACCGTGGATAACCTGGCGTAGTCTCCACAGATTGCAGCCAGGCAAGGGGAGGAGCAAATCAGACATACTGAAGTGAGGATATACTGAAGATGCGGCAGACAGCGAGTGCGGACGAGGCCACCAGACTATGGAACATCTCCTGACCTGTGACATGCTGCATGACACATGTACTGTAAAGGATCTTGCAGAGGCCAACGACGTGGCACTAAAATTTGCTTGCTATTGGCAAACAGTTGTGTGATGGCACGAATAGATTAAAAAAAACAGCATCTGCAGTTCCTTCCCACACAATGCTTTTGTGTTTGTTTCCACCACCTTCCCTGGTAGAGCATTCCAGGCACCAACCGCTCTCTGTGTAAACAAACGTGCCTAGCAAATCCATTTTCAACATCTCCCCCTCACCTTAAACCCATGCCTTCTAGTATTCAACATTTCCACCCTGGGAAAAAGTTTCAGACTATCCACACTATCAACTCTAGGCTCTTGGCTATCTACCCTCTCTAAATAGGCCTTGCAATCTCAAAGAGCTTTCTTTCACTTGTTTTGCCATTACACAGATCCATTATTAGTTGAAAAGGACAAAGTTTCTCTGGCAGCATCTCTGGAGAACATAGATAGGTAATGCCTTGGGTTGGTACTCTTCTGCAGACTGATGTGGTGGTGGGGGGGGGGGGGGGGTGTAGGGGTATGGTGGGTGGGGGGAGGGGAGAAGGCGCGGATGGAGAAACCTGGAAGAAAGAAGGGGCAGAACAAAGCCTGATGAGTGATGGGTGAGGAATGTTTTTGAGAGGCAGAGGGTTGGACGAAGGCCAGAGACAAAAGATGTGAGATAAAGATAGAAGAGCTACGAATTGTGAAGGCGGAAGGAAGATACGTGGAAGGGGAAGAGGAAGGGCAGATTGGTGAGGTGGTGTCTCATGTGGTAGATTGGTAAACAGTAATGTAGGAGAAAACATTGGGGTACTTCAAGTGTAGGTAAATTGAAGTAGATATAGGAGCTGTGATCAGCTGGTGGTGGGAGGAAAGGCACAGGCAGCTGGTTTGATGACATATCTACGGTTGGTTTTGATCTGGACGGCATGGTCTCCTTGAACACCAGGGTTGCAAAGGTTTGCTTCCTGCATGATCGACGAATGCCATCTGCAGATGAAGTGTGCAAGATCCAAAAGCATGAAATGCACTGTATGCTGTTGGATGCCACCACATACCCCAGGGCCATCTTATTCACAGACATTTCAGATACAACGAGGGCCTGAGGAGTTTGCAGTGCCCATTATTGTTCTTTCTGGTTGTTTTTTTTTCAATTGAGATTGAAATGCATAGCACACATATCTTATACAATGCAATCTAATTTATAGGCATCGGTATCTTGCCTGCGTGACCATTCTATATCCGTCATCTTGGACTGGTAGTAATTGAAGATTATTTAATTGTGGAATTCATTCAGAGTAAACCGTGGTTCTGCCCAAATCTGTGTAGTTTTAAGTGAATTATTGGATAGTGATCACAAGGTAAAAACACTGCAGATTTATTGCAACTCCACACCTAGGGATGCTGAGACGGATTGGAACAATCCTGCTGTTTCACTCAGCAAATCCTTATCCCACTCAGCAAAGTCTCTAACATTAAATCTGGCACTTAGTAACTGTAGATTACCATATTAGATCACCTCACTTATTAGCATGTTGCACATTCCACATATGATCCAGTCCAGAAGTGGCTGGCACGCCACTTCTCTGTCCACGGGGCTCCCTATCAGCTACGTTCCGACAACGGCAGTCAGTTTACCAGCCAACACTTCAGAGATTTTGCTACACGCTAGGATTTTCGTCATATCACCAGCAGTCCCGAATACCCACAGTCGAACGGGCTGTCTGAACGTGCTGTCAGGAGTGCCAAACAGGTAATGGAACGATCCCACAGAGCAGGATCTGACGTTTTCCTTGACTTGCTCAACCTGCACAACATCTCCCGTGATCCGATACTGGGTTCACCCGCCCAACGCCTGATGTTATGACAGACCCAGGCCGTACTACCAGTTGCGAAACAGACGTTGGAGCCGCAAATTCGAACTTCATCTGAGATCCATTCCAAGCTGCAACAAAAATGGGACGCTCAAAAACAATGGTATGACTAGACAAGCAGACCTCTTCCACCACTAGCTAAGGGACAGGTGATCCGTTTGCAAACTGAAAAGGGCTACGATCACCTTGGTGCGATATCTGGAACTACACTCGAACCACGTTCATATCTGGTCAACGCCGACGGCGGCACCTACAGACGTAATCGACAGCACATTCTGCCTGTGAACGAGCCAGCACCGCCTCCGTACCTGCCCGACCGCATAAGCATCCCTAACCGCCGTTGCCTGACACTCCCGATCCGATCGTCTCGCCAACGACCACGCCACCTTGGCTCCTGCCTTGCTCTCCTGTCCCGTCGCAGGCGATGCTGCCTCGCTCTCCTGAGCCTGTTCCACCACCGTTCTCATCTCCGGTGAAAGAAAGAAATGCGGGACTGTACCGTACACGTGCAGGTCGCATCTGCCGGCCTACCATAAAGTACCAGGCCTAACATAAAGTACCAGGCCTAACATAAAGTACCAGGGCTACGTTTGAAATGCCTTTGGTGTAGTTCTCTGTCAGCTTGTTTATACTTGTCAAATATAATCGGTGGTACATATATTTTGCAAGTGACTACCATATCTATATCTATTTTATTATGAATTCCTTAAGAGGAAGGATGTAGATTACCATATTGGATCACCTCACTTATTGTGCATGCTGCACATTCCACATGTGATCCAGTCCTGAACTGCTCTTTTGACGGCACCTTCAGTTTTCATATGCAAGCATCTTCTTCATTGAGTCCCAAGTGGAGTTGGCACAAAAATATTTGATCTTACTGACTGATCAAAGGACATGGATCGCTGGTTGTTAAAATTAATATTACAGCTTTTGACTGCCATGTACTGTACGTGAGGTAGGAAGACTGAGGCTTGTCAATTGGCAGAGACTAAAATGACCCTGGTGATGTGCTCTAGATGTATGATAACACATTTCAAGCATCAGCATCTTGAATGATGCATTAATAACTAGGAAGAATATAAGTCATAAAAATATAAAGAAAGAAAGAGGCCATGAGACCATTGTACCTTAACACCTGAAACAAAGCCACATCGCATAATTTCACATTCCTGGTCCATGATATTAAATTTTTAACATTAGGATTGTTGCCTCTACCAACCTTTAGTTTTAGTTTAGTTTAGTTTAGAGATACAGTGTGGAAACAGGCCCTTTTGGCCCACCGGGTCCGCGCCGACCAGCGATCCCCACACACTAACGCTATCCCACACCCACTAGGGACAATTTTTACATTTACCAAACCTGTACGTCTTTGGAGTGTGGGAGGAAACTGAAGATCTTTAATCAACATCCTTCAGTAATTGTGCTGGTACAAAGAGCCAGGTTTCCAAGATTTTTTGTTCAGTACGGCTTTCTTTTGCACAATTAGTGCATTCAGGATAACTTGTTATTAGAAAATCATACAGCACAGGAGACCATCTGTCTCATCATACATATGTCAGCTCTTTGAAAGAACTATAGTCCCACTACATTATTTTTCATGTTAAACTACTTCAGAAGAAGTTAATCTAAATCCATTACTTGTTTTCCAAACAACTTTCAAATGTAAGAACATCAAATGTTGGAAACTGTAATGAGATCAGGCAGTATCTGCAGAAAGACAAAAAGAGATATTTCACACTTAAGACCTTTCATCAGAACTGTCTCTTGCTGGACTTATGTTGTACTAGCTAGAGCGTTGTCCTGATTGCCTTTTGTGTACTGAAGTCCTTTCCTCAGTGATTTAAGCCCAGTTAGAATTGTTGAAATTTGAAGCAGATCTGATAAGTGTCTTTGGTCTCAAATATTAACTATTTTTCTCTTTCCATAGATGATTTAGTTTCAGATTTCTATTATCCGCAATTCATTGGATTTTCACAACTGTTTTATAGTTCCTTGTACGTGGAAAATGGCGAAAGACTTTGACAAAGATTTGAAAAATCGAACACAAAAAGGCTAATAGAAATAAATAAGACAGTGGGTGTTGAGCCATGGAGGATGTGAATTGGATGTCCAAAAGGTTTGGGATCAACTTGTTACAAAATTAGAGTTGCTCATGGCTGTGACAAATATCTGTACCTCACTGTAGTTGTGCATATGACAACAACCTCAACTTGACTTGACTCGTCATCATCTTCTATAGCTATCAGATTTTCCAAGGCCTGGGTTTCCAAATGCTCTGAAATGTCCAGTTTCTTGGAATTGAATAAAATCTCTACAAGCACTAGTGAGAGTAACCCAGGTGATATCTTTATCTTCAGTATTTGGGAGATTATGCACATCGACCTCATGAGGTGTGAAATCATGGCATGAAACAGGCTGTTTTGCTGTACTTGGAGACCAGTCATCAATTTGGTTTCAATACATGAGACACTGTATCTGCATATATCATTCGATAAAACATACCAGAACAGATCAAACAGAATTAGTAATCCATGAGAGATTATCTCAGGTACAAAGTCCTACTAAAATGTTGAAACGAATTGGGTCTCCTCTGCATTTGTTCCATTTTACTATCCACAAATGTAGCCAAGATCAGTTCAGCACATAGGGAACTGGAAGTGCAGGAGCATGGATTGCAACATCAAGAAACATTGGTCCATGTGAAAACTTATAAGTGAAATCTTGCTTTTAAAGTGAATGACATTAAAAGAAGGAAATTATTCTTTTGCTAGATAATGGATGTTTCCACAGTGCTTTAAAGCATTGAAGGCATTGTTCATTGTGGAATTTTGTCATATATACAAAGGAAATGCCACGTGTAACATGTTTCTCTGCCAAAGAGCAATTCTCAACTGGGCAGTATACAGGGAATTAATATGGAATTAATATGGCCTTGGCATCCTGAGATGGGGAAGAGATACATTAGTCTTATCTTCTTTCCAGTGGTTTCTATTGAAAAGGATTATGGTTGGTCATAGAACAAGTACAAGATAGAGTTCAGTGTGACGACATTTGAGAATGTTCAAATAACAAATTTAATCAAATCGGTATCTTGGGGCACCAGTGATTTAAAAAAAAAAATGAAGACTAGAAATTCATCTGTGCTTTTTTCAGAGAATAAGATATTGCATATTTCTCTATTGCTGTTTGGCAAACAGCATTGTCTGGCTCCTCGGTGTAACGTACTGTTTTAGAAACAGCAAATGTAACTGAAAACTCTGGTTGAATTTCTAGCAGCTGCTCGCATTTACACATGCAGACAGTACTGAAAGCCACAGGTGCCAAGTCCAGTCTCCCAACCTGTGGAGACTATTGTTCCCAATGCTATGTGCTTCTGAAGAGTAGAGATCATTGCTCCCAGATTGAGTGAGAGGGACTTCAAGAGGCCTCTGGAGCACATCATCTGTTAGACGGTAGTATCATGTCTAAAGGGGGCTACACTGACTCTGCAGATCTAAGTCCAGGCCATTTTGGAAGCATGTTGCTAAGAAAGGAAGCTCCCCACTCTGCTGACCAGCATCACCAAAAACCCATGTTCTTGCAAGATTGATCAAGGTCAGTTCTCATAACTTCCATTCAATATATTAACAACGTGTATTTATTTACATTTGCATTCTGTTAATAACCCCTCTCCCAGTCACAAGTGTATAAACTGCTTCTGCATACCTTTTCCTCTCAACCATGTTCCTGCTGTGCTATCTATCTCACTTCCTATCCTTTTCCCTGTTACTCAGCATGCCTCTCGCTTCTGTTTCTTTCCCCGGTACTCGGCCTCGCATGTTCTCCCTTTCTCACTGTGATACTCAGCTGTACATGGTTGCTCACATAGGCTCTTGTTTTAATTCACACAATCATCCAAGAAAGCCAAACATGATGTTGTTGCAACCATACCTCACAATTGTTCTCCCGCATAGTTACAGGTTGATTGGAATAAGCATATGGTTCCTAAACCAAGGAGACTCATCTCAGCGCTGGAAGAGAGAATGGTAGGTATGATTTTGCTGAAGTGGACAACCCACAAGCAATAAGAGAAACAGAACTTCTGGTTATGCCAGGCATCAAATCATATGCTTTCACTTCATGGCGTAATCTCACTCATCAGTGCAGCTGTCTTTTCCACCAAGGACCTCACCTATAACTTAAAGGCCTTATTTCCAATCACTTTGACATGTCGGTAGATTGAAACATCAGCCATGTGCAAACAACAGTCCACAGCTGTCCACAACCCACATCACTGAGCCATACTTGGAAAAGCAGAAGTCAGAAGTTTAATGCATTACAGCATTGCAGCAAGCCCAGTTATCAATACTTCCATCACAATCTAGACACTATCTTAAGGAAACAGATGTGTGGAACTGTTTCGTTAAGATCTCTTTTCCAGGTTGAAAGTAAGATACTCTTATATGAAGGCAATGGAAATGCTCAGGAAAGGCAACAATTGAAGGAAAGATTTCTGCCTCTATTGAGACATGATCCTAATCTTATAGACCTCTTCTTTGTCTGCAACAGAGTGAGTCTCAGGGACTGCAGTTTGTTGCTCTGTAGGTCACTGACAGACAAGCATGTTCCATTTGCCAGCCTTGGTATGGTTCCAGAAGTACTATTGACATAATACATTCTGGGTAATGCCTGGTGCTCATACCATTATCTGACTAGTATCGTAAGCTTCAATTGACAGAGTGAAAATTGAGATACCTGTCTCTTTTGGAATGCCAGGATTTCAACTGCATTTGCAAGCTAATGGGCTCTGTCCTCTGCCCCCAAACTTGCTTCCCTAAATTACAACAATGCGAGTTAGCACATTGCAGTCCAGAGCCAGCTAATCGCGGGCACATGCTCACCTTAGACATCACAAGCAGATATCTGTACCTCCTGAGACAAGCACAGTCTTTGGCTCCTTGCAGCCACAAGGGAAGGGTTTGCAACACCATTTCCAAAGCACTAAAGTTCAGCACTTGTGGTGAATAGATTTTGATTTATTGTTGAAGTAAATTTTCTTTGCTTCAAGAATCTTGTTACGGTTCTGTTGTGCTATTTCTGCAGATCATGGTTAGTTAGTCTAACTGCTTGCAGATTCAGCTCTTGCTTTTTATCCTTGTTTCCTTGTTCAACCAAAGTAAGTCAGACGAATGCTTTGGTGTAAGAAAAGACTGGAGTAACTCAGCTGGTCAGGCAGCATCTCTGGAGAACATGGACAGGTGAAGTTTCATGTCAGGATCCTTCTCCAGACTGATTGCGGTAGGGAAGTGGCGAAACTGAGGAAAGGAGGGTAGGACAAAGCCTGGCAAGTGATAGGTGAATACAGGTGAGGGGTGGGGATTGCCAGGCAATGGTTGGACAAAGGACAGAGACAAAAAGACGAACGGTGTGAGATAAAGATAGAAGAGTTATGAATTGTGAAGCCAGAGGAAGGAATGCAGGTCGAAGGGGTTGAGGAGGGGAGAAATGAGTGCGTGTCCAGGTGGGCCACAGGGCAGAAAGGGTGGGAAAGAAAATAAAGAAAGGGGGGGTGGGGTTTAGGTTACTTATCTAAAGTTGGACAATTCAATATTCATACTGTTGAGTCATAAGCTAACCAAGCGGAAAAAGCTTAGGGGTGTTTGTGCCACTGCCACCCGAAAGCATAATATTTGAACTAGGAGTAGGAATAGGTCACTTGGTTGCTCAAGTATGTAACCATGGTTGGTCAGATTGTAAGTTCAACTCTGAATTCCTGTCATTCCACAACAACCTTTCATCCCCTTGCACATTGGGTATCTGTCTATTACTGCCTTAAAATGTTCAAAGGCTCTGCACCACCAGTGAAGGATGCGAGTTCCAAAGACTCATGACTCTCTGAAAGAAAGAGTTTCACCTCATGTCTTAAAAGGGCAACCCATTATTTGTAAACAATAACCCTCGGTTCCAGGTTGGCCTAGGATAGGATATTTCCTCTCCACTTCCACCCTGTAAAGACCCTTCAAGACCTTGTATGTTTCAATCTGGGCCCTTTCATTCTTCTGATTTCTAGCCATCAATAACGTGGAATTAAAAAAAACCCATCATTTGTAATGATGGTCGTATGAAGTTACCAAGGCTACTTTAAATAATAAGACCTAGGAGGACAATCAGTATAACAGGTGTAGCTGCCTATTGTCAGGCAAGATGTTTGATTGCTAGCAATATTAGTAGACTGATGTAAGTGATTCAAAGACTTAGACTTGTGACCTACTACTATAGGTAGGGTTTCCCTGGAAGTAGAAAAGTAAGGTGGAGTGGCTTCATGGTGAGTGTGTTCCACAGGCGGACCCACCAGCCAGTTAGTTAAGATGCCTTTGGAAATGTGAGAGTTATCTCAAAATAGCAAATTCATTAACATACAACAACCATCAGACCATGGATTTCTGTTTGTCTACTAGTAAAAAGCTGTTGTTGTTTGAAAAATCTCAGAAGGGTGTATATCTGTTTGATGCACATCATTGTATTGCTACATCACTGAGCTGAGTTTAGTTTATTGTCACATGTATCACGGTAGAGTGAAAAGCTTTTGTTGCGTGCTAACCAGTCAGTGGAAAGATAATACATTTATAATCGCTCCACCCACAATGTACAAACATATGATAAAGGGAATAATGTGAATAATGTTTAGTGCAAGTTAAAGTCAGGTAAAGTCTGAACAATGATCGTCCGAGGGTCTTCGACTGCATCTTCAATTCACTTCAGTTTAGTTTATTGTCACGTGTACCGAGGTACAGTGAAAAGCTTCTTGGTCGTTGCTTCAATATGGGTGGTCCAGGAGAAGTTGTTGGTGATATTGACTCCGAAGAATTTGAAGTTTTTGACCATTTCTACTTCGGCACCATCAATGCAAACTGGGGTATGTGTTCTGCTTCGCTTCCTGAAGTCACTCACGATCTCCTTTGTCGTGCTGACACTGAGAGAAAGGTTGTTGTCCCGACAGGCGGACAATAAACTGATAGTAGCTGTCAAATTATGACTTTGTGTTGTTACATGTGACAATAAAGTATCATTGAATCCCTCTGACTTTACATCTCACTCCTGTTCTCTCCTTATCCAACTCCTTAGGTTTCCTCTCAATCTCAACCCACTGTCCCTCCCATCTGCCAATCCAATCCCACTCACCTGTAAGCACTTATCACGAGTCAGGCTTTTGTCCCACCCCCACCTCTTTTCCAGCTTCCACTATTATACATCAGTCTGAAGAAATGGCCAAACCTGAAACGTCACCCATCTATGTTCTGCAGAGATGCTGCCTGACTCGATGAGTTACTCCAGCACTTTGTGTCCTATTGTGGAAAAAACAGCATCTGCAGTTCCTTGTTTTTATTCCAGCACTTTGTGTTTTACTCAAGATTACAGCATCTGCAGTTCCTTGTGTCCCTAAATTAATTAATTGATGTAATTCATTAAATGAGTATGCCAAATGGATTGGATTAAAATAAATTCATCTGCAATTTTAAATGAGAGCATAGGGCTTCCACAGCCAAAAAGACCATTTGCAACTGCTTTCTAGTATTCCCTTGAAATCAAAGCAAATTGTTTTTTAAATTAATTTTTTGAGATATGTGCAAATAGTTGGCTGTCCCAAATTACCTTGAGAAGTTCATGATAATTCACTTCCCATGCTGTCTTGAACCGCTGCAGTCCGTGTACAATTCTATGACTCATATCCACTGCATTAAGGGTCAACATTCCATTAGACTTTCTGATGACTTGCTATTCCTGTTTGCTCACTTTTTTGTTTGTTTCATTTACTAGGACCCTCCCCCGGGTCCTTTTGCATTGCGACAATTTGGAAGAAGAATTTCTTCACTCAGTGAGGCATTCATCTTAGGAGTTTTCAACCCCAGTGAACTGTGGAGGAAAATCATAAATTATATTCAAAATAGAGATTCATAAACATTTATTGTGACCAGGACAGTGTGCAATAATCAGATGTTATCTTGCCCCTGTTGACCAGATGCTGTGAAACATGCTGAGATTTGCAGTTAATGTTAAGCACTCCCAGTTGTACTTCTCTCATCCACATATCACCGTGTTTCCACTTCCAATGAGCTTGCCCTACTGATAAGTAAGTTTCTGTTGTCCACCTGCATTGATGGTCTGTCAGATGTGTACCTTCTCAGTTCCAATGTAGCATAGATGATATAACTTAGTAATTTACCTGGCCACTTAAGAATCAGCCCCATTGGTGGGTCTGGATTCATGCAAACGTTAGATGAGATACAGCGAGCACGTTTCCTCCCCTCAAGGGCAGTAGCAAACCCAATGGCTTTTTACAACAGTTCGTGAAGTTTTATGGTCATCATTACTAATGATGATTTTTAAAATTCCAAGTGACATTGTAGAATTTAAATTGGAATTCAAGTCTTACTTACTTGTTGTACACCCACATATTGGTCCACTGATGACCTGACTGAGTAAATCCAGTAATTTGCATTGTTCTACCCCAAAATATCCATTAGCGAATGATGGCGTGTTATTAAGTGGGCCATTTAATAAGCATTTGTAAAGTTTGGAAAAGGAGAGCTATGACGGACTCAATGAAGAGACTCAGTGCCTGACATTAATTGATATTGTAACAGGCTTAAAAACTGCATACAATGTTGAAAAATATAATTTTTGTAAGGCTGGATGATAAAAGTAAATTGACTTAACTGGATAAGTCTTTTGTTCTGAGAAAGCCCTCGCAATGTCTGGCTGACACTCATTTTAAGCAAGGTAACTTTCTGGAAATTATTTAGTGTTACCATGTGGTTGTACGTCGGTTGCAGTAATTGATTCAATCACACCAACTGAAGACCTTCAGTAAGAAATTATTATATTTTATATGACCTTGTATGTCTATGAGTGAGTTGGAAATGTGTGTATAGGAAGGTGTGGATGTTTTGAGGATGTTCCAAAGATTAAGTGCTGCCTTATAGTACATCCAGAAATGTCTTCTTGTCAAGAATGTTGGTTATGGAGCTTCAGTTGTTGAGCATCTTGCCCTCATTTTCCTGCTCTTTGTCCAGATCCTGCTAGTTGTTCTCGTGTTAGTTTTACCTTGATGTTCTTGCTGTTTGCTCCACCTGGACCTATCTAATGGCTAAATTATAGGGAGCACAGCAGTCTAGGACAGTATGAGAAACACTGGCTGGTACATGCTGCAGAATGCTGCCAAAGATGCTGAGAGAGCAGCCTTGCATTTTCAGCAGCCCTGTTGCCCACTGAGCTCCTGGTAGTGGCGTGATGTTATTACATTGTTGCTCAGCTGGTATATTCAGACCTCAGAACAGAATGGACAACCAGGAGACTGCCCTTGTTCAACAGAATCCATCCTTCTAAATCTCCTGAAAGCTGAGTAGCAGCTGTGACTGGCAAAGAATGACTCGAATTGGGAGCTGCCAACACACCTGGAATATGCAACAATTGCTCTCTGTAGAGAGAATGCATTCCCTTTCTGTTGCATGACTATTAATGGGTTATTAAAAGGAGTTCTAGTATCTACACGCGTGTTGGCTGAATGCCTGTATTTTGGGGATGTCTGGTTAATGTGTGTGCCAGAATATCTGCAATGGTAGTAAATGCCTATTGCGTAACTGTCCGCTCCTGTGGAATGAAGCGGAAGCGATTGAAAACTCTTCCTTTGGAATAGAGAGCACGAACGACCTTACAAACGCAACAATGAGCATCAAAAAGACACATGGCATCTATCAGCAGTTCGAGACTGAAATAAGCCTGGTGTGGAGAGTGACCGTGACTTTGACTTTGGAGAGGGGCAGATGCATTTGAAGTTTTACGAGTTCACAAGTCTCAATGATGACTACCTTGAGGAAGCACAGCCTGTATAAACATCATTCATCTGGGGAGTCTAAATAAGACATTGACTTCCTGTCAATCCTTGAAGAATAATTTCCTCATTGAATGGCCTTTCCATGCCTCCTGTCTCTTTAGGTGACTGTGGTGCATCAGAGAAATCTATCGCTCATCTACACCATTTATCACGAGCAGTGTAGGTGTAAATGAATGCCCATTAAAAGTCTGTTTTACTTGCAGCAAAGAGATTCAGAATGCAAAGAAGGATATTCGGTCTGTAAGCTGAGTTGTCAGATCCTACTGAATTTTCCACTAAGACCAAATGTGGATTTATGGAACTCCTATCTGAAAGAGCAGAAAGATAAAAAGAAGGCAGGAAAAAGATTTAGCCTTTTTTTTCTGGCTTACAAGACATTGGATACTCATGTGGAGTACTTGTGCAGATACTCAGTGCAGAACAGTACTGGAGTAACTCAGCAGGTTAAGCAGCATCTCTGTGGGACATGGATAGGCAACATTGCAGGTCAGGATCCTTCAGGATTCTCATATCCTATTTCAGCAATGGAAATTTATATCTACAGATGGAGAAACCTTTGGAGGATCTCCAATTTTTGCAGTTAAAGATTTTTGAATAACTGCAAATGCTGGAAATCTGAACATAGCAGGTTAGACTGCATCTGTGGAGGGAAACAGGTTAATATTGTGCTTTGACTTTTGGAGAGGAGGAGGGATGAAGTGTGCAAAGGGAATGCGTTTTAGTCACCAAGGTTGTCCTGTTGACACGTGTTTTTACCTGACTATAAAAATTCACAAAGAACATAAGAAGTGGGAGTAGGAATAGGCCTTATGGCCCTTCAAGCCTGGTCCATTGTTCATCACGATCATGATTGATCAACCACCTCAGCACTGTGCTCAAATTCTCTGATTCCCCTAATACCCAGAAATCTATCAAACTCTGTGCTGAATGAACATAAATACTGATCATCCTCAGCTGCCTGGGGTGGAGAATTCCAAAGGTTCACCACCCTCTGTGTGAAGAAATCTCTCCTTAGCTAAGTGACTCACCTCTTATTCTCATTTTTTTCTCATCTCAATCTCACCTTTTAACAATCTCCTTAAATCAGTATTGTCTTGTTATTGAACCTTCTGCCAGTGGAACTTTGTTTCCTTGTTTACTCTTTCAAAGCCTTTCATAATGTTTATAGTTGGTCTTGATGCTAGTTGTGTCTGTTGAATGCACCTTTTTTCAAACAAACTTCATCAAATTGGCTTTTTTTTGCAAGCTGTTGCAAAAGTTGTCCGTAAATTGACTGTTCTGTTATAGGGTGGAAGAGTAGATAGGGAAAGCAGAGATAATTATGTTGCTTTTCTCTATGCCTTGGAGGTTTTCTGGAATGATACCTTGATGAAAACGTGAATTATAAACACTGTTTGCATGGACTGGCTGTGTCTCCTGATTTCGAACGTTGTCATAACCTGTTAGAATGTTCAGCAGGACTAAAACGTATGAGGAAATGGAGAAAATATGTTCTCCAGCAGTGAGGGAGTACTGCACCTTTGTCACATGATACCTCCGTTATCTCCTCATAGTAATTGTCGTTACCTATACTCAAAGGATGAACTCGTGGTTCTTTCTCAACTCATCTTGTATGCAAACCTCATTCTCATCTTTAGATTATTCCATTATATTTCTACTGTCATTGTTCTTTTGTTCATAAATTTGAGGATACCCGGAATTCTGCTGTCGGTGTGGTAAGTCACAACAAGTCCCATTCACTGTCACTCCTCTGTTTGGTTACCTCAATTGGCTTCTGAATAAGAAATTCCTCAATTTAAAATGTTGTGCTGTTGCCCTTTCCTATCTCTGTTACTTTAACTGTCCAAGCTCTTTATCTTACAAGACCTCTGCCTTTCCCCATTTCTGAGCCTAATTAAACTTAAATTGGTCCACCTTTAGGAACTGTGCCTTCATTATTTCCTCACTATTTCTCCTTACTTCTTGAAGACATTCCTTAAAATCTAGGATTTTAGTCACCTGCCCTAATATTCCTTATGTCATAACAACAATAAACAAAACAGCTTAGATTTGAGTTCTTATTCTTTTCTCCTCAGAAGAAGTGACTGACAGCTATCTCAAACTGTAGTGGGATATAATTTATGATTGCCACCTGTCCTAATTTAAGTCTGTTAATCGGTATTGTGAAAATTACAGAAGATGTGGAAACCATATTCTTTATAATCCACCAGTTCTTTATGCAAAATAGGTCCTTTTACTGCCTGAACTCCGTGGTGGGCTTCATCTTAACTTGCTATCAAGCAGACACAGGCAGCACAGTGGCGCAGTGGTAGAGTTGTTGCCTTATAACGCCAGAGACCGAGATTGGCTTCTGAATAAGATCCTGATTATAGGTCCTGTCTGCACATAGTTTGTACGTTCTCCTCGTGACTTCGTAGGTTTTCTCCCACGCTCCAAAGATGTACAGGTTTGTAGGTTAATTGGTTTTGGTTGTAAATTGTCCCTAGTGTGTTGGAGAGTGCTATTGCACGGGGATCACTAGTCGGCATGGACTTGGTGGGCCGGGTTTCTGCACTTTTTCTCTACACTAAACTAAACTAAACAAAACAGGCAGAACGTTTCCTCTCTCTATACACCAACCTGTTAGTCGTTCCTTAATCTAAGGTTGAGAGATTTCCCTGTCATGACCAACCCAACCCAACCCAATGAACTGACCCTGTGTTAGAAGAACATCAGCAGCACAAAACCCCATAGATAGCTAATGAAATATGCAGAATGGCATGCTTATTTGTGTTAAGTGTTGGTTGACAGTTGGCATTTTCTCCAAATAATGGCTGTGGAATTCTTATGCCCACCTGAGAAGGCAGTTGAGGTCTAGGTTAATGAATCTCAATTGAAGGATGTTGAATTCCCTCACCACTATACTCAAGTGTTAACATGAATTATGTGCACAAGTCTATGGAAAGAGACTGAAACCCATAACTTTCTGATTCAAACGAGGCAATGGGTGTATAGACATTTTCCAGTGTAGATATTTAGCATTACTTGTGATGTTTATGCTTATTTAAGCACTTTCACACCAGGCCTAAATAATAATTCTTTTTCAGCTTTGCAATTAAATTTTATGAACAAGAAACTGAGGGATAATGTCTTTTTTTAATTTCTGTAACTCAATGGTTTACAAAAAAGCATCTCAAAACAGTGGTGCTCACATTGGAGTGGCTGGGAAGGATAGCCTGGGGAAAATAGTCTGAAGATAGGGTCACAGTAAAATTAGAGAGAGAAATGTACAAAGCAAACATCTGTTGAACAGATTATGTCCTAACTGTGGTTTGGTGACGTTGTTGACTAGAAATACTGTATTTTTACTCAACAGGACCAGTGTGTTTCAAAGGATGCAAATTTAATAGAGCACTCTTTTCTTTGAATAGTGCTACAGGATGTTTAATGCCCCCCTAAACCACAAACAGGCAGCTGGAAGAACTTGTTGAAAATGTGCTACAAATATCCTTCTCTGCTGTCCGTGAAGCTCATTAGCCAAAAAAGATTAGTAGAATGTTGGGTTCTACCTGAAGAGGGCTGGAGTACAAAGGGGTAAAATTGCTACTTTACATGCATCGTACTCTAATCAGCACTCCCTGCACAATCAGCAATAAAGATAAACTGATTGGTCATTCATTTCATCTGTGTAGAATGTCTAAATATCAGCCATCGCACTTGAATATTTAGGTTCTTATGCGCTGTTCAGTTCTATGATATGCAGTTGATTGTGTCAAGTGTTTAAGACATTGACAGGGAATCAATATATAAACATAAGGTTTATATATTTTTCACATGTCTTTCCTAAGCCTCAACCAATTTCTCAGCACTTGCGTGTTTTCCACTAGGAGGTCAATGGATGTCAATCAGGAGCAGGAGCTTATTAGACAAACGATTTCAAAACTATATCAAGATCCCCAACTGCGATGTCTGGTGGAATGAGCCAGTTTCTACCTGGTTAGACGGACTCATTTCCACAATGGGCCATGTTTTTATCAAATGAGGCACCAGAATAGTACCAAATGACTATATGCTTATCAAACAAAGGATTAGGTAATTGGATGGGAGACAGGATTGATTGAAAAATATAAAGTGTCAGAAAGAATTGCAGTGTTTCCGTGTATCATGAGACAGCAAGGTGACTACTTCAATTGATGAATGACCTTAGCTGATTCACTTTGAAGTGTAGTCACTATAGAAAAAGAGAAAACATAGCAAGCAATATAAATACATGCAATGTCCCACATATAACCATAAATAATTAACAAGGAGTATGCTTTTCGTAATTGGGGGGGAATAACAATTGGCTGGGCCTCTGGGCATAGTTCCCAACTCTATCTGGAAGTAATGCCTTGAGATACTTTACATGCTTGTAAGGGTGCAGATAAATCCTTTTAGGATTTAGGAAGGGTGTCAGGGGTTACAAGACAAACGCAGGAGAATGGGGCTGGGAGGGAAAGATAGTTCAGCCATGATTGAATGGCGGAGTAGACTAGATGGGCCGAATGGCCTTATTCTGCTCCTAGAACGTATGTACTTATGAGCATCACCGACAGTACAGCGATTTCTTGGTACCACTCTGTAATGTCAGCAGTCATTCTAGTGCCTAAGGCCCTGGATTTAGATTTGAATTCAGAGCCCTTTGGTTTAGAGGTGAGAGTGTTACTGACTGAGCCACAACTGACTTTAAATTAATTCACTGTGGCAGCTGAATGGGAAACAGAATTCATGTGCTCTAATTACAATAATGGCGAACTACAAGAAAATGTCATCCGTGTTTCATCTAGATAGTCACATTAATCAATAACTATTCAAATCTTTGAAAATAAAAATTCCAATGTTCTTATAATGTTGCTATCAGCTGCCCATTCAAAATTGAACAAAATGGCTTATTTAAGCATACACTGCAACTGCACTTACTGAATGCATCTATGCAGACCTGAGTGATGAATGTTTCTGATGGCTTCAAAGCAGGTTTGGAATGACTTCATGCCATGAAAAGTTGAGCAATTCTAACTTTTAGAAGCTCTTGTAGGTAATTGGAGTGATGAAGGTGGGTTATAGCATGTGACATATTAATTCAGGCTTTCTTTGCTAAGCCAAACCACAGGAACTAGCTAAATAATGGAAGAAACATTAAGCAGTATATGTTCCAAAATGGAAAAAGTGGAGGTGGGAATTGTCCATACCCAGTGAAACCTGGCGACACTAGCTATAACCAAGGCTCTTTTTATTAAAAATAAATAAAAATTGGGGATTTCCCTTTGGAAAGCCCTTTGTCTTAAATTGGCATTGGCAGGACGCGATGCACCGGGGACAGATTGTTACAGGACTTTTGTCTTGTGGCTGTTGAGTGCAAGTCCCATCCACTCACATTCTAGAGTGAAAATGGCTTGGAGCTCACTTTCTGCCCATGCACAAATTCATTGGATTGTACCGAGCATAGAGTGTGGTCACCGTAAGATGAACGGTCACCCATTAGTTCTCAAGATTTGCTCCTCTCCCACAGAGTGTTTGTCAGAGGCGAGAAGCAACACTGCAGCAAGAAAGATTGACAACGATGTAACCATGTTTGGCAAGTGTTTCACTGAGACTGGTATGTTCCACATCATTTGTCTAATAACGTAGCTTGCATGCCACCATAGCTGGTGTACCTCTGTTTCAGAAATTATGCACATTTATAAAGATGTGGAATGTCCTAAGCGTGAGCGAGACAGCTTTTTAAAAATACCTGTTCTTTACTTTCTTACTAAATTCCTTTCCGTGCTATTTTGACATAGCTCTAAGCCTTAATTCAGTGTTAAATCATAGAGAAGAATTATAGATCATCACAATACTCATTCATACAAGAACAATGCCAATTATAATCTAAATACAGAAAGCTACAGTTGCTAGCAATCTAAAGAAAACATGGAAAATGTTGGAAACGCTTAGCAGATCAGCCAGTGTGGGAAGAGAAACAGTTAATGTTTCACGTTCAAGAACCTTCATCAGATAGAGAATAAATGATTCTAGGTATATATCTAGAGAATAAGACCAAATGATTTCCAGCATCAACAGTTTTGGGATTTTCATCTGCTAGAGAGGGAACTGAACATTTCAGTCCAATGATATCAGGAGGAGAAAGTTATACATTTAAACAAGAATAAATCCAATTATAATCTCAAAACAAAATTTACACAGCTTGATAATCTGAAAATGAAACTGAGAAAATGCTGGAAATACTCAGCAGATCCGACAGTAAGTGTGGAAAGAGAAACAGTGAATATTTCAGGTGAATGAACTACATAGGAGAAAGAGAAAATGCCAGAACTGTGCTCTCTATCACAAATTCAAAATTTGTTTTCTCCTTTATTCTTATTTAGCTTAGTTTAGAGGTACAACACAGAACAGGCCCTTCAGCCCACCGTATCCGCGCCGACCAGCGATCACCCCGTACACTAGCACTATCCTATCCTACTAGGGTAAATTTCTCTTTACACCAGAGCCAATTAGCCTACAAACCTGTACATCTTCGGAGTGTGGGAGGAAACCGGAGCATATGGAGAAAACCTATGCCGTCACAGGGAGAACGTACAAACTCTGTCCAGAGAGCACCCATTGTCACGATCGAACCCGGATCTCTGGCGCTGTAAGGCAGCAACTCTACCGCTGTGCCACCCCTGCCGCCCTAATTATTTGCTTCTCTCTATTTACATCTCATACAGCTTGGAGACAATTAACAACTGTTCCCCATCACTTTTGAGCCAGAACCAATGCCATCAGTGTTATCCAGTTACTCTTTATCTCCACTTTTCTATAAACATTTCCTTTGTTCCTTCTGTTCCCCATCCCCCTTCTACCCTTGCTTCTCAACAGCTTCAAATATCTTCCAACCTGGACTATTCAAAGTTCAGATAAGTGGTCATTGACTCTGTTTCTCATATGCTGCTGGACCTGCTAGGTATTTACTTGTCCTTTTATGGCTTTTATGCCGATTGAAATATTGAAATATGATGAGGAAGACTTCCTTGGGTTCCATGCAACACTTTTCCTGAGCCTATTCTGTAAAAACATACTTAATTTCATCACACTATAGGAAATCATCGCCTCTCACACAAAACGCTCAATGGAGGAGGAAGGGCAAAGAGAAAATTACATTTGAATTATCTCTCAGCATCGACCGTTATATGTATAAATTAGTTCTGAAACACTACACCAGTAAGAATCAATAGAAGATGAGGGATAATAAGAAATAAATTTGGGGAAGTTGGAAAGTCAAAAGGTAGGACCATAGGCAGAGAAACCATTTGTTCAATTTGTTTGACAGGGGAGTTAATAAGGAGAGGACACAGATTTAAAATAATTGACAGAAGAATCAGAGGGAAATTGGGAGGAACATTTTACTTGGCAATTGAAATGCTGCCTAAATTGAGAGTCAGCAAATTTCATTACTTCATATTTGTTTACATGGCCATAGGAAAAGAGCAGAGGACTGGGATTAATGGATACACCTTTTCAGAGACGCATGATAAACTGAATGGCCATTTCTACTCTTAGGTTCCTGAAGAGGAGGAAACTTGACTTATGTATATGTTAATACAAAAATAGACACAAAGTGCGAGAGTAACTCAGTGGGTCGGGCAGCGTCCCTGGAGAATATGGATAGGTGACATTTCGGGTTGACCCAAAAAGTCACTTATCCATGTTCCCCAGAGATGCTGCCTGTCCGGCTGAGTTACTCCAGCACTGTGTCTTTTTTTTTGTAAACCAGCATCTGCATTATAGGTTCTAGGTTGACTGAATCCCATTTCACATTTCATGAGTTAGGGTAACATGCTGCAAAGAAGAAAATCAGAGCAATTGAGAATTGAAGAGGACTACAAATTTTCCCCTCTTTATTCCATATTTATGTAGAGTTGTGTAATAAAGGAAGCAAAATGGCCTCATCCTGAATAGCAAACAGTGCTGCTGATGTTCTACACGTTGAACTGTTTTCATTTGTAGTTTGGTTCATTTTCATTGCATAAAACATTTTTACAAAATATGGCGGCCAGCGTAGTAGCTGCTTATTCTTCAGTCTGGTAATGAATGAGTTAACAGTTCTTGACATTTACTGGTAGAGGAGACTGACTCATAGATGCATTAGTCTCAGCCCAACACTGCTGCCTGCGTTCTCCACTGAACACACAGCATTCACAGCACTTTCAATCACCACAGCTCAGCTGCTGAACAATAGCACCATTCAGCACATTTGCTGTTGGAGCCCAATGCAGGAGTTCAGCTAAACTAAAGGCACTCAGCTGCCAGAGGCAGCCGCAGTACTTTAGTAAGCCCACACTATCATTGCACAATCCTGCCTGTAGCCAATGTGTGCAAATTTACACAAGGGCATAGCAGGAAAACATTTGTGAAAATGAGTGGCATGATAACAAAGTACAGAAATACTTCCCAGATGTGCTCTGTCAATGGATTGGTTGATTAAGGTATTCTTAGCTTCTAACTGAGCCACGTACTCTATTGAGAATCCTTTATTATTGTGAATATATATTATTATTAGCTGATGTCAGCTAAAGTGGTAATTGAGGCAATGCAACTGGCTCTGGAGATGAGAAAAGATCAAAAATATCATCCAGTGTTCCCAGGTAGAAAGTCTGCTGATTTAGTTTTAATACGCACAATGATAACATCTTCCACATATATACAGTGCCTTTAACATAATACAATGTCCCAAACTGCTTTACAGATTATTATCAGATAAATAATGACACAAAGCTACAAAAGATGATATTAGGACAAGAAAATTAAATGTTTCGAGCCACATTTTAAATGAGGAAAGGAAAGATTAGTGGTAGAATTTCAGACAGTTGAAAATACATCCATTGATGATGGAGGGATAAAAATTAGTACACAAGAAGCAAGTATTGGAGGGTTAGTGGGACTTAAGAGATTGGACACAAAGACTGTTTACACATACAAATTTGGCCAAGTTATCAGAGGTGATTCCTGAAAACAGGATATTGTTCTGTGGAAAATTTGTGCAAGATTCATCTATAGTCTTGATCTGAGTGGAATGAAAAGTTGAAATATGTAATGTTCCAGTAGGGATTGAAAGGGTAGACGTTTCATCTGGCGGGGGAATCTGGAGCTTGGAATTGTAGGATAAGAGGTTGACCACTTATGAATGGGATGAAGAGGAACTCTTTTTCTTAGACAGTTGTGATTTTTAGGAATTCTCTGGAGCAGAAATATGTTAATGCTAAATCATTAAGTATATTCAAGACTGAGATAGATTTTTGGACCACAAAAGGAATATGTATTTTTTCCAATATGCCCCCAAGAATTTCTATAGAAACCATTATGTAATTTCTTCAAATATATCCCCATCTAGTTCGGTAGAAACCGTTGCAATAGAGTATATTTCACTGTACCTTAATTGGTACATGTGACAATAAATTCATCTTGAAATCGTGAAATATTTTTGAGTGTAAGATTTTGTAGTTTGGTCTTAATCACACTTAAAAAATCTATTGATTGATATGGTTAAGCATAGCATTTTTATGGTTATGAATTTATGACCCTCTCCAGAGACTTTCCTGGTTTTGATGATCTTGGACTCTATTTCTCCACAGATACACTGAGTATTTCCTATCATTGTTCTGATTTCTAATATCTAGAATGACTTTAATACATACCATTAATTCTAGTTGGACCATGATGCAACTATAGTTGGACTATATATGCAATGTTTACCTGATGCTATATGTGTGTAATGTTTACTCAGTACGCGAGAGTATTTTTGTTGGTTTGCCACTTTGTAGAAGACAGTTAAAGACTAGTCCATTCCTTTCCTGAATAGTTCTTCAAGATTTTGTAACAAGTTAGATAACCTCTGTGGGTTACTATTTACTATTTCGCCAAATTTACTTTGGAATTTCCTGAGAAATGCCTCAATATCCATTTGTAACTGTTAGAAAAAGGCAATACGGGGAGAAACGATGAGGTACGAGGGTAAACTAGCCAATAATATAAAGGAGGATAGCAAAAGTTTTTTTAGGTACGTGAAGAGGAAAAAAATAGTCAAGGCAAATGTGGGTCCTTTGAAGACAGAAGCAGGGGAATTTATTATGGGGAACAAAGAAATGGCAGACGAGTTAAACCGTTACTTTGGATCTGTCTTCACTGAGGAAGATACACACAATCTCCCAAATGTTCTAGGGGCCAGAGAACCTAGGGTGATGGAGGAACTGAAGGAAATCCACATTAGGCAGGAAATGGTTTTGGGTAGATTGATGGGACCGAAGGCTGATAAATCCCCAGGGCCTGATGGTCTGCATCCCAGGTTACTTAAGGAGGTGGCTCTAGAAATAGTGGAAGCATTGGAGATCATTTTTCAATGTTCTATAGATTCAGGATCAGTTCCTGTGGATTGGAGGATAGCAAATGTTATCCCACTTTTTAAGAAGGGAGGGAGAGAGAAAACAGGTAATTATAGACCAGTTAGTCTGACATCAGTGGTGGGGAAGATGCTGGAGTCAATTATAAAAGACGAAATTGCTGAGCATTTGGATAGCAGTAACAGGATCGTTCCGAGTCAGCATGGATTTACGAAGGGGAAATCATGCTTGACAAATCTACTGGAATTTTTTGAGGATGTAACTAGGAAAATTGACAGGGGAGAGTCAGTGGATGTGGTGTACCTCGACTTTCAGAAAGCCTTCGACAAGGTCCCACATAGGAGATTAGTGGGCAAAATTAGGGCACATGGTATTGGGGGTAGGGTACTGACATGGATAGAAAATTGGTTGACAGACAGAAAGCAAAGAGTGGGGATAAATGGGTCCCTTTCGGAATGGGAGGCAGTGACCAGTGGGGTACCGCAAGGTTCGGTGCTGGGACCCCAGCTATTTATGATATACATTAATGATTTAGACGAAGGGATTAAAAGTACCATTAGCAAATTTGCAGATGATACTAAGCTGGGGGGTAGTGTGAATTGTGAGGAAGATGCCATAAGGCTGCAGGGTGACTTGGACAGGTTGTGTGAGTGGGCGGATACATGGCAGATGCAGTTTAATGTAGATAAGTGTGAGGTTATTCACTTTGGAAGTAAGAATAGAAAGGCAGATTATTATCTGAATGGTGTCAAGTTAGGAGGAGGGGGAGTTCAACGAGATCTGGGTGTCCTAGTGCATCAGTCAATGAAAGGAAGCATGCAGGTACAGCAGGCAGTGAAGAAAGCCAATGGAATGTTGGCCTTCATAACAAGAGGAGTTGAGTATAGGAGCAAAGAGGTCCTTCTACAGTTGTACCGGGCCCTGGTGAGACCGCACCTGGAGTACTGTGTGCAGTTTTGGTCTCCAAATTTGAGGAAGGATATTCTTGCTATGGAGGGCGTGCAGCGTAGGTTCACTAAGTTAATTCCCGGAATGGCGGGACTGTCGTATGTTGAAAGGCTGGAGCGATTGGGCTTGTATACACTGGAATTTAGAAGGATGAGGGGGGATCTTATTGAAACATATAAGATAATTAGGGGATTGGACACATTAGAGGCAGGAAACATATTCCCAATGTTGGGGGAGTCCAGAACAAGGGGTCACAGTTTAAGAATAAGGGGTAGGCCATTTAGAACGGAGATGAGGAAGAACTTTTTCAGTCAGAGAGTGGTGAAGGTGTGGAATTCTCTGCCTCAGAAGGCTGTGGAGGCCAGTTCGTTGGATGCTTTCAAGAGAGAGCTGGATAGAGCTCTTAAGGATAGCGGAGTGAGGGGGTATGGGGAGAAGACAGGAACGGGGTACTGATTGAGAGTGATCAGCCATGATCGCATTGAATGGCGGTGCTGGCTCGAAGGGCTGAATGGCCTACTCCTGCACCTATTGTCTATTGTCTATTGTCTTAAACTTGGGACTGGTGTACAAATGTGAGCAATGTGAAAGCACTGAACCTCCTCGGAGATGCTCACTCACTCACTCACTCACTCACTCACTCACTCACTCACTCACTCACTCACTCACTCACTCACTCACTCACTCACTCACTCACTCACTCACTCACTCACTCACTCAATTGTGCTCTGACCATGCATTCAATATTCTGTAGTTCCCCAGCAGATATGCTGGGAAATCTTCCACCCAAACTTGCAGCATTTTGAACAAGTTCATGTATTTCAGGGAGCGATGGTTGTGAAGAGAAGAGGTAAGTTAAAGTGAGTAGGAGAAAAATGCAAATGCAGGTTTACAGCAAAGATAGACACAAAATGCTGGGGTAACTCAGCGGGTCAGGCAGCATCTCTGGAGAAAAGAAATAGGTGAGGTTTCGGGTTGAGGCCCTTCTTCAGACTGAGAGTTAAGAGTGAGGGAAACGAGAGATATAGAAGGTACATAGAACAAATTAATGAAAGATACGCAAAAAGCTACGATGATCAAGGAAAGATGGAGCCCACAATGGCCCATTTTTGGCTGTGGGGAAGGTGATACCAAGTTATACAGGCAGTGAAACTCAACAGTTAAAGTGGGATTTGAGAGAACTTAAATGGACAATCGCTTTAGAATATTATCTATTGTTTTAATATGTTGTTTGAATTTTTTTTTAAACTTCTTTATATGGTGTGACCAATTTTTAACAATGTTTTGAGTGATGTGAGTATCAGAGACATTCAAATATTCAAATTACTTGATAGCTTTGACAATACATTCATGGCTTAATTGGCTGTCAAAACATAGTGATTAAGCTAACACTTTTAGAGGACTGGAAATGGTACCTCATTATTGTTTATATTAAGAATATAAAACAGGTGACACAATGGCACAGCAGATAGTACTACTGCCTGATTGCAGGGAAGTTACATGGAAACAGGTTTTGTGTCTCCAATACTGTTTAAATCCGAGACAGCTGTTTTTCTGCTTGTCAATTTCCAAAGTAACATTTAACATTGTTTATGATACATCCTACTAATGTCATTTGTGATACAAATATATAATTGTCTTGGACAAAATGTAGATGTTGGTTGGTAAAATTCTAGATGACAGAAAATTTCTGTGAAGTTCTGGACAGTGAGAAAAGGGATACAGCAGCATATGGGGCGGTGGAGAAATGGCAGATGGAATTTAATCTGAGCAAATGAGGTGTGTACTGTGGGAGTACAAATTTAGGGGAAAGTACACGGTTGATTTTAACAGCATTGATGCACAGATATATCTTGGGGTCCAAGTTCATGGCTCCCTGAAAATGCCAACGCAAGAAGATAGACGAGTAAAGTAGGTGTATGGTGTGCTTGCCTTCATCGGTCAGGGTATTGAGTTTCAGAGCTGGGAAGTCTATTTGCAATTTTATAAAATTTTGTTTTGGCCACATTTGGAGGGTGATGGCATAGGTGCAACTGATATTGTGCATATTCCTGCCATGGCTAAATTTTGTGACATAGTAGCCACATGTAATTTGAGGAGAACATTTATCCATGTTTGTGCTGACAAGCCCACAATGCCAACAGCCTGCTCCCACGCTATGCCACTCCTAAAGAACGCCTCCTCATGTCGCCGGTTTTTCTATTTGATGGGTCAGAGAGGGGATGGTGGAAGATGTTCAGGCATAGAACTCAAGACTAGAAGGCAGAATCTTGGTCATCAGGGAGTTACAATTCACTGCAGTTACAAAGGGTGAAGTCTTCCAGTTTCCCATCTCTGACATTCACAGACATTTAAAGCTTTCAAAGCTATTAAATGATAAACATATTTTCAAAGACTTCCATAAATTATATAAAAGTAAACAAATTTAAATAAATTCTCTCAATTGAAAGAAATGTTAATTATCTGAAACATGCCTCTCTCCCATGCAGCTGTTCCTCTCCATTGAAATGAAAGAGTAATTTGAATATATGTCTCCATTAAAAGCAGAGTGAATTTGATACTGGTGATCAGTTGTGTAGAAGTTTGGGTTTTCTGCAATTGTGCATGCTTACACATGAGCCCTGAACGATCTCATGGGGTTTTGTTAGTGGAAATTGTGGGTCATGAACAGCTCATTTGCACAAGGCAATAAAACTATAAGAATTTATTTTGGTCTGTTAATGAATAATCTGATTATTCTGAAGAAGGATCTCAACCCGAAACGTCACCCATTCGTTCTATCCAGAGATGCTGCCTGTTTCGCTGAGTTACCCCAGCGTTTTGTGTCTATCTTCAGTGAATAATGTCATCCAGGTTTACCCACCTCTATTTGTATCTCATTTATAGTATATTATAGGCCCCATAGCAGAAGCGTCCACGTCGCGGGGCTGGAAACTGCAAGTGTCCTGAGCTAATTCTGCTGTGATGTAACATTTGAATGATGGACACGAAAGAAGAAGTATATTATAAAAACAAGAAAGAAAATCAGTTTTGAGAAAATAAGGAAATGCATTTATATAGCACCTTTCACAAGCTCAAACTGCACTTTTAATGCAGGAAATATGGCAGTCTGTAAGATTCCACAGTGCAGCTCTTCTGTTTTTAGTGATAACGGTTGGTGGTTAAATATTGGTCAGGACTCTGTTTTTTCATTTAGCGGCCTCTGATGTTGGGAGGATAGATAGCACTGCATTGCAATATCTCAACTAAAATATGCCACCATGGAGTGGAGCAAAGTATTGTACCCATCCCATTGCTCACATCAAATGGAGGGAATAACGGATGTTGCAGTGTTCTTGGTTTGAATTTATTGTTTATTGTGAACTCAGCTAGATTGATAATTGAGAACGTAAAATTGAGTCAGTGATATTTGCTCTTGTCACTGTCAGGTAGAGTGATGTGCCACACCACACATGTCAACAAGGCTGTCACTCCCAGTGCTAGAATTAAGAAAGTGTCATATGTTTTCTAAACTGCCCTTGCGACTACACCCCACACATAGTTCATTAGGGTTAAGTGCTTTGGGACCAATATAATCATTTAACTACAGTTATTCGCAGTCACGGAAGATGGATGAGCTAAAGTGTGCTCTTGGAAAGGATACCTGGCACCTTTTAACCTTCCTGACCTTGTAAGGTCATCAAACTCTGTCACTGAGTTGGTCTGGCATGCAGCATCATGGTCGTGCCCATGCTACCTGCTTTTACCACAGCTATGCTTGTTGTGAATCTGAAAACTCAGATCCCTGCACAATACTGCACTATTGTCACCCTCAAAGAACCTAAATTTTGCCACTGCACCCAAAAATATGTTCACGTTTCTGCCCTTTTCAGTTATTGCAGATCTTTTAAAAACTCCCAACAGCATGGTTATCCCATATCTCAGAAGAATAGCAGTTGCAATACCAGGAATTCTCACAGTATCATTATTAAGGAGAAAAAAATAATTGGAATGATGTCAGGAATGATAGAAATTTGTTACAGCTGAGATTAGAAAAACTGGGATTGTTCTCCTTGCAGCAGGGAGGGTTTCATAGAGCATTCAAAATCATGAGTGTTGGTAAAAGGAGGGCAAATAAGCTAAAACAGAAACAGAAGGATATTTCAAAAAGATGCAGAAATGACAGGAGAAAATGTTTAAGTACAAAGCAATTTGTTGTCTGATAGGGAGGTGGAAGCTGATTCACAGGCAACGTTTGAAAGGACTTTGGTTGTTTAGAGAAAAATGCATGGTTTGGGAGGAAGAACAAGGAAATGGGATTAAATATGCCACCATTTAGAAGAGTAAGCATAGATACAATGAGTGGAATCACCTGCACTATATCATTCTATGCGTCGAGGCTGATCTCTCAAAATATTGAAGCTGGTTTGCCTCATGTCAGCTACATTTTCTGCTCCATATTTTGCTTGTACAGCAACTTAAGATCCATATTTCTCCACCATTTTCTTATGCCTCAGCTGTTCATGCTGCAGGTTAAGCTCAGTGCTCTTCTCCAAACTGCTTCCTGAATATGGATGTCTTCCTGTGCCTCAATGACTACAACTGGCACAGGACATGAGGTGCTGTCTGAACAGAACACACTATATCTTGTACTTCGCTGTTCAACATTCTAGTTGCTTTGTTGATTACAGTTTTACCATGACTGGAGTGCCTTGACTGAAACCTGGAAGCTGTCTTTCAAGTTCACCTTCAGGTTTTTTTTGCTTGCACTTTACTGAGATAGTGGCTCAGATTTTGTCTGCCAGACCTTTTTATTTCCCACCCCCAGACTCAGACTTAATTAGCAGGCAAAGAGCTGCCGCATGCATGAAGAGAGAAGAACAACAAAGGTGAGTATTACAAATAGAGATCATATGTGAGGAGAGAAAAGAATGAAACAGGAAGGAAGAAAAATTAAAAACAAAGGGAAGAAATAAGAGTAAAAAAACTGAAAAGGGATAGAGAGCAAAACTAAATAGGAATCAAACATTTTATTTCCAAAAATATACCACTTTCATAAACTGTAAATATATGTTACATGATACTTGTGCATCACCACCCACAAGACGAGGTACATTTAGTTCTCATTTACCTACAAGATTTACGTTATATCAGCAAGACATTTTTTCTTTCGCATGCATTCTATGAGCACTAAGTCAGAGAGGCTTTTACACATGTCTTTTGCTCCCCAGTGTGCAGTCGACTGTAAAGTTTAGCCTTTCTATATAAAGCCTATGCAGCATCTGCACTGAGCTTCAGCCTGTCTCTCAACACTTATTCCTGCATCTTGGAATGTGCTAGTATGCAACATTTCGTTGTGGACACAACGCCTTGCACTGGAAGACCAGCAAGTTTCAAACAGGTGTCTTTCTCCAAGCTGAAAATCCTCCAACAGCCGTTGCATTTGTGTGTCAGCGTGAATCCCTGGGAACAGACTGTAGACCACAGAGACCTGTGTAACGCAGCTGCACAAGATGAATATTAACAGAGACTGCTGCACCTCCACCCAGACCTCGTGGCAAACACTCATTCTTGAAAGAGATAGATAATGGTTTCTTCCCTTCGGCACTTTGAGGGCAGCATGTGATGGTGTTGAGACACCAGCTGCACATGAAGGATCTCTGACATGCAAGGCCTTTCTCACCACCAGCTAAGCAAGGTGTTGCTGCTTAGTTGAAAGTTCTAGTGATGAGGCACCATCATCCTTTCTTGCAGGACTACCAGAATATTCCATACACACTGCCTGATTCACTTGCTGTCACTGGTTTCACGTTGGAAGTATTTTATTTATTTTCTTTGGGGATCTGTACATTGAGTCTCTGGAAATAATACATCCGCTATGTACAGAGTGATGAAATAGACCTTGGATGACTACTGTATGCAGAAGCCGAGTACAGGGCATGATGCACCGCATGCAGCCACACTGAGATCACCTCCCACCTGATGATCTGCTTCTTTCCCACAATAGAGAGGAAATCCTGCTCCCAAAATTCAAATTCCTCTTCACTCTGGCTGCAGGCAGTGGTCATTTCTTTGTCCGTTCCCTAGGTCCTCTTAACCCATATTTGTAGCGTCTTCATGCACTCAGACATAATGATGAAGGGAACATAGGATCAGTTTGACCAGTTGTCAAAGAACGTTGCCTGGCTTTTCTCTAGCTCATCTGGGCCCCTGAGGCTCACAGGTTGTAGGTGTGGATCAAACAGGTTGTAGGTGTGGATCAAACAGGTTGTAGGTGTGGATCAAACAGGTTACAGGTGTGGATCAGCAGTGAATCCAAGCAGAAGATGGCAATGTTGTACATGGAAGGACCTGAATATCTCCATTGCCTGGAATCATCATGACTCTTCCTGTTTCATATAATACATTAACAAGAGAATAACCTTGACTAAAAATATTTGATCAGGAAGCTTTTATTTTCTAACTTATTCATTTGTATTAAGCTACAGATCCTATTAGTATTGTGTACCCATATCCATTTGTGCATTCCCTTCCCAAACATCATTTTGGAAAGCATGACCATTGCGTATGTATTCAGCATTCTGTCAAAAGCATCCTTTGCCTCAAACTGATTGGACAAATAACATTTCTTGGTGATCGCATCCATGAGAACTTCATGGAAGACAGAAATCTTTCTCCAGTGATGGAGCAGATTAGCTCTGAATGAGGCTCCAGTCATGGAGCAGACTGGATTCAATTGGTGAAGATCTTGGACAAAATCTTGTGAATCCAGTGAAATGGACCACCAATTTTTGACCTCCTACCTCTGCTTCAGCTTGCAGGTGAGCATAATTAGCACCCTTTTGCTGACATACTGCCAGCCAGTCGCATGCTGCTGTACAGCCCCCGTTGTCCGAATCCCACAAAACCAGAAAGCCATTGCATCCAGGAGTTTTACTTGTCAGCACGGAACAGTTAAACCTAGTCAATTTCTCCAAAGTTAATGGGTTTCCCAGTTTCTTTTTTTGTTTTTTAGATACTGCGGGGAAACAGGCCCTTCGGCCCACCGGGTCCGCGCTGCCCAGCGATCCCCGCACATTAACACTATCCTACACACACTAGGGACAATTTTTTTAAAACATTTGCCCAGCCAATTAACCTACAAACCTGTACATCTTTGGAGCGTGGGAGGAAACCGAGGATCTTGGAGAAAACCCACGCAGGTCACGGGGAGAACGTACGAACTCCGTACAGACGGCGCCCGTAGTCAGGATCGAACCTGAGTCTTCGGCGCTACATTCGCTGTAAGGCAGCAACTCTACCGCTGCGCCACCGTGCCGCCCTGCTCTCTGTCCTCTAAAACCTTAAAGCGGTGGTATATTTGGGGAAGTTAAATTAGGGCCCTGGGGTGTATTATAGAGCAGGAAAATCTAGGTGTGCAAAGTTCCCTGAAAGTGGCATCACAGGGTCAAGAAGGCTTTTGGTATGTTAGCCTTCATCAGTCAGGGTACTGAGTACAGAAGATGGATGTTATGCCACAGTTGTACAACATGTTGGTGTGGCTGCATTTGGAGTATCATGTTCAGTTTTGGTCACCTTGCTACAGGAGGGTTATTCTGAAGCTGGCAAGAGTGCAGAGATATATGAGGATAATGTCAGGACCTGAGGGCCTGAGCTATAGGAAGAGGTTGAACAAGCTGGATCTTTATTCCTGAGAGTGCAGGAGGCTGAGGGGTGATCTTGTAGAGGTGTATAAAATTATGAGCGGAATAGATAGGACGAATGCACAATCTTTTACCCAGAGTAGGGAATCAAGAATCTCAGGACATGGGAGAGGGAAAGATTTGATAAAAACCTGAACAGCATTTCAGCATTTTGCACTCAGAGGGTTGTGAGTATATGGAACAAGCAGCCAGAGGAGGTAGTTGACACAGGTACTATGGTAACATTTAAAATAACATTTGGACAGGTAAATGGATAAGAAAGGTTTGGAGGTTTATGGGCCAAATGCGGGCAGGTGGGTCTAGCTTTGTTCGGCTTGGACAAGTTTGGCCGAAGGGCCTGTTTCCATGCTGTATTGTGACTTGTGAACTTGAACTTGTGTTCAGTTCTGGGCACCATGTTATGGGAAAGATGTTGTCAAGCTGGAAAGGGTACAGAGAAGATTTATTAGGATGTTGCCAGTGCTAGAGGGTCTGAGCTATAGGGAGAGGTTGAGTAGGCTGGGTCTCTATTCCTTGGAGCGCAGGAGGATGAGGGGTGATCTTATTGAGGTGTATAAAGTCATGGGAGGAATAGATCGGGCAGATGCACGGAGTTTCTTGCCCAGAATAGGTGAATTGGAGACCAGAGGCCATAGATTTAAAGTGAAGGGGAAAAGATTTAATAGAAATCTGAGGGGTGATTTTTTCCACACAAAGGGTGGTGGGTGTATGGAACAAGTTGCCAGAGGAGGTAGTTGAGGCAGGGATTATCCCAACATTTAAGAAACAGTTAGACAGGTACATGGATAGGACAGCTTTGGAGGGGTATGGACCAAATGTAGTTAGGTGGGACTCGTGTATCTTTGGCATATTGACCGGTGTGGGCAAGTTGGGCCGAAGGGCCTATTTCCACACTCTATCACTCTATGACTCCATGATGTCTCGCTTAGTTACAACAGCATTTTGTGTCTATCTTCAGTATAAACTAGCATTGCAGTTCCATCCTACGCATTTTATCTGCATCTGGCTATTGTATGCACAGTTGTGTCCTCGTCTCTCTTATTCCTACTACAAATATGCCATTGCATGCAGAGGTTTGATGTGTGCATGAACTCCTACTCGTCAAAACCACATACAAATCTTTTAAAAAACAGTGTCTGTACACAAAACAGCTTTCGTTTTATTTATAACCTTTGTTAAGTATATGTATTTGCCTGCTTCTTACCAGCATATTTCCTTTTGGTTCCAATTACAATGTTTGAACTCTTAAATCTAATCGATTGTTTCTCTGGATGGTCATCTAAATAGCAGGAGTGGATGAAATAAAAAGAAACAAAGTGCTGGAGTAACCCAGCGGGTCTAGCAGCATCTCTGGAGAACATGAATAGGTGACATTTCGGGACAGAACCCATCTTCAGACTGATTGATCAAATGATTGATTAGAGTGTCCAATTTTGATCTACTTGGGACTGAAGTGCTGCTCATCTAATGGTGCTTAGTATCACAATGGATCTCATCTCGGCTTCACCTCTTGCGTACTGCCTGGCCAGCCAGCACCTTTAAAGTCACACGTGAGCATCTGTGTAACTGGCAAAAGGAAACTCACATGTTGCTTTTCCAGAGACAACCACTTTCACATGAGCACGTTGATTCTGCACAGCAGCTATTTCTGCAAAAAAAACCCCAAGAAGTACTGGAGAACCCAATGGGTCAGGCAGCATCTCTGGAGAAAATGGACAGATGATGTTTCGGGTTGGCACCTTTTTTCAGCCTGATTGAACTTTCTCTGCGGGTGTGTTTGGCCTGCTCTCTGAACCTTTTGGGGCTTTGAGGGGGAAGGAATGAGTCTTTTCATCTGACCTGCTTGGCACATTTGACATTTCACAACATTTTGCACTCCTTTTTGTGTCATCACTCCCAAAATGCCACCAAGTAGTCCCTTTGACCAAATTATTTCTCCATTATCTTATCTACAATCTGTTTCTCTCTCTTTCCTAGTTCTGACTTAGGGTTTCTGACCTGAAATGTTATGTGTTTTTATTCATGCTTTTCATCTCTTTGTTATTTGGTCTTTGGATTTGGGTGACATTGGAAAAACTATTTAATGAACTTCCCTAATTCGCCTTGGAAAGGTTGCGTGAGCCACCCTCCACCGCTGAAATTTTTGGAATGAAAGCTCTCTCAGACTGCTTTTAGGAAGGCAATTCTAGGATTTTAACCAAGGCATTTTAACCAACGTGGCCATTTTTTAGGTCGGGATAGTGTATGATGTGGAGGAGAAAGCCAGATCTGCCATTCCCTTGTCCCTGCTGTATTTATAGTTCTTGCTGGGTGAGTTGATAAGAAGTGATTTTAGTGACTTACTACAATGCATCATACAGATAGTAAACTCTGCCATGAGAGTTGCCAGTGGTGAGTGGAATTAATATTTATGATTATAAATGGTTCGTCAGTCAAGCAAACTGCTTTAATCTGGGAGTCAGATGGTAGTGGTGATAACTATGAAATGAAGATAGTGAGACTGTTTTGTTGGTTAACATGTCCTGACACTTGCATGGAGGAAATGCTACTATCCATAATAACATTTTCATATTCCATCGGGACATGGAGGACATGTTACTTTTGAGTCTGAGGAAGGGTCCTGACTCAAAATGTCACCGGTCCATTCCCTCCACAGATGCTGCCTGACCCACCGAGCTACTCCAGCACATTGTGTTTTACTTTCCATGTATCAGTTGACCAGGTTTTGCTGCATGAAGACTGCTTCATTAACAGACGACTTTGAAATGGAACCAATATTGCGCAATCTTTAGCGAATAGGTTCAGATCTGACATTATGAAAGATAGGATATTTGACAAAACACGTTGAAAATGTTTGGAATACGAAAGCCCTGCAGAAATCCTTCTATTCTTTCCTGGGTGTGCAATCATGAGCCTCTAGTTATCAAAACCATCTCCTTTGAGATAAACATGTGTGTTTTCCCTTTGACTCCTACTTACCTCAGTTCTATGAAGGTTCCATCAGACAGATGCCATGGTTTGCCCTTTGTGTTCAGTTCATCCGATGGCATTTGAGCCAAGATTGTCTACCTGCTAATTTCTTAATATGAATAACTAAACCAGGGGTTTTCAGCTGCAGCCTCCATGGTGCTGGAATAGAGAGGCCCTAGCAAAACTCAAACTGGGCATCATCTGCCATCAAAAGCTTCAATGGCCCAGCCACCAGGAGTCCTTTGAATAGCAAATTCTTCCTAATTAACTGCCTACCCACCTGCCCAAGATGTGGAAGAGTGCAAATCCCATCGGTTATCTTGGAATTCACAAATATTAAATGGAAGCAAATCATCCTCGACACTGAGGGACTGTCTACAAATAAGAATGAGGAGTATATTTTTGGAAATTGGATTGGCTCCTCTTAATGTATTTGGCAAAGTAAATTCATCAAAGTTCCCCTGGCATTATGGTGTATGTGGAGTCATGGAGATATTATTCATTGTTCTGCACGTTGTGTATTTAACATTGACATTGCGTATTTAACATTAATAGAGTAACTATAGTTTAAGAACCTCAACCTCATTCAGCACAGTGTCATGTTAACAAATACCAGGGATTCCATTGTCCCATGATATAAGGGACTTCCTGTAACTTACGGGAAAGTTTACTGATCTATTTACATTGATCTTAATGGCAGTTTCCTCATAAAACCAATAGAGGCAGTAGACCAGCAATCATCAGCCCTCTGCCCCTCCTGGAAAGGAGCAACTTTTAACATCACACATTTAATCCTCGTCGGCTGGAAGAGCACTGTGGAAACTACAACTGAAGACTTGAGTAAGGATCATCACATCACGAGATTAGCAGGTAGACAGAGGAAAGAATTCAGGATGTTCTCAAAGCATCTTTGAAACAGTTTAACAACTTTTGGGAATCCCTGGCTAGTGAACATTCATTATGGAAGCGCACCATTCCAGATGACACTGAGAAGCACAGGTCTGGATTTTGAGAGCACTCTGATGCTCAGCTTAAATAACAGAGGGGCATGGCACCTCCCAAACTACCTGCCTCCTGACCATTTCCTGTCCCACATCATTCATTCCAATCCATTGACCAAATCATTCCTTGACCCTGAGGACTGACTAATAGAAGAGTTTTATTCAGTTGTAAAGCTCTTTGGATCTCCTGCAACTATCAAAGGAGCTATAAATACAAAAAAAACGAACTTTTGCAGGAACTCTGTGGGTTAGGCAGCATCTGTGGAGGGAAATGGACAGTCAATGTTTGGTTTCGAGCTCTTCATTTGGAGCGTTTAGGAAGGAACTGCAGATGCTGGTTTACACCAAATTTACACACAGAATGCTGGAGTAAGACACAGACTGGAACTCCAGATGAGGGATCTTGTCTCAAAATGTCAACTGTCCATTTCCCCTCACAGATGCTGCTTGACCTGCTGAATTGTCTCGTGTCCCTATTAAAATACAACTCCTGTTTATTTCTTTCTCCTTGCATCTTGTATAGTTAAAGCCATCCAAAATTATTGCTCTATTGGTTGTACATTTCTCTGTGAGCTGACTCGGATTTGCTCTATTTCTCATCTTCAAAGTTTAGTAGAAATTGCGTGTAATTTTTCTTTTTTTTCTTCTCATGCTCTCCTTATGGATTCTGACTTAACCCCCAAGTTAAACTTCCTTCTTCCGTATTGATTTAAAACTCAGCAAGTCAGGCAACAGATCTGATGATCTCATATTCTTCAGATTGATGAAGAAGGGCTCTAGCCCGAAACATCACCTATTCATATTCTCCAGAGATGCTGCCTGAACCATTGAGTTACTACAGCACTTTTTGCCCGATTCTCCAATCACTTTCTCACCAAGGACATTTGTGGCGTTTTAGATACAAGTGAAGGTTATCAGTTTGGTTCCAGGACTCATCCAGATGTCTCAAGAAAGTGACTAGACCTTTGTGCACCAGTCTTGCGTTGATCTATCTAACCCTACTTTACCTAGCTTCTCCAATATACAGTACAATTACCACTCTGTAGGTTTTGTTTTGTGAGCCGGTGCCTTCATTTCAAAGGACTTCATGGGCTATAAAACACCGTGAAACATCCTGAGGTTGTGAAAGCTGATGAATAAATGCAAGTTCTTTGTTTTTGTTTTCTTTCATTCTCTTGTTCTTTCTTTTACCTTGCACCGAATCCAAATCTATTCGGTATGTATCCAGATGAAGTCTTTAGCCTGATTCAGAGTGAAGCCTTTTACAATGTGACAATTATAACATGTTAATCTGGTATTAGGGTTTCACTAGTTGCTTTTACAATATCACTAGTATTTTTCCAAAATGAAACTTTTCCATATCAAGCGTACTATAAATGCAGTCGTCAAAACAGATTGCAATTAACACAAGAAAGGTGATCTTTTTTAACCAGGAGATCATCTAACCTTTTCTTCCTTTTGTTCTATTTAAAGTGCGTCCGGGTGGTGGGATCATCTGAAGAGCTCTGCAACACTTCCCTCAAGTCTTCATTCTTCAATGATTGTAACAATCCAGCCTGAACAATCTGTACAAGGACATTTGGCCCTTTTATGTAGGAGTCAAGCATAATTGAACTAATACCAGCTAACTCATCTGAAACAAGGTAGTGACCTTCAAGTCTCTTTTAATTAGGAAGGACTTTTTAAAAGTTATGTTCAACTTAGCCATATAGTAAAAGACAAAAAATAGATAAATTACTTTAACTGACAACGATTTACTGTAAGTATTTGCAAAACATTCTTACAAGCAGAACTCAAATGATTTATTAAGATGAATTACTATAGGAAACTGTATTAAGAATCTCTGTCAATAGCAAACTTATCTATAATATTTTATAGCAGCAGATTTTTCCCTGGTTTCCCTGGTTTCCCTGGTTCCTTTAGTAATTATCCAATATTAAAAGTTCTTATCCAATATTAAAAATTCTTTGTTTTCTCTTGTAATGAAAGTAGTTATATAAATACAAGTTCTTCTTTCAGTTAACCAACAGCACTACAACACATTAATGGACAATTAATTTAACTTAGTTTTGGTTCTTGCTCTTCGCAAAATGTCTGCTATTGCTTGCCTATATTGCCACAGCAATTACATTTTTTTTTAAGTGAACAGTTTTGATATATCCTGAATTCATGGCAAGATCTTTTTTTATTGCCTTTATGTTGGAATGTTTGTGTGATTATTGAAGTTCATAATTTGAGAATGGACTGAGTGACAGCCAGCAGTGATGTGACGAAGCGTCCAAGAAAATGTCCGACTCACGTTGGCAACTCTTGTTGAAATGAATAGAATGGAACTGCAGATGCTGGTATATACCAAATATAGACACAAAGTGTTCGTGTAACTCAGCGGGTCAGGCAGCACCTCTGGAGAAAAAGGATGGGTGATTGGATGGATCTGAAAATGGATGGTTCAGTGTGAAGAAGGGTCCCAAACCGAAACATCACCCATCCTTTTTCTCCAGAGATGCTGGCTGAGCCGCTAAGTTACTCCAGCACGTTGTGTCTATCGAGTTAAAAGGAATTGGTCTTCTGTGTTTGTATTCCGGGTCCAGACAAACCCAGCATAGCACCAATGTATTGATGAGAATGGGTCAAGAGTTTGTAATGTTATAGTCACTAATTACATTCTGCAATACACAAAATGGTTGTGATTCTGTGATTTGTGTTTCATCCATATGAGGTTCAGAAGACATCTCATGTCCTCTTTTGATCCTCATGATTTCCCTCTGAACTGTACCGCGACACTTCTTATACTCCTCATGGGATTCGTTTGACCCGACATTAAACTTTTTTTTTCTTTTTAGTCTCAAAAACCCTCATCGTCCAGAGTTTCCTAAATCTGCCAGCCGTGCCCTTTATTTAAACAGGAACATGCTGCCCCTGAAAAGAACATGCGTCCCTTTTGGACATTTATATTTTTATTTTTATTTTTATTTAAATTACATTTTCTGTGAAAAGGTTTTAGTAATCCAGGATAAAAAGAGTATGGGTGTTGGAATTGAAAATATGTACAATCATCTAGGCAACATGTAAATAGGATACTGATCTTGTCCTAATTACAAAGTAACCAGAAAAGCAGGCAGTGTGTTTATTTAGCTGCACCAACAACCTTCGGATGTGACTGTAGGTGGCTCCTATTTAGTGTGTCAGTGAGATGGGTTGAGGTAAAAACAGATATAACTGTACACTGCAGAAGCATTGTATTTCACCAGCAGCATCGGGTCTGTAAAACAACTACGCTGCAAATGTCATCCTGTTTTTAACTGGCAGAATCTGTGAAAATCTCAGTGTTAGTAATTTCAGCACTGGGGTGCTTTGTTGTAAACTATTTTACAAATCATGTTTGTCTAGAAATATAATGCTGCATTATTATAGGGCAGTGAAAATTGCATGATAAGCCTTGATCGTCCAACAGTCGGATACTGACTAAAGATATGATTATGCTGGGGCAGTACAGCTGGCGACTCAACACATTCTCTCTTTTGGCTGCGCTTCTCAATGAAAGCAACTTAAGATTTTGGGGAACTGAAAGGAATGATTTGGGGTAGTAAAAGGGTTGGCAATCCTCTGTTAGACTTGCCCTGGGAATTCCGGAAATTAAGGGATTAATCTCCTGCACACTGCTGCAAGCAAACAATGTGATAAAAAAAATAGCCTGATAAAAAAACATTTTTCATTTAGAGTCAGAGAGTCACACAGCATGAAAACAACCCTTCGGCCCAACTTGTTCATGCTGGCCGATATGCCCCATCGAAGCTAATCCAATTTGATAGAGACGTAGATATCTTGGCTATCTAATATATATCTAATTTCCCAAGATATTTCTGTTTATTTGCCGCTCTTAAAGATAGCGGAGTCAGGGGGTATGGGGAGAAGGCAGGAACGGGTACTGATTGTGAATGATCAACCATGATCACATTGAATGGCGGTGCTAGCTCGAAGGGCCGAATGGCCTACTCCTGCACTTATTGTCTATTGTCTATTAGTCCTAAAAATACTTGTGATGGGGAATAGGCCATTTGTACTGGTGGCCAGCAGTGATGTGTCGACAGGAATATGTCCTATCAAAGTTGGTAATTTTAGTTTGTGAACATATATTTAAAACAAGTTAGTTTCCTCTGTTTTTGTATTCTAGATTCTGGTAATACTCAGCAAAGCACCAGTACTTTGATGAGAACAATCCTTAGTGTGCAGCGTCAAAGCAGAGAAGACATTCTCACCGTGCGGGCTGTCACGGTGGCGCAGCGGTAGTGTTGCTGCCCTACAGCGCGGGTTTGATGCTGACTATGGGTGCAGTCTGTACGGAGTTTGTATATTCTCCCATGACGGCGTGGGTTTTCTCCAAGATCTTCGGTTTCCTCCCACACTCCAAAGATGTATAGTATGTAGGTTAATTGGCTTGGTGTATGTGCAAATTGTCCCTAGTCTGTGCAGGATACTGTTAATGTGTGGGGATCGCTGGTCGGTGTGGACCCGGTGGGCCGAAGGGCCTGTTTCCGCGCTGTATCTCTAAACTAAACTAAACTAAACATTGAAGTTTTCAGAGGTGATCTGGTTTCTTGGGTAAAGTTTCTTAATCGGTTGAAGATAGACATAAAAAGCTGGAATAACTCAGCAGGTCAGAGAGCATCTCTGGAGAAAAGGAATAGGTGACGTTTCAGGTCATGACCCATCTTCAGACTGTCTTAACAGGTCAGTCTACTCTCAAACATTTGGTGCGTAGGAAGGAACTGCAGATGCTGGTTAACACCGAAGATAGACACAAAATGTTGGAGTAACTCAGCGGGTTACTCCAACATTCAGTGTCTATTTCAAATATTTGGAGAGATTTTCATTAATTTTAATTCTGAAACTGAATCCCTTTTGAAATAGAGCCCCCGGTACCTGATAGAGAACAGGAGGGGCCTGTTTGACCCATCATACTAGTGTCAGCTTTTTTTACAAAGCTACTCAATTAGTTCTACCAACTCTGTTCTTTTCCCCAGCCTTTCAATTATACATGATTAGGACATGTGGAGTTTTCTTCCATCATCCTTTACACAAGATGGAAAAGGGAATTCCTTAACAGGGAGGTCCTAAAGGAGCATTTATATTCCTTTGCAACGATATATTAAGGATATTTAAAACTAAGACATACTTATTTCAAATCACGATCCTGGCTATTAGTTGGAGTGAGGGTGTTAGTTGCAGTCCTGGGTTAAGAACTGAATGATGCATCAGTTCCTGATATTTTAATACCCTAGGAAATGCATGGGAGGTGCTAGGTTGCCCTTCTAACTAACTGCAGTGTAAGCAGGGTTAAACTAATGGCTTTAATATCATAGTCAACATAAGTAAAGTAGGTTTCAGCATGTTTAATACAGTGTGTTTGACTGTGGGACAAGCATTTGTCCAAGTGAAACATAGATCAAAGTGTGTTTTGAATTTCATGTCCCTTTAGTCTAGTTACAGCTGGTTAAGGTGGGGATGTTTAGTTGGCATGCATTTCTTAGCGCTTCAGTTCCAGGGATCTGTATGTGTATTTTGTACCGTTTCTTTTGGCAGTGTTTAATCTCTGCTTTAGCAAAGCAAGATTTGGGAATGTGGTTAATAAGAAGGGGTCAAAACAAAATATCATCCAAGATCCCTACTTGTGCTCTTCACCAGGTACCTTTGCTAGCCCTGATAACTCCAATGGTTGAACGGCAAGTCAACACTCACTCTGAGCATGAAAACATTTCTGAGACCCTGAGGAGAAATGGGACGAAACAAGGAACAGATCTTTGATTATTTTTTTAAACTGTAGGCTGGTGCTCAATGTTCTCATTCTCCTGTAAAAGGAATAAGCATGGAATAAATGACAAAGGATTTTTGCAGCTTTGGAATTGTGAAGTATAGTAAGAGGTCGTACGATCTGCCAAAGTCATGCAGGCTCTTAGATAGAGAGAACATGTTAATTCCACGCCTTAGTTCTTTTTTTTTGTGTGAATATTTTCCTCTTAAAATATTTGTCCAATTCCTTCTTGATATTTGCTATTGAACTATTTTTCGTTTAGGTTTAGATCTAGGTTTATGATTGTGATATGTACCAAGGTACAGTGAAAAGCTTTGTTTTGTATGCTATCCAATCAGATCAAATAGTACTATACATAAATATTATTTTTAAACTCAAGTTCAATAGATGGAGCAAAGGGAAAAGTACAGAGTGCAGACTACAGTTTTCAGCATGGTAGCGCATTAGCTCCATGGACAAGGACCATGATCCATAATGGGGTAGAGGTGAATCAGACAGTACCCTGGCTTATGGAAAGAACATTCAGAAGCCTGATAAAAGAGAGGAAGAAACTGTTCCTGAGTCTGGTGGTGGGCACTTTCAAGCTTCTGTACCTTCTGCAGGATGGGGGCAGGGAGAAGAAGGAATGACCGGAGCGGGACAAGTCTTTAATTATGTTGGCTGTTTTTCTGAGGCAGCATGAAGGCAATGGGGGGAGTCTGATCTGTGTGATGGACTGGGCTGCATCTACTACTTTCTGCAATTTCTTGCCGACTGAGGCAGAGATGTTTCCTGACCAAGCTGTGGTGGCAAATATAACCACATATCTGTGGGGGTTAAACCAGTGGGTATTGACAAGTCTGGGGGGGGGGCACAGAGCCCCCTGGCCCCACAAGTGGTGTGCCAGGGATTGGCCCAGTACTCACACCGACCGCCTTCATGCTGCTTGCTCTCTCTGCTCCCGCGACTGGAAACACAACACGGGACACCAGCTCACTGGGTAAGCTGGCGGAAGTGGGGGGAGGTGCAATAGGTGCCTCGTGCCGTTACCAGGGGACTGATGGACTGTGCTGGATCTACCGTAGTAGATGTAGCCCAGTCCATCACACAGAGCAGACTCACCACTACTGACTTCATGCTGCCTCACAAAAGCGGCCAGCATAATCAAAGACTTGCCCCGCCCCGGTCATTCCTTCTCGCACCTTTACCAGGCAACCGAGGCACATGTTGCCAGAATGACGCGGATGCAGTGGCACACTCTGCGTCTGCATCCAACACCCCGGGACCTCGCTTTGTGGCAACTGCTGCAAACCCGTGCCCAATGCAACGTCCTTCATGAGTGTTTCACTGCTCACTCCCTCCTCATTGCCACCTTTCCATTGCTCAACACTGCAGGGCACCTGCCGACTGGCACCACGAATGGACGCTTTGATCTAGATCTAGATCTCATTTTAATCTTCGATAACCTTCCTCACTGTTCCTTATACCACCAATTTTAGTGGTATCTGCAAATTTACTAACCATGCCATCTACATTCACATCCAAATCGTTACTGTAAATAATGAACAACAGTGGGCCCAACACTGATCCCTGTGGTCCACTGCTCATTACAGGCTTCTAGTCTGAAAAACTATCCTCTACTACCTCCGTCTGTCTGCTACCTTCAAGCCAATTTTGTGTCCTATTAGCTAGCTCAACTTGGATTCCATGTGATCTAGCCTACCAGAGCAGCCCACGATGTGCTACCTTGTCAAAGGCCTTGCTAATGTCCATATGAACAATGTCTATTGCACTGCCATCATTAATGTTCTTGGTTACTCCTTCAAAAAAACTCAATCAAATTTGTGAGACATAACTTCCCAAGCACAGAGCCATGCTGACTATCCTTAATCAGTCCTTGCCTTTACAAATGCATATAGATCCTGTCTCTGAGAATCCCCTCCAATATCTTACTGACCACTGATATTAGGCTCACTGGTCTGTAGTTCTCAGGTTTTTCCTTGCAGCCTTTTGTAAATAGAGAGACAACCTTAACCACCCTCCAAACTTTCTGCTCCTTACACATATGCATTGATGATATGAACATTGCCACCATGGGCACTGAAATTGTATCCCAACTTCCCACAACGTCCTAGGATGCACTTCATCAAATCCTGGGAATTTGTCTACCTTTTAAGATCTCCAGCCTTCTGTAATATGAACTCTCTTAAAGACATCATTAGTTACTTCTCTGAGTTCCCAGCATCCATGTCTTTCTCCACAGTAAATACACACAAGAAATATTAATGAAACCCTCACCCATGTCACGTGGCTACAAATATAGATGTTCTTGTCAATCTTTAAGGAACCACAACCTCTCCCTAATTACTCCTTTGCCCTTATCTTTATTAAATCTTCCTTGAATCTTCTCGAATGTGAACAATCCCAGCTTCTTTCTCTCTGTTTCTTTGACCTGAAATTTTAGCTTTCCAGTGATGTCACTTGGCCAGCTGAGTTTTTCCAGCATTTTCTGGTTTTCATTTGTGAGAAACCTGAATTGAACTCTATGTACACCACTAGAAGTCAAAACTCTTCAGGAAACTGTGAAAATCCAAAGAGGACGTTAAAGTGGTTCCAAGAATCCGGGATTTGAGATACGAGCATAAACTAAAGGACCTGGAATTGGCCTCCCAGGAGTGAACAATGTTGAGAAGAAATTGACGGGATTAGAAAAAGTAGAGTGATCGAAACCATTTCCACTATTGAAGGACAAAAAGAATAAGAAGCAGATTTGAAACGATTGGCAAAAAATCCAATGTGGATTGAGAAATTTAGAAACATAGAAACATAGAAAATAGGTGCAGGAGGAGGCCATTTGGCCCATTGAGCCAGCACCGCCATTCATTGTGATCATGGCTGATCATCCACAATCAGTAACCTGTGCCTTCCTTTGGTTTTATACAGAGAATTTGGTTTTATACAGAGAACAGTTATGACCTGGAATGCACAGTTTGAAAGTGGGGTGTGCAGACAAACACATTTTCTCAAGCTGATTGTAGAAATAATAGGTAACAAAAAATTGCCGTTCTCTCAGGAAAAAGTAGAGGTTTGGACTGATTGGATTATGCTACAAAAAGCTGCAAAGAACAACATTTGTAATGCAGCAATCCAATTCTATGAGAGGAGTTTAAGTTGAATGGAAAAAAAGCCACTGGTTATTGTTAAATTCCAGGATAGTCTTCCGATAGTGACATCTTTGAGAGATGAGAAGATGATCCATTTGTCATTTATGTGGTTCAGACTGATCTGCTTGTGAATAGTTAATCCAGTTGCCTATTGTATCCAGTGTTAGAGTCATTGAGTCATACAGTGTGGAAGCAGGCCCTTCGGCCCAACTTGCCCACATCGACCATCATATCCCATCTACACTTGTCCCACCTACCAGTGTTTGGCCCCTATCTCTCCAAACCCATCCTATCCATGTACCTGTCTAATTGTTTCTTAAATTTTGTAATAGTCCCAGCCTCAACTGCCTCCTCTGGCAGCTTGTTCCATATACCCAACACCCTTGTTGTGAAAAGGATACCCATCAGATTCCTATTAAATCTTTTCCCCTTCACCGTAAACCTATGTCCTCTGGTTCTCAATTTTCCTACTCTGGGCAAGAGACTGTGCGTCTACCCGATCTATTCCGCTCATGATTCCTTCAGGGAAGTGGAGATGAGGCCCATACCAGGGGAACCAGCTGGAATGAAGGAAAGCAATGGTTTTCTGAGGACGTAGACATCAAAGTTAGAGGCGAGGGTGTAACTGAGAAGATCAAGGGTGCTGGGTGTGAAGTGGGAGAAAATATTTATTTTCTTTTTGAGGATATGGAAAGAATTCTACAGCAAACTAGCTTCATGGGCATGTCTACTGACCTCAGCTTTAAAAAAAATTGAATTCACATGTTGTCAAACTCGCACATTTCTGTGTGTTATTACTCCAAGGTCTTTAAATTTTTATTCTTGTAACACGAGCTATACGGCCATATTATACCCAATATGTCTTTTATATTGGCACTGTTTAATTCAGATCCCAGGGTATTGAAGTTGTGAGTGGGAGACGGCAAAATCTCCTGGCTCCTGGCGGAGAGTCCTGAACTTTCCGTGTCAATCCATGCCTGTCACTGGGATACATTATATGCCAAGAGCCAGTCACGTGGAATGCTCATTAAACAGTGCTCCTGTAAAGCAGTTTATCAATAGAAGTGAGTGGTTTATACTGGACTCTACTGAAGTGACCCCTGCGTTTCCGCAAGAACTTGCATTGACGTGAGGATTTGCGAATGTAAATGCCTCAAATTATTTCTCAGAAGCTTTATTACACGTAGATTAACACTACGTCACATCCGGAACCACTCAACAGGTGACCAAATGATTGGTTAAAAAGAGGTTTTAAAGATCACCTTGAAAGAGGAGAGGTTTGGAAAGGGAATTTTAGAGCTGAGGACCACGACAACTGAAAGCGCAGTATCCAATTAGTCTGGAAAAGGAAACCGGTAATATGGAGGAGATCAACATGTACCTACAGAGGACTTGGAGGGGTCGAAACAAAGATGGGAATTTTTAAAGTAAACCTTTGTTGGACCAGGAACCAGAGTAGTTCATTGAAGAAAATACAAATACCAAAACTATTGCAGACTCAGTAGACTTGGTTCACAATCATTCTGATTTCCCTCTTGTGAGGTTGCTGACATACTGAGAAATGGTCATCCAGGGAAAGTGTATTTTATGAAAAATGATTATTTTTTCTGTAAGCCAGTGAGCAAGGCACTGCAGGTATTGAGTATGGTTCCTGCCTGTATGTATTGCAAACTTGTAGCAGGAATTATTTAATAGCAATTAGAATTGGGAAGCTGACTGCTAATTTTTGTTCACCTTCTTTTCTCGGACTGGGCCTATTTTAAGTGCCACCTTAGCCACTGACTTTGGTTACCAAAATCTTAGAATCGTATTTGAAATCCCATAAGACTGGCACTTCGTGATCACTGTGACTGTGTGGCCTTCCCATTGTTTGGTTTATTCTCTTTGCAGCCGTAATGTCAATACAAGCAGGAAGATAAAACCCAAAGCTAAAGAGGATTTAAAGGAGGGCCATGGCTCAATACACGAGGTTCCATCATCTGCATTCTTTCCACATAACATAGCAGCCTACACTCAATACAGGCAAGGATGTTTGAATGCTGGTAACTTTCTCATGTGATAATTCATCTTTGATTACCACTCTACACAGCTGGTAGAAAAGAAATGTATGGCAGCCCAGTTTCACTAATCAAGGCCTTAACTCACGTGCTCTGTTTGCATCATCATTTGAACCCAGTGTTCAGCAGCAGAAGTTAATGGGAGACTGATAACCTAATTGCTCTCATCTTAAATATACCAGTGCCTACCACCCCACTTGGAGCTAAATTAGTTCCTATTCAGTTCATGCTGTCAGACAGAGCAGCTGTAGACTAACAGCACTTCAGCACAGGGCCAGGATTCAATACGGAGGCTCCATTGTTCCTTTTTTATTTAAATATAATATTTATTTATCACAGATATAATGTAAACAGTGGAAATCTCTGCCATAAAATGCTTTTCTTACCTCAATCCAAATGAGCTTTTCTAAGGTTTTAAAGAAGTTATGGAGAGAGTGGAAGGATTAAAACATGCTGACTGTATCAGACAAAGAATAAGATAAAATCAGATTAGTATTATTGTCAAATACACCAGCATTCAATAAATTCCTTGTTCACATGAAGTTCACAAATCAGACATGATATGCAATGATGGGTGCAACACAGCAGAATGGTGCAACGTTATGGTGCAATCTGAGGTAGTGTGAATATAAAATTAAAGTCCATTAATGGAATAATTGAATGAGGTAGAGTTAAGACTGAGAGTACATGGCAGAGTCTCTGGGAATGGATATGCAAGAGATAATTGATTCAGGAATCTGATAGAGGTGGGGAACAAGAATGATTGGATAAGAAGAGAAACAGTAATGAAAGGAAATGACAATAAACGCACCAATGTATATGTGTTGGAAGGAACTGCAGATGCTGGTTTACACTGGTTAACAATGTATCTCTCTGGTTACAATGGATAATCTTCTAGACAGCAAAGGATCATTTGGTGCATTGTTCCTGAGCTGGCTCTTCTTCCAAACTACAATTCAATCTGTTTCCGCTGTTCTTTCAAGCAATGTGTACGTGTAATAATGAAAATAAGTTGCCCGTTCCTCAACATTGTATGCTAAAAATCTCAGATCTGTGTCCTTCAATCATTGATTCTTTTACCAGTGAAAACATGTTTTCTCCATTTACTTTAAATCCCGCATAACGTTCAACATTTCTGTTAAATCTCCACTTGGCTTTCTTTGCAGAACAATTCCAGTTTTTACAGTTTCACCAAATGATATGGAAGGAAGCAGGTCTACTCTGTGAATGTCCGCAGAGGCTGTTAACTTGGGACATATGCGTCTGTGGATGCCACTGAATGGGAGCTAAAATGCTGTCAGCGTCATGAGCTAATTTATTGGAGTAAATGTCCTTTCTAGTGTCTAAAATCCTGGAGACTGGCCCAGTGCTTCAAGCCACGGGCGTGGCGCGGATTTTAACATCGCAGAGCTTGCAATCCTTTGCCGAGGATCGACTGTGGAGAGCTCCAACGGTGGGGCCTGCGGACTTTAGCATCATGAAGCCCGCGGTCTCTAGTAAGAAGAGGCTGACTTGGGAGCTCCAAGCCGCGGAGAGTTTTTCAACTGTCCCAACGCGGGAGTTTCAAGCATCCCAACGCGAGGGCCTCGGACTGTCGCTGCGACGACTGCAGATGGTTCAACAGCCCCAACCACGGGTGAACAAAGAGGAAGGTGATGGAACTTCATTACCTTCCATCATAGTGGGGAATGCGGAATGTTTTTGTTAAATTTTATTTTATGTGGCTGTGTATCTTGTTGCTTTTCACTTAGTATGGCTGTACGGTAACTCAAATTTCACTGTACCTTAATTGGTACATGTGACAATAATTTGATCTTGAAATCTTGAAAACACTATACTAGTTGCAGAGGGTTTCTCTGGGCTCCTCAAGGAAGCACTCACTGGTATCAGGGTCACACATATGGTCTTGAATATGAATACCACAGAGCCCTTAGCCTGTGGAACTACTTATCTGACCGTGTGGATGATTCCTGAAAGCCTTGATGTCATCCTACCACTGCTGGAAATTCCTACTTGCAGCCAAATTATGAGCTCCATCTGGTCTAGGGCTGGTTCCAAGGAGGAGGCAATACTAGTTTCTCAAGCTTGGTCCACCATTCAATGAAATCATGGCTGCTCTATGATTTCTCCATCCACCTGGCTTTTCCTGCACTGAGTCAGATTTACAGAAGAAAGTTCCAAATTTTTAAATACTTTCTGCTTATAGAAGTGCTACTGCTAAGACATAATTCTGATTTTTAGACTTTTACCCCCTCGTTTTAGAACACCAAACCAATAGAAATACTTTTGGCTTGAAACTTGTGCGTAAAAGTCTTGGTAAAGACTTGAAAATCGGCCTAACCCCAGGGTGGATTAATTTTGTGCTTCCTTTCCGGGTGTCTTAACAGCCTTAGGAAATTCATCTATTTATTTTTCAGCTGTATTTTAATTGTCTGAAGCAGTTTTCATGTATAAAAGTCATTCCAAAGGATGTCAATAATAACACAAAATTAATTTGCAATGAGCTTTTCAATTAGTGGTCTGCAAATTAATAGTTCTGATTTAGTTGAGAACAACAGGCTTCACTCAATTCTTTTCCCCTGAAACCATACTGGTTAAAGGGCCAACATTCAAATGCATTCTCAGTGACTTCCTACAAACACATGTGGATTAGAGACACAAGGAACTGCAGATACTGGAATCTTGTGTAGAACACAAAGTGCTGGAGTAACTCCACTGGTCAGCAGCATCTCCGGTGGACAAGGATTGGTGATGTTTCAGGACGGGACCCATCTTCAGACTGAATGTAGTAGGGGGAAGAAAAGATGTGTGGGTAGGACAAAGCCTGGCACATTATAGGTGAGGAGAGTTTTCACTGGCACATGGGTGGACAAATGCTGGAGATAAAATGTAGTCAAGGAAATGTGTAGATTAACTGTTTTCCCAGGGTTGGAGCTGCTCTCCCCATTGGGAAAGCCTTGAGGCTCTCTACTTCTTTCTGCAACAAAGATCGAACCAGTTTGCTTGGAGTACACTTGGAGTACTTTGCTTGGAGTACACTCCATCTTTCCTCATGAGTTAGAGGAGCACATATGTGGACAAAGCAGGCCCTGTGTAAGAATCCTGGGTGGGTTGCTGCTATGTGTGTTATAGGCGATACACATAACCACATTGGTGCAGGGGTCGTGGAGGGTTCAAATGTTCAGGATGGTGAATGGAACGCCATTCAAGCCGGCTGCTTTATCATGGTTGATGTGGAGCCTCTTGTGTTTGTTAGGGTTTCATATCCAGGCAAACAACAAATATTTCATCATAGTTTAAACTTGTATCTTGTACTTGATGGAGTTGATTTGCAGAGCAAAGAGTTGATTCATTTGGCCGCATCACATCCACCTATTTGAAGAAGCTGAGTAACTGCAGTCATTGTATGTAGGTTAATTGGCTGGGTAAATGTAAAAATTGTCCCTAGTGGGTGTAGGATAGTGTTAATGTACGGGGATCACTGGGCGGCACGGACTTGGAGGGCCGAAAAGGCCTGTTTCCGGCTGTATGTATATGATATGATATGATATTGCTCCTCTGAGCAATGTTCAAAATACCTATGCTCTTTAAACTCTGACAGGGATGGCCTTCTTGAACAGAAACCTCTTTTCTGCTCACTTTTCTTCCAACAGCATTCCTCCATACTCGAGTATTGCGTTTAGAAGTTGGGAGGACATGTTGCAGCAATATAAGACATTGGTGAGGCCACATTTAGAGTATTGTGTTCAGTTTTGGGCACCACGTTGTAGGAAAGATCTTGTCAAGTTGGAAAGGCGTGCAGAGAAGATTTACGAAGATGTTGCCAGAACTCGAGGGCGTGAGCTATAAGAAGATGTTGTGCAGGTAGAGACTCTATTCCTTGGAATGCAAGAGGATGAGGGGTGATGTTATAGAGGTGTACAAAATTGTGAGAGGAATAGATCGGCTAAACGCACAGAGTCTCTTGCCCCGAGTAGGGAAATCTAGAACCAGAGGACATAGGTTGAAGGTGAAGGGGGAAAGATTTATTAGGAAGCTGAGGGGTAACTTTTTTCACACAAAGGGTGGTGGGAGTCTGGAACGAGGTGCCAGAGGAGGTAGTTGAGGCAGGTACTATTGCAACATTTAAGAAACATTTAGACAAGTACATGGATAGGATAGGTTTAGAGGGATGTAGGTCAAACATAGGCAGGTGGGTCTAGTGTCGATGGTATATGTTGGTCAGAGTGGGCAAGTTGGGATGAAGGGCCTGTTTCCACGCTGTAATGACTCTATGACCATGATTCAGCAAGTCTGCCCCATTTTGCTGGAGATTCGAAGGATTGCTCGCTGAAACAAAATAATTCACCGGAAATATCAGCTCAGTCCTAGCCATAGAGCTCAGGTGACAGCAGAGTGTTCACCACATTCAACGATTCATTGGCATAGATCTGTCTGTTAACCGGACCTATTCACAAACCAGCAGTCCTTGGATCATTGAAGATCCTTTCAAGTAATACAAGGCTGTGTTTATTCTAGCTGTTAAAGAGTAGATTTCCCAAGGATATTTAATACAATGCACGAGCCGGATTATTACAGTGGTGTTTAGCAGGGCATTCAAATCAGCACTACACAAAAATTCACATCACAAACACTGCTACTTCCACAATGTGTGTGCTATGTTATCCAATTTGTTAAGTACTGCGAGTTGTGCTAAAAATATCTACTCGCATGAAGGAAAGCAACACCCATTGTAGCGTTAGAAATTGACATTATGTGGCCCAATTTCACAGCCACTTATTTTTATAGCCTTTGTGATGTTTCTCTCAGGTGTTGCTCACATGAGTATCCCAGGGAATAATTATCAATTCCTGGAGATTCTGGTACAATCTTAAATGGTCATCCTGTCTATTCATGAATCATAGGTGTAATCTCCTGGTGCATAAGGCACTATCATATCCTCGTTTTTCCAAGGGTGCCTTGTCTGGATTGTTTCTATCTTGACGTCATATACACCTTACATATACTAAAAAAGAACAATTGTCAGAAATAGAGACCATAAGCAGTGTAGTGAGACTAATTGGACTGCTCTTACAATGAATCGGAACAAGCAATATGGAATGCTTGGCCACCTCATTCCCTGTATGGTCTTACATCAATTTCTAAATACTGAGCGGCTGATAATAAAAATAACACTTAAAAACTTAACTCCAACATAGACATCTTGGAACGGAAAGTGAGAAAAGCTGGTCTTGATAGATTACGTAGAGAAAAATAGAGATTAGATAAATAAAATGGGAAGGGGTGCAAGGGAACAAGAAAGCAAAAAGTGTGGAAATAAATTGTTATGTTGTATTTTTGCTTATTCTTTTAGCTTAGTTTTAATTATAAAATAGTAATGTCAGCTATAATGTTAGGGTGATTCTATTACTGTAATGTTAGTATTTGTATCAATCAGAAAATTCAGTATAGACTGTGAATCAAACCTTGGACCTGGATCTATGAAGGATACTTTTTCCACAAATTAACACTTTCATTTACTTTGCCACTTGGAGCATTTTAATTGAAAACATATTTTAATTGATTTACATAATCTGCAGAAATGCAATGTGGGTTAAACTTTTCACAGGGTGCAAAACAGGAGTAATTATTCTTGTAAGCTCTTCCACCATTCAACTTATCTCTGCACCTACCTTGTGCTTCTGCATTTTTCATAGGTGGGTCATTGGCACCCACCCCTTCAGCTACAGAGGCCCAAACTCTGGAACCCTTTCCCTAACACATTATACCTCCCTCTCCCTCTTTAAAATGCTGTTTAGAAACCACTTATTTTCCTTCATTCTCTCCAGAGATGCTGCCTGTCCCATTGAGTTTACTCCAGCATTTTGTGTCTATCTTCTTTATCCAAATGTTTGGTAAGTTGCTTATCTGTCTCCTCGCACAGTTTGCAAGTCATTTTACCATGTTACAGACCTTACTTTAAGTTAGAGATACAAGGAACTGCATGTGCTAGCACCTTGTGAAAAGCACAAAGTACTTGTGTAACACAGCAGGTCGGGCAGCATCTGTGGATGGAATGGGTAGACGACATTTCGGGTCAGATAGGTCCCAACCCAAAATGTCACAATCTTTTCCCACCACAGATGCTGACCTGCTGAGTTAATCCAGCACTTTATTATTTTATGTTAATTTGTTGTTCTTAAAAAATATTGTTCAGATCTAAGCAGCTGTTGGTGGAAGGGCATTGCAAAGACTGCTAGGCTCAAAGGACAAGTTTATTACGACCTACAAATAGTGACAATTGTGACTGAGGTATAATGACCCTTACAAAAGTATATCTTTGAAATCTCTTATTTAGATTAACATTACTCCATACAGCATATAATCCTCCAACATTTTCGCCACCTCCAACGGGTGATGTAAATTCTTAGGTTTGTATTGACTCATAAAAGTAATCTACCAGCAGGTAGAATCCCCAATTCCAAATACTGGGAATTGCTTTTATTGGGGATGATGTCATGATATTGAAAGTGAATGTTGATTAATCTTGAGTGGGATGTAAAGCCTGCATTCTAATAATACCATCTTTCCCATCCTATAAATTGAGTAAAAATGTTAGAAGGATTCTGATCATTGGAGGTATCACAAACTTAATTGTGACCTTGCTACCATGCAAAATAAGTGAAGTTTCAGAATCAGTGGCTGATTTTTCTCCTCCTTAGCCTGCGGGATAGAAGCTAAACAAGGTGGCACGCCTGCTACACCATTTGAGATGAACTCACAGAATAAACTGGAAATTGGAGCTGGCTTTGCAGGGAGGGCAGTCGCAATTCATTTAATTTCATTAAAAATGCCTCCTGACCAAGATCTGGTGTGCCTTTTTTTATGAAACTAGTCGTCGTTTGGGAAATAATGTCCATAATGATGCCATAGTATTGACATTGTCCTTTTGTTTTTTTGGGTACATAAAACCTAGACAATCCAGCACGCCCAGAGGTTTGGTGATAGACCGACAAATTTCTGGACTATTGAATGTCATCTCTATTAATACCCCAACACATTTTTGGTATTACAAAATGCTGGAGTAACTCAGCAGGTCAGGCAGCATCTTGGAGAGAAGGAATGGGTGACGTTTCAGGTCGAGACCCTTCTTCAGACTGAAGAAGGGTCTCGACCCCAAACGTCACCCATCCCTTCTCTCCAAGATGCTGCCTGACCTGCTGAGTTACTCCAGCATTTTGTGATACCTTAGATTTGTACCAGCATCTGCAGTTATTTTCCTACACATTTTTGGTATTCAATTATTTTAAATGTTGTATTGTAATTTAATTTCCGAGTGAACCCGTTAAGTTGAAAGGGAGCCCAGGAAACATGGCCAGTTTGAAGTGAGCATGGAACTCGGGAGTTGAATGAGAATGAGAAGTGGGGCCCTGGTGAGTGGTAGGGAATGTTGGAGCTGGGGACCCTTGCAAATCAGAACAAAGTGTGGGGAAACGGGGCCCTGGTGAGTGGAAGGCTGCGTGGGAACTGGGGGTCTTGCAAGTTATCATATCATATCATCATATCATATATATACAGCCGGAAACAGGCCTTTTCGGCCCTCCAAGTCCGTGCCGCCCAGCGATCCCCGCACATTAACACTATCCTACACCCACTAGGGACAATTTTTACATTTACCCAGCCAATTAACCTACATACCTGTACGTCTTTGGAGTGTGGGAGGAAACCGAAGATCTCGGAGAAAACCCACGCAGGTCACGGGGAGAACGTACAAACTCCTTACAGTGCAGCACCCGTAGTCAGGATCGAACCTGAGTCTCCGGCGCTGCATTCGCTGTAAAGCAGCAACTCTACCGCTGCGCTTCCGTGCCGCCCTTGGGAAGGAATTGCAAAAACTGGGGACCCAGCAACTAGGAAATTAGTGCTGAAACTGGGGACCCGGCATGTCCGAGGAAGTGGGAGAAACCGGGTCCAGGTAATTGGAAAGGCAGCAAAGAAACCAATGCCCAGGCAAATGGAGAGTTGAAATGCAGAGTTGAACTGAGGCTCGGGTGAGTGGAAAGGAGCACAACAAATATTACTGGTAGTTTACTGGTAGACCATCGAGACGAATGGGCGGATAGCAGATTATTGGTATCTTACTGTACAAGCTATAAAAGAGAAAAGGATTTTTGGAATATGGTCACAGTTGTATTGTGCAGTGGATTTTTGATAGTAGATTCTCACAAACAGTAATACTCCTGGTATTACTTCATATCCAAATTCATACATAATAAGCTTTGGACAGGTGCAAATCAAAACCCCAGAAAGAATTAATAACTTCAGAATAAGATAGGAGAATTTTTGAAAAATATTGGCACAAAGTACCAATCACAAACTTCGCCCAAGGTATTGACTCTCGCAAACTTGATCCAGTCCATGGCTGTTATTTTGGTATAAACTGCTGAATAGGTGTATTGTTAAAACTGTGAATGTTACACATGCCCACTGTGTGTGAAGTAGCTAAGATATTGCAATAAGGGACATGGGTGTTAATATGCAGAGGAGAATGGACCATATGTAAGAATGAAAGACCACACTGTTTGTGATTGTTCTTGTACCATAGACCTGCCTGCTGTATCTTCAGAGCACATGCACCACTCCATGACAATCTAGTCACTATATTGTCAAAGTCATATACTAACAGAATATGTTTCTTCTGTACCATCATCTTCTGTACACTACAGACAGGAAAAAATAATAAGCAGCATAAAATTGTATGTTCAAAACTTTTGCTTAATTACAATAAAGGCTATACTCAGTTGCTAAAAGAGTGTTTGCTTAATGACAACTAATTTCCAGTCAGAGAAAACATAGCAGTGCACTTTCCTTCTCTGCTTTTTATATTTTAAGGTTTGGCCAACTTATCAGATGTAAGTCTTTGGAGATATATTACAACTTTTCATTTTGTCAATGTGAATTCCTGGTACTGTCACTTAATTGGAGATTTTGTGGCAATGGGAAAGCAAGTATAAAGCTTTGCATAATTTCAATGTCATGTTGACATTTAGCCTTTATTGCCGGTTATTGTCCTGATTTTTATTGATTCCATCACTGTTGGAAATCTTCTTACTATATTAGTATTATTTTTGTTAATGGCATCCACACTAGGAAAGAGGAAACTTTTAGATGTTTAATCTTTTCAATCGCAGTAAAAAGCCACAGAGAATAGAAGGGTGAGGAGGAGGTAGATTTTGGTTCGAGGGTAAGTGCAAGAAATTATTTGGGTTTAGCAAACATCAATCCTTTGATCTGGGGACAGGCGCAGTGATTAATGACACAAACAAGTTATCCCAGCACTAAAGAAATCTTTTATGTAAGTACGAAGCAAGAGTTTCATTTATCTCAAAAGAACAAAGTTGTTCATTAGGTAGAAATGATTAACCATGTCTCTAGGCCAAAGCAATATAAATTGGGATGTGCGTGTCTGCAGGAACGCTAGCTAACCTACAAACTTCAGGAGTATTGTTTGGTATATTGTCAATGTAGTCGGGTGAGACTGTACTGGACCAAGTCAAAGTTAGACACAAAAAGCTGGAGTAACTCAGCGGGTCAGACAGCATTTCTGGAGAAAAGGAATAGGTGACGTTTCGGGTCGAGACCCTTCTTCGGTCTGAAGCATCACCTGAAACGTCACCTGTTCCTTTTCTCCAGAGATGCTATCTGACCCGCTGAGTTACTTCAGCTTTTTGTGTCCATCTTCGGTTTAAATCAGCATCTGCTGTTCCTTCCTACACATTTCGTCTGGACCAAATCAAGAATTGCCAGTTTATTTTGAATATGATAGATTTCAATAATAAGTAAACATCAAATTGTATAAAACAATTAGATAATTTTTCCAGTTGCCAATTTGGTTGATTGAGGGAAGGACTTGCATTTACTTCCTATCTTTAATATGTTTTTCAGGATATCTCAAGACAGAGTTCTGAACTAGTAATCCACAAAATGTGATTTCAGATCCCACATGGCTACTGAACTTTACAAGACAAAAATTGGAAGCAATAAAACTGAGCATGAAACTGTTGGATTGTTGTAAAGATCTGTTTGGTCAATAGTATCCTTTAATTGTATATAAGTAAATGGAGCAGCCACTTTATGCATGGAAAACTCCTGCTGAAAGCAATGTCCAGATAATCTGCTGTACTGATGTTGATTGAATGTTGAATGTTGTCCAGGCCATATCCAGAAGAGATGAATTGCTGATAGAATTGGATGCAAGGAAGCTTGTGTGGAGCATAATAACCAACAGAGAACTGTTGGGCTAAACACCTTGTTTCTGTATTGTAAATTTACATACATTTAACATTATTCTGACACATTCTGCACTGGAGTAATGGAAAAATGAACGATATGTTATATATTGTCTCAATACATCCAAAAAGACTTTATCTCTGTCCGTTCATGGTTCCCCTATTACCCATAAAGTTGTCAGAGCATTTCCAACAATGACTATGTTCACCACCCATGCACTTTGAAAGTGCCGCAAATATCTCTCCCTGGCATCCACGATCTGTCACAATTGCGTTGCCTCTGGGAGACGATGACAACAGCTCATTTGTTACCTGCTGTCATTAATGTAGTAAAACATCTAAAGATGTTTCACATAAGCATCACCAAAAAAAATCTTTGACCGTAAACCACAAGAAGAAATATTTCAGTAGCCGACCAAAAGCAAGTTCAAAGGGATAAATTAAAAAGGGCATTGAAAGGAGGAAATAAACGATCAGCCTGCAGCCCAGCGGTATGAACATTGACTTCTCCAACTTTAGATAGTTCCTCTGTCCCTCTCTTTCCCTCCCCTTCCCAGTTCTCCCTCTATCTTCCTGTCTCCACCTATATCCTTCCTTTGTCCCACCCCCCTGACATCAGTCTGAAGAAGGGTCTCGTTCCGAAACGTTACCCATTCCTTCTCTCCTGAGATGCTGCCTGACCCGCTGAGTTACTCCAGCATTTTGTGAATAAATAAAAGATAGAGTGATTGGAGGGGGGAACTCTAGTGCTAGCAGCTACCATTTGACAGATTAAAATGTCTTTTTTTGGCCTTTGTCATTTCAAGTCTGGACTTTGTTTAACCACCTGCCTATCAAAGCCCTCTTTCACCTGTATCTACCTATCACTCGAAGGTAGACACAAAATGCTGAAGGAAGTCAGCGGGACAGGCAGCATCTCTGGAGAGAACGAACAGGTAATGTTTTGGGTTCAGACCCTTCTTCAGACCCGAAATGTCACCTATTCCATCTCTCTAGAAATCATGCCAATCCCGCTGAGTTACTCCAGCATTTTGTGTCTATCTTTTGTGTCTATCTGTAAACCAGCATCTGCAATTCCTTCCAACACATTCTACCTATCACTTGCCAGGCTTTGTCCTGCCCTCTTCTCTTCCAGCTTCCACCCACCCAACCGCAATCAGTATGAAGAAGTGTCCCACCCAAAACATCACCTATCTATGTTCTCCAGCGATGCTGCCTAACCTGCTGAGTTACTCCAGCACTCTGTAATTGGAGGAAACTACCGTACCATGGAAGATTTCGAAATGAAGATTGAAAAATCAGCAGAAGAAACAGCAACAATAAGCAAGTTCTTTGTTTGAACTTTGTATGCTTATTCATCCGCATTGTGCTATCATTAACTCCACTCCAACTCAGTTTGCTTGATGGTATCTTCAGGATTCATTACTTTGAGAAAAATATTTAAAAGTTGTAGATAAAGGTTACAAAAGCAGCAATAAAGGTAAAGATTTGTTTCCATTCAGAATTTTGGAAATTCCTGCTTATATGTTGAAAAGGAATGTCCGCCCCTTTAAATTACCCATTTCACAGCGAATAATTCATAGTTTACAAAGCATAGAACTCAACATACTTGTAATCCCCCCCCCCCCCCCCACCCCCATCCACCACTGCCGTTTTCATTTTGGTTAGGACGGAAAATGGGCCTGTACTTGTCTTGTTCCCCTCCCCCGTTATGGTTCAAAGGACAGCTAGGCCTCTGTTGCTTGGTAACCACAGATCCTGGAGGCCCAGGAGGAGCAGCTGGAGCAGGTTTCAGGCAGCGCTGATGTTCTCAAACCCATGTCCCTCAGGATCTGCTGCAGTCTGGGCAGGCAAGCTGGCTGAACAGAAACTGACAATGGGCGTTAGAGTAGATACCTGCCGTCGTGGTGCAGCTTTTAACACTTTCTTACAAAGGTGTAACCATGATACTGCAATATCAATAAGTTACTTGACCTCCCAGCTATTTATTTATCTGCATTGAAGCAAAGTTACCCCTCCTCCAATTTTCCTTTGTATTTTTTCTCCCATATTTAACTTTCTGGGTTAATGCCTAAAGTCGGAGAGCTGCCAATACCCAATAGTACTTTTCATGCAGGCCTTTGAACAAGAAACTAAATCAAAAATAAACGAGCAAAAGTTTCCTAAAAGTGCATGTTATAAAAATGTATCCTTAAATACGCTGTTAACCACACATCACATCTGACTGAATGGGCAAGATTCTGAAATTATGTATTAATAAAATGTAATTTAGGCCTGATATTCTGCAAGGGACCTGCTGGTTTCTTGTATAATTTTGTAAAATAGTCAATCCCACTCGCTCCTTTTGAATGGCTGCTAACACTGTTTGTCAAGGGCTGCTACTTGTTTCCTGATAAAGTTATGTTGTGAGACCAGAATACCGACAGAATCTCCTAATCATTCATCCTCTGTTTTCAATGTTAATTGTGCAAAATAATAGCAGCTGCCCAGTATATACTGCATCTGCAATTCAATCCCATGAAGGAATTGCTAACAAATACTCTTTACTCAAAATTAAATTGTGCAGTGCCATTTCTTTCAGCACAATACACTGCACAATTTAATCACATTTTGAGTTTAACTAGATTAACTACTTTTTCAGGTGAGCTGGAAGCAATCTCAATATTGGACCGGGCACTTACGGTCGTGGGCCGGTTAACACATCCAACAACAACACACAGCACCTAATTCGACTCCCCTATCAACATAAATTGGAACTCAAGGCTCCACGCTAATCCATCATAGAAATGTCACCCAAACTAGCGAGGAGACCTCAAGCTATTTAAACAAGCATTATCCTGGTGTTGGGAGGTCTGACAGGGAAGCTTCACAACTGGACATCACGATGCATCCTGGTGTCACATCGCTGCTTAAGCTGCTCTTGTAGCAGATACCAGATCTCTTGCTTGATCAGCGTGAGATTGAAATTGAAAACTATGGCAGCAGTGAGACTTTGTGTGGACTTTCTCTGTGCTTCCACAGCAACGAACAAATGATCGGGATTGCCACCTACCCCCAAGACATGATGGTCTATGGAGTGTTGGAGAAGGATTCCTCCATTTTCTTGTCATCTCTTTTGTTTGCTGAGGCAGGACTGACAGCTTGCTGTGCATCCATCTCCATATTAGCCTTGTCGTGAAAGTCGTCATCAGAGTCCTCTGCAGGAATACAAATCTCTAGAATCTGAAGAAGATACCCTACAGCAAATGCCAATCAGTAATCTACTTTGCCAAGTGTACTTTCCACTAACATGCGTCTCACAAATATTATTTGCTCATCCTTGTGGTGCCTGTCTCTGACACAGTTCAGTGGGTTTGAAAAACGCAACATGGTTTTCATAAAAATGTCCCTTCAGTGTTTCTCCACCCTCCCCCCCCCCCCCCCCCCCACCCCCACGCAACGCTTCCTCGTCTGGGGATAGTTCATGCCACGACATTGCAAAGTCAAACCAGAAGATCAGAAGATATTAGCACGTGCAAACTGTGGTCAAAACACCTTTCGAGGGAGGCAGTGGCAGAGATGTTAAGATATCTCTGAACAATTGTATCCACGGAGAAGTAATGATCAAAATGAAACCTTGCTAAACATACCTACCTGGCAGATTGCGGATTGTGCTTAGATATAAGGCTTCATGGCCCCTGTACAGGAACTACAGATATCTCCTCCAAATTGGTGAGTTGCTGCACTCGTGCAGTGTCATTTGGATGACTGCCGACCTTCATGACTACTGTCTGCCTAAGAGAGGTTGAGGTATATGGAAGATGTAAATAACGTCACAATTGGTGTGAGTAAGAATGTGTGCATATGTTTAAGTGTACAGAATGAAAGGGCAGTATTTCTATTTGGTCATGTGCTAGGCTGGACATTTCAGTGCCCAGGACAACTTGACTTGGCTTTATATCTGCCATCAAGGCATCAATGACCCTCCTGACAATCATTAAGTTTACTCTGGCAGCCTCTCCCTTTGCCACAAAAGCAGCCATGTATTGTTGCTGTCGACCTGTCATGGAGAGAGTGCCTTCATGGAATTGTTATTGCTACACAGTGAAGTGTCAGCAACTTCGCTACATAGGGTGAAGGATCATTTAGAACTATGCAGGTCCCGACTCAGTGCATTCCCCACAGCACTGTTTCTTGCATATTTATGGACCACTCTACCAGATTTTCCAAGGGATCTAATTGAGCATTAACACTAAAGGCAACACGCTAAATGCACCAAAAATTGTCAAATGCAAATTCCAGGCATTAGGTGCAAAAGCAATTTATTATTATAATACCTGGCTTTAGAATTGGCAGAAGAGTTTGCTGATTTGGAAACTTTGCGTTTTGTTGAACTTGAGATCAAGCTACTGGCCCCAGTTGCAACCTGGGCAGCTCAAACAGCCCAAACATAAACAAAGCACAAAAAGAGAACTTTGGAAAAAATAAAGGGGGGCGTTGATGTCAAGGGAGCAAATGAAGTTATGGAACAGGAGGCCAAAAAAGGTAGTTAACCAAAATGTGAGAGAATATCTGTACAATCCTGTGAGTTTAATTCGGTATAGGAATGCTTGATGTCCACAGTAAAACAGGGAAAATAAAAGCCATCATGTTTTAGAATAATGTAATGGGGATCATTGAGACATGGCTACAGAGAAAACAGGACTGGGACTTAAGCACTACAAGGAATAACATATTTAGGACCAACTGATGGAGTCGCAAATACTTAACAGAAAAAACATAATTGTTGTAGAGAAAAAGGCCAAGGCTATAAGGAAGATGTTAGAATTTGTTTAAAAATGAGCAAAGATAATCAAACATTATTATTGATAAAGAATCAAACATTAATAGCGGTAGTCTATAAACCATCTGGTTGTAGAAAGTAGCTACAAGAAGGAACCTGTAGACAAATCAAGGAAATTAGTTGAAATAATTGGGGGAATTTCAATTACAGTAATTGGACATAAGATTGGTAAAGATTAAAGGGGAATATGCAGGAATCCTTAGGTAATCAGCTCAACAAAGGAGAATTCACTATAGACTGCGATAACAGAACAGTAAGAAAAGTGGAGGAATATCTAGATAATAGGAAGCATAACATAATACATTTACAAGATAACAATACAGATAACCCTCATTCTATCAGACCTGGGAGGATTTGGGGGAGGAGGGGAGGGGGGGGGGGGGGAGGGGGGGGAGGGGGGGAGGGGGGGAAGGGGGGGGGAGGGGGGGGAGGAGATAGGAATGGAGGGGAATGGTGTCCGTTATTGCCCATTGTCCGTTATGACCGGACTAAGGGTTTTTCCCCCATTTACATTAGAATCCTGGAGCCCCGTCATTGAGAGCCCAGTGGGACCTACCTCACCACATGGAGTGTAGTGGGCCTAGAAGGCCGCCAGGCACCACCTTGTCCAGCACAGATGGGGAACGGCAATAACAGTTGCCCCTGCTGCTGATTCCTACATTCAGAGATGTAGAGCAAAATGGGAGGTCTGTGGTATTGGCGTGGCGATATGCCGGGGCGAGGAAAACCTGTCCCACTCTGAGTGAGACTCCCTTGATCAACTGCCCGCACAGAGTTCAGAGTGAAAGGACCTTAAGTGTTAACTCCGTTTCTCCTTCCAAAGACGCTGTCTAACCTGCTGAGTGTACAAAGTTATCTTTAACAGCTAAACATGTATTTTTGTGACTGCAAGCTGAAGATACTCAAGGTGTTTGTTACATTGTTTTATAGAGTCATATGCCAATTGAAGCAATCGCTAGTGAATCTCATAACTAGCAGCCTGTGCTCTTAAAGAGACAGTACTGTCTGATTACTCCATCTGCTGCAACTGAAATCCGTTATAAAGAGGACCGTAATTACGAGGATAGTCTAGACAAGCAGTGATAAGATGAAAAGCAGTTTAGTAGGTTGGAGAAGAGTTGAATTTTGAGGACTGAGAGAATCAAACTCTGGAAGATGAAATAGGCAACAATATTGGCAAAAGGTGATGTAGAGAAACAGCCCTGAGCAAAATGGCAGAAATATTAAATTATTATTTTGCCTTGGTATTTACCAGGAAGATGGACATGACATTGGATGTTTTGAGAAGTGAGGTAAGTGCATTTCAAATTTGAAAAATAGGGAATATTAAATGAAATAATCTAAGAAACGTAGAATAAAAACACAGACCAGATAGATTGCACCTACACATTTAAAAATAAACTGGGGAAGTGATATTTAATAATTAGTTGGAAAGAAGGTGTATTGCTTAAAGTCTGCCGGACAGTTCACTTAATAACCATACTTAGGAAGGGGGAGGGTGGAAAACATGAGTAGGGAATTGCAAGCGAGTCAACTTAACAACAGCGTTTGGGAAAATAATGGAATCCTTAATAGAGACTGAATAGAAGAACCTCTAGAAATAGTTAAATGTTATAGCGAGCATGGGTTTCAAGAGGGAAAATCATGCTTGATCAAATTTATTGAATTTTTTGAAATTGTAACAGGGAGAGTAGACAATAATAAGACACTCGATGTAACTTAGCTAGAGTGTGAACAAAAATCCATATATTAAAGTACCTCATAATGTTAGAAAATGCAGTCTATGGATGTACCTGAATGGATCTTAGTTGGCTTTAAGACACAAAGCAGATAGTGGGAGTAGAGGAGAGCAGTGGAAGAAACCGGCTAGTAGTGCTCAACTCTCAATAGTGCTGAAACCACTGCTGTTCACAATTTATAATAATGATTAGACTCTGGAATCAAAAACATTATTTTAAACTGTGCGACTCGGGTGGGGGAGGGTTAGAGTGAGAGGGAATGCCAGGGCTACCTGAAGTGAGAGAAATCAATATACTCAATATCAAGAAAGGTCCTAACTGGAAATGTGGCCGGTCCTTTCCCTCCACAGAGACTACCTGACCTGCTGAGTTCTTCCAACACTTTGTGTTTTGCTCAAGATTTTAAAGCTGCTCTATTGATCAACAGGCAATGACAGGAAATGTTGATTGATACATCATCAGATTTTTCTGTCATGAATAGGACATTCATGGAAATTCAGGAAATTCAGTCAGTTAGTCTCAAAATGTATTTGGGTGAATTAACAAAATTAGTGGGACAAAAACAACGTGTGGTGTGTCATAATGGCCAGCAACAAGAATCGACAATAGTTATAGCTGACTACACTGGCCACCCATGTTACATGGATTGTCTGAGAAGACTAAAACTCAGTAGGAAGAATGCTTTTCGTGCTAATGGGGGCATTCTGAAATGGTATATGGAAACAATAGTTTGTAAATATAATGAGATCTTTAAAAGACACCTACACTATCATTACAGGTATATACTACAAGCCATTTGCATGTATGCTACCAGTTATTAAATAACTGATGCTAAACCAATATATTATAAACCTTGATTTATGACTTATTTGTTAAAAAAAAAAAATAGGTGGGACAAGATTTAGACGAATTAGAGAAAAAGAGGGATTTGGGAAAAATAGCTCTTCTTGAATGAAACCCTCAATCACATGGTAGACGAGGATAATAAGAGACAGAATATGTGACAGGTATAAAGTGACTTTCAGTTAGGTAGCCAATAATGAGCAATAACAATTGCCAATATATCATGTTCTTTATGGACAATTGACAAGAGCTGAGTTTTTTAAATGAAGTTAGACTTGTCACCGTATACACTCTGTTAATCATATTTAAAGGGAGTGAATACACTTTTGTCTCATTGAAAAATACACAGAAGAGTCTGTATTCCCAATCCAAGAAGTATTGAGTCATTTCCTCATGAAAGATGTTTGGATTGACACTGGGCAAAAATATGTTTGATTTACAATGTTATCTAGTTCTGTTAAAAGGTCATTGATCTGAAATGTTAGCTTTATTTCTCTCCATCGCTGCTGCCAGATCTGTTGGCTATTTATGACACTGATTGTTTTAGTTGGGAACAAGCTACAAGTTCTTCAAATGTAAACAGGGAATGCTAGAAACAACCAAATGTGAACATATATTATTTCAGAGCCCCCATTACCAGCATGGAGAATATCAGCACGATCTCTTCAGAGAGTCCACTTCAAATCTTGTCAAAACGGCATATTGACACTCACCTAAAACAGATTGAAGTTAGATATAGACAGACACAAAATGCTGGAGTAACTCAGAGGAACAAGCATCATCAGGGTATGAAGAAGGGTCTCGACCCGAAACGTCACCCATTCTTTCTATCCAGCGATACTACCTGTTCTGCTGAGTTACTCCAGCATTTTGTGTCTATCTTTGGTGTAATCCAGCATCTGCAGTTCCTTCGTACACATGAATTCAGAAGTACATTTGAGGAGGTGAGATGGTGGATTGCAGCTCGTGTAGCTGAGGAATTGGTGTCAGTCAGTGGACTGCAGGACATATCACTCGTTTGAAGGCTCCATGACGTGCAATGGTATGAAGCATTTATAAATTCTTCTATACCATCTGACTTCTAATGATGTAGTCATTTCAAATATTTGTGAGCAGTGAAGAGGAGTTCTCCTTACCTCTTGTTTCTTAGGTTTTTGACATTCTGTTTAACATGGTTAGCACACCAACCAGCAGTTACTCAGGATGGCCTTGGCAGCATTTCTGAATGGGAAAAAAAAGAGAAGCAAGAAAAGACACAATAAATCATAATTTACCTAAAAGTTCTCATAACCTCAGCCATTTTAGTAAAGAACGAGGCACTCTGTGTCAAATGCATTGTCCCAGATGTCCCAGCACAGGCTGCAACATTTAGAAAAGAGAAGGGTGAGTAGGTACTATAATATTTTGAAAGGTGTATGGGATAGGCCAGGAGAAGGTTTTTACTTGAGACCCTGCATTGGCACATGACTATGCAGAGCAACAGTGTTAAAATTCCCATTCCTATTATGCAGAGCAACGGTGTTAAAATTCCCATTCCTATTTTGCAATCCTTCCATGTCAATCCTACTGAACTCTCTAAATTTTTGTTGTCCAGTTTATCTGCCTTTTAGGTGCTTCCATTTTAATCATTCCACATTGGTGATTATTGTTTTAATTACCAAGACAGAATGCTCTGGAATTCCCTCCTTAAACCTTCATATTTCCTTATCTGTCTTTGCTCCTTTAAAGTGCTTCTTAAAATCGCTGTTTACCGTTATAACCCATCATCCTATTTGTTAATTTTTGTTTGATTAAACTACTTTGACAGGCCTTGGGGTGTTTTGCTACATTACAGATGATATAAATAATAATTATTGATGTTCTGATGAGAGATAATTTGTTATAGAGTTAAACAGCATAGAATCTGCACAACTCCATTTATATAAAACCAACGCTAATCTCACTTTTTATTCTCTCCCCATTACCCCGGATTCTACTACTCACCTTGGTGCAATTTACAGTGGTACATTAACCTACTAACCTACACGTTTAGGGATGTGGGAGGAAACTGCAGCACCCAGAGGGAATCGACATAATCATAGGAAGAATGTGCAAACTGGGCATAGAAAGCTCCTGGGGTCAGAAGTGAACCTATGTTGCTGGAAATCACGTGATATGTTAACCCTGTCTCTCTATCTGCACAGATGTTAGCTAAGCTGCCTAATAAACTTGGCATTTTCTGGGTTTTTGTGTCATTATTAGGGAAACCCTACTGAGGGGTACATACACTACTAAGTCCAATATAAGTTCAGGAGAAACTTTATTTTATGCAGAGAGTGATTACACTGTGGTACTAGCTACCACGTGTAGTGGGTTAGGTAGATCATATTTTTGCAATGTAAAAGAAGTTAAGTAAGTGAGGTAGTAGGAATAAAGATGTTGATAGAGGTCGGGAAGGTGCTCATGTAGAGCTCATGAACGTGGCAGAGTTGGGCTGAATAGCCTGCTTTTGTGTTGTGAATTATATGTAACACTGCGACTGATTAAATTGACATTACAGTAAAGCAAAATATAATTTATTACACATTTCAAATGTTAATGGAAACTTTACACCAGGCATACTATGTGCCTGTTCAATTCTTCAATATTTGTGGTGTGAGGCTACAAAGTGGGATGGGATTAGAAGCGTGCATCGTGGTGGATGGTTCAATATTTCAGTTTGTGATCTAGTAGTTTGTGAGATGTCCACCATGAATAAAAAAAACATAAGAATGATAGATCAAAAGCCACTGTTTAATCTTGAAAATTTATCTCATCCTGAAAAATAAAAAGCATGCAATGTGAAAAGGCCATTTGGGCCATCAAGCCTATTCCATCTAATTTTTTTGTAAATTCTAATATGCCATGGGCTTACACTCACCTTTTTAATGTCCTTCATACTTCATGTAGACAATATTCTTTCATGAACTCATTTAATCACCTTCCATGTAGCTAACAATGTATTCTATTGAAGGTAGACACAAAATGCTGGAGTAACTCAGCCGGTCAGGCAGCATCTTGAGAGAGAAGGAATGGGTGATGTTTCAGGTCTAGATCCTACATGTATTCTATTGAATTGGATAACCACTTTCTATCAGCTCATGTACTCCATTCCTCCATTTTTTAATTCAATAAAAGGATGTGGACATGGCTGGCATGTCCGTCATTTATTGCCATTCCTAACTAAACTTCCATTGAGTAGCTTGCTCGGCCATTTCTGCAGAGGGCAGTTCAGGATTCTGGGTGGCACTGTGGCGCAGCAGTAGAACTACTGCTTTACAGCGTCAAAGAATCGGATTCGCTACTGCCTATGGGTGTTGTCTGTGCAGACTTTGTACATCCTGTGACTGTGTGAGTTTTCTCTGGATACTCCGGTTTCCACCCGCACTCCAAAGATGTGCAGGTTTGTAGGTTAATTGGCTTTGGTGAAATTGTAAATTGTCCCTTAAGGATATGTGAAATTGTAAATTGTCCCGAGTATAATGCTAGTGTATGTGTGGTTGGCGTGGATTTGATGGGCTGAAGGGCTTGTTTCCGCACTGTACCTCTAAAGTCTAAAGTAAAGACAATCTAAAGTCTAAAGTCAAACCATATTGCTCTGTGCCTGAAGTAATATTTTGACTAAATCCAAATTCTTAAAACAAATTCATGAACTAGTTGTTTTTTCTGAAACACCAATCCAGTTGTTTCAGGGTCACCATTGCTGATTATAGTTTTCAATTTCAGAATTTTTAAATTATTCATTCAGGGGTTGCAGGTGTGAAATTTTAAATTCCCCAGTGAGAGTAAAGCAAAATATTGCAGATGCTGGCAATATTCAACAGGTCAGGATGCATACGTTGAGTAACAGGTAACATCAAGTCAAGTCGAGTTTATTGTCATGGGTTTCAAATGTGTCAGTTAACATTTCAGAAGCACGGTTCTGACCTGAAATGTTAACTCTGTTTTCCTTTTCACTGTTGCTGCAGATCTGCTGAGTGTTTCCAGCATTTTTTTGTTTTTATTTTATATTCTCTGGATCCTTCATATGGAACTCTGCATTACTCGTCCAGTAACTTACAACCATACTGGAATTTTATTTGTTTCTATTGTCTGTGTATAATCAGTTCGATTAGAGGTTCAGTCTGAAGAAGGGTCTTGACCCGAAACATCACCCATTCCTTCTCTCACGAGATGCTGCCTGACCTGCTGAGTTACTCCAGCATTTTGTGTCTACCTTTGATTAGAGGTTCTATCTATCTGTTCCAAAGGAATTTGATTTTGTAAGGCAAGTAGAACATTGTCCAATAAAAGAAATTGTTTAAGTTCAGATGTGACAGTGGCGATAGTATTTTAATAGCAAGCACTCGCTATGCAAATAATTGCACTTCACACACATTTAATTAACAAATATTTGCCAATGTTCAGTAACCAACAAAAGCCACCTACTGTCTTGTTTTTTAAATTTACGAATCAAAAATATAATTAGCCACATGTGGCTAGTAGTTAATTGAACAAAATGGACCTTGGGGATCATCACCTGGGACTATGCCTGGGTGTACAGTTTATCCAGCAGTGAGGCAGGCAGCTAAGTCAAATATTGAAAGAGTCTCACTTCATTCACAGCTGCCAAGAACACACTGTATAACCAGCCTAGTCATATATAAGGAATGGAAATAAGGAATTTCTATATGTTGACTCTGGCAGGAAGTAGACCACATGAAAGCGTATGAGTTAAGCTTAAAGCCTTGCTCTCAGAATAATACTTAGGACCTTGAATAATCAAAAAGATTCAACTTAGACCTATATTACACGGTCTAATACTGACATAGAAGTAATTGGAAATAAAAAATGAGATTTGCAAAACACAATGTTGACTTACTTCCATCCTTTTTACTACATTACACATAGAAAAATAGTATCTTTGTAACACTGTTCAAAATCTCAGGACATGCCAATAAAATACTTATGAAATATGATCTGTGTATAGCAGCTAATGTGTGTACAACATGGTCACAGAGGCTGTTATGTGATAGTGATGTTGGTGCAGGAATAAATATTGCATAACCTCTTCCCATTTTTTTCAAATAATGCCTTGGGATCTTGAGCACCCATCTAAAAGGCTCTCACCTGAGAGTATTGTATCAATTATGGTTGAAGAGCCACAATAAACACTTGTTCCTAAGTTAATTCAGCATGCTCAGAATTGACTTTTGGAATCAGTTAGATGGAATGCCTCAGACTTGGAAGCAGGCAGTGGAAGGTACTCTTGCAACGAGTAAAGCAAAAAGTAGGTCCAGAACATTGCTTCCAATTAAACCGTCACCTTAGGATGATGTGATTCAACGTTAAACCTGTAAATGGCACATTTAGTCGGAAAGAAAACTGCAAATGCTGGTTTAAATCGAAGGTAGACACAAAATGCTGGAGTAACTCAGCAGTCAGGCAGCATCTCTGAAGAGAAGGAATGGGTGACGTTTCGGGTCGAGACCCTTCTTCAGACAGATGTCAGGGGAGGGGGCGGGACAAAGATAGGATGTAGTCAGAGACAGGAAGACTGGTGAGAGAACTGGGACAGGGGAGGGGAAAGAGAGGGAAAGCAGGGACTATCTGATATTAGAGAAGCCAATGTTGATACCGCTGGGGTGTAAATTACCCAAGCGAAATATGAGGTGCTGTTCCTCCAATTTGCGCTGGGCCTCACTCTGGCAATGGAGGAGGCCCAGGGCAGAAAGGTCAGATTGAGAATGGGAGGGGGAGTTGAAGTGCTGCGCCACTGGGAAATCAGGCTGGTTAAGACGGACTGAGTGGAGGTGTCAAACGAAACGATCGCCGAGCCTGCGCTTGGTCTTGCCGATGTAGAGAATGGCAAATTTAGCTTGGGTATCCAGAAATTCCTCTTCACACAGGGATTGATCAACATGTGGGATTGATTTCCAAATTCTGGATTTGTTCAGGAAACATGAAGAAAATTGCAGGTTCTTTCTGGGAGCATGCATTAATTTGGACACAGAAATGTAACTGATATTACTTTGTAACGATAGTTGGGATGTTTGAGAAGTGACATAACTCGAGCTGCTTTGAGCGTGAGAAAAAAAGAAGCCTTGGAATATAACCAAGACCTGTGTGCAGGGGTCCATCTGTATGAAAATGCCATCAAAATTATCAGGCAGCTACTCTCCTAGCAGAAAATACACACGAAAGCAGTGAAACAATTATCATCATTTTTTTAAAACACTTCCTTGGAATTTGATCACGTGCAGTAAAGACATTGCAGGGGTTTCTGTAAATGATACACCATCAGCTTCTGCCAGCAGCTCAGCAAAACTATGGTTAGTTCTCGTGCCTGCTGAGATGCATTCTGTTAACTGGGGTCATGAGAGCTGTTCAATATAGGCCAATGTTCCAATCTGAATTGTACATAGAACATAGAACACTGCAGCACAAGAACAGGCCCTTCAGCCCACTGTGACTGTGGCACAAATGATGCCGAGATCAACTCTTATCTGCCTCCACATAATCTATATCTCTCTTTTCCCTGCAGTTCCATGTGCCTATCCAAAAATTCTCCAAAATGCCAATATCGTAGATAAGTGCTTATGTAGAGTGATACTTGTACTGAACTGTATACAAAAATGAATTTCGCTGTGCCTCGGTACATGTGACAAATACATGCGTATCAGCACCCCCAGCGATGTGCTCCAGGCACCCACCACCCTTTGTGTAAAAAACTTGCCCTGCATATCTCCTTTAAACTTTGCCCCCCTCACTTTAAAGCTACTGTATGTTCACCAGTCTTTGACATTTCCACCCTGGAAATTTTTTTTCTAATTGTCTACCCTATTTATGCCTCTCATAATTTTATAAACTACTATCAGATCTTCTCACGACCACTGGCATTCCAGAGAAAACCATCCAAGTTTGTGCAACTCTTTTTGTACCTTACACTCCCTAATCAGGCATCAATCTGGTGAGCCTCCTCTGCACCCTTTTCAAAGCTTCCACATGCTTCCTGTAATGGGGTGACCAGAACTGCGTGCAATACTCCAAATGCAACCTACCAAAGCCCTGTAAAGCTCTGCATCATGACTTCCTGACATTAATACTCAATGCCCCGACCTTTGAAAACAAGCATACAAATCTGCCTTCTTTAACAATCTATCGACTTGTGTTGCCATTTTCAGCGAGTTATGGACCCAAGATCCCTCTGTGCAATTGTTGTTAATGGTCATGCCATTAATTGTATATTTTCCCCTCACATTCAACCTCACATATCCCCTCGCAGAGCAACACCTATTATGCGGCAAAGTGGCGCAATGGTAGAGTTGCTGCCTTACAACGCCAGAGCCCCTGGTTTGATTCTGACTTTGGGTGCTGTCCCATACGGTGTTTGTACATTTTCCCTGTGAGGGCCTAGGGTTTTCTCCGGTGCTCCAGTTTCCTTCCACATTCCAAAGACATGCGGGTTTTGTAGGTTCATTGTTCCTAATGTGTAGTATAGAACTAGTGTACTGGTGATCGTTAGTGTGTGGGGACTGGGTGGGCCGAAGGGCCTGTTTCCATGCTGTATCCCATAAACTAAACCAAACCTTGGACTTGCTTGGATTAAACTCCATCTGCCATTTCTTCGCCCATTTCTGCAGATGATCTATATTGCATTCTATACTTTGACAGCCTTCCTCACAGTCTGCGATCCCAGCAATCTTGGTGTCATCTACAAACTTACTAAGCTCTTTCAAAAATATTATCAGCTTGTTTTCTGACGACTGTTTGTGGAAGATTGCAATGCAATAAATTGGTTGGTGTATTTCTCTATGCTACAAACATGATTCTTTTTCAAAAATGTTTAATTTGCGGGAAAAGTTTGTGATATTTGTGAGGTTGTGAAGGATACTATATAAATGCAGGTTGTTCTGTATTTCTTGGACCATTATTATACAAATTGTCTGGTGCATTTCCTACGTTACAATTATGTCAATAGTTCAAGGTATTTTGGGACATCCTGGGGACATATATGCTATATTAATGTAAGTTTTTTTCTTCGTAACTGCTCATCTAGTTTCCATATTTAGAGGATGGTATGAATCTCATTTTGTTCCTTTCTCAAAAAAGGTGAAAATAGATGTCAATTCAGCATCATTGTGAGCGCTCATCCAATTAATTCCAGTTTCAAAATGGTGGTGAGATAAGTTGAGAGAGGCGTGTAAATAAATAATTTGCAATTTTTTTAAACGACCGCAGCCCATGGTAAAGAAAGACTCAACATATACTTTTCAACATATACTTTTCAACAGAGACCGAACTTCAAATCACAAAAGTTTCAGCTTACGCTATGTGGTTCCTTTAAATAGGACAGAATTCTATTGGAGTTGCCTGGAAAAGCTGAAAGTAAAATATTGACTGCTGCTGAAGCAATAGTGTGAAGAGAAGGGATCAATACTGTGTTAAAATGCCTGAAGCATAACCCTTGTTCTAAATGCTGTCTTATCTTGCTGCTGCTAATCAAAACCAGCAGGCTTGAGAAATTCTCCCAGGGAATAGATCCAAACATTTGAAAAACACCATGAAATATCTGGCCTGTATTTCTGGATTATTCAGTGGCATAAAGTATTTTAATAACGAATGACATTTGCATTTAAAAAAAAAGATGTTTTAGAGTAGAAAATATGGAAAAAATATAGGCAAATGTTAATATCTAAAGGGTAATTTTATGACTGTGTGTTTCTCGTGGGGACTTGCACCCAATGGCTGTGTTCACTCCATGATTTTCCAACCCAACATTGGGAACACAATAGCCTTAAGGACATCGATGCAGCAGTGCTAAAGACAACGTCTTTCAGACGAATCATTAAACAGAAGTCCCGTGTGCCCTCTGATAGGAAAATAGGGGAGTTCTTCCAAATGCCATGAACAGGGAATTCTTCCAAATGACCTGTTCCAATGTATCCCACAGCCAGCCTTTCTAAAAGCAGATAATTTGCTGTTTGTGGGACCTTACTGCAAACAAATTGGCAATTGAATTTCTCGCATCATAAAGTACTTAATTGGCTGTAAAGCATTTTGTAAAAGGTATGAACTTTAAAATATGCAAAGTTATTATTTCCTCAAGGGAAACGTACAGCACTCCAGGTGGTTTAATAGGTAATCCCACTGTCCATTGCACCAACAAATCACAAAGATCGAACTTCCCATGTTCTGTGTCGACAAGCAAGTGAGAGAAATTGATTGCAGCCAGAGACATTCTTGTGTTGGGTAATTGGACTCAGTGCCCCTTATCTGGGGATAAGAGGTTTAGATCGGGGTTCCTGTTCCTAAATTTTTTCAAAGGTAGACACAAAATGCTGGAGTAACTCAGTGGGTCAGGCAGCATCTCGGGAGAGAAGGAATGGGTGACTTTTTGGGTCGAGACCCTTCTTCAGACTTTGTCTTGACCCGAAACGTCACCCATTCCTTCCCTCCCGAGATGCTGCCTGACCCGCTGAGTTACTCCAGCATTTTGTGCCTACCTTTGATTTAAACCAGCATCTGCAGTTCTTTTCCTACCCAAATTCTTTCACATGGCTCTACTTGAAGAAGTCTATCTTCAGATGTTAAGAAATGGCACCTGGGGAAGGAGGGCCATGCCCTTCCAAAACCAACTCCTAATACGAATCATCATTTGACTGGGAACAAAATTGGCTGCTGCAACACTTGGATTTCAGCAGTGACTACCATAAAAAATACTTCATTGTGCATGAAGCACTTTGAAATATCGTGAGATTGTGAAGGGCAGTCAATATTTCTTTTGTCAGCAGTGGAATTGAAAGGAACCAAATGTCAGAAGAAAAGGGTTTTTTTTTAATTGGCAGGAAAAGTTTTGTTATCAGCTTTTAAAAATGTTGACTCTTCCAACTAAATAGCCATGGGAAACAGAAATATCAACAGTTACGAAAGCAAAAAGACATAGTGTTTCTAATGAACCATTTAAAATCTTTCATTTGTCTAAACTTATCGGAAAAAAAGAGAAATAAATACAACACTCCCAAATCTGAAGGAATCTCCTAGATATTGCTCTAGCATTGCATGGTAGTCTTTTTATACCATATTCTGCAGATGCATTGCAGTAGTTTTATTAGTAGGATAGAAATGCAATTCTGTGTACAATATTCAATCTACTTTTTCTGTACATATAATCATATATTCATACAACATTTAATATTTGGCTCTCATCGTCCATGCTGACTGTGATGTCTATTTACATTAATTCTATTTGCTTCATTAGGCCGTATCCCTCTATACCTTTCATATCCATGTACCTGTCCAAATCTTTAAATCTGCAAGTTCAATGTTCTCATAAACGTTTTACAAAAAGTAAGAACTATTGTATCATTTCATGGGTATTGAGAAGATACTTGTTTGTGAGTCCAAAATTGGGGATCATAAACATAAAATAGAAAGATTTACATTTGTATAGAGACATCACAAAAGTACTTTACAGACAATAATCTACTTGAGAAGTGTATTTATGCCAAATGGGCAATTTGATAGCAGCCAAGTTCCACAATTAGATAATGACTCAGTCATTTGTTTTTGCACTGTTGATTGAGGGCTAAATATTGGACATATAAATGGGAATAGTTCCTTTTCTCATAAGAATAGTGCTAGGGGTTCTTTTATGCCCACTTGAGACAGCACATAAGGTCTGGGTTTCACATCACAAAAGAAAAACATCCCCAACTGTGCGGCCGTCCTGACGAATGCAATTGGAATGTCAGCCTAGATCTTTGAGTTCAGCTTGGTGGAATAGAAAGTAAACCTACAACCTTCTAAGTGAGATGGCAGTGCTACGAACTGACCTGAAATTTGATACTCGAATATTTGTTAATAAATTCAATAAAATAATTCAGATAAAATTGTACCAAGAGAATGATAAAAATATGGGAGGCTGTCGCATCCGGTCTGGTTGAGGGGATGGGCATAAAAGTTCATACGAGAAAGATAAATTAAATTGATGACTGTATAGCTGAAGGGAGGTGAAGGATGATTCACTGTGACGATAAACACGGGTACAGATCAATTGCTGAGTTTCATTGTTGTCAATTCTATGTAATGCTGTGTATTACACTTTGAGAGTTTATTTCAAAAATAATGGAAGCCCCTCTGACTGTTCAATATATTACCCCATCATCCCCCATGGTTGTTAGCTTGGTTTCGCCGTGCCATCCACCCATCATCTCCCTCGCTGACAATCAATACCCTGTCCGCTGTTGTACTAAACTGTTTGTAAATGAGTCAATGCATCACCTGGGGTTACAGGGAGCTTGGGTCCCAAATGGCTGAAAGAGAGAGAGTCAATGCATTGGCCAGTATTGTGCAAAGCTTGATCTGTGATAACCTATTTGTGATGCACATTTGGCCTCAGTCCTCACTGACCTAATAAGAAAAACTCAGCTGGATAGCTGTCCAGTAGTATGTGTGGTAGCTGTTGTTGGCACTTTGACAAATGAGGAGCATGGGATCAGGTTAGAGGATCATTGCTGGAAGTGAATTGGATATTGGGATACAGTATAGCATGTCGAAGTTTGCCAACGATAACAAAGTTGGAAGTGTTGAAAGTGGTGAGGCTCGTGACAGATTTAGATGAAGCAGAGAAAGGAAAGTTGTTCCTATTAGATGATTGCACATGGACTAGGATATTCAAATGTTTGGGCTCGAAGAACATACATGATGTGCATGATGACTCTATGACTGTGACGATTTTCAATCATCCATTAAAACGGTGATGACACAATGAGGACAATTGGCTGCAAAGACCTTTGTGATAGTTTCAGGAAAAGAAAGGACTTGCTATTGGTTAAAGATTAAACAGAGGTCGAAGCAGCCCTCGTCCACGGCCACTCTCTTGTGCCTGGCTGAGGAATAAATAATTCCTCTTCCCCTGGCAGGACTGACATATGATGAAAGAATGGGTCGACTGGACTTGTATTCACTGGAATTTAGAAGGATGAGAGGGGATCTTACGGAAACATATAAAATTCTTAAGGGATTGGACAGGCTAGATGCAGGGAAAATGTTCCCAATGTTGGGGGAGTCCAGAACCAGGGGTCACAGTTTAAGAATAAGGAGTAGGCCATTTAGGACTGAGATGAAGAAAAACTTTTTCACCCAGAGAGTTGTAAATCTGTGGAGTTCTCTGCCACAGAAGGCAGTGGAGGCCAATTCACTGGATGTTTTCAAGAGAGAGTTAGATTTAGCTCTTAGGGCTAAACGAATCAAGGGATATGTGGAAAAAGCAGGAAAGGGGTACTGATTTTGGATGATCAGCCATGATCATATTGAATGGCGGTGCTGGCTCGAAGGGCCGAATGGCCTACTGCACCTATTTTCTATGTTTCTTCAACTCAGCTCACTTTCTCCAAGTAAGAGGCGTAACTGGAGGAACGTACATGGACCCCAAGCTATGTATTTTTATTTTTATTTTTATTTTTAGATTTTTTAGAGATACAACGCAGAAACAGGCCCTTCGGCCCACCGAGTCCGCGCCGCCCAGCGATCCCCGCACACTAACACTATCCTACACACACTAGGGACAATTTTTACATATTACCCAGTCAATTAACCTACATGCCTGTACGTCTTTGGAGTGTGGGAGGAAACCGAAGATCTCGGAGAAAACCCACGCAGGTCACGGAGAGAACGTACAAACTCCGTACAGACGGCGCCCATAGTCAGGATCGAACCTGAGTCTCCGGCGCTGCATTCGCTGTAAGGCAACAACTCTACCGCTGCGCCACCGTGCCGCCATTCCTTTACCTTTGTTAAATGTGTGAAGCGCTCCCAGATTTAGCCCAATTCAACCTTGCTACCTAAACCTTTTTTTTCATAACTAACAAATGTCAGGCATTGCTTCCTGCATCCGTATACACGTCAAATTTCAGTAACTTTGCTGGTAACCTGCTTGCATTTCTACGTAATAAAGCATATTCTTCTTCCTTTCTTGACATCTCCTTTCTATCTCAGGAGATAGGCTACCAATATATTAAAAAAACAAATTTAGCTGTATCTATTTGTTTCATTTTTTACCTTTTCTGTCTCCATCTGCCAGTTTTTAAAGTAGTTGCCACTCGGCAACTTTGCTCTGCAGCCTGTTCGTTCCACCCTTCCCTCTGTCTGTTTATTAGCACACTTGTTTTCTCATTTTTCCAGTTCTGATGAAGAGTCTTTGAATTGAAGAAACAAGGGACCACACATGCTGGTTTACACAAAAGGACACCCAGTGCTGGAGTAACTCAGTGGGTGAGGCAGCTTCTCCGGAGAACATGGACTCATGCTGAAGAAGGGTCTCGGCCCGAAACGTCCATGTTCTCCAGGTTTGCTGCCTGACCTGCTGAGTTACTCCAGCATCTTGTGTCTTTCCTTGGAATCTGAAGTTTCTTGTTTCTGCAAGTGGAAGATCTTATTGAATTGTGATGTCCACCAGAATTGAATAGCTTTTGTAACACTGAGTACTCATTTGAAGAGCATGAAAGGTAGGACTCTCTGTCGGCGAGGTGGCAACATGTTCGCCTTTCACCTTTGTCTCGAGTTTACCTTTATCCAGAATATTTCCTACTTTTTGCTTTTGTCTCCATTTCCTCCGACTGTAGTGATTATAGTGAAGCTGGTGCAACTCGTCCAACCCAGTTATGAAGTTATGCAGCTGTTGCCTTCATTTGTCGACACAAGTCTACGAAGGAGGCGGATCAAAGGATTTCATAGTTTCCCTTGATCATCTGAAGTGAAAAACTTCCCTTAGAAACTTTCAGGCACATTACTGTGTGAAATTTGATATTTTCGATCAAAGCTTGTGCATACCCGGCCAAGAGAGAAAATCATAATAGCTTGTTTTTGTTCTGGAGCCAGGCCGTTCAGGGGAGAAGTTAAAACAAAGACATGCAATTATATTGCCGTTTTCACAAGCTCTGGATTCCTGCCCTCACCCCCCACAATTAGTGCAAGGAACTCATGGATAACTTTGTCACTGAGAATTAGACTATTTGATCAGATGATTACTCTAATTCTTTCCCTTCCACTAGCCCACCAGGACAAACGTCTGAGGTTTCCCACTGCTCAATCTCCCAAAGTCGTTTCTTTATCTGATCTTTCTACTGTCTCAACATGTTCCCTCTCTGAGCTCATTTCATTGTGGAAACCCATCAGTTTTTGTTCTGCTCCCTCAAGCAACATGTACCTTAACTGAACCTTCAACTTCCCAAGGTATTTATTCACAAAATGCTGGAGTAACTCAGCGGGTCAGGCAGCATCCCAGGAGAGAAGGAATGGGCGACGTTTCGGGTCGAGACCCTTCTTCAGTCTGAAGAAGTCTGAAGAAGGGTCTCGACCCAAAACGTCGCCCATTCCTTCTCTCCTGAGATGCTGCCTGACCTGCTGAGTTACTCCAGCATTTTGTGAATAAATACCTTCGATTTGTACCAGCATCTGCAGTTATTTTCTTATACTTCAACTTCCCAAAGTCTGAGTGACTGAATTAATGGAGCAGGTGTATTTAACAAGGTAAAACAATAGTTGGCAGGAATAGAGGCACAAGAAAAAGCAGATGCTGGTTTGCAAACAAAAACAAAGTGCTGGAGTAACTCACTGGGTCAGGGTGCATCTCCGGCCGATATGGATAGGCGACATTTTGCATCGGGACTCATATCATATCATATCATATACATACAGCCGGAAACAGGCCTTTTCGGCCCTCCAAGTCCGTGCCGCCCAGTGATCCCCGTACATTAACACTATCCTACACCCACTAGGGACAATTTTTTTTTACATTTACCCAGCCAATTAACCTACATACCTGTACGTCTCTCATCTTCAGAGAGGAGGAGTAACTCTTCAAAGTAGGAATACTATGAGGAGATTTTACAGTGGAGCAGTAAAATGGAGACACATGGAACTGCAGAGTTCTCAGCAGGTCATACAGCACCTGTGGAGGGAATGAACAAGTGACGGTTGGGATCTGGACCCATTGTCAGACTCCACAGGTGCTGCCTGACCCACTGAGTTAATCCAGCACTCTGCATTTTACATGAGATTTCAACATCTGCTTGTGTCTCTTTGTTTCACCCTTCAGACTGGAGAAGGGTCCTCACCTGAAACGTCACCTGTCTGTCCTCCAGAGATGCTGCCTGACCCATTGAGTAACTCCAGTATATTGTAACTTTTTAATGGCAGGAATAATAAGCCTGTCGGAGGCAGATGAGATTAGTTTAACGGCATCATATTCGGCACAGATATTGTGGGTCAACGGGCCTGTTCCTGTGCTGTAGCATTTCTATGTTCTATGTTCCAGAGGACTGAAGACAATTGAGAAGATTGTGACTGATCTCCTACAGTACACATTTGGATTGGGCCACCAGCAGTGGTTGACTCGTCAACAGTCTGTCCTTTCTTCTTTTTGATATTTTTAGTATGTGTTAAAAGTATGTTCCGTGTGTTCCTTGGTTTGTTTTATGTGGGGGGTGGAGGGAAACTTTTTTTCAACCTTTTACTTCGACGGAGATGCGATTGTTTTCCGTGTCGTATCTCCGTCCCCACCGTGGCCTTAGAGGGAGTACAGAGAAGGTTCACCAGATTGATCCCTGGAATGGCAGGACTTTCATATGAAAAAAGACTGGATAGACTAGGCTTATACTCGCTGGAATCTAGAAGACTGAGGGGGGATCTTATAGAAACATATAAAATTCTTAAGGGGTTGGAGAGGCTAGATGCGGGAAGATTGACCCCGATGTTGGGGAAGTCCAGAACCAGGGGTCACAGCTTAAGGATAAGGGGGAAGTCTTTTAGGACCGAGATGAGAAAACATTTCTTCACACAGAGAGTGGTGAGTCTGTGGAATTCTCTGCCACAGAAGGTAGTTGAGGCCAGTTCATTGGCTATATTTAAGAGGGAGTTAGATGTGGCCCTTGTGGCTAAAGGGATCAGGGGGTATGGAGAGAAGGCAGGTACAGGTTACTGAGCTGGATGATCAGCCATGATCATATTGAATGGCGGTGCATGCTCGAAGGGCCGAATGGCCTACTCCTGTACCTATTTTCTATGTTCCTATGACTAACATCGTGGAGTTGGCGGCCTTTCCTGGGGACCGACCCGGCGCTCAAAGCTCCAACTGCGGGGCCTGTGGACTTTAACATCGTGAAGCCCGTGGTCTCTGGTAAGAAGAGGCAGACTCGGGAGCTCCATGCCGCGGAGAGAGTTTCAACTGCCCCAACGCGGGAGTTTCGATCATCCCGACGGGGGCTTCGATCGTCGGCTGCGGGGGCTTTGATCGCCCCGACTACAGATGGTTTAACAGCCCCGACTGTGGGAGAACAACGAGGAAGAAGATTGAACTTTATTGCCTTCCATCACAGTGAGGAATGTGGAATCCACTGTGATGGATGTTCTTATTAGCTTTTATGTGGTTGTGTGTCTTGTTGCTTTTCACTTAGTATGGCCGTATGGTAACTCAAATTTCACTGTACCATAACTGGTACATGTGACAATAAACTGACCTTGAAACCTTGATTGGTCTCTGAGTGAAAACCATCCCTTGTGGTAGGTCTTACAATGTATGATGAAGCAGTATCACTAGTTGCTAACTGTGGATAATCTCAGTGGCTACATCGCATGATCAATGACTTCAGGGGGTCTCACCATCAAACTCCAGTCATTGGGCTGCTCACACATCTCTCCTAACAATGCACTAGTAGGAAAATGAACTGGCTGCAAATCACTCCCTTGGGTTGCATCCTGACCAGCTGTCAGAAAGTCTTTAACTCATCTCCAGTATTTGTACAGAGAATACAACAAAAATATTCAAAGAAAATATTAAAAAATATGTAACTTCGCCCCCCCTCCCGTGATTGATTCTCTGTGTTGCTGTGCGGATTAATCTTCAGTTCCTGGAGAGAGCAGGACAATCCTAGAGGGTTGACAACCTGATCTGTTCCTCTGCTGCTAACTGTGGAACAATTTTTCAGAGCTCTCAACTTGACGTGCTGGCAACAGGGACTTCTGCAATCCTACATTCTCAAATATTGATCCTAAGTGAAGTACAGCACAGTGAGACAATCCAGCCAAGCAGCTCGATAACTCTGCCTATTTATTGATCACAACAAAGGGCCCATCAGTACATCAGGATTCCCAGAACAGAATCTGGCTCATCCAGCATTTTCCACACTCATCAAGAGCTTGAACATTATGTCAGTGTACCGTGTATTGTTTCTTTGTATATTTCCCATTATGTGAATGCAAGAGAATATTATCTGACATAAAGTGTTGCATATAATTTGAAGAGAAATCAGAACAGGAAATGCTTATTCACTTTCTGCTCTTGCTTTCTCTCCCCCTTTTCTGAAGGAGCTGATGTGCTGAGGAACAGGTTCCACAGCTACTGACAGGTCTCTGGTATCTCACCTTCTGAACACATCGTGAGTGTCACGAGTCCATTCAGTCCAGAGGGTACAACCGAACTGAAGTGGATCCAAGAAAAAAAGGAATATCATTGTATTTATATGTGAACCCTCACAGCCTCAGATGGCTCAAAATAATGTACAACCAATGAGGTTCTACATTTATGATGTGTTGCCACTGCCTGTAATACAGGGTAACGAGGTAACCAACGATTGTACAGCATGGTGCCACCAACAGAAGTGTGATGCCCACTGATTTTTTTCTTTGGGAACATGGGTTGAGGTGTAAATATTGGCTGAAATGATAAATAAAAATCCCTGCAACTTTGATGATTAAAATCTCAGGAACAAATTCTATTTTTGTGCCGTTGAGTAAAATTGCTGAAAGCAATTGAGCAGCCTGCTTGCATCTCTCCTGATTTTTATTTGCAGTGAATGTATGCAAAAATGGTGAAGTTAAACCAGTTTGTTATCATACACAAAGCGGCAACTATTACCTTGCAGGGAGAATACATGATGTACTGTGCACATATTGTGCAGAAAACCAGTAGAACCTTTTAACAATTTTCTTGCCTTTTCTCCAAACCATTTAAAAAAAAACACTGTTCAAGTCTGCTTCAGTGGAGTCTGAAGAAGGGTCCCGATCCAAAACGTGACCTACCCATGTTCTCCAGAGACACTGTATGACCCACTGAGTTACTCCAGCACTTTGTGCCACTATTTTTCAACCAGCATCTGCGGTTCCTTTTGTGCTCCACAGAGCTGTTTTGAGGTCACAGACTGGGACACGCTCTGTAGTCCCAATGGAGAGGACATTGATGGACTCACGGACTGTGTTACCAGCTACATAAAGTTCTGTGTGAATAATGTTGTCCCTGAGGAGACTGTACACTGTTTCCCCAACAACAAGCCCTGGGTCACTAATACCATAAAGGCCCTTCTCAACCAGAAGAAGGGGCCTTCAGGACGAAACTGATGAAGATGTGGGTGGACTCTCCATTGGCGTAATGCATCACCAACTACCTGTGGACCACCACAATATATCAGGCTACAGACCTGGTACATGGTAGTGAGCAACACAGGGGCCCCACAGGGGATGGTCCTCTCTCCCTTCCTGTTCACCATCTACACCTCGGACTTCAGATATAACTCGGACTCCTGCCATCTGCAGAGGTTTTCAGATAACTCTGCAATTGTGGGCTGCATCAGTGAGGGAGGGAAGCTGATTACAGAGGTGTAGTCAATGACTTTGTTGAGTAGTGTGGGCTGAATACACCACAGCATTTTCTGTTTGTATTTCAGGTTTTCTACATCTGCAGTATTTTGCTTTGGCTCCAAGAATCTATTGATCCATCATTATTGAATGAGCGTCATCACCTATAAGAGAACAGGAAAAATCCACACATTTGCAATCTTTTCACGTGAAATAATTTCTTCCCTTATAGGTCATAAATGTCTTTCTGACACTGAAAAGATGTGAGACTAAGATTGTGATCCTTAATCGCAGTTTCTCCTATCAACAGAAGAAGCCTACCAATAACTAACTTGTCTTCTTGAAGTTTGGGACCAGGGAGTAGATCTCAGCAATCGGAGTGTCCTGAACATTGAAGCAGCCTACAGGAGATGGATGTCCTCATATTCCCAAGATGTGCATCCACTCTGGGAATGCTAGATCGTGGAATAGAACCTGCATTTCACCCAACCGACTAGTCATAATTGTTGGTTAGCACTATTTTGTCGTCATCTTCGTCGTTGTGGCTATCCCTCGAGGCCGAGGATGATAGTCCATGTTCCGATGTCAGAACGAAGACACCTGTGCGTGTGTTTGTTTAATGTGTATTTGATGTTGCACTCCAAGAAGCACACGGTCCTTCACAAATCAATCAACTAATTCCAATGGCAAGGGAACCAAGGCGATTGGAGCTGATAGATTTGTTGCAGCCTTCATCCGCCTTCACAGCCGTTGAGTTCAAGATAACTGTGTCCGCCTGGTCTGCGGTTGAGGTCTTGTACGTTGGATCGTTCTTAGTCTGGACCCTCATCCATGACCTTACCGCCATGGGTGGCCCTCCCAGAAGCTCGTGCTTCTGACGGCATCACTCTTGGAATCATGGGGGCACGCAAGCCTCTTCACCGCAACAAGGTGAACGATCCGAAGAGGTTAGCACAATTTACTCACTGTACAATTAGAGACAAAGCAAAAACTCCCTCTTCAAATGTCAATGAAATACTCCTATGGCAGATAGAGCACAAGTGATATAGAGAATAAAACTCCTACACTGTACCATTAAACCATCGCAAGACAGTTATAGGATGAATTAGATTCAGCACATAACTTGCTGCTATGCAGCAAGGTAGCTACAGAATAGTTTAGATATGAAATAAAGCTCCTTCTACATTCTTCCACCATTTTATCTTAATTTTTCCAGCCCTTTGGCATTTACATATTTCTAGTCCCTGAGTAAAACTGACAAATTGTGCTGAATGAGGGCAGAGAAGATTTACATGGATGTTGCCAAGATTCGAGGGCCTGAGCTGTCGGGAGGGATTGGGCAGGTTATGACTTTATTCCTTGGAGCGCAGGAAGCTAAGGGGTGATCTTATAGAAATGTATAAGATCATGAGGAGTATAGATAAGGTGAAAGCATAGAGTCTTTTACCCTGGGTAGGGGAATCAAGAACCAGAGAACATAGGTTTAAGGTGAGAAAAGAAAGATTTAATAGGAATCTGAGGGGCACCTTTTTCACCCAGAGAGTGGTAGGTAAAACCGGTGGTTTAATGATAACTCATCAATAAACTGTAACCAGAATGGTTTGTTGACACTTAGACATTTGACCAGATAGGAGGTAATGATAGGTTGATACAATTGTCCTCAATGGTTCTGTGTAAGGAAGAAGTGAAAACAGCTGGAGTTAAATACCTGATCATTATATGTGAGACCAGTATAGTACAACAGGATGACCAAGGAAAGATTCCCATATAAGAAAGAGGTGGAAAACAACAGCAGCAATGAATAATCCAAAGAAATAGGCACCTCTTTAATTATTAAAGAAGCCATTCTTACTCATGACTTGTTGTTTGCTCTTAAGGAAGTTTTATGCTTGAATTACATCAGCAGCACCATAAACACACAGATAGCCCTCTTTTATTGGCGAATTGTGTTCCCTGTTCAATCTGAAAGAGGCACAAAGAGGTTGGTTGTTCAAATGATTCACCGGGGTATGAAATAGCAGCTGGACACATTATTTCTTGGCCACAAAATATTACTTGGGCATGAAATGTCTCTAGGATATGAAGAATCACCTGGACACAAAATGGATGTGTGTGAAATGCAAGAAAATTGGATAGGCTAGTCTGCACATTATTTGATTTTCTTTCTTTCTTCGCGGAATGGAGAATAAAAGTCTTTCAACTCTGTCCCATCCAATACTCCCAGAGGAATTGCAGCATTGGTAAGACGCAGTTTAGAATGTCCCATGAAAGATTCTCAGAGGAGGCAGAAGATGAAGTAGTAATAGGGTAAAGCTCCTTCTGTACCACTCCCATCAATGCATTTTGCTGTAAAGTGCCATCGAAGGCTCAGTTGTAGGGATTTTAGCTCTGAATCAGAAGGTTTGGATTCAACCCCTAAGACAGTGGCTAGGCTGATATCTATTGTTTGGAAGTCACTAAAGTACTGTCAGATCTCAGGTGAACTTAAAATATCTCATGAGCTATTTTAAAGAGGAATTATCCTTGATGCATTGGCCAATATTTATCCTTCACTCACTCCAAAAGAAACTATCTGGTCATTATCACATTGTGATCTTTGGGATCTTAAGGTAGACTAAATGACTGCTCTATAGCAATACCAGTTCAGACATACTATATTGACATTGAAGCCTTTGGGACATTCCATAGTTGTGAACATCCCTATTTAAATGTATGCCTTTATAATTTCATCTAAGGTGCATCGGTTTAATGCTTCCCTTTTGCATAGAAGCCATTCTGTGGCTCTCAACAATGAAAGAAAAATGAAAATCTAACATACTCCCTGAATGACATTAAATTTTCCCTGCCCAAGTTTCCAATCTTTTGCGAGGCTTAAGGTTTAAATTTAATATAGTTCTCTGGAATAAGGGGTCATAGCCTTAAAATAAGGGGTTGTCCATTCTGGATTGGCAATGAGAAAAAATGTCTTTGTCCTGAGAGCAGTGAATCGTATCCATGAGAACCAAGTATAAATAGACAGAAATGAAAGATTTTTTTTGATATTAAGGAAACCAAGGGTTGGTGCAGGAAAACTACATGAGGGGAAAGATCAGCCCAGACCATATTGAATAGCAGAAGAGGCATGAAAGACCAAATAGCCAATTCCTGTTTCTGTTTAGTGTGTTCTTAAGCTTTCTTGATAAAACTATAAGTACAATTTTAAGAACAACTTCTTAAATTAGATATATTTGGGTTCCTATTGGGGTGTTAATCTCTTTTAGTGTGGCTCTAAAATACTTGGTAAAGGAAAAATGAATGTTACATAGGAGTTGTGTGGACCGGTTTTATGATATTCAAACTGGATCATATTGCTGGCACAGCATAAAAGAGCTTTATTCTGTGTCTAATCTGTGCTGTACCTGACCTGGAGCAATTTGAAGGGCTCATGTAGAGGTAGCTTTACTCCATATTAAATTTGTGCTGTGCTTGTTCTGTGAATTTCGAAGGGGCAGCCTGGAGTGGGATTGTGCATTTGACTTTGAACGTGCCAAATTCAGCCGACAATCCTTCCCTGTGTTGATTTTACCTCAGCCAGATGTGATAGTAATGATGTTATAAAGATAATCCAAGAAAGATACATCAGTTTTCCCTGCATAACCAGACCAGTGACTTTTGTGTCTCTTGAAAAGGAAAGTAGACAAATGCAGTTAATTAGTCATCACCGATCTATGCTAGAAATGTGGCTTGGATTGAATAGATCTGTGATGCCCTTGTAGTTAAATAGTCCACAGCTACTATCCAGCTTCATGCATTAAGAGTACCCAAAGTTGTTTCTCAGGTAAAGTGAGTGCATGCAGCACAGAGGTGGAGAATATCTCGAGCAGGGAAGAGAAATAAGAATGCAAGTGAAATAGAGCAATTATTCCAAAAGTTCCCTCGGATACAACAAGGGTTATGACAATGTGCAAAATTTGCAAAGGAAATTATGGTATTTTAACGTGACAATCTGATTGAGGAATAAAGGCGGCAATAGGTTTTTATTGGGAAAAGAAAATTATGTTAAATTTAAGAAACTGCCAGTGAGAAAAGTCAGTGAACCTGTCAGGAGAAGGCTATAAACAAATCTGGATACGTTATTATGACCATCTCTGTAAAATCCTTTAACTGGATTTGGGATTCCCCCCCTTTGTGATCCAATGCAGCTCTGGCAACACCTAGAGGATTGAATGTCACTTAAGAAAAGAGAGTCAGCCTGAATCACTCTTGGCTAACGGGCAGTGGTGTTAATTGTTTTATTGGGCTCTGAGAGCTTGTTATTTAGCTGTGCAAGGGCACCTTGTGCTGCACTGATGGAACAGCAGGCTAAACATCCATCCTTCGCACTCCATTGCACTATGCAAGTAATTCAGGAGCTGAGTCAGTGGGTAGTTTCATAAAGATTTAGTGTAATTATACATTTGTTATTTATAAATAAGCAAAGGAGCTTCCGTGATGATTTTGTAAATAAACATTTGGATGTAAACAGTGCACGTGAAAAATGTTCAATCCCTGACCATTAAAAAAATCAAAAGCTGTCTTCAGAGAACCTCATAGGTCAGAAAGAACCATTCCGCCCATTATGCTTGTACAGGCTCCTTAATGGTTCTGTTTATTCAGTCCAACTACTCGATCCCCCGCCTGTCTGCTTTCTTTCCCTTACCCTGCAAAATGTTTCCTATTTAAGTATTTATCAAATTCATTTTTATTGAATCCACTTCCACCATTGTTTGCACCAGATCATTGCCAAACTCCACCAGCTAGGCCTCAGCTCGTCATTATTTGACTGGATCCTGGACTTCCTGCTGGAACGACCGCAGGCAGTGAGAATGAGCCCGCACCTGTCCTCCACTATCACCCTGAGTACCGGCACACCACAGGGCTGTGTTCTGAGCCCCATGCTCTACTCCCTCTTCACACACGACTGTTCCTGCATTCGACACCAACACCATTGTCAAGTTTGCAGACGACACAACGGTGATCGGGCTTATCACCAACGGGGATGAAACAAACTATAGAGCGGAGGTGCAGAACCTGGCGGACTGGTGCTCGGATAACAACCTGTCCCTAAATACCACCAAGACCAAGGAGCTGATCATCAACTTCCGTAGGTCACATAACGGGGAATATGCCCCGATCTCCATCAACGGGGACAGTGTGGAGAGAGTGTCCAGCTTCAAGTTTCTGGGCACTCACATTTCGGAGGACCTAACATGGTCCAATAACACTGCTGCGCTGGTCAAGAAGGCACAACAAAGACTGTTCTACTTAAGAACACTGAAAAAGTCTGGTCTACCCCAACAGCTGCTGACGACCTTCTACCGCTGCACCATAGAGAGCATCCTAACGCATGGCATCCCTGTGTGGTACCTCAGCTGCACGGAGGCAGAAAGGAAAGCTCTACAGCGGGTAGTCCATAGAGCTCAGAGGGCCATCGGAACACAGCTACCAGACTTGGAGGGCATCTACAACACACGATGCCTCAGAAAAGCCACCAGCATCCACAAAGACTCTTCATACCCCTGCAACAGTCTGTTCGAACTCCTTCCATCGGGCAGACGATACAAGGTCTTCTACGCCCGCACCTCCAGACTCAGGAACAGCTTCATCCCCAGGGCCATAGCTGCTATGAACCGGTCCTGCTGAGCCGGATGGCCACAACGCATAGATCAACTTGCACTTTACCCTGTCTAAAAACTGTTACAATTGTTTCATTTCGTTGGGTTGCTGTTAATTACTTAAATTATTGCATCGTATGGGAGGCGCATTCCCAATCTCGTTGTACCCCTGGGTACAATGACAATAAAGATATATTGTATTGTATTGTATTGTATTGTTTTTAAGAAAAATATTACCTTCCCCATGTTTTTTTGTTGCTGATAATCTTAAATATATGAACGCTAATTTGTGTGTAGCAAGCAGCCATTGACAAGTTGTAATAACTAGTTCATTTGCTAAGAACAAATGATTGAGAAGTAGTAAAGAATTTTCCTGCTATTGTTTGAAATACTGATTTATACCTGAGGAGTCTCATCTCCAGTAAAATAATGTTCATTGGGAATTGGATTGGGCACTTCCATGCACAACTCACCTTAACATGTCTGTTGGAGACACAAGGAACTGCAAATGTGGGAATCTTGAGTAAAGCACAACGTGTTGGAGTAACTCAGCAGATCAGGGACCATCTGTGGAGGGAATGGACAGGGTAACGTTTCGGGTTAGGAACTTTCATCAGACTGATTGTTACCAAGAAAATTTACCTGATATAAAAACGGAAAATGAAGAAGGGCCCCGACACAAAATGACCCGCTGTCTGTCCCACTGAGGTGCTTCACCACTTTGTGTTTCACTTCACATGTCTGCTGGATTGCTAGCATCAGCCATGTGTCTTTTGATCAGCCATGATCGCATTGAATGGCGGTGCTGGCTCGAAGGGCCGAATGGCCTCCTCTTGCACCTATTGTCTATTGTCTATTGATTCACTTGTCATTCAGAGTCATAGAGACATACAGCAAGGAAACAGGCCCCTCCGCCCAACTTGTTCATGTAAACCAAGATGTCCTATATACACTAGTCCCACCTGTCCGTGTTTGGCCCATATCCCTCTGAACCTATTCTGTCCATGTACCTCGTCCAAATATCTTTTATCGTACCACGTACATCACGTAAGTCACAGACCGCACATTTTTTTCCATCTTTTTGTAAAAATCAAATAACTGCCGATTCTGTAAATTTGAAATAAAAACAGCATATGCTGCAAAACCACTCAGCAGCTCAGGCAACATTCCACAGACACTGCCCGACCAGCAGAGTATTTCCAGCATTTTCTGTTTTTACTGCTCCACCTTTTACCTTCCAGGGTCCAAAAGTTTTAAGAATCAGGAGTTGGTGTCTTACCCCACAACTACTGATTTGATTTCTGCTCGGGAATGGGGTTGGTGATGGGGCGGGTACAAGGGAATATTTGAAAAATAGCTTGTGCTAATTTTGGTTTAGATAGTTTTCTGGACATTATTGAACACGGGATATTGGTCTATAAAACAGTGCCTTGTTTAGCCTGCAATAAGGAGCACAGTACAGCTGTGTCCTCTGCCAAAAATGTTTATTGTTCTTTGCTGAGAAAGTGAATCCATGATTGTGTGTTTTTCATATGCAAACTACACATCGACTTGTCTTTACCTGGGGCAAATCATGCTGGCAACTGTTTCTGGGTTAAATTACACTCGCTGGGATATTTGTCCGGGTACTTCCGTGTACAATTCCTCAGAACACATTGGACACCTTCCAACATGGGTTTCATATCTAATGACATCACAAGCTATGCATTCCACACTTCCACAATTGTTGGCATAAATTGGAGATTTTGGCTGCAAGCCCTTGGCTTTTGTCAAACACTCATAAAGAAAATGGTGCTGATCGCAGCATGATGCGCTCCAGAGATGTTAGTGTAAGGGTCTAAATTGTGACATTGATCTCTCGCTACTACATCTCCCACACATGGTTACCAATATTTAGAACAATGGGAATATATCACTGACTTTATCTTTACTATTCGCAGACCTTTTTGTCGTCTCCACCCCTTGATAATCCCTTACCTTGGAGGGGGAGGGGGGGGGGGTACTTGTGGCATTATATTCAACTGGGGGTAGACTATACCCTCTGTTCCTCCTGCCCACCCTCCATGTTTTCCCTCACCTCCATGGCAATCTTTCAGGCAACTGTTGTAGGATGGTTATTAATAGACTTTAAACATTAAGATCTAACACGCAATGATGAGCGTAGCAGCAATGAACTTTCCCTGCAGCTACCAATGTGAACAACACAGGTCCCATTTTAGCACACAGTTCTATGAAGAAATCACAACAGTGATTCCAATTCCAATTCCAATGCTTAAATGACATTTAAGACAGGTACATAGAGAGGAAGGGTTCCGAGTGATTTGAGTCAAATGTAGGCAAATGCGACTAGCTCAGATAGACATCTTGGTCACTGTGGGCCTTAAAGTAATAAAAGACAAAATAATGATTAATGTTTAACATCTTGTTTTTTACTGGGGAGCTGCCAGCAGAGAGGATTGTGTTTGAGCACATGTGTGTGTGTGTGTATACCTGTGTGTGCAGGTGGACACGCGTTCAAAGCTTCATTGCCAAAGGATGTTCAGCTATGTTGCCTCAATGCAAAATGACTACATCTGAATCATTGAAAAGAGCTCCTGTGTATATAGTATTTTGTCTAGACAATCCAAAGTATTTTGCAGCCAATAAAATACTTATTCAATTCAGTCTTTCTTTTAATTGATTAAAGGGGAGTAGAAAGTTAAGTTATCCCATTGATAAATTCTGAAAGGCACGTGCTGCACTCAACCGTATGTTTTTAAAAAATGATAAAAGACTAATTCGTTAATCCCATTTCTTTTTATGTTCCTTTTTTTATGCCAGAAACTGAATTAGCAGACCCAGGTGAAGTGACAAGGTTTCTTAAACTTTTCAATGTAATCCCTGCATCTTTAAGTTAATTATTAATTCTTTTATAGTTTCACTGGGCTGACTCCCAGAACCATTGTCCCTGCTTGCCAATTATTGTTTAAGCTAAACTATATTTTGACAAACTGTGAGAATACAGCAGAAACTGAAAATAAAGCAAACAATTTAACTCATCTTTTTAGGCCAGTGATGTCTCAAGGCTAAGAGAGGAGTGGAAAATAAATTTTGGAAAACAATCTGAAAAATTTAGGAATAAGGGGAAAGGTCTGATACAGACCAAGATCTGAATGTTTTTTTTCTGCTGTTCTTTGATTGTGTCTCAACGGCCCGAGGAAACTTTGTCGGAGGGGATACGATCAACATTTTATTGGAAAGTATTGTTTTCAGGAGGGGATGTGTTTGGAGCTCCGGTTTAATAGCAAAATCCACTCTGTCTCAGACTTGAAGAATAGCCTTTGAAAAAGGTTTGCAAAGACTTTGTCCCAGTGATCTAGATCATAGTAGTCAATCCCCATTCAATGGGGAAGTCTTTGGCTCAAACCTTTATTTCAAGAAAGTAAAAAATCCAAAAGTTATACTGAACCGTTACATTATTTTGACCTCGTTAGGAATATTGTGTGCGATTCTTGGCTCCACATTTTGGGAAGGATCTGAGGGGGTGGGGGTACAAGAAAATTTACTGGAAAAGTTGATGTTTTTAAAGCAGAGATTTGAAAGAGGTGTTTAAAATCAAGAAAGGCTTTGATGGAGCAAATGGAGATAAGTTGGTTCTGATGTTAGAGGGCTGATCACTGCAGGGCTTCCTCTGTTATACAATTCTTTGATTCTATTTTCTCTAACTTTTGGGGAAACCTGGTGGTGTGGGGTGGGTAGGTTGATGTTTGATCAATGTCGAGTACTCTCCATATCTTTGTTATAGTAGAAACTATTCTTCAGCTTTACTTCATTGAAATGACACCAACTCTTCACATTTACCTCAATGCTCCCAGAACTATTCAAAATGTTCAGCTTTCTATCCATCCTACATCTGTCAGGTTTTAAATATACCAACGTTGTGATTCTCCAACCTTTAATTTGGTCCTATCACCTACCTTTTTTTTCAGTACTGTTAGAACCTTACCAAGTCTTGTTGTACCATTTAATTATCAGCATTTCTGCAGTAGTAGTTGTTCAGATTAGTAATGCCCCTTATAGGGAACAACTACTGTTTCTGCTAAGCACTGCAGTCTAAACAGCTGCCCATCTAGGTGACACACTATGGTTCCGCTCCTGATGGTGAGTTGGTGATAGACCAAAGAGAGAGTGGAAATTTAACTGAACACAATTCTAATTGCTTCATGTGCACTTTATTTAGTGGAGCCAAACAATATCACCACCAACAACAACTTTTGTACCTATGTTTCCCAATATGTAACGCCCTACTAATATTGGAACATATTGTGTTGCATTATTTTTGTAGATATTTTTGAGAAGTGGATGACCTTTTAACTCAACAACTGATGGAATGAGAATTGTAGAGCCACCCCTTCCAGTACCAAGCAAAAATTCAAGACCTTTCTTGAACTGCTTTAAATCACTAAATGTGGACTGTGTTTGAAAGTTCCCAGTTATAGTGTCATCTCTTCCCTGCCATTTCCCCCTTTGAACTTGGAGGAATTAAATTAAACGTAAAGAACATCAGAAAGGGCAGAATGAGGATAAGCTAATGGAGAAGATTAAAACTTCGAAATGATCTGTTGGGTAGAAACATTTTAGGGAAGTCCTAAACTGGGGGAATTAATTATAAAATAACAACTACAAAAATCCAGTAAATGACTAAAAAAAATGTGATTAAATGGTGGAATGAAGGTGGGAGGATAATGGATCTGCAGTATCATTTTTTTTCCGGTAAATTCTGTGTAATACCTCCTTTCAATGTGATCATGGCCGCTTTTTATACCCAACTATGTTCCATTTTTTATCATAGAGTCATAGAGTCATAGAGTCCTTCAGCACAGAAAGAGGCCCTTCGGCCCATCGTGTCCGCGCCGCCCGTTAACAAACATAGTCTAATTTTAATCCCATTTTCCCGCATTTGGACTGTAGCCCTGAATGTTGTAGCATTTCAAGTGCCCATCCAAATGCCTCTTAAACGTTGTGAGTGTTCCCGCCTCCACCACCACCCCAGGCAGTGAGTTCCAGACTCCAACCACCCTCTGGGTGAAAAAGTTCTTTCTCACATCCCCCCGAAACCTCCCTCCCCTTACCCTGTATCTATGTCCCCTCGTTGTTGAACCTTCCACCAGTGGAAGAAGTTCCCCGCCATCTACCTTATCTATGCCCCTCATGATCTTGTACACCTCGATCATGTCCCCTCTCAGCCTTCTCTGCTCCAGGGAAAACAACCCCAGTCTGCTCAGTCTCTACTCATAGCCGAGGCCCTTCATCCCTGGCAGCATCCTGGTGAATCTCCTCTGCACCCTCTCCAAAGCTATCACATCCTTTCTATAATGTGGTGACCAGAACTGTACACAATACTCCAGCTGTGGCCTCACCAATGTTCTGTACAATTCCATCATTACCCCCCTACTTTTATATTCGATGCCCCGGCCAATGAAGGTCAGTAACCCATATGCCTTTTTGACCACCCTGTCCACCTGTCCTGCTGCCTTCAAGGACTTGTGTACCTGTACTCCAAGGTCCCTCTTATCATGTTATAAACTAACAGAAAGCAATTGATCATGGACTTAAAAGTTTCACTTGTCCCTGCGTTCCGGAGGCTTTCACAAAAGGGAGTGCAAGATTTCCACCATATTAATAAACTGCAGAAATGCTGATAATTAAATTGTTTGGATCACAAATGCTGTAATTGAAACAGTCCAGCATTGGTTTGAGACTAACTACGCTAATTAGTAATCTGAGTAATGATAATCCGAGTGATCTCAGATAGGACAGAGTTTATCAGTACCAATACATGAGTAAACATAATCAATTCAAGCAAAAAATAGTAAAAAATTAAGATGAAAACTGTTGCATCTAAATTCACAAAGCATTTGTAACAAATGGCTGTGGCGGTGCTGTCGTTATAAAGGGACAAAGGCTGGGAATTAAATACAGCATTCAAGTCAAAAGAGACAAAATTGAAGCGGAATGGGAGCTGGTGAGAGGGAGGATAGAAAGTGGAGGTGGTGGCGATGATAGTCCTGGCATAAGGATAGCAGTGTGGAATGATTTTGGTCTAAAATAACAGGTGGTAGAATGATAGGGACAGGACAAAGATCATTAGGTTGGAGTAGTTTACATTCTGCAACATAATTGGAGACCAACTTAACCACGAAATAAGAAAAGCTTATACCAAAGATACAAAATCAGTACAATAGCCAGTACAAGGTGGGTCCGTAAACGTGGTGACTCTTGTGTACCGCTCAGTATAATTGACTATTTGTACATTCTTATACTTGAGTATGATTGTGCCTAGGAATAGGAAGATTTTTACTGAACTGTGTGCAAAAACGGAATTGCACTGTACCTAGATATGTGGGACAATAAAGTACCCTCGAACCATTGATAATCAGGAGAGATTTTAATCTTCTTGAAACTAGGCATTTCAAATGAGCCAAACTGGGGTGAAAGATGATTTCGTAGAATGCATTTGGGACATCATGGAACCAAGTAGGGAACAGTCCTCATCTTATGCAATGATGTTGAGTTAATTAGTGGTATCATAGCAAGAGATGCCCGGTAGGGTGGGGGGGAGAGAATGATCAAAATATGGAAGAACTTTGTCTTCGGTCTAAAAGTGACATGGATTAGTCAGAAGCTGGGATGTTAAACTTTAAGAAATTTAATTATGGTGGCATGAGAGTGCGTAGGTTAGAATAGGTTAGATAATTAGATTTAAACGTTTGGCAGTGGATAAGAAAAGCAAAAATGTAAGTAAACATTTTGATATTGTCAACATATATGCATTTGATTCATGAGAAGACTGATCCACCTGTGGCTAACCAAACAGATTACAAAGAAGAAGGGTCTAAAGAAGGGTCGCGACCCAAAACGTCACCTATTCCTTTTCTCCAGAGATGCTGTCTGTCCCGCTGAGTTACTCCAGCTTTTTGTGTATCTTCAGTTTAAACCAGCATCTGCAGTTCCTTCCTACAGAGGAAAAGGCATCAGATTCACAGAGGTTAATAATGTTACCAAGAAGAGAAGCAATCTTGAGGATTTTGTTTTTAGGAAGCAGAATCAAGTGACCAAAATATCGGTGAAGAGGAGTCAAAGAGCATGAAACAGGCCCAATGGCCCACTTCACCCTTGCCGAGCATCGACTGGGATAAGAAAATAAATTAGCATGAAAAAGATCTTGAGACATTTTAGCAATGCAAAAAGGAAAAGAGGAGAAATTATTATGGGGAACAAAGAAATGGCTGAGGCATTAAACAATATCAGTCTCAATAATATGGCTGAAATGGAGAGAAGCTGAGGGTGTAATGATAACATGGAACTTAGAAGTAATTAATCTCACTAATAACAAAAACTACTGGAGAAGTTAAAAAAAACTAAAACTTGACAAATCCCCAGGAGTTTATTTCCTACATCCTTGTGTCCTAAAAAAGATGTTTGAAGAATTGAAAAAGCATTCGTGACAAAACTTCCAAACCTCCCCAGATACAGAACCAGTCCCATCAGATTGAAGGGTAGCAAATTTAGAAAGGAAGAAAAGAAGTAGATAATCATAGACCAGTCTGCCTGACATCTGCTGTCAGCAAAATGGTGGAATGCATCATAGGAGGTGTGGTAGTGAGGGATTTAGAAAATCAGCTAAGATTAGTCTGAGTCAACATGGTTTTGAAAAATCTATTAGAAATATGCAAATGGCAGGCAAGTTGTGGAGAGCGGAGGGTCTGGTGCATTAGGATTTTCAAAAAGCATTTGATAAGTTAGCAATCATAGGATGTTATATAAAATACAGCTCGTGAGGATAGGAATAATGTATTAGCATGGATGGAAGATTGGTTAAAGAACAGGAAACAGGAGATGTAAAAGGGTTATTTTCAGGTTGACAGGTAACTAATTCTTTACTTCAAAGAATTAGTTACCTGTCAACCTGAAAATAACCCTTTTATATCTTGGTCGGATGTTCTGTTTTTCAGTATTCTCAAGACCAATCTTGATAGCTGGTAGTGGGAGACCATGTTGGATGAGGCAGACTTGAGGAACAGGACCATCCAGGATCATATTGAATGGCCGAGCTGCCTCAAGGGCGGTATGACCTACATATGCTTCAATTTCTTGTGCTCTAAAGCAGCACTCGACTGAAGTTCATCAACTACCGTATATTGACTGCAAATTTGCATGGCTAATGGGCATATGTACTGCTTAATGTGATTTGGAATTATACATTTCTGGAATTTGCTGTTTGGGAATGAGCTAGATGATTATGGGGTGAAGATAGAATTGCTTCAGCTACTGAAAAGAAGCCTTCTACCAATTATTACCACAGTATGTACATGAATACAGAGCACTGGCAAACAGGCAGTTGGCTGTGGTGCAAATATGTAGACGTGATAATCAGTGGGGTGTAAATTTCTGTCGGGAAACAGTACAAAATGGGGGAGATGAATTAGCAGCCAGATTTACACAGAAATTGATCTTTATTCCTGCAAAAACTATCCGCAACTGATTCGATTTTGACAGATTACGATAAATCTCTGGAACATTTTACAACGTTTGTTTCTTTAAGGCAGCAAGAGAATAAAATGGGCCAGGCACAAAGCGAGAGACAGTAAATTGTTGCCACTTATATTGCAGCCAATCAAAGTTTCACCTGTGGTAATTTCATGATGCTTTGTGTTGTGCAACAGCAAGAAAACCACATCTCACGCGATTCCTGTTCATTTAACTTTGAACTGACAAATGTGCAGAGCAGCGTCGTTGCTGTAAGGTTAGAGAGCTGAATCAATCCAGACAATTGCACAAGAAGATGATTTAACAGGTTTAGAAAGAAAGGGGGACTCTTGGACTGTGAGACAGCAGATTCAAAAGCCTCTCTGCACACCTACAGATCAGTCATTGTGTGAGCCCGCAGGACGTCTTTGCACGAGATCTCCCTCTTGCATTTAATCTCAGCCTCTGCAACGTGCAGAGAAAGGTCACTTAGCTAAAAGATTTTTTTTTTAACATACTAGCACCTGCTGGTCAAGTATTTAGCTGCCAATTTTTTTTCAAAAAATAAATTGCATTTGTGCTTGTAAAAATGGTCAATGTGCAACATTTGTAGAGAGGGGTTTATTTGCATTTCTCACATTTTGTCCTCTCCCCTTCTTCCTGGGAGTTGTTTGGGGTAGTTTTGTATTACTAGACTTTTCCAGTACTTTATTTTCATATTATTCAAGGCTAAGGGAGTAGGCTGCAGGCCATCTGGTTGGTCTCATTCACGTGACCCTCCTTGCTTTACTCCAACATCAATAATAATCTCTTTTTTTTCCATAAGTGTTTTCACATGGTAAGGTATCCAATTCCCATTCACCCATCCCTACCTACATTGGCTTTCAGTCCAGCAATGCCTCGATTAAAACAAAAAAAAATCCCATCCCCAAGTTTTAATTTCCCCATGTCCTCACCCACCCTGCCTCCGAAATCTCCATTGGCCCAAGAACATTATGCTCCTACATTCCTGGTCTCTTGATTTTCACCAAAACATTTTAAATCTGGCAATCATTGGTGACCATACCTTCAACACACTCAGCCCTCAGCTCTGCAATTCTCCCTCTTGCTTTGTCAATAGACAATAGATAATAGGTGCAGGAGGAGGCCATTCGGCCCTTCGAGCCAGCACCGCCATTCAATGTGATCTTGGCTGATCATTCTCAATCAGTACCCCGTTCCTGCCTTCTCCCCATACCCCCTGACTCCGCTATCCTTAAGGGCTCTATCTAGCTCTCTCTTGAATGCATTCAGAGAATTGGCCTCCACTGCCTTCTGAGGCAGAGAATTCCACAGATTCACAACTCTCTGAGTGAAAAAGTTTTTCCTCATCTCAGTTCTAAATGGCCTACCCCTTATTCTTAACCTGTGGCTCCTTGTTCTGGACTCCCCCAACATTGGGAACATGTTTCCTGCCTCTAACGTGTCCAACCCCTTAATAATCGTATACGTTTCGATAAGATCTCCTCTCATCCTTCTAAATTCCAGTGTATACAAGCCTAGTCGCTCCAGTCTTTCAACATATGACAGTCACTTTAACTCTTCTCATTTTACAGATGTTCCCTTAATGCCTAATCTTTGGCCTAGGTGGTTCATCATTGGTTCAAATGTCCCCTGATGTGGCTCAGTGTCAAATTCTGTTTTATCATGCTCCTTGAAGTGCCTTGAGGCACTTTACTACATTTAAGACATTAAATGAATTCATTGTTGATGTCATCAGGGTTTAAGAAGGTAATTCCTTCTCACCCAACAATGATCACACCACCAGACTTGAGGCCAAGAAACACAGCTCCCGTTCTGCTTAATACATATTTTCCAACTGGTTTGTATTATTTGTGTGTTGTGGGCCTGGATGCAAAAGAATAGACAGATCTTAGAGCTGTTGATCCATGATTAGAATGCCAAGATCCTTCCATATAGCACCACTTCAGCAGAATGGTTAACTTTTAGGACTGCTGTCAAAAAACGAACTCAAAATCCACCTGACATTCTCCAGAGCAGCACTTCCAGAGGTGCCACAAAATGCTATAGTAACTCAGCGGGTCAGGCAGCATCTCTGGAGAGAAGGAATAGGTGACGTTTCGGATCGAGACTCTTCTTCAGACTACCAGAGGTGCTGTCTGAGATGAGAAGCTAAAATGAGGCCCTCTTCTGCCTTCTCACATGACTATGAAGGTCCCACAGTTCTATCTTCAAGAAGGGTAGGTGGAGCTCATCAGAGCCATATCCAACTTCAGTCCTCCTGTACGTTTGCTATTCAGAAGGTAATGTCTCTTGCCTCTAGTTTAGCCAGAGGTTTTGTTAATTTTGTCAAAATACCCTGGTTCTGGATTGATAACTTCCTGCCAACATTGGCACCTCTTTTAAAAAAAAAAAAACGTCTCCGTCAACTCTTCACTCTGATTTCAGGGAAGAAAACTCTCTCATGTCTATGAACTTTTCTCTCCTCTTCCTCTTATGAAGTCTGTGTTCTGGGTTTGTGTTTTGTTTTTTCAAACTTCCTCCAGTTTAATGTCATAATTAAATCCTAGATAACCAGAACTACAGAGAACAAGCTCGATTTCCAAATCTGCTACAGAGAGCTAACCTGCCATTGGCACACACTTGGAAACTGATGCCGTGTATTTTATAATTTTCTAATGGGACCCAAGAGGGTTCTTTCCTTGGTTACAGAGATCAATCAATTTTTAGATATGAAGTGATTCGATGGGAATGGAGTTGGAACAGGAAAGTGACGCACAGGTAAACAATCAGTTGAATGGGGAGAAGCTAGGAAGAGCTGAATGGACAACTCCTGCTTATACTTTTTACGTTCTCACCTTGGTGCAGACCTTGTTAATGAATGCGTCTGGAAAATTGGCTGCACCTGTCAATGGTTTCTAAGATTACAATTGTAATGATTCTCATAGTCAACCTTGAAAACTTTGTTTCTTTTCAAATCAACCACCAATCACCATTCCCTCTAAGATATCTCCAGAGCCTTGAAAATAAAATCCAGCCTGGCACATCCACTGTACTGAGGTTGTAGTGAGGGTATGTGACTGAGAGATTATTCAAAACTTGAAGCTATCCAAATTCTGCTGCCTGCTTTTTAACATGAACTTTGTTGTTCATCCATCATCTTCACTGGGGCCAGAGACTGGTCACTGTTGCTGGCCCCTGGTTATGCAATATCTGAATCTAAAATTCCCAGCTTTTCATGTAATCTTCTCTTCACTGGATGAATTTAGGAGAGAGTTAGATAGAGCTCTAGGGGCTAGTGGAATCAAGGGATATGGGGAAAAGGCAGGCACAGGTTACTGATTGTGGATGATCAGCCATGATCACAATGAATGGCGGTGCTGGCTCGAAGGGCCGAATGGCCTCCTCCTGCACCTATTTTCTATGTTTCTATGTAAACCAAGAACTGTGTCAGATTTCTGATCTCCCATTGTGGTCTCTGAAACATCCTCAGATTTATGACCCTCAGCTTTTGAGATTCTGGGCTCCAAGATTCCTTCCCCATCCTTTTCTACCCCTGCCTCAGTCCTCCTTGATGTCACTCCTTGAAACCTAACTGATAACCAAGGTTTTCCTCGCCTACTATAATACCTCTTTTTATGGTTCAGTAACAAATGTCCCGTGGCAGGACTTGGACCATTTTGCTCCGCTAAAGTACTTAAATAGAGATTGTTGTTGTTTCTGCGAGATTGCATTCTTCCGATGAAATGTTAATCAGTCTCCGGTAGATGTAAATGATCTTCTGGCCACTATTCTGAAAGCGCTCCCTCATGCCCGAGCAATAGTTATTTCTCACATAATCTGACCAAATCTGCTTTTCTGGGTATTATGACATTGCTATTTATGGAACTTTTTTGCGTGCAAATTGGATGACATGCTTGTTACATTACAGCAGTAACCACACTTCAATAGCAGTTTCTTGATGGTACAGTGCAAGTTTTTCTTCATTCACCTTCTCTTAAACAACAGCAATATGGAAAGATTAACAGTGATACACCACCCTCTGAGATGTACAAGCTCAGCTGAGAGTCCATCACAGCAGCAAGATTGCATACAAAATGGGCCATTCCCACATAATGATAAGGGAAAAGGATGGAATTTGTGACCAGATGATTGAATTTGCAGGGATCAAAGACTAGGGCGTTGAGGTCTTACCAATCTTGAATTATTTACTCTTCTTAGACTGGATGGGGATTCACCAGGATGTTGCTTGGGATAGAGCACTTCATTTGTGAGGAGAGACTGGTGAAGCTTGTTCTCCCTCGAGTGAGGAGGTTAAGAGGGGAGTGATTGGAATATATAAAATTATGAGGGGTATAGAAAGGGGTGACTGCGCGAAGTCTCTCCCCATATCAGAGAACAGATAACTGTACAGTACATAGATTTAGGGGAAGGGATTTAGCGGAGATGTATGGGGGACATTCTTCACCCACGACGCATTCCTGTACGCTGAACCTGGCGAAGAGGCTGCCTCCAAGGCTGCGGAACTGACAAACTGCCTTGACAAGAATCGCAGAGAGCGGTGGGAAGAGACAGTCCAAGGAATCGACTTCACACACTCCAGTAGGGTGGCGTGGAAGACCTTCAATCGCCTCACCAGTCGAAGTAATCGCCCAAAGCATTGCCCCGTCATGGCCAACTCCATCGCCCACCAGTTCCTGGCCAATGGCCACTCCAAAGACGCGGACATGAACCATACTCGTTCTGTCAAACAGGAATCCACTAATCTTTGGAATGCTCCAGGCGCTGAAGGGCACCTGTCAGCACCCTTTCCCTCTGCAGAAATTTCTTTTGTCATCTCTCAACTGAAATGTGGAAAAGCTCAGGGTCCTGATAACATCCCCCCAGAATTCCTGAAACACTGCGGTCCTAAATGCCTGGCCTGGCTCCGTGAGTTTTACTCCTCTTGCCTCATTGGTCAGTCCATTCCGAAGATCTGGCGGAAAGCCACCGTCATTGCGTTACCAAAACCAAACAAGCCTGCGGACGACCCAAGGAACTATCGGCCCATTAATGACTTAGACGAAGGGATTAAAAGTACCATTAGCAAATTTGCAGATGATACTAAGCTGGGCGGTTGTGTGAATTGTGAGGAAGATGCAATAAGGCTGCAGGGTGACTTGGACAGGTTGTGTGAGTGGGCGGATACATGGCAGATGCTGTTTAATGTAGATAAGTGTGAGGTTATTCACTTTGGAAGTAAGAATAGAAAGGCAGATTATTATCTGAATGGTGTCAAGTTAGGAGGAGGGGGAGTTCAACGAGATCTGGGTGTCCTAGTGCATCAGTCAATGAAAGGAAGCATGCAGGTACAGCAGGCAGTGAAGAAAGCCAATGGGATGTTGGCCTTCGTAACAAGAGGAGTTGAGTATAGGAGCAAAGAGGTCCTTCTACAGTTGTACTGGGCCCTGGTGAGACCGCACCTGGAGTACTGTGTGCAGTTTTGGTCTCCAAATTTGAGGAAGGATATTCTTGCTATGGAGGGCGTGCAGCGTAGGTTCACTAGGTTAATTCCCGGAATGGCGGGACTGTCGTATGTTGAAAGGCTGGAACGATTGGGCTTGTATACACTGGAATTTAGAAGGATGAGGGGGGATCTTATTGAAACATATAAGATAATTAGGGGATTGGACACATTAGAGGCAGGAAACATGTTCCCAATGTTGGGGGAGTCCAGAACAAGGGGCCACAGTTTAAGAATAAGGGGTAGGCCATTTAGAACGGAGATGAGGAAGAACCTTTTCAGTCAGAGAGTGGTGAAGGTGTGGAATTCTCTGCCTCAGAAGGCAGTGGAGGCCAGTTCGTTGGATGCTTTCAAGAGAGAGCTGGATAGAGCTCTTAAGGATAGCGGAGTGAGGGGGTATGGGGAGAAGGCAGGAACGGGGTACTGATTGAGAGTGATCAGCCATGATCGCATTGAATGGCGGTGCTGGCTCGAAGGGCTGAATGGCCTACTCCTGCACCTATTGTCTATTGTCTATCTCACTCCTCTGTGTCCTGTACAAGCTCCTCGAACGGCTTCTCCTGGCCCGGCTCGATCCAATCGTTGACCCTCAACTACCCGCTGAACAAGCCGGATTTCGGCGTGGACGCTGCACCACCCACCAAATAGTGAAGTTGACCAATGACATCGAAGACAGTTTTGAAAAGGGTCACAAGGTGGGCATCACACTGGTGGGCCTCACCGCCACCTATGATACTGCGTGGCACCAGGGCCTGATCTTGAAGCTCCTCCGAACCATCCCTGACCGTCATTTAGTGCGGTTCCTTGCCAACATCCTTCCCAACCGCAGTTTTGTACTCAAGACCAGCGACGGACAATCTAGCTGACTGCGACGCCTAAGAAACGGAGTCCCCCCAAGGCTCGATACTGGCCCCCATGCTCTTCAACCTCTATATCAGCGATCTGCCACGCACGACCACGCGCCAATATGGATACGCAGTTGACTTGGCCCTACTGCACTCGGACAAGAGCTGGTCAAATGTTGAGGATGTGCTCTCGGCAGATATGGAACTTGTCGCGGGCTACCTTAAGACCTGGAGACTAAAACTGTGTATGGCAAAAACCACCACAACGGCCTTTCACCTGAACAACAAGGAAGCTCAACGCCAGCTAACCGTCACCCTCAATGGGTCACTCCTACCCTACAACCCATTTCCTACGTATCTCGGGGTGAAACTAGATCGGCAGCTGACCTATAAGCAACACCTTGAAGCTCTCCGTGCTAAAGTCTCGGCGCGGAACAACCTCCTGCATTGCTTGGCTAGATCGTCATGGGGCGCCAGGACATCTACTCTTCGAACCAGTGCTCTTGCACTCGTGTACAGCGCCGCTGAGTACGCCGCCCCAGCATGGTGCCGCGGCGCTCATACTAGCAAGCTAGACGCCACCCTCAACGACACCATGCGGATCATCACTGGCTGCCTACGCCCTACTCCGACGGATCTCCTGCCAGTGCTCGCAGGTATCGCACCCGCCAAGCTTCGCAGAGAGTTCTTCACTCATAGGCTGGTGTGCAAGGCCCCATCGGACGCCAAACATCCTTTGCACCACCTCGCCCAGGATTCACAGCAACTGGGACCTCAACGCCTGTCATCTCGTCACCCTTTCTCCCGTCATGCAGCGACCCTCTGTGGCTCCGGTTTCAACATACTAGGAGCATGGAGAACCAGCTGGGAACAGACATCGTGACCTCCTCAATTCACTGTCGCACCGAACACCACAGCCCCACCCGGCTCGGACACGCCCCGCAAAGAGTGGGTCGCCCTGAACCGGCTCCGCACAGGGGTCAGCCGGTTCAACGCCAACATGCATCGTTGGGGGTTGCGTCCATCAGCAGCCTGCGTGTGTGGAGCAGACCAGCAGCGCAGCACGTCATTTTCGACTGCACTGTCCTCCGTCCCACTGGTGGAGGGGTAGACCTCATGGCCCCTGACAACAGCACATTGCACTGGCTACAGTGCCTGGAGGGCGTTACATAATTTCTGCTGCCTCAAACGCAAGAAGAAGACAAAGAAGGACTGGTTGATGGCAGGAGAGATGTAATAGTGAGATAGACCTGGATATTGTAAACTGCATGTTAGACGATTTTACCAAGGGACAGAATGTAGAAGGGAATTAGAAGGAAACTAAAGAACTCTCTGTGGGGATCCCAAGATAACATTGCTAGAGTGAAGATGAAGAAGGAAGTGGAAATAATATAAAATGGAAAGATGTTTGAAGAAAAGAGAAAAACAGAGAAGAAGAGAAATGACAAAGAAAGAGACCATTCAGGATAAAAGAGTTTATTACAATGCCACGTATACAGTTGGATTCATCACTTTCACCATTGATGCACTGTGCATAATCCGCAAACTGCTTTGTGTATCCCTTTTTTTCACCCAAAGATGTGAATCTGTGGAATTCTCTTCCACAGAAAGCAGTGGAGGCCAATTCACTGGATGTTTTCAAGAGTTATATATAGTTCTTAGGGCTAACGGAATCAAGGGATATGAGGAGAAAGCAGGAATGGGGTACTGATTTTGGATGATAGGCCATGATCACATTGAAGCTCAAAGGGCCGAACGGCCTCCTCCTGCATCTGTTTTCTATATTCTATGTTTCCGTGTAACTGGGCACTAATGCATGTAGGAACATTCTGGTTACTTTGACTGGAGCTCGTAGCCCCACAACCATCAGTATACAGAAGGACAAAAGTGTGAATATTTAGTTCTCATTCAGGTTGGACAACTTCCTGGTTTGGATAAGCATTTGTATCGTTCATCACCATGGATCAGAATACTTTCATAGGGAACATTATGGGAGTAAATAAAGCACAAAGGCTGCTGCAGTTTAAGGACAAAAGCCACTACAACCTTCTCAGGAGAAGTAGAAGTGGGCAATGAACATGAGGTCCTATCAATGTTGCCCAAGATCAAGTCGACTACCCAAGCATCATATCACCCCCTTCATCCGTCCGTCCCCCCCCTCTTCCCTGAGCCCCACAAGACTGTGTACCCATTTCTCCCACTATCCTATCCCCTATCCCCTTGTCTTCTGCCTCGTTCCACCTATATCCCTTCCTCTGGATTCACATATCAAGATAGAGTCAAGAGTGTTTTATTGTCATATGTCCCGAAACGGAACAATGAAATTCTCACTGACTCCTCCTCTCTCCTCACGTTACACCTTTTTTAATCTCCAGCATTTGTCCATCTATCTGCCTATCAAAGCTACTCTCACCTGTATCCACCTATTACTTGCCAGACTCCCACCCTCACATCTCTTTTCTAGCTTTCTCCCCCCCACCCCCCGCCCCCTTCACAATCACTCAGAAGAAGAGCTGCAACCCAAAAAAATCACCTTTCCATGTCCTCCAGAGATGCTGCCCCGACCCGCTGAGTTACTCCAGCACTTTGTGTGCGTTCTTTCCGTAAACCAGCGTCAGCAGTTCCTTGTGTCTACATTATCCAAACTCCAACTGGTTGATATCTGCTGAAAGGGGCTTCAGCATGGGTTTTGGGTGAAAGAAATCCAGGAGGATTTGTGCTTTTATACACCCATTTTAAAATTATCTTAGAAAGGAAAACCCCTACTATGTGCAACTTTTAAACTTGCGTGACTGTAGTAACGTAGGAAATGTCCCAGCTAATTGTACACTGCCAGCAATGGTAGAGTGATTGAAAACCTATTTTGGTGATGTTGGTTGAAGGGTAAAATATTAATTGGGATGCCACAAAGATATCCCAGGCTTGCCTTCAAACAGAAGATGGGTCCCTGTGGGCACAGATGACACTGAATCTGTATCTCATTCAATAGCAACGATTCCAATCACTCAATGCTTCTGTGGTATCGAGGGTATCATCCTGGGTTTCGGGCAAGAATGGCCTCGGCTGAATCATGCACTGCCTTGATTTGTATATGAAGAATAAAGAGCCTGCGGGACAAAAAAAATAGTGCTACTGTGCCTCGAACACAGTTAATACGTTCAGGAGAGGAAAGGGTGAAAATTGGAGAGAGGAAGCAAATCCTTGAATTTGCTGGAGCGGCAAGATAAATATATTTATGATGAAAAAGCCTTTTTTTTGTTGCTGCTTTTCCTCTGCAGAGACATGGGCAGCCGCTTGTTGGTTGGGTTTTTAATAATCATTCCTGTCCTGGTTTCTCGTTGCCATCTGAGCCTGCCTCTGATTCCCAGAATGCCAGGGTAAAAATAAAAATCTATGAAAACCTTTCAAGGGGAAAGGCCATCTCCTTGGCAACGGCTGCTTATTGGCTGGGGCGGCAGAGGCTTTGTGCTGTGTAGTGTTGGCAGGGTGTCAGTGAGCAGTGATTAATGAGGCAGGGATGGCAGATCCACAGACTGAGCGTGAGGCAGCAAATCGTGTTTTTCCTGAATGGTGCTTTTGGTCATTGCTTTTGTCTTTGGTAGTTTTGAGTAACCACCTAAAATGATTAAACCCCTCCTGCACAGAAGAAAAATAAAGCAAAACCCCAAGACATGTGTCGGGAGGAACTGCAGATGCTGGTTTGCACCAAAGATAGACACAAAATGCCGGTGTAACTCAGCAGGTCAGGCAGCATCTCTGGAGAGAAGGAATGGGTGACGTTTCGGGTCGAGACCCTTCTTCAGACTGAGAAGCAGTCTGAAGAAGGGTCTCGACCTGAAACGTCACCCATTCTTTCTCGAGTCTGAAGAAGGGTCTCGACCGGAAACGTCATCTATTCCTTTTCTCCAGACATGCTGTCTGACCCGTTGTTACTCCAGCTTTTTGTGTCTATCCCCTTGAAGTGATAGATCAGTACAAATAATGTACCGAGTTTTGTGCTATCTGAAGGGTAACTTGGTGGAGGTCTTTAAAATGATGAAGGGATGCATTGAGTCAGACACAGAGAATGTACTTGCAGCAGTGGTGGGGAGGGGGGTTCAGAACTGGAGTGGGGTTAGACAGGGGAAGGGGTGGGGAGGGGGACATCATACTAGTAATGAAAGGAAAATACTGCAGATGCTGAATTTCTGAAGTGAATGCAGGAAATAAGGGGAAATATTCTGCTTGCCAAACAGCAGACGTGAGGAGAGAAACTGAGACAATGCTTCAGATTTATGACCTATTTCACAATGTAAGATTGTCATTAATAAACACAATGAGGTGTTGAGAAGAAGTTTCAGCCAGAGAGTGGTGATTGTGTGGAATCATTGCCACAAGGATTTATTGCGGTGAACAGTCGGAATGCATTTGTAGAGAAAGCAGTGAAGTGCTTCGGTTGAAGGATGTGCAGATAGACTGAGTTGAGGTGACGAGGTGATGTTGGGAGGTTTGACAATGGGGGGAGTGGGTTACTGGAAGCTTAGGGATGAAGGTGGGAGGGGCTCAGATGCAACTTAATCATTGGCATGGACATTCTGGACCAAAACCTATTATTCCTGTGCTGTTAATTCTGTGGAGGAATGCTTCCTTTTTCAATTTACTTCCCTTTCAGTCCTTTTGAACCTTGAAGTGTAGATCAACAGGCAGCAGGGGCCGTGTGCCCAAGTTCCTTTTGTCTTATCCTGACTTTTCAACTGTGGTGAATAACATGACCTCGTCTTTGTTTGGATTCTACAAAGGTGGCATCTTCTGTCTGTCACTAGTTGATGATTAGTAAGAGTACATGCGTCCGATTTCATTCCTTCCCCATTGGCAGAGGAAGCAATGCCAGTTTCAGCCACCAACAACATCAGCTGACTTAGTGCAGACCCAAATTTGCACCTGCCACTGATTCCAAGGTACTTAACAGGAGCATTAGCAAGCAGAATTTGACATTGACATTGGCAGCGTTTGGTATGCTTGCCTTTATAAATCAGAGCATCGAATATAGAAGTTGGGATGTAATGTTAAAATTGTACAGGGCATTGGTGAGGCCGAATCTGGAGTATGGTGAGCAGTTTTGTTTGCCATATTATAGGAAGGATGTCGACAAAATGGAGAGGGTACAGAGGAGATTTACTAGAATGTTGCCTGGGTTTCAGCACTTAAGCTACAGAGAGAGGTTGAACAGGTTGGGTCTTTATTCTTTGGAGCGTAGAAGGTTGAGGGGGGACTTGATAGAGGTTTTTTAAATTTTAAGAGGGACGGACAGAGTTGACGTGGGTAGGCTTTTCCCTTTGAAAGTGGGGAAGATTCTAACAAGGGGACATAGCTTCAGAATTGAGGGACAAAAGTTTAGGGGTAACATGAGGGGTAACTTCTTTACTCAGAGGGTGGTGGCTGTATGGAATGGGCTTCTGGTGGAAGTGGTGGAGGCAGGCTCGATTTTATTATTTAAGAGTAAATTGGATAGGTATATGGATAAGAGGGGATTAGAGGGTTATGGTCTGAGAGCAAGTAGATGAGACTAGGTCAGAGAGAGTGGTCGGCGTGGACTGGTAGGGCCGAACGGGCCTGTTTCCGTGCTGTAGTTGTTATATGGTTATATGGTTATATTGGGCCATATATTGATATATGAGGAGCCGATGAGCCAAAGATTGGCTGAAGAGGTAGATTTTACAGCACATGTTAAAGAACAAGCAAGAGGTGAGGACGTAGAGGTTTGGAGGGTAATTGTAGTTTCCAGGTCTCCAGCTGCTGTAGATCTGAGCACCACTGGCAGGTTTCAGTTTCAGCCTCTTTAGAAGCTGGAGCTGTTTGTCATTGGCTAGTTCAAACAGCTAAAAATGTGAACTTCCAAGGAATGATGGTATTTTGGCTACCTGTCTTCATTGCAGTGCCAAGAGACCCCTGCATTGCCAGAGGCACCGCCTTTCAAATGTGATCCAAAATCAAAGCCCCATCAGCCCTCTCAGATAGTTGATGCCAGATTTGTCAGCGTTGGCCTCACCTTTGCGAAGTTTGAGTGGAGGAAGCTGGCCTGGAGTTTGGCAAGGGGCAATCAGTAGAGTTCATTCAATTCCAGTGAATAGTGCACATTCAGATATCAGGTGAGAACCAAATTGGTGTCACCTACAACATCATCCAGAATCAAATATTCAGTAGGATACCTTGCAAAACATCAAAATGAAAAAGACCATTTGGCCCTACAGGTCTATGCCAGACCTTCAATAGACACATCCAATTAATTCAATGGATCTATAGTGCTCTTTTTCTCTCAACTATTTATCTAATTTCCTTTTGAAAATTACTTCTTAGTCTGTTTCCATCATTCTTTCAGATAATGAGTTCCAGATCTGAACTTGTGTTTTTTTAAAGAAATGTTCCTTCTTCCAACTAGTTATTTTACCATTTACATTCTGTCTGTGTTCTCTGATGATACATCTTCTGACTCGTTAAAATAGTCTCTCCTTATTTCATGAATAGTCCCCTGAACCACCTCTATGCTGGGTTTCAGGTTTGCTCCTCTTTCCACTTAGTTGCAGTCCCTGATCTCCAGGAAGGCTTTTCCCCTGAAAAAAAGGTGAAATCGAAGAGTTCATTGGCTAAGTGTCAAATTTGTGATGTTGGGGCATAACCACAGATAAACTTCTTCCAAGTTGGATATGTTCCCACACCAGCTCTACTGGAGCCCAATGGTTATTTAGAGGGTCACCTCCGGGAAGGTGGAGAACAAAACAGAGATATGAATTTATGGTTATTTTATCATCTCCTATTCATTCAAAATACTATTGAACTGTAGTCGCTGTATTGCTAATTTGCGCACAGCAGGCTCCCATAAACAATAATGTGATACTGACCAGATAATTTTTAATTATGATGCTGTGTTGAGTAGACCATGTTGTTTGCACACCTAACCTCAAACTCCTGCCGTGTGCACCCTCCTCTAGGATGTGTGGTGGCAAGAGATTTTCTGGATGAATAGTATTTCAAGGACGTCTCGAACGGTGTAACATCCTTACTGACACGGAAATATTGAGACTGTGACCACTTAAAATGGGAAAGGAGTCACCGGGATGGGGTTGAGAACCACCAGTCTCTTCACTGGCCCAGTGCAGACGGAGGCAGGATCACACCACCTCCCGCCCCATCCACCCCGCTGCCCCAGCAGTGATAGAGACTGCAGATCTCACAATGAACCCATTAGCCAACTCTGAACCTACAGACCTGGAGTGGAAGCATGCCATCCTCGACCTTGAGGCACTGCCTAAGAAATGATTCTCTTGTTGTGGTGTTGATGGAAGGGTAAACATTGGGCAGGTCATTGGGACAACAATTCCCATCTTGCTTCAGGGGAGAAAATGGTGCTCATGAAATCTCCTGCCTTGAATTTACTCTCCCTTTGCTTCATGAATATTAATACTCACATCAAAGCGATAGACTCGTAGGATCTTCCAGCATAAAAGTAGGCCATTTCACCCATCATTTAAGTATGCCAGAATTCTTTTTGTATGAGCTATCTAGTTAAATTTAACTCTCCTGCTCTGTATTCTCTCTTTTAATAACCCACCCAGTCTAATCCCCGTCTCCTGCGCAATCCCCACACTGTTTAATATCTCAGAAACTAACCCCAGTCTCCTGCTCATTCCCATATCCTCTGACATCTCCATCTAAACCTTGGCCTTTCCCCACTCCCCTCACTCACTCATTCAATGCCATCTATATACCAAAACGTGTTTGTGTGTTTGTTCCTGCACTACAGTCAAAACGGCACACAAAGGCGACGGCACAAAAGTAAGGCCCACCTTACTCACCGTCGTCCCGGGGTCCTATGGAGGAAGTTTCATTGAAATCGGTGATCTGGTACTTACGTAAGAAAGGGGAGGGGAGAGAGAAATCTGGTACTTATGTAATGAGATGGGGAGGAGGAGAGGGAGGGGGGAAGGAGAGGGTGCTGCACCAATGCAGGAGTGGTTTGGGCCCAACGGGTCCACTTGGTCTAGTTTAATATACTACTCGCTCACTTGCTTGGTCCCCATAGCTTTTAATATCAATCTAGTCAAATCCCACTTTCTCCAGATCGACAGCCCCTTGCCCCAGATACTCTTTAATATTCCACTCAATGTAATCCTGGTCCCTTCCCACCCCCTGCTCTTTACTATCCTACCAATTTAATCCCGATCTTCTCTCCTAAATCCTTTAATATATTTTTATTCTCTCCCCCCCCCACCCCAAAGATATCGTCTAATTCCCTTTCATGAACTCTACTTCAATGATGGTTTGCGAGAGAAAATTCCACATGCAAGCCGCCCTCTGTGCTAGCAAGAGAATGTGCCTTTGAAGCAGCAGCTTCTCAGGCTGACCTACATAAGTCACATCGAGAGTGGATTGCAAAAAATAAAAAATTTGCTCAAAATCCCTTCAGGTATCTGGCTCTCTTTTTAATATTCACTCCATAGTTTCAAAAATTGAAATTAATTAGATGAAATTGAAATTAGTTGGTTATTTGGTTAAGACTAAAATCAGTCAGTCCCGAATACCCAGGAGACACAAGTGTTGTTGCATTGTACAAAACTCCTCATCAATACTACCCTTATCTTCCACCAACAAGAATCCCGATTGTTTCCCTTTTTGATTTCATTTTCTCAATTCATTATCTAAACATCAATTCTTGAGCTGAAGTTTGATTTTAGGCTGTTACTCCAATAGTCAATGTTCATTCTATGGGATGAGCCATATAAAACTGAGGCTTCTGGAGCTGGTAAGAGGTTGTGAATTGCTGAAAATGAACTACTTCTCATAGAATCTTCACAACCTACTAGGCACAGGTCAGGAGTGTAAAGGAATACTGTTGTCTGGATGAGTGTGGTTGCAAGCAACATTCAAGAAGTCTTACGCCATTCAGAATAAATCTACTTGTTCTGCATCCTACCACTATCCCAGCTATCTACTCTCTCATCACATTTAATTCTTGATTAATATGGGTGTCAGAGGTTATGGGGAGAAGGCAGGAGAATGGAGTTAGGAGGGAGAGATAGATCAGCCAGGATTGAATGGCAGAGTAGACTCGATGGGCCGAATGGCCTAATTCTACTCCTATTCCTTATGACCTTATGATCACCAGCACAGTGTGTTTGTTGTGCATACCATCTACAAGGTGCACAAAAAACTTGCCAAAGGTTTCCATAATAGTAACTCCACCATATCCAATAAAGAAAAGAATGGCAGGTTCATGTGAGCTATCACGCTCTATGCTAAATCTTGCTTGTGTGTGCATGTGAGCCTAGACCATATTGGTAGGTAATTCCAAAGTGAGAATTTCTGACAGTGCAACACTGTCCAAATTCTTCACTAGAACAGCCTTCCGTTATTGTTCTCCAGTGTTTTGAGTGAGGACTAGTACACATAATCTTCTGACTCTCAGCTATGAGTGCTATCCACAGAGCAAGGAGCTTTGTATGGCTCAGTTCCAGCATGGATAATAGACAGCAGCTGATCAATTGAGGGCCATTGAGGCCATGTATTCTGCAGATCTATATTCTGCACTCTGTATCTTCCCCTTTGCTCTATCTATTGTACTTGAGTTTGACTTGAATGAATTTATGTATAGTATTATCTGATCTGATGTAAAACAAAGTTTTACATTGTAGCTTGGTACACATGATTAAAATAAACCTAGACCGAAATTATTGTGGTATTCTAAATGATTTAACTGTGACTTTAAATGCCATTTTATTCTTAATATTGAGCACGTTTCTCAAACTGTACCAAAAGCCAAACATAGCTAGGGCTCATGCAAGTGCTATAGCTACCTCATCGACTGTAGGAAGGGAGAACTGAAAGAGAAGTTGTTGAGTGTAAGGACAAGTTCTGCCAACCAGACAGGAGTGTTAATGTAGGGGGAACTGTTGGGTCTGTATTTAAGAAAGAAACAAGCCCCAAGATCATGCTGATGGGGGGTGAAGGTGTACGGAGATGAACGCCCATGGTAAAGATGAACTGGTTGGGACCAGAGATTTGGAAGTTATCAAAATAGTGCAGGGCATGAGAGGTTTAATGATGTAAGTGGGAAAGGACTGGACAAGAAGGGACAGGATGGAGTCCAGCTACAAAGTATTTTGTTTTAGACAGTACCACTGACCCATTGTGGATGCTTATCAAGCGAGTGGAGACTCAATGGTCCAAATAGCTACTTCCTGTGTCATAAAGAAAAATACAAATAAGGTGGGAATCCGAAACAAAAGCAAAGAGTAATAAAGGAGTTCTGCAGGTCCGGCATCACCTTTGGGGAGGAAATTATTTAATGTTTCACTACGGGAAGTCAAGTATAAGGGGAAAGTACAAATTTGATTTTTACACCATTGATGTACAGAGGGAACTTGGGATCTCAGTTGAAAACTCCTTGAAAGTTGCAACACAAGTACATAAAGTGGAGATCCCCTCCACTATTTTTGACTGGACACCTGAACCCAAGAGGGTCCCCCATATTCACACCTCCTCAGACCACCAGCTTCCGCATTCACTTGCCCTTTCTCCACCATTGCCATGACGTTAAGCTTGAAGGCAATACCCAACATATCACCCGCTCCTCTTCCGGCATTCCAAGGGGATCGTTCTTGTGGCGTACTCCTCTTTACTCCATCCACATCCCCTCCCTTCCATGTTCCTAAGCCCATCGCCCTTTTACCTTCCTCACCACCCCGGGCACCAAGTGCTCCTTTTGGATGATGCGCCCCTTTCAATGTGTTGTCCATACCCTCAGCTCAAGATGAAAACATGTGGGGAAATGCCGATCAGATGACACTTTGTAGGAGACCTTTGTTGCTTCTGCAAACGTGAACCAAGCTTCCAATCACCTGTTACTATAATTCTCTTTCTTGCATTCACTCTAATCTTAATCGGAGAACAGCAAGATCTTTTGATTGGGCACCTTTTGTCTTCAACATTTACCACTGGATTCACAAAACTTCATATAATGGCTCTGCTTTTCATTTGTAATCCTCTAATTCCATATTTTCTTTCTTGACTCGTTGATTATGGCCAAAGGGTGGTGAGATTGCAGCAAAGGGTGAGATTAAAGGAAGAGATTTACATCCCATCATCTCCTTTGTTTTGTAATTCCGTCTGCCTTCCACTCTCACACAGAACTTCCTTTTCAATCTTTCCTTCCTTATATTTCTCCTTTTCTTATGTGGAGAATCTTGAAAGATATAGCAGAGAAATAGGTCATTTGGCCCATTGAATCTGCCCTGGCATCAAGCATCCATCTTTGTATTAATCCTACCCCAACTCATTTTATTCTCCCCATTTTCTCTTCAACTCTCCTCAGATTCCACCACCTCACCTACACTAGGGTCAATTTGCAGGGGCGAGTTAACCCTCCCCACCTGCACATTTTTGGGATGTGGGAGGAAATTGGAGCACCCGATGGAAACCCAAGCATCTTTGTGAGAAGCTTCTTTCTCACACACATTCTGTTAACCCACTGTGGTCCCAGCGAGATCGCGCAAGCTCCACTCAGACAGCATCCAAGGTCGGGATTGAACCTGGGGTCTCTGGGGCAGTGAGGCAGTGGCCCTATTGGCCTGGCAATTGGCAGCTTGCCACTTGCTTCAATCATAACACATCTTCAACTTTCTCTGGTTCTTGCACAGAGCAATCAACCTGAAAGACTAATTCACAGAAGCTACATAGTTCGACAAATATCTCCAGCACCCTCTGCTTTTGTACAGATTCACTGCTTATTTCCTGCACAAGAATGAAAGGAAAATGGCTACAAAGCACACTGGGATTCTAAATCACATAACAAATCATAACATTATTTTAGAGAGGTTCTCCCCAGTATGTTGGTCAATATTTATTCCTGAGTTACGGCCACTATGGCAGGTGATCTGATCGCTGCCACATTATGTTTATGGGAGCTTGCTGTGCAGAAATATGCTCTTCATGACAACTTGCTGTGATCACATTTCATACATTCCAAATGACTGCACTTTAAAAAAACCATAATCATCCAAAAGGTATGAAAGGTGTTACAGAAATGCAAGCATTTCCTTTCTTTAAATAATACTGGTCCAATTTACAATGCTTACCAATGCCCTAACATCACTGTTCATTTCCATCCCTGTAAATTTGGCAGTGTGTTTGCCAACTGTGCCATTGCAACTCAGGAGTAAATGTGGGAACAGCAAGGCATCATCATTCAGTCTCCCTCAACTCCATCACTGGCTATTGTATCCATCATGATCCCTCTGTGTACGTTGCTGATAACCACCTATTACTGCCTCTATTGTCGAGCCCAGGGAGACTATAGCTCTGCTACAAAGCACGCAGCCCAGAGTCATCCGGTGTTGATAGTCAGCTGAGTGGCAATGTTATTCTTTTTCCCCCAACACAGTGTAATGAAAGCTGATTTGAGAGAGAGGGCAGGTTGAGTCAGAATCCAGCTCACGTGAGTGGGAGGATGATTAGTTCTGTGCTTCTCGCAGCTGCCGTCAGTAGCTGGGAGTCAGAACCCATGGGAATATCTCCATGGCAATTTGCTGTCAGTCAGACTCCGCTCATGATGTAAATTATTTTCGAATTTTATTAGCGCATACTTTTTCTTTCCAAAATACAGAGTGAGGCTTGTTTCTCGCTGGCGAAGTCCATGTGTCAGAAATGATTTGAAAAATTTAAATCGGTGTTTTATTGTTTTAGAGAACGTTTCAAAGCTCATGCAGAGCACTCAGTGTTATGCAAATCTGGGGGAAATGTGCATTGTAAATGTCAAAATACTGAAATTGTTGAGCAATCTTCGTCCTAAGATATGTACCAGGGATAATTTTACATATTTCACACCTGCATCTGCAATATAAGCAACTTTTTTTCTCTGATGGTGCAGTTCTATTTTATAATTTTTCATATATAAAAACTCCACGCAGAAATTTCAGATTGATCTCGGTGATCTGATTTACACCCCCCCCCCCCCCCCAAGGTTTTCATCCGATTTCAAGCTGAGGTCCTTCAATAATTTCCTTACCCTCAATTCTCTCAAAAGCTGGTATGTGATTGCACAGTTTCCAAATGTCTCATCGGCCAGTGAGTGTTGATTTCAGACAGGCCGATGATCCTGACCTGGAACACTTTGGCCACATCCGGCAGGAATCCTTGCACAGGACCATGGATTTGGAAGTTTAATCCCAATCATCGAGCAGCAAATCCGAAAACCAAATGACTTCCATTTGTTCACCACTTTTTACAGCCTCTAGATTTCACAATGCATTTTTCATCATCAGTTCAGTTATGTTTTGAAGTGTCGTCACTGCTTTGTCTGGGAGGGAAATAGCCAGTTAGTGCAGAGTACAATCCCTATACAAGTCTCCTCATCCCATCACCACCTCTTTCCCACTTCCGCAGAGACTGCTTCCTTGACACCTCCTCGGTTCAATCACCCCTTCCCGCCCAAACCATCCCCTCTCCAAGTAATGACCCATGCTACCATAGGAATTGTAGCACCTGTCCCGAAACCTCCTCCCTCGCCTCCATCCAAGGACCCCAGCAGTCCTTCCAGGTAAGATTGAGGTTCACGCGTATCTCCTTCCACCCTATCAGCCGTTGCATACAACATATTATCCTCCAACATTTCCGCCACCTCCAACGGGATCCCACTACTGGCCACATTTTCCCATCTCCACCCCTTTCTGCTTTCTGCAGAGATCGTTCCTTCCCAAAACTCCCTTCCCACCCAAACCACCCCCTCCCCAGATACTTTCCCCTTCAACCGCACGAGATGCAACACCTGTCCCTTTACCTCTCCCCTCGACTCCATCCAAGGACCCATACAGTCTTTCCAGGTGAGGCAGAGGTTCACCTGCACCTCCTCCAACCTCATCTACAGTATCCACTGTTCAACTTCTCTACATCAGCGAGACCAAGCGCAGGCTCGGCGATTATTTCGCTGAACACCTCCGCTCAGTCCGTCTTAACCACCCTGATTTCCCGGTGGCTCAGCCCTTCAACTGTGAGGTTATCCACTTTGGTGGTAAGAATAGGAAGGCAGAGTATTATCTGAATGGTGTCAAGTTAGGAAAAGGGGACGTACAACGAGATCTGGGTGTCCTAGTGCATCAGTCACTGAAAGGAAGCATGCAGGTACAGCAGGCAGTGAAGAAAGCCAATGGAATGTTGGCCTTCATAACAAGAGGATTTGAGTATAGGAGCAAAGAGGTCCTTCTGCAGTTGTACAGGGCCCTAGTGAGACCAAACCTGGAGTACTGTGTGCAGTTTTGGTCTCCAAATTTGAGGAAGGATATTCTTGCTATTGAGGGCGTGCAGCATAGGTTTACTAGGTTAATTCCCGGAATGGCGGGACTGTCATATGTTGAAAGACTGGAGCGACTAGGCTTGTATACACTGGAATTTAGAAGGATGAGAGGAGATCTTATCGAAACGTATAAGATTATTAAGGGGTTGGATACGTTAGAGGCAGGAAACATGTTCCCAATGTTGGGGGAGTCCAGAACAAGGGGCCACAGTTTAAGAATAAGGGGTAGGCCATTTAGAACTGAGATGAGGAAAAACTTTTTCAGTCAGAGAGTTGTGAATCTGTGGAATTCTCTGCCTCAGAAGGCAATGGAGGCCAATTCTCTGAATGCATTCAAGAGAGAGCTAGATAGAGCTCTTAAGGATAGCGGAGTCAGGGGGTATGGGGAGAAGGCAGGAATGGGGTACTGATTGAGAATGATCAGCCATGATCACATTGAATGGCGGTGCTGGCTCGAAGGGCCGAATCGCCCCCTCCTGCACCTAGTGTCTATTGTCTATTGTCAACTCCCCTTCCCATTCCCAATCTGACCTTTCTGTCCTGGGCCTCCTCCATTGTCAGAGTGAGGCCCAGCGCAAATTGGAGGAACAGCACTTCATATTTCGCTTGGGTAGTTTACACCCCAGTGGTATCAACATTTACTTCTCTAACTTCAGATAGTCCCTGCTTTCCCTCTCTATCCCCTCAGTTCTCCCACCAGTCTTCCTGTCTCTGACTACATCCTATCTTTGTCCCGCCCCCTCCCCTAACTTCAGTCTGAAGAAGTGTCTCAACCCGAAACATCACTCAGTCCTTCGCTCCAGAGATGCTACCTGACCCGCTGAGTTACTTCAGCATTTTGTGTCTATCTCCTCTAATCTCATCTACTGCATCTTGGGTTCCCAATGTGGCACTCCTGTACATTGGATTTCCTGGTTGCTGACCATTTTATCTCCCCTTCCCATTCTCAAACTGACCTTTCTGTTCTGGCCTCCTCGATTCCAGCTTTCTTCCCCTCACTCACCCCCCTCCCCACCACAATCTATCAGAAGGGTCCCAACCCGAAATATCACCTATCCATGTTCTGCAGAGAAGCTGCCGAACCCACTGAGTTACTTCAACACTTTGTGTTTTTGTTTGTAAACCAACATCTGTAGTTCCTTGTTTCTACAGGAATGGACAATAATGGAATCCAATCTGAGTTGAGAGATAAAAACTGGTAGAACAGAGAGCACAATTATCTTCAAAATAATGCCATGGCATTTTTGCCTTTCATTGAGTAGTTAGTTCCAAAGGATTGTTCCTTCGACAGGCAGCACTCTTTTCAGCATTGCACTGGCAAATAAACCTGGATTATTGTGTGAATCATTGGACTGGAACTAAAATTAATGATCTTCTCCCCAGAACTGAGAGTGTTACCACTCAGGGGCTATTGTCGAATCATTGGAAGTCCTTTTGACTTTATGCAACACCATGGAACTTGCGATGGTGCAGTTTCAGTGAGAACACAAATGCCAATTGATTATTGCCCATTTTACTCTATCACATAAAGTTAGAATTCCCCTCAACAACACCACAGCTGTAGTCAATGAATTGCACAAAGTAGGATTTGGAGGGGTTGCATTCTGTGGGAGCAGTGGGCTGTGAATTTTGTACACAATTCTGTCTAACGCTGCAACAGTCTGTCGCTGATGTCTGACCCTCCACATTTAGCCCTTTGTGATTTAAAAATGTATCTGCTGTCATGGCTGAATGATCATCAGTTGTGGTAATGGCTGGCAGGAATATCCTTCACTTTGGCCAAGTTAGAAAAATGCACCTTCACCTCATTTGATTCCTGTGATTCCTTCCGATTACAGGCTCAAAGAATAGGATGCAAAGCAGGAAGCTGGAAAAGTCAACACTCGAAGTATCAATAGCCTGAATAGGGATGGCTGATGTATTGCAAGTAAGTAGATGTGGAGCACTCAGAGAAGAAGGAGATGTGGGATGTTCTTGAGAGATTGCAGCCTGGCGCGTTTACCCTGAATAAAATTCCAGAACTACAGCGTTTTGAACACACTGTGAAATGACCTAACAAGCACTCAGTAGAAGGATATTGATGTAGGAGTAATAAAATGCAGAACTTGCCAATCTTATGTCCCATGAATGAATGAATAAAAAGGAAACCCAGCCCAGGGTTAGTAAAGGGCAGCGTAGTTGCAATATTCCTGGATTCAAACCTCAGCATTTTTCGGAGTTGGATTATCCCAGCCAGCAGAAACTATGCCACGATTTGTCTCTGCATTCATGAGCTAGGGAGGCAGAAAGCAGCCAGGCTTCCCGTTTCCAGGACTCCTCGCAGTAAGCCTTGCTTCTCAGGCACGAGAGAAAGGCGGCCTTGAGTTGTACGGTGAAGGCAGCCATCCGGTGCCACCTGCCAATGCTCACAAACCAAGAGCTGGTGCGATGCAGGGAGGTTAGTTGAGCAGCAAGACAGCACTGAGTCAATGCCTTCCGGAGGAGGGGGGGGGGGGGGGGGAACCGGGGGCGGGTTGGCTGAGAACAATTGGCAAAGACGAAAAGAGTGCAGCTGAAGAACAGAACTGTGGAGCCAGCAGGTTCCAATCAGGCTGACTGGCGGTCTGTTCTTCAACAACACTTGCATTACTTGCCATATAAGGTAAAATATGGGGTTTGACTCCATCACCAAATGGAGTGCTTTTAAATACTTGGACTGCCATACACGCAGCAAAGGCTCAATCCATAAAATAACCAAGCAGGCAAGCCAAAGCTGTAGTGAAGATCTGCTGGGATAGACACAGAACCACTCTGAGAAGCTATGTTTCATTGCGAGAAGCTTCTTTCTCACACACATTCTGTTAACCCATTGTGGTCCAAAGGCCAATAGCAGTTGACCGGCTTACAACTATTAATATTACATTTTAGGTTAGATTAGAGATACAGCACTGAAACAGGCCCTTCGACCCCCCAAGTCTGTGCTGACCAGCAATCTCTGCACACTAACACTCGGGACAATTTACAATTATACCAAGCCAATTAACCTACAAACCTGTACGTCTTTGGAGTGTGGGAGGAAACTGAAACTGGTGCTCTCGGAGAAAAGCCACGCAGGTCATGGGGAGAACGTACAAACTCCGTACTAATAGCACCTGTAGTTAGGATCGAACCCGTCGACATATCGAAATGTAATAGAAATTTCACGTACTCAGCAGATTAGCTAGCATCTGTAGAGAGAGAAGTAAAGTTAATGTTTAAAGTTGATTATCTTTCATCATAAACTATTTAATTGTTTATCTCAGAAAATTATGTCAAGGTGTATGCTGTCAGCTAAATATTACTTGCCTTGAATCCAGCCGCAATACCCACAAATTCCAGGGCAGATGTAAGAAGGGTCTCGACCCAAAACGTCACCCATTCCTTCTCTCCAGAGATGCTGGAGGCCCACGAGAGAAAGAAGACCAAGTACGAAGAGTTGGTCATCGACTGCCGTAAGCAGGGCTGGAAGGCAAGGTGTATGCCTATCGAGGTTGGCTGTAGAGGTTTTGCAGGGCAATCGCTCTACAAGGCCTTGAGTGCACTGGGCATCATCGGAATGGAGAGGAGTAGAGCCATCAAGAACACCACTGAGGCTCTGGATCAGGAGAGGAGGTCCATGGGAAGGAGTGAATGCCACCTGAACATAAGGTGTGGTCTGATCAACCACGGCTGGGTCGCCCGGGCGAGGGTGTCTGATGTTGAAAGACCCGAAACACCCAATGACCCCAGCTTACATCACTGATGATGTGTTCAGGAGCATCAAGAGATGTATTTATCAATCACCTGCCCGCTGAGTTACTCTAGCATTTTGTGTCTATCTTTGTTTTAAACCAGCATCTACAGTTCCTTCCTACACAGACGTAACAGGTCTTTCCTCTCCAATCTCCCTGTCTCTCTGCCTACTTTTTCTTCCTTTAAGAAGTTCCTCAAAATGTTTAATTCCTTCTGCCCGAATATCTCTTCCTGTGGCCCAATGCCTGGCTTTGTTTAATAATTAATCAGAAAAGATTTTGCAACCTTTTACTACATTAAAAGTGGTGTATTAACATAAATTAAAGGATAGCAAAATTACCACGTTACTGAACTAGCAATCAAGAAGGCCACCAAATGATCCGAAGACTTGAGATTACATTATTCAAAGTAAGGAAACTGTGAATTTTAATTCAGTTAATTCAATAATCCAGAATAAAATGGCGGCAATGAAATTACTGCATTGGTGTAAAAATGCAGATGGTTCAGCGTTGCCCCCTGAGGGAATGGAATTTGCTGTTCCTGCACAATCTGGGCCATGTACATCCTCCTCAGCGGATGGAGCACTCTATGTTTACATGCAGTGAGGGGAGGACAATATTCATGCATCCCGAGTGCCACCCAATGACCATCTCAAGGAAAAGCCTAAGCATCTATCGTTGACGTTCCGCTGAATTATCGTTGCTGTGTCACCCACATCAACATCCCTGGGTTCGTCATTGACCAGAAAAGTAACTGGGTCACAAGAAGAAGTCTGAGGTTGGGAATGCTCCAGCAAACCATTCATCTGACACGTTTAAACCTTTCCACTATCTACAAGGTACAAAGTAAGAACGTGGAAAAAATAATCTCCACTTGCTTGAATGAGTGCAGTTCCACCAAATCTCAAGAAACTGATCACAGCCAGATCAACACAACCCTGTTGACTGGCACCCCATCACTAATCTAACTATTAGAGTCATAGAGTGATACAGTGTGGAGGAAACTGGCCCTTTGGCCCAACATGTCTCATCAGCTGCACTTGTCCCACCTGCCCGCTTTTGGACCATATTCCTCCAAACCTATCTATGTTCCTATCTAGGGGAAAAAACTGCAGATGCTGGTTTAAATCGGAGGTAGACACAAAATGCTGAAGTAACTCAGCGGGTCAGGCAACATCTCAGGAGAGAAGGAATGGGTGACGTTTTGGGTCTCGACCCGAAACATCACCCATTCCTTCTCCCCCGAGATGCTGCCTGACCTGCTGAGTTATTCCAGCATTTTGTGTCTATGTTCCTATCTATCTGTTTCTTAAACGTTGGGATAGTCAACTACCTTCTCTGGCAGCTTGTTCCATACACCCACCACCCTTTGTGTGAAAAAGTTACCCCTCAGATTCCTATTAAATCTTTTCCCCTTCACCTTAAACCTTCACCTTAAACCCATCTCACCTTATTTATTAAGTCTACCACCACTAGACCTTAGCCGCAGTGTCTCCCATCTGTAAAATGTACTATAGCTGACCATTGCTACTTCAACAGCACCTTAACTACATAGAGAGACATGGGCAGAGAGATGCAGAGGATCATCATAATCTGTAGTCAGCCTTCCAAGTTTGCATGCCATCCTGACCTGTAAAAATAACATGGACGTTGACCATATATATGGCATTAAGGACCCACAGTGAAGTTGGAGTCAATGGGGATCATGAGAAAAATTATTTGAAGGCTGGAATCATGCAAGGTAAGGTAGCTGTCATCAGTGGAAAGGTGTAATCTCTGCCCTAGGACAATGCCACGGGAGATCCTCAGGGCAGTGCTTTGGGCCAAAGCATCCATATCTTCTTTACTAATAGCCTTCTCCCCATAATCAAACCTGAGGCAGGGATGGATGCATGATGATGATTGAAGGGTTCGGTTTCATTCACAACCTATCAGATAACGAGGCTGTCAGTGCCTGCACCAAGCATGACCTGGACAACATTCAGGATTGAGCTGAGAAGAAGTATTATGTAATACAATGGCGGGTCGTGATCATTGTTAACAAGTACGAATCTACCACTGTCAGAGCTCTTACCTCAACATCTTCGATGTCACAATTGACCTGAGACTTGACTAGACCAGCTACAGAAATACAGTGGCTATAGGGGCAAGTCAGAGGTAGTTCACCTCTTGACTCCCCAAAGCTTGTTCACCCAGGCATGTCACAAGGTATAAGTGTGTAAATACACATAGGTCAGGATTCAACTGTATTGGAATTACACCTAAGAGTGATTGTGAGGTTACTTGAATTTTTAAGGTGTTACAATGCAGGAAAAAAAGCCCTATAATCCAACGCCTGAAAGTGATCATGCTCCACATAAGCCTCTGCCCACTGCAATCCTATCCTATCAGAATTATTTTATTCCTCTTTCCCTCAGCTATTTGCCTACTTTCTCTTTAAATGCACCTTTTCTACTCTTCTCACCTACTTTTGTTTAGTAGCGAGTTTCACCAACATCTCACGCAGAATTGGATTTAAGAGCAACTATTTTAGACCACTTGGTCTGAACACCTTGTATGTGGAGCCGACACCATTACATCCATTCTTTCAGCCAGGTAGCCTTTCATCTCTTCAGGAATATTTTTTACTAGTTTACCTTCCCCCAGTTCATTATTAGCTATTTTTTCCAAACTATTACTAACACTTTTATCTCACTGAAGTCTCCCAGAATTATCTGAAACATATTACATCAGGGCATAATACTGAGAAGATGCTATTGAAACCACAATTGACAAAGTGGACACTGCAAGAGAAAGATTTGACAAATTGGACTATTACCTCTTGGCTAACTGCTGCTCAAAACAGCAACACAGGAGTTCAGCTGTTGTCTCTTGGGAGGGGGGGGGGGGGGGGGGGGGGGAGGGAGGAATCGGTAATTTAAACTAAGATTACCAAGCAAGAATTTTGCTGGCTTAGACAGATAGTAGTTTAACACCCTACACAATAGGATTCCCCATTGACTTCATTGGGAGTGTTAAACCTGGACTAGACATATTATTAATCCATGGGGCCATTGGTCAGTCTATGGAAGAACCGTATTCAAAAGGACTTCTGTGGAAGTTGCTGGTCTTGATTCATTGAACTGCACAAAAGATTTATTTCGGCAAGAACCAATTTTGGAGATAGTACATAAGTGATTTGGCACATGTTAAGTGGAGCATGCTTGGAAAGATTAGGTGTTTTGGACCTGTGGTAGCTGAAGGAATCCATCAGTGTAGTTTTTCACGCCTCACGTCTGTGTCATTTATTATCTAACCTAATCGATTGCTATGATTAATCCAAAGCTCCATTATTATTGTACCCTGTGACAACCATGGTGATGGAAGACGGACTCTAATCTGCTTTTATTTTGAAGCTCTTGAGCACAAATACCTTAATTTCAACCAGTTGGAGACTACAATTTACTTCCATGACTCTGGGCTGGGGAAGGGGAAATTAGATTCCCTCTTCTAAATCCGAAGTGGTGACACATGCTCGGACGTACATTTGTCTGGACTTTAGATGATAATATCATTTTCATGGGTCATCCTCTTCCCCCTGGTATCATGGTGCTACCCACTGCCTGAATATAGCTAATGAAGAGGAGGAAGGATCAGGTAGCTTTGGTGAGAAACCTGTCGAACCATGCTGCAGTGAGGAACCACTGGTGTGCAAAAAGATCAAACAAAAACCAACGTGACAATGATTGAATAATCTGTGCTGTGATGTTGGTTGAGGTTCAATTATCCGTTGAGCCACCTTAAGGAAATGTACAGCACCACTTCGAAGAAGTGGCAACAAAGGTTTTTTTCCACCAGTGTTGAAGGATAGACAGATCCTCGGTTTAAGATTGTATCTGGAAGACTCTATTTGTGATAATATAACTCCTTCTCAGCACTACGAATGTGGGTTCAGATCTCTGAGAGTAGACTTAACCCATGGCCGAGGCAGGAGAAGAAAAATGCCACTGAAGAGAGGCAACATTTTGCAGGTAGATTGCAGGAGAACACTGGTAATTCAGATTTTGACCGTTTAAAGGTGAAATCTGTCGCCAGAATTACAGCTGTAGGAAATAGGCTTTTGAGGTGTTTAAGTGCATTGGTGATCTTACGATCACCCGACGGATTCAATGGACCGACTCCCAGAGCACAAGCACAACATCTGCATTGGAGGGAGCATGGCCTGGTTCACAAGAGGCTGGGGAGGGTGGTGATCTCAGCCTGGTCCACCGCAGGCACAGCCCTAACCACCACCTATCGAGGCACCTCCTCAAGAAGGTGCCATCTATCGTGAAAGTTCCCCACATCCAGGCCATGCTATCATCAGGCTGGAAGTACAGACGCCTGCAGTCCCACGCCACCAGATTCAGGAACAACTACTTTCCTACACCTACCAAGTTCTTGAATTGATCTGAACAACTCTAACTGTGTTTCCACGTTTGTGGAACTGTGGACATGAATCCAAGGTCCCCTGTTCATCCACATTCCTACCGTTTACTTTTTATGCCCTACCCCATGTTTAGACTCCCATTTGTCAGGATTAAGTTCCACCTACGAGCCATCTGCCTGACATTCCACCTAACCTATTTCTTGCTTTAGCCTGAAATAATTTTCCTTGCAATCCACACCATCAATTGTGCGCCATCTACAAATTTATGAACCCTTTATCTTTTCACTGCCTCGCATATTTTATGCATAATTTGTGTTTTGTGTGTTTGTCTGAGTCTCTGTACCTGTGGTGCAAGATTCTCATTGTACCTGCACCTCAGCGTAGTTGTGTGTATGACAATGGACTTGACTTGACATGAGAATGCCCACAAATTAATTCAGGACCGACAGAGTGTGTGAATTAAGATCAGGAAGGTCCGTGTTTACTGAACATCAAGAAATAAATCAGGTTTCATAGAATGAGTAATGCACTCGAGATCTTTGATGTGATTTAGTTGCTTGTATCTTAACCCAGATCACCAAAGCTTCTCCCTGACCCAAGCAATGTGTCCTATTTCTGTACACGAGGGCAGCTTGTCCTTAAATCATCAGTTTTCAAATGGAAAAGGACCAAAACATGACAATAGCACGCAAAAAGGTATCACGATTAATCTCTCGTGCCTTTTCAAAAAAGCTTCTAAGAGACCACATCAAAGAGGGAGCACGTAATTCATTCTTAAAGTGAAACAATGCACTGAGTAAAGAAGAATGAAAAGTTTTGAGAATTCCCACACCTAAGATCCCGTCTGGTTCACTCCTCTTTATTTCTGTGACCTCCTATAGCCTTAGACATCTCCAAGATCTCTGTCTCTCTGCATTTCTGCCTTTTTGCAATTCACCCTTTGTAGTTACGTTAGGTTGGTTGTTTGCTTTCAATTACCTATGTCCTAAGTTCTGGTTTCTTCTCCCTTAAGCAAGTGTCAGGATCTTCAGCGGAGGATCTCAGTAGATTGGGAATCTTACTCTACATGAGGCACAATTAGACTTAAGTACAAGAGTGTAAGATGGTGGATTACAGGGGATTGAAGCAGTGTACAATAATCACCCAGTTTCCAGCCCCATCTTATACCCTTCATGTTCAGTGAAGCTCTCGATAGGCATACACAATTTTTCTCTTGAGATTTATGACTGAATTTTCTTCCAGTGCTTTTTCAAGCAGATAATGACAATACGCTGTGCTAAAAAAATACTTATATTGGAATTGGGGTTCTTTTACCAGTCACCTTAACTTTGATTACTTACCTTACTGCTACAAGAAACATTTTGCCTCTATTTCCTCTGTCAAATCTCCATGTAATGTAGAGAGAACAGCTCCAGCATTTGTAGTCTTGGCATTCTTCCTAAAGTAGAACATCCAGAATATTGATCTCTCTAACTTCAAGTAACCGCAGCATTCCCTCTCTCTCCATCTCTCCCCCACCCAAGTCGCACTAGCTTCTCATTTTCACCCAACAAACAACTAATAATGGACTATTTCCTTTATCATAGTTACTTTTTTTGCATATCTTTCATTTATTGTTCTTTATCTCTCCACATCATCGTCTATATCTCTCATTTCTCTTTTCCCCTGACTAATCTGAAGAAGGGTCTCGACCCAAAACGTCACCCATTCCTTCTCTCCAGAGATGTTGCCTGTCCCGCTGAGTTACTCCAGCTTTTTGTGCCTATCCAGAATTGGATGCAGTACTCCAGGTGAATCCTGACCAGCGATCTCCAAAGATTCACCAAATGTATAAGCTGCTGTACATTATGCTTCCCTTAATAAACGGTTTATTGATAGCTATTATATCCCATATGCTTTTATATCTTCCTTGCCTTGCCACCCTCGAAGCTCAATCGATTCCTGCACACCCCTTTAAATTGCCTACTTATTCTCGCTAATAAAAAATTAATAATTTCACACTTCTCAGCATTACATTTTATTCACCCGTTTGGTTGCCCATTTGACCAAACTCCTGACGGCTGTTAGCCCTCATCATTCTTCACTACATATCTGAATTTCATGCCATCTGCAAAGCTTTAAATTATGCCTGTATATCCAAGCACAGGTCATTAATATTTATCAAAAAGAGCAGCGCTCCCGATACCGACCTTTGGGGAACACTACTGTGTACATCATTTCAGTCTGAAAAACAACTGTTCACCAATACACAGCTCAGTAAGTACAATGTTGTTCAATGTCAACTGTATGCCAGGTGGGGAGGATGAGGGAGGGTAAGGGAACAGTCCCTCATGCAGCATCATTTCCTTCCCCTTCCTCCAAGTAGGCTGAACTTTGTGACATTCCCAAAGGAGAACCACACCGCAGACAGCTTCAAACCACACTCGCATGAAAATGCACTCGTGAAAACACTGCTCCATCTGCACTGGCAGGGAAATCACTGTACCTAAAGGAGGAGATTATATTTCCACAAGGACAAGAGTCCACCTATTCCTTCAAATTTGCTCTCTTCTTCAATTAGATTGTGTCTGATCTGTTTTTAACTCCCTTGGAGAGAGTGTGAGATTTCCACCACAATTTGTGTGCTTAAGTGCAACCTGACAACAGATCTGAATGACCATGTTCCAGTGTTGTTTTGCCCATTTATATGGGATAAACTATAAATGGAGAATTTCCTCCTTTCCATCTGAATTGCTTCCTTTTTATCCATTTCATATCAAAACCTTCATTCATCTTAAACATTTGAATTTGGATGATCAGCCATGATCACATTGAATGGTGGTGTTGGCTCGAAGGGCCGAATGGCCTACTCCTGCACCTATTTTCCATGTTTCAAGATTGCTCCTGATTTTTCAACACTTGATTGATTGATTGAAAAAAGCAGCATGGGGATCAAGCCCTTTGGTCCACCAAGTCCACGCAGCTCTTCGATCATCCGTTCACACTAGTGCTATGTGATCCCACCTTCTCATCCACTCCCTACGCATTCGGGGCAATTTACAGAGGCCACGTAACCTACAAACCCGAGCACCTGGAGGAATCCCATGCAGTCACAGGAAGAATGTGCAAACTCCACACAGACAGCACCCGAGGTCAGGATTGAACCTCTGGTGCTGTGAGGCAAGAGGTTCTACCAACATGAGAAAACACGTGCCCGATCTATGTGATTTGTTATTGTCTTTTAAACCTTTTAAGCATCATAGAAGCATAGAAGATAGGAGCAAGAGGAAATTGTTCAGCCCTTCAGGGCAGTTGCATCATCAGTCAGACCATGGCAGACTGTCTATTTCTTTCTTCATATCCATTCATAAATTTTGATTGCAAAATTTATCTTTTACTTAAAAACATTCAGTGACATGGCCCGTCTATCCCTCTAGTACAGCAAATTCCCTCTAGTACAGCACCACCCACCGAGTGTGGAGTGGTGTTGGGATTGGGGATGGGCGATGTGGGGTAATCAGTCGCGGGGGATGGACGGCAGGACCCTGTGGCCCAGGTGTTGGAGGTCCCGGCCAGGAGATGACCTTGGGTGTGGCTTGATCCATCGAGGGCAGTGATCTGGAGGAGGGCTAGCTTGTGGTCAGTGGATGTCAAGACGAAGAAGCTGGTTGAAGGTGTGTATCTGGCGAAGGAGGAGGTGGCACATTGGCAGGAATGAGGCATGGAGCTGCGGGGGCGACTGAGTTAAGGCGTAATAGATGGGACATCCCATATATTGGGCTAAATTGGTTTGTCCCGTACGGGACCGCCCTTGTCCCATATTAGGCCTGGGGGGCACTGTAGGCCCGGACACTGTAGGCCCGGACACTGTAGGTTCGGACACTGTAGGCCCGGACACTGTAGGTTCAGACACTGTAGGCCCAGGGGCCGCTGTAGGCCCGGACATTGTAGGCCCGGAGGCCCGGAGGCCCGGACGCCGCCTAACAGAGGTTGCATAGCAACCCACCTCCCGGCCCGGGCGGCCGCCATTGGTGGAGCGGGAGCACATGGCCACTGGCTGGGTGAGGTCATGTGGGGCGCGGGGCGGTGATGTCACCTTTTGTCCATTATTTGGGAGTGAGAAAGTTGGTAACCCTATCCAGAAGGCACCATGGTCAGTCAGCACTTTCAGGAGAGATTGGACCTCAGGTTGTTGTCTGGTTTGAAGCATTGCTGTTATTCGAAGAGATTGGATAAATTAGGTTCATTTCCCAGAGGTAGAGGAAGCTGAGAAGGGACCTAATAAAAGTGCATAACATTGAGCATGTTGTGAGCATTAAGAACAAATGGGCATTGGTTTAAGGTAAAAGATAGAAGGATTAGAGAGGTATCTGAGGGTGGTTAGAGTCTGGAAGATTGAGGTGGTGAAGGCAAGTACTCTCGTGACGTTTAATAGAGACACACAAAACTGCAGATGCTGGAATCTTGAGCAAAGCACAAAGTGACGGGGAACTCAGCGGGTCAGGCAGCATCTGTGGACAGAATGGACAGGTGATGTTACAGGTCAGGACCTTTCATCAGACTGATAAGAGTAGGGGGGGGGAGAAAGCTGGAAAAGCCAATCAAACACCCCCTCGCCTGTGTCCACCTTTGTCCTGATCCCACCGCTCTTGTCTACCCAATTCAGAACTACTAAAAGTGTGAGGTGTTGCACTTTGGAAGGTCAAATGTAAGGGGAAAATATACAAATAATGTCATGACCCTTAACAGCTCTGATTCACAAAGGATTCATTGGGGTCTGAGCCGATAACTCCCTGAAATTGGCAACACAAATAGATAGAGTGGTAAAACAGGCATTTGGCATGCTTGCTTACATAGGTCAGGGCATTGAGTATGAAAGTCAGGAGGCAACTTTACAGGACTTTGGTGAGGCGGCATTTGGGGTATTGCTTGCAGTTCTGGTTGCCCCAGGAACAATGTGGCTGCTTTGGAAAGGGCACAGAGGAGGCTTACGAGAATGATGCCTGGATATTAGTGGGTATTAACTGCAGGGAGAGGTTGGACAGACTTGGATTGTTTTCTCTGGAACACAGGAGGTTGTGGGGAGACTTGATAGACTTATCTAAAACTATGAGAGGCAGAGATGGGGAAGACAGTCATAACATTTGTCCCAGGATGGAAACAGCAAATACTAAAAGGGCATTGCTTTAAGATGATAGGGGCAAAGATTAAAGGAGACATGTGGAACAAGTTTTTTTACACAGAGTGGTGGTTGAAGTTGATACAAGAGCGACATTTAAGAGGCTTTTGGATACACACTTGGATAGGCAGGGAATGGACAGCTATGGATTATATACAGACAGATAAAGGTTGGTCTTGGCATCATAGGTAGACACCAACTGCTGGAGTAACTCAGTGGGTCAGGCAGCATCTCTGGAGAGAAGGGATGGGTGAATATTCGGGTCGAGACCATTCTTCAGTCTTGAGAAGGGTCTCGGCCTGAAACGTCACCCATTCCATCTCTCCAGAGATGCTGCCTGACCCGCTGAGTTACTCCAGCATTTTGTGTCAACCTTCGATTTGAACCAGCATCTGCAGTTTTTTTTCCTACGGTCTTGGCATCATGTTCAGCACAGACATTGTGGGCCGAAGGGCCTGTTCTATGTTCTATGCTGTTCTATGTTCTATGTTCTGAAAGTGTGTTGAGGTGAACTGAGGTGTTGGCAAACCTTGCTTCAGGTGGGGGTGGGCAATTAGTTAATGAAATTAGTTAATGAAATTCCTTTTAAAATTGTGCTAGTAGTTATTGTTCTTCAGCTTTAACCAGAGACAAGGTAGGTGAATATTTAGAAATGACTGAATGAGAATCTATCAGCTTTTTATTTTAAAAATTAATTAACCCTGCCAGTAGTCAGTGAGGCACGGCTGCTGTGCCCTTGCGCTCAGTCCCAGCTTCGGAAGGGCCTCAGTGCTTTCGGGCTTTCTTTCTCTGACAGGCGAAGGGAAACAGACCTCCTTGAGCTAACACGGTCGCCATGGCAACGGGGCAACGAGGAACAGGAAACAGCGCAAAATAGATTCTCATTCTGCTGAAGCCTGCAGTCGCTGCTGCAAAGCCTGCTCTCCCATGACAGGAGCACAGCACCGACTCAACCCGTGATTAAGTCTGGAGCCTGCATGAAAAAAGACTGCAGTGGATGCTGAAGGCGGGTGGGGGTGGATTGGGGGAGGAACGAGCCCAGGTCCGCTTTGCAATGTCGAGTGTGAAATTTGAGAGCGGAGTTTTTAAGTTGCCAATCCCCAGCCTAGCCTACAGAAACAATTTTAGAAGGTACATAATCGGAACAAGCTGGGGCTCTTTAGAAAAGGGAAGTTGCCCAATAAAGGTCTTAATAACAGCAGGCATGGAGAGAAGGCTTCAATGTTTTAGGAAGGAGAGGGGTTGCAAAATTAGGTCACCGTAGAAGTTGGTCACTAAAAAATCCATGTGATAAAAATGTTTAACAACATCATTTGGAGTGTTTGAGATGAAAAGTGTTGATACCTTTAAGAGGTAGCTAGGTACGTACAGAAGACAGAAACAACAAAAGGAAAATGCTGGTGATGAAGGACAGAGGTGGAGATGGTTCTATGGAGCAGGAGCATCATTTTAGACTAGTTTGGCCAATTAGCCTGCTTCTGCCCTCCACCACCCACCTTGCTGTTAAACTTGCTGAGGAAAGAGTCTGAAGAAGGGTCAGGACCTGAAACATCACCTGTCTATTCCCTCCATAGATGCTGCCTGGCCCACACAGTTACTCCAGCACTTTGTGTTTTGCATTCGCAGTCTCTTGTGCCTCTATTAGCCTGCTTCTGTGGCGCGAGATCTGAGTAATATCAATGGTTTTTTTTCCACTTTTCTGAGACAAGCCAATGTATCATTCCCTTGGACTCTCCAAGTGTCAGCCATTGTTAATTCTACCCAAGGGACAGTGAATGGATAGAGGGGGAGTTGGGTGGATGAACAGGCTGGATGCATGGGGCATCTCCACTCTTGCTGTGTGCCACCCCCCTCCACACACACACTCACACATACCACCCACCCTGTTGTCAAACCTGTTTTTTCAACAAAGGAGGGGATAAACCTCTGATCTTTTCACTCCCCACCCCAAAGGCACTGCCTCCATTGTATTTCTGCGCCAAATTAACTGGGGGTGAAATCCTCATTTGGTTTGGTGTCAATGGAGACTAATGCAAGTGCCATAGACTCTAGAGTCATACAGCACAAAAACAGGCCCTTCAGCCCACTATTTCCATACTGACCATCAAATATCTTTCTATATGAATCCTATTTGCCAGCGCGCGTTTTGTAGCTTTACACCCCTGGTGATTCAAATGCTTGGTAAATATTGGGGGAATATCTTCATCATCCATAAGGTAGTGTGTTCCAATTCCAGTCACCTGCTGGGTGGAAAGGTTCTTTCTGGGATCCTTTCAAAATTCTTACTCCTTGCACTAAACGTACGTCCTGTTGTTTTAGATACCTCAGCTATGGGGAAAGGTTTCCTGCTATCTACCCTAACTGTGCCCCTCATAATCTTGTATACTTCCAGCGGGTCGTTCTGCAATCTCTCACATTCCAAGGAAAACAAACCCATTCTCCCTTGTAACTGCAACTTTCCATCCCAGGCAACATCCAGGTGAATTACTTATGCATCCTCTTCAGTGCACTCATGTCCTTGCTATAGTGTGACGACCAGAACTGTACACCGTACTCCAGCTGTGGCCTCATCAATGTTACATAAAGTTCTTCCGTGGTCACCCAGCTCGAATAATCTATATCATGCTAATGAAAGCAAGTGCCCCATATGCCTTAGATAGATACAAAAGGCTGGAGTAACTCAGCAGGTCAGACAGCATCTCTGGAGAAAAGGAATAGGTGACGTTTCAGGTCGAGACCCTTCTTCAGACTGAGAGACAGGGGAAAGGGAAACGAAAGATATAGGCGGTGATGTAGAGAGATATTGAACAAATGAATGAAAGATACGCAAAAACGTAATGGTGGTAAAGGAAGCAGGCCATGGTTAGTTGTGTATTATATGAGAACGAGTTGTAGACAATGAGACGCAACAAGACGACTTTGAACCTGGTATGACTTGGGCGGGGGAGGGAGAGAGAGGGGGGATGCAAGGGTTACTTGAAGTTAGAGAAATCAATATTCATGTGTTCACCTTCAAATATCCTTAGACTTGTACACTGAGGTTCCTCTGTTTTTCGATATTTCTTAAAGCCCTTCCACCATCAAGTATGTTCGCTTCTTATTAGTCCTCCCTTAAGTGCATCACCTCACACTTATCAGGATTAAATTCCATCTGCCATTGCTCTGCACATCTTACCAACTGATCAATATCATCCTGTTGTGTACAACTATCTTCCTCACTATCAACAAAACCACCATATTATTTACGTGATTTAAGTCAATTTAAACAGTTCTACATAGTGAGGGCAAAAATATTCTCAACATATTTAGATCCACCACTGCTATGCACGGGCTATGAGAACGCAATAGTCACGTTACTGTGTTGCAGTCCTGATAAGAACTAGCTTTTAAATCCCACCTCGTCAGAATTGCAAGTAAAAAAATGGTATCAGTAAAAGTGGCCATCAAACTGTCAGGAAAATGTTTAAAAATTCAGCTGGTTCAATGGTGTCCTTCAAGGAAAGAAACCTGCTGACCCTACCCAAGCTGGCCTGCGTGAGACTCCAATTACTGTAGTTGACATTTAACTGCTCTGTGAATTGGCCTCATAAGTCACTCTGTTGTGGCAACCAAAGATAGGCAATAAATGCCAGCTTCACCAGTCACGCCCACGTCCTGAGAATAAGCTTTGAAGAGGTGTTCCGCAACGAAGGCCACTGCCTCAGCTCCTGCATTGTGCCGTGCAGTGTATCTTTAAATGTGAACATTCGTTTCTCCGTGTACCTAAGTTCATACTGTGCTCCTGATTAGAGAGTCATGTGGTGTGCGTGCTTTGCAGCAATGTAACAGCGTCATAAACAGTCAGTCTACCAGTTTAAAGTCTCAACATGTAAATGGTTTAAGTATGCTGCCTTGCAAATAAACCACTGCTCTGGATACATACAAAAGGTGTACACTGCCTAATATTGCCTTTGTGACGACATTACAAATTAAAGACAAGTCTGGTGGTTTTCCTTTGAGATAAAATTGGTTGGAAGATTTTGATGCCTGTCACTTAGTAAGACATCTTTGCAGCATCAAAACTGAAGTTTCATGGTCCCTATCTGCGATTATTTGCATGGAATCTCACTTTTTCAAAGGACTGCATGTTTATTGACAAGAATGCATCAGAGAAAGTCATGGAGATAAGGAAGAGTGATGTTGATGTGGACCAAGTGTTGTGCCGTGAAGCAGAATGAAACATGTTTGCCAACTGTTGGGATAAAAATCTGATGTGAAAATATGTATTCAATAATAATGCTGGAAACACTCAGCAGGTCAAGTAGCAACCGTGGAAAGAGAAGTAGTTAACGTTTCAGGACAAAGACCATTCACCAAATCCAGTGAACTGCTATATTGGGATACTTGGCATGCTTGACTAAGCTCAAGAACCATTCAACTTGCACATTGAAGATAGACACAAAAAGCTGGAGTAACTCAGCAGGTCAGACAGCATCTCTGGAGAAGTGGAATAGGTGACGTTTCGGGTCGAGACACTTCTTCATTGAAGATTGCACATTGAAAATATGGACATATTAATTAAACACTATCCTGAAGGAAAAAGTGATACCATGTGTGCCTAATGATATCGGAACAAGGGATATGGGGAGAAAGCAAGAACGGGGTACTGATTTTGGATGATCCGCCATGATCATATTGAATGGCGGGGCTGGCTTGAAGGGCCGAATGGCCTACACCTGCACCTAATTTCTATGTTTCTATATGTGATTGTAAAAATGAACAACATTCCTGATGCACATTGAGCCAAAGATGTACGATGTGCTGAAAACTCTTCCTGCTGCCTGAAAGTAAAATATGTCTTGTTTAAAGGTATTTACTTTAATCCAAACCCATTAGAAATAGCTGAAAACTGTATATTTGGGATAAAGAGCAATAAGTAGGGCAAAGTAATTACTGAATACATTTTTTTCATTAAAGAACTTAATGTTGCATTGTAATAGTGTTTTTTTTTAGATTGTACCTTCCCAAATGGTTTGCATGTAGAACAGTGAACAAATTCAGTCAAAGTTGTTGAGCTTGCAATATCTGACATTCAAAATGCTAGAGACTTTTGTCCACCATAAACAAATGGCATAGTTTGTGGCTTGCTACTAGAGAGCGGTAACAAAATTCAGGGATACAAAATTGAGTTTGATATGTACTGGTGAGACCGGTTCAGTCAGTTGCTATTGTTGGGACGCAAGGAACTGCAGATGCTGGAATCTTGAGCGAAATACAAAGTGCTTGGGGAACTGAGTGGGTCGGGCAGCATCTGTAGAAGGAATAGACAGGCAATGTTTCGAGTCGGGACTCTTAAGTCTGATTGCCCGATATGCAAGTTGACACTGCAGTAGGATCATCAATAATGAGTGGAGACCCTCAGTGCAGCTAGTTCAGCTGGATACCATTGACGGAGGTGCTATCAGCATGAAAACCTATTCTGGTGAAGTTCTGCAGGTATTAATGCAAATGGAGTGCAAATACAGTTACCTATCATCACGGCAAGACATAAATAAAAAAGTCACCTTAATGGTGAGGGAGTAGTTGAGACAACTCAAGTTACTTTAGAAGAATGTTTTAGTGATTTTTTGGAAATAAATACACATGCAAAGTCAGTTCATTGGAGGCCAAACCAGTCTTGTACGAGTCAGGTTGAGAAGGACGTGAATAGACTGAAACAAAATTGTGTGCTTGTGAGAAATGAGCAGTGAATGAGCCATGCCAATGTGACATTGAAGTGAAGCACATGAGGGTTTTTGCAACAAAAGTGGTGCATCTTGTTTTGAATGTTGACACCAATGGTCTGCACCCAATAAAGGAAAATCAAAGCCTGGACATAAAGCCAAGCGAGGTTCATTCATTCCTTGAGACGCGTAATTCCTTTCAGATTATGCAACCCTGCTCAGAGCACAGAAAAGGGACGTGGAATCGATATTCAACATTGTGAATGTGGTGAGTGGAAGATTTAAAAAATCAGCAAATTATACTCCTCTCAAAGAAATTCCCCGTGAGTCAAAGTTGGGATGTGAATGTGTCAAATTGTAGGCGCAATGCCAGGTCACCTGTGGGAAGATGGGCAAGAAATCCCATCACGTTCATCTCTCACTCTCTCACAGGGAGCAAGGACACTAACGCCCTCATCAAGAAGGAAGCATGGAATTATATTCAAAATCGAGAAACCCCATCAGATTTTACTGGGATGATCTTGGCCACTGGCCATAATATTAGGTCCCAAAGCACCAGCACTATGGCATCAAGAGAGAAATGATGGGCATCAAGTAAAGTCTTCGTGTGGTGAGAAAGGATCAGACAGGACTCCATATTGAACATACAGAAATATTCGATAATCAAAGCTGTGCGAGATGTTCTGTTTACTGGCTCTACTTGGACAGTGACCTCGAATCATGCGTAATCAAATGCATCCTTTGCTAAAGGCATAGGAGGAAGCCATTAAATAATCCTTTGCATTCATGATCAAGGCCCACTAAACTTATTCCGAGAGTACAAGTTGACTTCTGTACTGGTCGACAGTCACTTCCAGCGGATTGAAATGAAACACATCTGTTCACTTGCCACAACTGAACGTACAATAGATGAGTCAGCACATGTACAACAGAGCTTGCTGGAAGAATTCTTTTCTGAAAATGACCCACAGTTTCAGCTAACTCTGTTTGCAAACTTTATGAAACAGAATGGTATCAAACATACTCTTGTTTCTTCACATTAAGTGTTCAGGGATATTTAGAACTCAACATGAAATGGCACTGGGCCAGTTTCTTGCTGAAAGTACAGAATAACTCCGTGCTTTGACAGGGTATACATCTGAGGAACATTTGACGAAGAGAAGATTGAGAACAAACCTGAGCCTTTTTCAATCAAATTCGCTCCATTTTCCTCACCCCATCATTTGATCCCACGCCTCATTCTGGCCCAGCCATTCCATCCTGTATGTAATTGCTACCCTGCTACTATTTTGAAAAAGTCTGGGATTTTCTATAGTGTCCTGGGCAATGTTTACTCCTAATAATTGCTGCAGCAAAACAGATTTTCTGGTCATAATAACATTACTCTGTCAAAGAGACTACGTTGCACAGATTAGGTGTGACAGTCCCTCATTTACGACAGTGCTGCACTTCTGGCATGAAGTGGCTGCACAGCCCTCTGGGCAACGTGAGATCAGGAAAGACATGATGTAAACGGCAGTTCTTGCTCTTCACCCGTGGCACTCCATCTCTTTGACCTTGCTTTTGATCACCCATCCCATTATTTCCTCGCATGATTCTAAGGCAGCTTTTCTTTGAGAATTATCGATGTGAAACTGTTCACAATATTAAAAACCGCAAAATAAATGCAAGTACCGTGAGCCGACAATGGGATCATACTATAGGCCCCCCAATAGCAAGTGAGAGATAGAAGAACAGATACGTAGACAGACTATCAAAAGATGGCAAGGTAACAAGGTTGTGTCTTAGTGCGTAACTTTAACTTCCCCAATATTCATTGGGGGTTGCCCAGTGTCAAAGGCTTAGACGGGGTAGAATGTGTTAGTAGTATTCAAGAGAGTTTCTTGAAACAGTATGTGGCTAATCCAACCAGAGTAGGGAACATACTGCATCTTTTGTTGGAAAATGAGCCTGCCTAAAGAGCTGGTGTCATATTGGAAAAACATTTTGGCGATAGTGATCACAACTCCATTAATTTTAAGATTATTTTGAGTATGGAGAAGGCTGGACCTAGCCTGAATTACTAAATTGAAGTGAGCCTACTGAAGTTGAACATTATTAGGCAGGAGCTTGGGAGGGTACACTGGGAGCAATTGTTATTGGGCAAGTCCACAAAGGACATTAGGGAATCGTTTAAAGACCAGTTGATCGAAGTTCAGCACCAGCATGTTTCAGTAAGACAATAGACAACAGACAATAGACAATCGGTGCAGGAGTAGGCCATTCGGCCCTTCGAGCCAGCACCGCCATTCAATGTGATCATGGCTGATCATCCACAATCAGTACCCCGTTCCTACGCTCTCCCCATACCCCCTGACTCCGCTATCATTAAGAGCTCTATCTAACACTCTCTTGAAAGCATCCAGAGAATTGGCCTCCACTGCCTTCTGAGGCAGAGAATTCCACAGATTTACAACTCTCTGAGTGAAAAAGTTTTTCCTCATCTCCGTTCTAAATGGCCTACCCCTTATTCTCAAACTGTGGCTCCTGGTTCTGGAGGGAGCATAAGAATGCAAATTAGGGGAACCGTGGATACTCGAAGAGGTTGTAAATTTGATCAAAAAGAAAAAGAAAGTACATTCAAGATTTAAGAGGCCATTGCCTCAGAATAAAAGGACGTACCTTTAGAAAGGAGATGAGGAGGAAATCCTTTAGTCAGAGGGTGGTGAAGCTGTGGAATTCATTGCCATAGATGGCTGTGGAGGCCGAGTCAATGGATATTTTTAAGGTGGAGATTGACAGATTCGTGATTAGTAAGGGGGTCAGAGGTTGTGGGGAGAATATAGGAGAACGGGGTTCAGAGAGAAAGATAGATCAGCCATGACTGAATGGCGGAGTAGACTTGATGGGCCGAATGGTCTAATCCAGCTCCTAGAAATTATGGACTTATGAACATCAAGATTGCAGAGGTTGCGGACTGCGAGGAAGGTTGTCAATGTACATAGCATGATACAGATCAGCTATAGAAATGGGTGGACAAATGGCAGATGGAGTTTAACAGTTTAACAGTTTAACGTGAGCAAGTGTGAGGTGTGGCACTTCGAATGCAAGGGGGAAATACACGATTAATGGCATGACCCTTAACAGCATGTATGTATAGAGGGTTCTGGGGATCCAAGTCCATAGCTCCCTGAAAATAGCAACACAATATATAAAGTGGGAAAGAAGGCATATGGCGTGCTTGCCTTCATTGGTTACAGCATTGACTATAAGGGTCAGGAAACTAAGATACAGCTTCATAGCACTTTGGTTAGGTTGCATTGGGAGTATTGTGTGCAGTTCTGGTCGCCCCATTACAGGAAGGATCTGGAGGCTATGGAAAGGCTGCAGAGGAAGTTTACCAGAATGATGCCAAGTTTAGGTGGTATTAGCTATAGCGAGAGGTTGAACAGACTTGGATTGTTTTCTCTGGAACACTGAAGGTTGTGGGGGAGACGTGATAGAAGTTTATAAAATGATGAGAGGCAGAGATAGGGTAGACAGTCAGAACCTTTTTCCCAGGATGAAAATATCAAATACCTACGGCCATTTAAAGGAGATATGTGGGGCAGGTTTCTTATACAGAGGATGGGGAGTGCCGGGAATATGCTGCTGGGGGTGGTGGAGGCAGATACAATAGTGGCATTTAAGAGACCTTTAGATAGGCACATGGAGTATGGAGGGATATGGATTATGTGCAGGTGAATAAGGGTTAGCCGGCATTGTGTTCAGCGCGGACATTGTGGGCTGATGCTGTACTGTTCTATGTTCAAGCTATTAGCTTTATGTGGGTGAACAAGTCTACCCTTCCAGTGCCAGTCCCAGATAAAGAAAGAGGGTTCGCTTAAGGAGCAGCAGCCAGCTGTAGAAATCGTTGCTAAATCATCATGTTATGGATTCAGGGAACACGCCAAACTAGGCTGTATCCCATCGGTAAAATGCAAGATTATACATACTTGTTATCGGGCCAGTTTAGAACTAGGAACCGTAAAAGTGAGCTCATCTGGATCAGACACAAATTGGTTGAAACAGGAGAGATAAATGCCTCAAACTAGTTGTTTTTCATTATTTGCATTTTTTGTTGGATTTAGGAAATGGCAATTTGAAATTTTGTGGGAAGGCGACACAAATTGAGGGCATGTTTATAACTGTTGAGGAAGACAATATTTAAGCAGTTTAATAGATTTACTTGTATGTTGCAAATTAATTTCAGTGTTAAAAATTTTGGCAGGAAGACTTAGGAACACATGTATTGCATCGATAGGAAGAAACTAAAGGAGGTAGAAGGGCAAAAGGGAAATGACTAAATATAGCAATGCAGGTTGCTAAAGCCATAAAATGCAAGCAAAGCATTAAAGAGGCCTTTAAAATTGCAAAGGGTTGATGTAGAAAAAGATGTTTCCATTTGTGGAAAAGTCTAAAACCCTGAGCCATAAATGAAATGCCAATAAATATATCAGGGAATTCGGGATATTGGTTAAAATAAGGAACTTGCCACCATAAAGAGTAATTAAGCCGAAGGCATGGGTGCATTTAAGGGAAACGAAATAATCACAAGAGGAAAAGGAACGAAGCTGCAGATCGAGTTAGACAGCTGGGTAACCTATTCTTGCACTGTAAGATCTGTCAGGTTGCTGGTACACAAAGTGTATTTCTAGAATCAGCAAAGTTTTGCAGCATCCCATTAAATAATAAATGAGGCCATTAAGGAATTTAAACATGAAGGTGAGAATTTTAATTTGGAAAACGCTGAGCTCATGTAATTAAGAACAAGTGTGGCAGGTGAACTAGATTTTGTACGGGATAAGGTACAAGCAGCAGGATTTTACATAAATTTAAGTTTATAATAGGTAAAGGATAGGCAGGCCACGTGTCTAGCAGCGTGTCGAGGTCTGATTGTAGTAATGGTATGGATGAGGGTTAACCAGAAGGTGTGCTGAGGGTAGATGTTAATGGAGGCCAGGGCAAGGTAGTCTTAATGATGGAACTGAGGGGATGTTAGAATCTCACTTGAATTAAATTGTTCTAAAGGCTGCAAATAGTCTGATTCAAGCCAGGATAACTGTAGGGGATGGGTATGGATTCAGGGTTAAGATACAGTGTTTGCTTTCCCTGTATTTAACTGAAAGAACTTGAGGTTTGTCTTGGACAAAGCATTGGATATCTTTAAAACCTACCACATTGACCAACATTTGGTCTATATTTCCTTATGTGCCTTGACATTGGGCTTTGCCTGTCAGTATTCCTGTGAGGTGCTCTACAATGGTATGATGTTAAGGACACTATATATGAGTGGAAGCTGGGTTGTTGCAATGATAAGACAGCTTAGAAGAAAGCTTATTCTATATTTAACTCAAAAACAGTGCCTGCCTGCAAGTATTTCATGAAACAGTGAGAGAAGAGTTAACTGTACTTCATCCACACAATTCCTGGCTGGGAGTGCTTTATTGGGCAGTGTAGGGATAGCCTTGGCCTTTAATTTTCACAAGCTTTCTTTCCTTTCTAAGACTCATCTATATAAACTTTCCCACCTATATTGATTGCCAAACCATCAACTCAACACCCATGAGGGGAATAGATGGAGTAGCTCGTCAAGATTTCTTCCCCTATAGTAGAGGCATCTAAATCTAATGGGGTTTGGTTTGAGGTTGAGATAAGAGGTTTAGAGGGGATCTGAGGATGGTCTGGTTTGCATCCAGATGGTGGTTGGAATTTAGAACACAACTAGACAAAGTGGACCCGTTGGGCCCAAACCTCTCCTGCATTGGTGCAGCACCCTGTCCTCCCCCCTCTCCCCTCAACCCCCCCATCCCCTCTCCCTTCTCCCCACTCCCCCCATCCCCCCCTCCCTCATCCTCTCCCCTCCCCTCCTTTTAAACTTTAAAATGTCAATAACTTTAAAAATATAACACGATTTCAACAAAACTACTTGCATTATCACTAAAATGACAATGGTGAGTAAGGTGGGCCTACAATTGTCGCGCTATCGTGTACCGTTTTGGCTGAAGTTCAGTCACAAACAAGATAACAAACGAGAGTTTTAGTATATAGATGAGTGTGTGCTGGAGGTGAATACTCTCACACCAGTCACGGTCGGTCACCACCAGGGCAGTCACGGTGGCGCAGCGGTAGAGTTGCTGCCTTACAACGAATGCAGCACTGGAGACCCGGGTTCGATCCCACCTACGGGTGCTGACTGTACGGAGTTTGTACGTTCTCCCCGTGACCTGCGTGGGTTTTCTCCGAGATCTTCAGTCTCCTCCCACACTCCAAGGTCGTACAGGTTTGTAGGTTAATTGGCTTGGTAAATGTAAAAATTGTACTTAGTGAGTGTAGGATAGTGTTAATGTGCAGGGGATCGCTGGTCGGCGCAGACCCGGTGGGCTGAAGGGCCTGTTTCCGTGCTGCATCTCTAAACTAAACTAAACTAAACTAAACCAGTGACTTACAAAATCCAGTGATCCTCGTCATCCTTTACATCTGAAACATGCACAAATTACAATCAACATCTCAAAGCGCTGGAGAAATATCAGCAGCACTCGATATGCAAAATCCTACATGTCCATTGGAAGGCGAGACAAACCAATGTCAGCCTCCTGCCCCAGGCAAAGACCTCCCACATCAAGGGCCTGATCAGGATTACCCAGCCTTATGCGGCTGGCCACATTGTCCACATGCCTGGCATCAGATTCCTGAAAACAATTTACTTTGAGCTCCATCATGGGGAGAGATTTCAAAGACAACAAAGGAACACTTCAAGGATATTCTCAAAGTCTCCACAAACACACTCACTGATCTCATGGGAATCTCTGGCCTATGACTGTGAGAAGGAGCACCATTGAAGGGGCTGAGCACCTGAAGTCTCTCTGGAGGGCAAGGGTGGAGGTCACTTGCGAGTAATGAAGGAATATGCAATCTAAAAACAATAACTCACTTGCACTCTCAAGTACCACCTGGACCACTTGTGACAAAGTCTGCAGATCGTGCATTGAAACCACAGGTTTGAACCTGCAGACAGGTTAGAACCCACAGAAACAGAATTAAAACAGGTTATCCTTCACCTCAAAGGACTGTTTATGGAGGATAGTTTCAATCTTAAAACACAGAAGCAGAACATTTGGCTTAATTGGTCGATGGGAGTTTTACTCCCCTGCGATGAGCCTTCTCCCTCTCCTCTTCCACGCACACTATCGGCATCTCTTACACTCTCTTCTCTCCCGTGTGTTTATCTTAAAAAGATCCATGCGAACCACTGCAACTGCTCCTTCAACGGCAAATTCCACACTTAGTAGGTTTGAGAATTTGGCTCTTTTCTCATCTCTCTCCTTCCCACCCAGAATGTAAACTCTTATTTCTATGATTTCCTTTTCTGTTGCATTGAACAGAGATGATGTCACGTGGAAGAACACCCACATTAGACCACCACGATACCAGAGCTTTTTAACTGTTTACTTCCATTGCCTCTTCATCCCTCTACTGAGTGCCAGATTCTCAGGATTTATCCAGTTTTAATTTCAAATCATGTTTTATGTTGAGTTTCCTGTTTAAACTGATGCCTGTGATTTTGTTCCTGTTGCTTCGGCCTGTTACAAGATTAGTGTCAAGTCAAGTCAAGTCCACAGGTGGACACAAAATGCTGGAGTAACTTCTGGAGAGAAGAAATGGGTTGAGACCCTTCTTCTGATGAAGGGTCTTGACCCATTCGTTTTCTGCAGATATGCTGCCTGTCCCGCTGGGTTACTCCAGCATTTTGTGTTTTTCTTTGGTGTTAACCAGCATCTGCAGTTCCTTCCTACACATAGTGTTGTCGGGTGTTCAGTGGGGTTAGGAAGCTTCTCACTCTGGAGATATCACTTGGAGCAAAGCTAAATTCATAACACTGCAGAATTAATCTTGCTCTCACAGTCATGGGCGGCACAAGGTGGTAGAGCCACTGCCTCACAGCGCCAGAGACCCAGGTTCAATCCTGACCTCAGGAGCTGTCGGTGTTGAGTTTGCATGTTCTCCCTCTGGCCTCATGGGTTGCATTTCCCCCGGGTGCTCTTTCTCCCACATCCCAAAAACATGCATGTTGAGAGGTTAATTGGCCTCTGTAAGTTACCCAATTGTGTGGGTGAGCGGTGGAATGGGCAGGAGGTAATGACAATGAGGGGGAAAATTGGATTAGATTTCTCAAGGATTAGAGGAAATGGGTGGTTGATGGTCAGAAGGGTCTCGGTGAGACAAAGGGTCTGTTTCCATATTGTATCTCTCAATCTATTTCTATCTCACAGCCATCATGCACTGGACCTTGGGGTTGAAAGAACCAATCCTAAATACAATCATGTGTTACTGATAGCTGTTCAGTGACCACTGTTGGATATTTAGAAGGTGTGTGCAGTGTGTGTGTCTTTGTCCATGTGTGTGTCTGTGTGTAATTTTGGTTTCTAATTCTGTGCTGGGGTTGTATCAGTAGTTGTGTGTAAGTGTGTAACTGGGTATGAAGGTCTGATGATAGACACAAAAATCTGGAGTAACTTAGAGGGTCAGACAGCATCTCTGGAGTAAAGGAATAGGTGACCTTTCGGGTTGAGACCCTTCTTCAGACTGACTGCTTGTGAATTAGAAAGTGTAATGTTCATAAAGACTGAGGAGGAGTACAAGTTTTAACAACGTAAAAGGGAATCACAATCACTGGTGAATTCTCTGTTCCCAATAACAACCCAAATATCTTCATGAGAGGAAAACCACATCAGGGTCGACATCCAGCAATTTCAGCGTAAGGCACACATGTTCACAAAGGTGGTCTGGTGAATAGATTAGAGATTTCTACCCTTCCTCTCCCCACCATCGCAGGGAGTGAGAGCTGGAACAGAATAAACCTCAAGCAGACAAAGTGGAGCCAAGAATACTCTGGCTATAAATTGACACTGTTGAATGAGAGAACAAGGGGAACTTGCATTATGGAAATAGCTTGAACTTTTTCTTTCTGCCCCTCAACCCCTCCCCGCCTTCTTCATTTTCATATATTGCTTGAGTTTAATCTCCTTTGAAGTCACCAGACCACTTGCAAAAAGAGACTTACATTTATATAGTATTTTTCACAACCTCAATGTAAAGACAGTGCACAGTTGATGAAGTGATGTTGATAGAACACAAACGCTGAAGTAACTCAGCGGGTCAGGCAGCATCGCTGGAGAACATGGAAAGCTGGGTCGGGACCCTTCTTCGTCTGAAACAACGCCCATCCATGTCATCCAGAGATTCTGGCTGACCTGCTGAGTTGCTCCAGCACTTTGTGTCCTCCACAAGAATCCAGTATCTGCTTTCCTTGTGCCTCCAAATGACATTGGCGAGTGGTTGCCTTTGGGGTGGAGGGAGTGGGGCAACCAATATGAATGCAGCAAGATCTCACAGACAGCAACATGTTGGGCTATTGATGATAATCCTGGTAACTCCAGGTAATCTGTATTTGTTGAATGATAAATATTAATTCAGGCTTTCAAAGAGTAGTCTACTGTTCGGTAAAATATTAATGTGGCATCTTATACAACAATCTGAATGGACAAATGGCCTTTATTTTACTCTCATCTCCAGCAATTCACACTCAGAGGCAAGAGGGAGACACAAGGAACTCCAGATGCTGGAATCTTGCCTAAAACAAAAAATGCTGGAGGAACTCAGTGGTTCAGGCAGCATCTGTGGAAGGAATGGACAGACGAGGTTTTGGGTCGGAACCCTTCAGAAGAGGTTACCCACCCATCCGCTGCTGATAGGCAGGTTCAAATTATTTTCTCAAATCTCACCAAATTATAAATTAAAGTACCCTCTGAGTTTGAAGAGATCCCTAATTTGGTTTCATGTCAGAATTTCCAAACGGACAATTTTCATCAGTTCTGTGTCCGGTTAGTGACACTCCTTGCACTCTGATTCCATTCTGGCCTGAAGACAATGAAATCAGGAGCATGTGTAGGAATTTAGAACTGCCAGGATTTGGAGGGTCAAGGGCAGGAATCCTTAATATTGTGGGAAAACATGTGGGCCCTCCATAACCTCATGTCAAGTGTTTGCTTGTGGGATTCTCGGGGGGCCCCATCTCCCTACATGCCCCACCTCACACACGTTCTTAAACAACCCCCAGGTGCAACGTTGCAAATAAGAACTTTACTTTCTCAATCCTGCTCCAGTATTGGGTTAGTTGCTGCTGGGCTGTCCCTCAGTTCTATCTATCTGCCACAGAAGGCAGTGGAGGGCAAATCACTGGATGTTTTCAAGAGAGAGTTAGATTTAACTCTTAGGGCTAAAGGAATCAAGGGATATGGGGGAAAAGCAGGAACGGGGTACTGATTTTGGATGATCAGCCATGATCATATTGAATAGCGGTGCTGGCTCGAAGGGCCGAATGGCCTACGTCTGCACCTATTTTCTATGTTTCTTTGTTTTCTATCCTTATTCATACTAACCTTACCCAACACAAATCCATCCACCTCATTCTTGAAAGTTCCAATTTTTCTTCAGCGTTCACAGCATTTTTGAGAAAGAGTATTTGTGATTTCTTCTATTCTCAATGTGAAAAACTGCTTGCTGATTTTACTCTAGTTCTAATTTTAAGAAGTCCTGTCCCCTTGTACTGAGCTCCCACATTAGAGGGAGGTTATTTTTCTTTATCTACCCTATTAAATGTTTTAGTTTTGTTTAGTTTAGTTTAGAGATACAGCGCGAAAACAGGCCCTTCGGCTCACCGGGTCCACGCCGACCAGCGATCCCCACATATTAACACTACCAATAGATCAAGATCAAGATAGCTTTATTTGTCATCCAATATTGGACGAAATTCGGTCACCCACAGTCCAACAATAAAAGCATTAAATAGGCATTCAAATTACACAACCCCAAAACCCCCAAAACACAGTCCAACAATAAAAGCATTAAATAGGCATTAAAATTACCCAACCCCAAAAACACACAAAAAAAGAAACATCCATCACAGTGAGTCTCCTCCAGTCCTCTCCTCACTGTGATGGAAGGCCACAATGTCTTTCCCTTCTCCTGCTGTCCTCGCCCGCAGTCAGGCTGTTGTGGTTGCAGGCCGCACCGGTCGGTCCGCAGCGGGCCAAGCCCAAGGCGCGTCGCGTCGCAGCCGCTCCCGCAGCCTCCGAAAACGGCCGGCTCCGCCGATGATAAGTCCGATCCGGGGCGGGCGAACACGCTGCTGCCGCTGTTGCTGCACGTCGGAGCGGTCGTGGCTCCCGACATTGAAGCCCCCGCCCAGCAGAGAAATATCCCGCGGCCTATCTTAGGCCGCGCCGGACGGTGAAATGTCCGCGACCCAAGCCCCGTGATCCAGGGCGGGCGAACCCGCTGCCGCTGCTGGAGCTCCCGATGTCGGCATCCACGCGGCCCGAGCCTAAGGCGAGTCGCAGCCGCTCCCGCAGCCTCCGAAGACGGCCGGCTCCGGTGGTGGTAAGTCCGATCCGCGGGCTCTGCGAACAAGAGCCCTGGAGGCCGCCAGCTCCAGGAGTTGGGCCGATGGTAGGCCGCAGATGGAACGGAGACACGGCCCAGAAAACAAAGGTCGGGTCTTTACATTTACCAAGCCAATTAACCTACAAACCTGTACGTCTTTGGGATGTGGGAGGAAACCGAAGATCTCGGAGAAAACCCATGCAGATCACAGGGAGAACGCGTACAAACTCCGTACAGACAGCACCCATAGTCAGGATCGAACCCGGGTCTCCGGCGCTGCATTCGCTGTGAGGCAGCAACTCTACCGCTGCGCCGCCGTGACCGCCCAATCATTATCTCTTAAATCATTATGAGCAGTTTAATCAGGTCACCCCCGAAGCTTCAAAATTCAAGGGTACGCAGTAAGTTTGTGCAACCAGTCCTGGGAATCTAATTCAATTGGAAGTGTATCTGTGTGGAACCCCAAGTTATTGGCATGTTGTTTCCCCATGAAGAGCATCAATTCCTAATCCAACAGCAATGTATATTTATACAGCAGTTTTAGCAAAGTAAATCGTTTAAAGGAGCTGCATTATCAAATAAAATCCTAAACCAGTCCACCTAAGGACAGATGATTAAAAGCTTGTTCAAGGAGGTAGATTCCAAGGGGCAGAAATGTCGAAGTGGGCAATTCCAGGGCTAAGGGCTTGACAACTAAAGGCACAGCCAACAATGATTGAGCAACTGAAACCAGTTCTGACGCTTTCCTCTGGGTCAAAAGGTTATTTTTACTTCAGCCGCTAACCACGGGGACAGCCATGTGCACTACCAGAGAGCACTGCACTGTCGAGGGTCAAAGGTATCTAACTGCACCTGTTTAAATGGACTTCATAGATCCTGTGACTTTATTTGAAAGAGGAGCATTCCCTGGTAATCTGTTGATTTGTACCTCAATCAACATCACAGAGATATTTAGTGTAAGAAAATAACTGCAGACGCTGGTACAAATCGAAGGTATTTATTCACAAAATGCTGGAGTAACTCAGCAGGTCAGGCAGCATCTCAGGAGAGATGGAATGGGTGACGTTTCGGGTCGAGACCCTTCTTCACAAAGATATTTGCTTATTATCACAATGCAGATTGTGCGACTTTGCTCTGCACAAATTGGAAAACGGCTTTTAGTATTACAAAAGTGATTAAACCAGAAATATTCTGGCTGCAAAGTGCTTTGGGTCCACTGAAGTTGACAAAGGTGCTCTGGAAATACAACTCTTTCATTGCTGCCTTTTTGCTAAGCTCAGCTATTTCCAGAATGTTGTGGTGCACGTCACGTGCTCTTATCCTTTGAGTCCAGTATTGCTAAATTTATGCATGGTAAGAAGGTGGCTTGCCTGATGCCAATTAATTAGCGGGGAAAAAATAAGCCCTTCAAACTGTGCGATATCAGGTTGTGACTGTCCGTCCCCAGTTCAAACAATGCCCCCTGTAGTGTAAGGGCATCATGCAGTGTCATCAAAATGCTTCTTTCTACTGCAAATTGTTGCTTAATAAAATGAAAATGCATCAAACATTGCACTGTACCAAAGGATAATGAACTCTGCAGTTGCATTTGAAGTGTCAATTTAATATTTATGGAGGATAAAATCTAAAAACTGGCATCAGTGAACTAGTGGCAGAGTCTAAAATTCGGTTTAAATGATTCCAAGAAGCTCATTTCATCGTCCTATCAAAGAAAGATGGCTGTGCACCATACCTCCCAGGCATCTACGATAAGCTGTAGTCAGTCATCAGTGGGTAAACTCCGGCAGCCATTTCATACAGATGAAGATCGCAAGAACAGAAAATGTCCTTCAATGAGTTAAAGCACGGAAACAGGGTCTTCATCCCAACTTGTCCATGCTGACCAAGTTGCCTAACTGAAGATAGACACAAAATGCTGGAGTAACTCAGTGGGACAGGCAGCATCTCTGGACAGAAGGGGTGGGTGACATTTCAGGTCGAGATCCTTCTTCAGACTGAGATCTATTTGTCTGAGGCCTTTTGTGTCCATCTTCGGTGTAAACCAGCATCTGCAGTTCCTTCCTACACAAGTTGCCAAAACTGACCTGATTCCACTTGCCTGCTCCTGGACCATATCCATCCAATCAGTGTTTGTAGCAGCATCACAGGCACATAAACTCAGACAACAAGCAGAATATATTTTTTCTTACATAAATTATTATTCAAGAGTGAAAAGAAAAAAACTATGGAAAACACGATATTTGTGCAAAAACACAATTAGAAACAAGTTTGTGGTACTTCAAAAGGTGATCTATTGCCGAGGTAGGATGAGGCTTGTGCAGGTTGGTTCAAGAATATGAACGTTGCAGGAAAGCAACTGATCCTGAACGTTGTGGTGTGCGATTTCAGGATTCTGTACCCTCTGCCCAAACGTGGCAGCAAGAAGAGGGCTCTGCCTGGATGGTGGGGATGCTTGATGATAGAGTGGTGCCTGATGTAGATGGTTGTGATGGTGGGGGTGCTTGATGATAGAGTGGTGCCTGATGTAGATGGTTGTGATGGTGGGGATGGCTGTGTGGTGGACTGTGGCTGTGTCCACCACTCTCTGCAGCCTCGGGTGTTCCTGTGCATTGGAATTACCTCACCAAGTCATGAAGTAACCAGTCTGGGCACTTTCTACAGCTCGTCTATTGAAGTCCGTTATTCGGTGACATGCTAAATCTTCTTAAACTTCTCAGTGGTGTGTGTTAATGATGAAACTCTTCAAGGATGTTCTCAGAGAGTCTTTGAATCGCTTTTTTTCTCCTTGTGACCATTACCACTACACAATCATTTACACTTAGTCAACTCTCCGTACAGTGGCTGCTTTGTCATTCTGTCAAGAGACATTCTTGTGCCATGCCCTGCCCACCTGATCTGTGACTCTTTCAGAAATGTGTAAACGCTGGGGAGGTTTGTCTGGGACTCAATCTGTGTGTCTGGAATTTTGTCTTCCCACTTAAAGTATTCTGTGCAAGCAGGACATGTGGAAGTGGTTAAGCTGTCTGTTTATGTAAAATGTAAGTAAAATGGTCGGCATGGACATGGTGGGCCAAAGGGCCTGTTTCTGTGCTGTATGACTCGATGTGTCATGTCCTTGGGAAAATACGTTATTGCCTTACTTAGCTGCAGCTCAGATAACAGCCCTTAAACGCTTTGCTAAGCACCATATGAGGCAATCCTTTCCACCAACGGAAGCACGAGAGGAACCAGCAAGTTTCAAATGAAATATTTATTTTCCCATCCAGTGTTTCAATTGGCTGAGAATAAAGCTCGAGTCTTCAGATCGGGTCTGGGCTGTCTTCTGAAGTTCACTCTTTCGGGTTTGGTGGGACTTCATATGATTCTCGTTGTGCAATTACATTCCTGAGAGTTATTAGTCAGAAACTTGACTGAGGCTCGGAGACTCTGTTATATTATCTTGCCTGCGTCCCAGGCTGTTTGATCAGACAGCAAACTGCTTTCTTTCGGGCTCTCGATCTCTTCTTTTGTTGTGGTTTCAGAATTCTGAGCCCAAGAGCAATCCTGCATCTAAATTACAACAAGCTGACAGTCTTTAAATTGTCTCCAAGATTGTTGTAATTTGGAAAAAAAGCTTGTAGTGCAGTTTCAGCTGTGTTAAACAACTGATATTTATTTTTTCTTTGTTTCTTTGTTTTTTGTAATGCATAGAATCCCACAGCAATGAACGAGACCATTTGGACTATTGTACCTGTGGCACTTTTTCAAGTAATCTCAAGGCACTACCCTTTCAACGTACCTCCGCAATTATTTTCATTCTCAAAGATTTATTCAATTCCCCATTGAAAGTTATTATTGAATCTGCTTCCACCACCGATGAATTCCAGATCATAATGACTTGCAGTGTGAAAAAAAAATTAAACTCCCCTCTGATTCTTTAGGCAATTATCTTAAACCTGTGTCCTTTAGTTATTGACCCCTGTCAGTGGAAACGTGATTTTATGTGACTTTATTATATCTTCTCTTAATCTTCTCTGTTTCCCAGTCCCCCAACTGTACCATCACATCTACACACATTCTATGCTGCTTTACACATTATATTTTTGTTATGCTGCATTTTTCTCAATGTCATTCATAAAGCCGCCAACTATTAGGTATTAACATTGCCCCCATTCCCCGTACCAACCCACAACGTCAGCACAGCAGCGGCACAGTGGCGCAGCGGTAGAGTTGCTGCCTTACAGCACCAGGGACCCGGGTTCAAACCTGACCAAGGGGGCTGTCTATATAGACTTTGTCCATTCTCTCTGTGACTCATATTTCACTGTACCTTAATTGGTACATGTGATAATAAACTAACCTTGAAACCTTGACCGTGTGGGTTTTCTCCGGGTGCTCCAGTTTCCTCCCACACTCCAAAGACGTAGGTTAATTGGCTTAGGTTTGTATAATTGGAATAAATGTAAATTGTCCCGAGTGTGTGTGGAATAGTGTTAGTGTACGGGGATCACTGGTCGGCGTGGACTCGGTGGGCCGAAGGGCCTGTTTCCGCGCTTCATCTCTACACTAAACTAAACTAAACATCGCCTATCCTAGGGCGGCACGGTGGCATAGCGGTAGAGTTGCTGCCTTACAGCGAATGCAGCGCCGGAGACTCAGGTTCGATCCTGACTACGGGCGCCGTCTGTACGGAGTTTGTACGTTCTCCCCGTGACCTGCGTGGGTTTTCTCCGAGATCTTCGGTTTCCACCCACACTCCAAAGACGTACAGGTATGTAGGTTAATTGACTGGGTAAATTTAAAAATTGGCCCTCGTGTGTGTGGGATAGTGTTAATGTGCGGGGATCGCTGGGGGGTGCGGACTCGGTGGGCCGAAGGGCCTGTTTCCGCGCTGTATCTCTAAATCTAAATCTAAATCTAAATCTATCCCTTCCCTCCACAGATGCTGCTTGACCCGCTGAGTTCCTCCAGCGCTTTGTGTTTTACATAAGGCTGCAGCATCTGCAGTTTCTTGTGTCTCCTATTTGCTCACTACTGAGTCTCGATGAACTGTTGTTCAAGCCCAACCCTACATCTCACAGAGTAACCACATGAATACCTCATTCCAAATCCAGATGCCCCGAGGCCAGATTTAATGACTCTTCCACAGCCCCAGCTGAGGTAACACTGGCAACACAATTTTGTCTCAGAAAGGTCACATTTGAAAGTATTGTTTAACAAAGCATAGCACACACTCACACACACATACACACAACGCCTAAAAAAAAAATCATTTGTGAAGCACTGTGTCAGATGTCAACTGTGGCTAAGGGGGAATAGAGGAGCGTTCTTACCCCTGAGCCCAGGGTTTGTGGGATTAAGCCCCAGTCCAGTTTTAAAATCAGACTCTTAGAGAGATGTCTCTGCTGGTGGATTTTAGTATTTCAAAGTAGGCAGCCTTGGTGCATTACCCAATGTTTATACCACAACCAACTTTGCCCAAACCAGAGATTATTTGGTCAATATAATATTTCTGCATGTCAAACTCTAGCGGGCTCTGTGTTGCGTGCACATGTGTTATCAAGCTGCCCGGAGAATGGGTTAACATGTTCTTTTCAACATCTATCAAGGGCTGCTTCCTGATTTCTTTTTTTTCCCCCGTAGCATAGCAGCAGCCTCTTCGCAGAGTGCATCTGGGCAGATCCAGGCGAGCAGCTGAGCCTTGCGAATGGGTCCTTGCCTAAGTCAGTGGCAGATGGATGGGGGTTTTGTGCATTCAACTCATTTAGTTAATATCTAATCTATCAGCTATAGGGGAGATTGCTCAGTCCCTGTGTGTGTGTGTGTACGTGGATTAGTGTACGTGTGTGTGTACTTGCTTTGAATACAGCCCATACACCAAAGGAAAAGTGTGTTATTTGAGAAAAGAAACAAGCAAACAGAGATCTGGATTTTTTTTCTCTGTTAATTGAAGATTGAAGCTTTAACAGGTCAACAGTTAACATTTTTTAATAAAGTATAATGGTTCTTATAAGTATAAAAGAGATGGGGGATTTAAGGAAATAACTTTTGTTTTCAAAGGTTTCAAAGGTCTTTAATTGTCACGTATACCAATTAAGGTACAGTGATATGCGAATTACCATGCAGCCATATGAAAAAAAAGCAACAAGCCACACAACTACATAAAAGTTAACATAAACATCCACCACAGCCGATTCCCCACATTCCTCACGGTGATGGAAGGCAAAATAGTCCAATCTTCTTCCTGAGGACTTGTCTGGTAATAATTACATTCTTAGACCATTTGTTATTGCTCCTGAACTGAGCAGATAGTTAAGAGTCGACCACACTGGTGGGTCTGGACTCACAGTTAGTCCAGAGTGGATAAGGACAGCAGATTTCTTTCCCTGAGGGATGTTCTGGTGGGTTTCACCGCCACCATTACTGAGGCAAGCGTTTTGTTTGGATTTCAGATTTATTTAATTATTTGACTTGAAACACCCAGCTGCCAAGGTGGGACTTGAACTTATGTCCAGAGGTTTAACTGCTAGTCTAGTGACTTGACCATGGCACCACTGTGCCCACTTGCATTTATCAACATATCATCATATCATATCATATATATACAGCCGGAAACAGGCCTTTTCGGCCCTCCAAGTCCGTGCCGCCCAGTGATCCCCGTACATTAACACTATCCTACACCCACTAGGGACAATTTTTACATTTACCCAGCCAATTAACCTACATACCTGTACGTCTTTGGAGTGTGGGAGGAAACCGAAGATCTCGGAGAAAACCCACGCAGGTCACGGGGAGAATGTACAAACTCCTTACAGTGCAGCACCCGTAGTCAGGATCGAACCTGAGTCGACGGCGCTGCATTCGCTGTAAAGCAGCAACTCTACCGCTGCGCTACCGTGAGGTGTCATTCACATCTTCTGGATATCGCAAAGCATTAAAGACGACAATTTTCCATTGTAGAAGATGGTTACACAGCAAGATCCCAGGAGCAACCCCAAATAATCTGGTTGAGTGATTGAAAAAAAAAATCCAAATAAATTAGAAGGAATTCTCCTTCTTTTACATGATTCCATATGACAATCGGCAGGACTTCAGTTTGATCAGTGCAGCACCCACTTAGTACTGCACTCTGGTTTTTGCACTGTCTCCAGACTGGGATGTGCTCACAACTGTCTAACTCAAAGGGAAGAGCAGTACTAACTGAATAATAACAATCTCATAACTCTAAAGGGTTCAGAAGTACACTTTTTCAGAAGTGACTGTAAACTGATGAAGTGCATGTAATTCCAGTTATTTGATTGTAGGTAAAAGCAGAGAGGTGTGTTGCTAAAGATGTACAAATCACCAGTTGAACTATGAATCCAGCTTAGGGTACTCTGAAAAGAGAAGAGTGGTCCCATTTACAGGCTACCTTTCCGGACATCCCAACGTGCTGGCAATCAATTAACTACTTTGTGAAGTAGAATCGCTGTGGTGCCATACACCCAGAGCCTCCTGGTACAAAAGGCAAGTGTGTTACTGACTGTGTCATAGTTGACAATGTAATAGGAAGGATGTCAGGACCATAGAGCGAGTGGGAGGAAAAAGGAGGTCAGAAATGCGAGGCTTTAATTATGAGCAGAAACTGTGGCGCTTTTCATTTGTGCAGAGCGAGTTGAGAAAAGATTTGTCAGATGCTCAGATTTAGGAGCAGTTTAGATAAGGTAAGTAAGAACTGTCTAATTTAATCCCACACCCTAGCTTCTACCTATTAACCCTGCAAATTACTCCTCTTCAAATACATGTCCAATTCTTTTTAAAAGTTCCTATGGGCTCTGATTTGACTATTATTTTAAATCATGCATATCATAGCAACTCTTTGTGCTAAAAAATATTTTGCCTATAATTGTTTTGTCAATTATTTTATCATTATCTCCTACAGTTACCAATGGAGTCACCTATAGAAACAGTCTCTCTGTTTCTCCCTGATTGCTCTAGCAAAATACTTCCCAATTTTGAATACACCAATTAAATTTTCCTTTAACCTCCTCCGCTCTAAGGAGAGCAATCAGCATTTATGCCGACTCTCCCTATCCTTGCTGTCAACCAGGTAAACACTTCTGGGCCATTTCAAGTTCTTGACAGTGCTTCTAAAGTATAGCACACCAGAATTGAACATTAAGTTCCTAACACTTCCAATAAATTATAATAAATCTAAGTAAATAAAAACAAAAACATGCACAATTTATTTTGAAGCTACTGTAATATTCTTCTGATCATTGCTTGATACAGTGTCCCAGTGATCAGGGTGATCTTAGAATGGTGCCACACTAGGGCCCAACGTTGCTCCCTCTGCAACAAGGTAAGTCAATAAAATGCTTGAATCTCAATAACAAGAGAAGATTCCATGTTTCTTGTAGGACGCCTGTTTCCAGAAATGGAAAAAAAGCTATAAATAATTCCTACTGGCTTTGTAAAAGAGGTCTTTGTTGTAAAAGAGGTGTTTACCCTAGACACAAGGAACTGTAGATGCTGGTGCACAAAAAACAAGACACAAAGTGCTGGAGTAACTCAGTGGGTCAGGCAGCATCTCTGGAGGGACATGGATAGACGACGTTTCGGATCGGGACCTTTCTTCAAATTGATCGTAGTAGGGGAGGGAAAGCTGGAAGCGAGATGGGGGCGGGACAAAGCCAGGCAAATAATAGGTGAGGGGAATTTGAATGGCAGATGGGCAGACAAAAGTTAGGGATAAATAGAAGATAAAAGGCTGCAAGGTAAGGAGAGGAGGGGTGGAATGTGAAACCAGAGGAAAGGATATAGGTGGAAGGGGATCCTGGGAAGGGGAAAGGAAAAGGGAGCCGGGATAGTGGGAGAAATGGGTATGCTTCAAGGGGGGGGGGGGGGGCATGGAAGAGAGATGAGGTGGGGGGGGGGGGGGGAGGGAGGGATTTGCTGGTTAGTTATCTAAAATTGGAGAATTCAATATTCATACCATTAGGTTATAGGCTACCCAAGTGGAATATGAAGGGCTGTTCCTCCAGTCTATGTGTCCTCTTTCTGGTAAGGAGGAGGCCCAAGACAGAAGATGCCTCTTTTCACACTTCTCCTCTTTTTCACATTTCACCCTTCTCTCTCCTTAACTCACATCCTTTTGTTTTCTTTTCATCTCCAGCCTTTGCCAACCCATCACTCCCCCTCACCTGTATCATAAGTCTAAAGAGAGGTCCCGGCCTGAAATGTCACCTATCCATATTCTCCAGAGATGCTGCCTAATCTGCCGAGTTACTCCAGCACTTTGTGTCAGATATTTATGCTGCTCGTTTTTCCTTTGCCAAGGAAAGTTCAGAGAGATCTTCATGATTCACAGTTTAGGCCGCAATTACAGGGCCAGATTAAGCTAGTGGGGGGCCCGTAACATATGTTATAAAGGGGCCTTAAATACGGGACGATGTGATGTCACCGCCCGCGCCCCACGTGACCACACCCAGCCAGCGGCCACGTGCCCCCGCTCCACAAATGGCGGCCGCCCGGGCCGGGAGGCGGGTTGCTACGCAACCTATGTTAGGGGCTCCCAGAAATCGCAACAAAATGTAGCAACAATCAGCGATGTCCCAAAATCCACGGCTCAAATGCACAGGCTGGGGCCAAAATTGCCGTGGGGATTTCTGCAGAGTCTGGGCAGGAAACACATCCCGCCCCTGAATTGGGCGGCAACTGCAGTGCGAGCGACTGCGGCCAGTGCCCGCTCCATACATACAATGGCACTGGAGACACCAAGGGCAGCTCTCCCAGTGTCAACAACGCTGGCTGCACACCATGTTCCCATCGGGGCAGCCCGGCCCCCTGTTCCTCCCGATGGCCGGCGCCTCCCTCTCCCGCGAGCCAGGCTCGCCCGCTACAACCACAAACTCCACCGGCACTGCGTGCAGCCCACCAAGGACGCTGCCCCAGCCTGCAAGCTCTGGGAAGGGGAAAGGAATCGAAAAACTCGGCGACTTCCCGCCCACCCAACCAACCAACAACCAAACATGCCCTCCAGGACAGCGGAGTCCGGCTCGGTTCACCGGCAGCCGCAAGGAACCAAACCGGACTGTCAGTGGATGAATTCCCGCAGGTTCAAGCAATCCAAGTGGACTGCAACCCGCTGCGTGCCCCGGAAGCATCGACTCAATGCCGCTCCCTCTGAGGGAGCAACATTAAATCAGTTTATTCACAAAATGCTGGAGTAACTCAGCAGGTCAGGCAGCATCTCGGGAGAGATGGAATGGGTGACGTTTCAGGTCGAGACCCTTCTTCAGTCTGAAGAAAGGTCTCGACCCGAAACGTCACCCATTCCTTCTCTCCCGAGATGCTGCCTGACCTGCTGAGTTACTCCAGCATTTTGTGAATAAATCGATTTGTACCAGCATCTGCAGTTATTTTCTTATATAACATTAAATCAGTGCCTCCAAGCCACGCGGCGGGCCACAATCCACTCAAACTGCCCAAACCCGCGGGAATTCGTCCAATCCACAAAAAACAGTCAGAAACCGAGCCATATCCCGACACCAATCGCAGGATCCCCATTGACAGTCCGGCTCAATTCACCACAGCAGCCGGCAAACCGAGCAGGACTCTCAGAAGGCAGTGGAGGCCAATTCTCTGAATGCATTCAAGAGAGAGCTAGATAGAGCTCTTAAGGATAGCGGAGTCAGGGGGTATGGGGAGAAGGCAGGAACGGGGTACTGATTGAGAATGATTAGCCATGATCACATTGAATGGCGGTGCTGGCTCGAAGGGCCAAATGGCCTCCTCCTGCACCTATTGTCTATTGCGGTCCTGGAGGGCACGTTTGGTTGGGTGGGCGGGAATCCGCCAGACCCCCGATTCCTATCCCTCTCCCCAGAACCCACAGACTAAGGCAGCGTCCCTGGAAAACCTGCACACGATGCCGGTGGAGCCCGGGGTCGAAGCGGGCGAGCCCGGCTCGCAAGAGAGGGAGACGCCGGCCACCAGGGGGCCGAGCCACCCCAATGGGAACATGGTGTGCAGCCGGCACCACCAACACTGGGAGAGCTGCCCTTGATGTCTCCAGCGCCACCGTATACATGGAGCAGCCACTGGCCGCACTCGCCCTCACTGCCATCGCCACCCAATGCAAGGGCGTGATGTATTTCCTTCCCATATTCTGCAGAGATCCCCTCTTGTACTTTAGAAACCACCTTCCGACCTTTACACAAGGAGTCACAACGCTCCGCCGTCCAACTTAATTTGGGAATGACGACCGATCTCCAGCTTGAAACATTAACTCTGTTTCTCGTTCTGTCCGGCTGAGCTTTTCCTCGCGGAATTTCTGCCAAACTCCACACCGAGTCAACACAAACCCGCGCATCCACACCTGGGATTTCAAGACCTCGCTGACCACCACCGCACCTTGTTGAGACCTCCGGGAGCCCCCAACGGAGGCCGCACAGCAACCCGCCTCCCGGCCCGGACGGCCGCCATCGGCAGAGCGGGGCGGTGACTCGCCGACTGCCCATTGGTCCGCGCAGCCCCGCCAATACATTCAAACCGCGGCGGTTGGGGAGCGGCGCGCGCAACACAGCGTCCCTGCCGATTTGAAGCATTTAGCGCGGGGCCCTCGATAGCGCGGGGCCCTCGATAGCGCGGGGCCCTCGATAGCGCGGGGCCCTCGACAGCACGGGGCCCTCGATAGGGCGGGGCCCGTAGCAAATGCTACTTTTGCTACAATGTTAATCGGCCCTGCCCAATTGGAGTACTTTTGCTGGAAACACCACTTCATGGATGGTGCCATGGGATAAGAGGTGGGAAGAGATCTACGAGTTTAAATCCTTTCAATTACTTGGAGGAACATAAGAATTTGCTGAGAACCGAGAAGGTGAAAATAAGGTTTAATGGAGATGTTAAAGGTTTTGGTAAAGTGAATTGGGAGCTGCTATTTCCATTGACAGGAGCACCAACTAGAAGACACAGACTTGGCATGATTGGTAAAAGAATCAGAGGAGAGATAGAGAAAGTCATGTACGCAGCAAACAGTAATGATCTGGAAAGGCATTGTCTGAAAGGCTATGGGAAGCAGATTGAGTTGTAACTTTCAAATGGGAATTGAAGGACAATGGGGAAAGAATAAAGGGTTGCAGGATTAATGAATAACTCTTTTCTAGTGCTGGCATGAACAAAACTGGCCAAATGGCCACCAATTATTTTAAATCACACATATTTACCTGCTTAGTCTCAGCTGGTTCTGTTGGAGGACAGCTCTACAAATGTTGGGATAATGCTCCTTTTCACCCCTGTGACAGTTAAAGTAGGTAATACTGAACACAAACAAGAAACAGCGTTCACAAGGCTTCCAAATGTGGCCTGTCCGAAATTCTTGACAATAGCCTTTTTTTGATCTTTTATGGTCTTCGGTATCAGAGAATGATTTTAGCTGCTTTAGGTTAATACACCTTACAAAGTTTTAGGCTTTCCTTTCAATCTTTGGCTGTAAATTCTTGCCCCATAAATCTTCTTTAAACAATCCCCTTCTCACCTTCTTGCCGCATCTACCCTGTAAAAAAGACTCTGACTCTCTACCCTATCTATGCCTATTTACTTCCATCAGGTTGTCCCTCAGTCTCTAATGCTCCAGAGACAATAATCCAAATTTGTCCAACTCTCCTTCTAGTTGATCGACTCTAATCCAAGCAACATCCTGGTGAACCTTTCCCACATCCTCCCCAAAGCCTCCACATCCTTCTAGTTTAGGATTTGGCCATTGACAACGGTTTCTCAGTAATAAAGAGGTTGTTGAGCGATTTCGATGTTGACTGTGGGCAAATATATAAAAAATAGACTCCTTGTTTGAATTGGTGTCGCCAATATGAATTAAAAGAATACTTCGAAGTTGAATCTCAGAATCTCTCACCTCAAACTTCCCACGGGTGTCAGGGGTTATGGGGACAAAGGCAGGAGAATTGGGGTTAGGAGGGAAAGATAGATCAGCCATGATTGAATGGCAGAGTAGACTTAGACAATAGACAATAGACAATAGACAATAGACAATAGACAATAGGTGCAGGAGTAGGCCATTCAGCCCTTCGAGCCAGCACCGCCATTCAATGCGATCATGGCTGATCACTCTCAATCAGTACCCCGTTCCTGCCTTCTCCCCATACCCCCTCACTCCGCTATCCTTAAGAGCTCTATCCAGCTCTCTCTTGAAAGCATCCAACGAACTGGCCTCCACTGCCTTCTGAGGCAGAGAATTCCACACCTTCACCACTTGATGGGCTGAATGGCCTAATTCTGCCCCTATCACTCATGACCTTATGACTCACACAATCGTCTATCCCTGATTACCAAAATGTTGAGGATTTTTGTTTAACGCTTCACATCTTTATCATTGGCTCATAGCAGAGATGAATCCTTAATTCCCGCAGACTCCAGGGATTGCTGCAGAAATTCTCAAAGAGTAAAGAAAATGTTGGGGTGAAATTGAGAGGGAAATTGGGAAAATGAAAAGAGAATTGAAAAATGTTTTAAAGTAAAATAAAACCCCCCAAAATGTTTTAAACATCCTAGCTCTTTGTGTTAGAAGATAACTAAGTTATCCGATCAGAGGATGTGCGTAAACTTCTTAAAGAGTACTTTGTGGCCAATTTCACATCAGAAGTTTGATGCTGTTGTAACTGCAGAGGACGGGTGTGAAATATTACGTGGCTAGGTAAGGAACTTTAATTAATTAATCATCTTCGAAGTGGGTAAATGCCGAAGCCCAGGTGAAATATGCACCATGTTGTTAAAGAAGCAACAGCAAAATTGTAGGGAACCAGGTTCCTTTCTGCTTCCACCTATCACCCGTCCTCAATTGTCTCCAAACCCCAGCCTTCTCCTCCCCGCCTACCTGCCCATCGTCCTTCAGCCCACCTCTGTCCACTATCACTGACTGGCCCCTCTTTTATCCCTCCTCCTATTCTCATTTTACCAGCTTTATTCCCTCTCCATTCGCAGTCCTGCTGCAGGGACCCAGAATGTCATTAATTCCTTCCCAGAGGAAAGGAGAAAGAGTAGTGCTTTTCTAAGTGGTGCAGGCTCAAAGCAACAAATAACTTTCATCCACTGTCAAATGTTTGCAATCTTAGAGAATTGGTGACCTCGTATTAATATGGATGACAACATCCATTACTGTCCCATCACATCATTCAACTTTCACCTGTATCTAAATGTTCAAAATGCCAGTCTGATATCAAGTAGTGGATAGGATGGCCAAAGTCCTGAATTTCAGTTTTGCAACCACAATCTCTATCCTTCTCTCATTGTTTGTCTTGACACCGAACCTGACTTATTTACTATAGTATCTAACCCTGGGTTGAGCTATGAGCACATAGTTGTGCACCAATGAAACCACATACTTACACCTCTATTAATCAGTTCTGATGCTGTCCCAACTCTGTTGCTGAAACTCTTCCATGTCTTCGTGCCTCTTGATGAGAATTCCAAAGCATTCTTGAATGGGCACCAATCCTCCATCTTTCACAAATTTGAATTCATCCAACATCCTGATGTGTATTTATTCACCTATTTCCTCTGAGTTCACGGACCCACATTGCCATCGATTGAGCAACAATTCCATTTTGACTTTGTAACCCCCCTCTTGGCCGCCACTGAAACACCTTAGGGTGTTTTCCCACATTTATGATTCCAGAGAAAAATGCAAGATATCTTAAAGCTGTGTGCATCAGAGTGTAAGTGAAAATAGAACAGGAAGCCATTTAGCCCTTGGAACCCCTTCCAACAGTCCATGAGTTTGAGGCTAATCTGTGATCTCACTCCATAATCTTTAAAGCTTTGGCTACCAAAAATCTATCACTCAAATTTTGAGTACATAAAAATTAACTTAAAGTTAATTGAGTACATAAAATTAAAACATAGTATCAACTGCAATTTATGGAAAAGTTGCAAATTTATACCATATCATATCATATCATATATATTACAGCCGGAAACAGGCCTTTTCGGCCCTCCAAGTCCGTGCCGCCCAGTGATCCCCGCACATTAACACTATCCTACACCCACTAGGGACAATTTTTACATTTACAATTTTTACCTTTACCCAGCCAATTAACCTACATACCATCTGTGTGAAAAAATGTTGCCTAACCTTCCCTCAAAGTTCTGGCTCTGATCATTAGGTTTTGGCACCCATCCTGAGCTTTCAAACCAGTGGGAATAGTGCAATTCAAAAGATCAACCAATTCAAAAGAAAATGTCACTGTACATCAAAGATATCATCTGTTAGTCAGAGACACAGAGTGATACAGTGTGGAAACAGGCTCTTGGGCCCAACTTGCCCACACCGGCCAACATGTCCCAGCTACACTAGTCCCACCTGCCTGCACTTGGTCCATATTCCTCCAAACCTGTCCTATCCATGTACCTGTCTAACTGTTTCTTAAATGTTGGGATAATCCCAGCATCAACTACCTCCTCTGGCAGCTTGTTCCATTCACCCACCACCCTATGTATCTGTTCTTTAAAAGGACCCAGATGGTGAGGCCGCACTTGGGGTATTATGTTGTTTTGGACACCCTGAGATAGGAAAGATGCCTTTAAGATGGAAAGGGTGCAGAGATTTACAAAGATGTTGCCTTGGCTCGAGAGTCGAAGCTATAGAAAGAGATTATACAGACTAGGACTTTATCCCGGTGCGCTGGAAACCGAGGGGTGATTTTGGAGAGGTGCTGAAAATAATGAGGGGAATAGACAGGGTGAGTGCATAGTATTATTGTCTTAGAAGGGGAAATAGGAACCGGGGGGCCACTTTTTTTCCACAGAGTGGTGGATGTATGGAACGAGCAGCCAGAGGAAGTAATTGATACAGGTACAATAACAACATTTAAAAGACATCTGGACAAGTGGGTTTGTGCATTCTCCCCATGACTGCATGGGTTTTCTCCGGGTGCTCTGGTTTCCTCCCACAGTCCAAAGACATACAGGTTTATAGGTTAATTGGCTTTGGTAAAAATTGAAAATGACCTAGTGTGTAGGATAGTGCTAGTGTTCAGGGGTTGCTGGTTGCACAGACTAGGTGGGCCAAAGGGCCTGTTTCCGTGCTGTATCTCCAAACTAAACTAACCTACATGGATTGGAAAGATTTAGAGGGACAAGGGCCAAACAAAGTAAATAGGAATTGTTTAGATGGGACATCTCAGTCGAGTTGGGCTGAAGAGCCTCTTTCGATGCTGTATGAGACCAGGTCGCAATAATGTGTATTTTTTTCCAAAAAATATCTAAATTCTCAGCCAATGCAGACTTAAATATTTATAGGATTCAGCTCAGCAGCAAATCATTATTGTAATAAAACAGAAATGCTGGAAACTCTCAGTAGACCAGGCAGCATCTGTGAAGAGGGAACCAGTTAGATGGTTGATGATGAAATTTAGTTTCAATTAAAGTCAATTTATACTTTAAGCCTGTTTCTTTCTACAAGTAAGAATTTCATTGTTCCATCTGGGACATATTAAAATAAAACATTATTTGGCAGTCGTTTCCAGCATTGAGTTTTTATTCCGAACATCCATAGCACTAGGCTTCCACGCATCCAACTTGTGCCATGTCTACAAACCCCTGCACATTACAGCAGCACATTCAAATGCGTTTATTCCCCAGAGATCGGCACAAAATGCTGGAGTAACTCAACTACTCCTGCATTTTGTGTCTATCCTCGGTGTAAACCAGCACCTGCAGTTCCTTCCGACACGTTTTTTTCACCAGATGAGAAACAAGTGCACAAGTGCGTAGGAAGGAACTGCAGATGCTGATTTACACTGAAGATAGACACAAAAGTGCTGGAGTAACAGGCAGCATCTCTGGAGAGAAGGAATGGGCGACGTTTCGGGTCGAGGCCCTTCTTCTGAAGAAGCATCCATTCCTCCTCTCCAGAGATGCTGCCTGTCCCCATGAGTCACTCCAGCATTTCTGTGTCTTATCTAATTGCACAAGCATCTGTCAGCAGAGCGGGCACGTCTTCCTCTCCTTCTCCGGCTCACGGTGGAAGCTTGCAGCCGCGGCATGGGTTCGCTGCAAAGATCCCCCCCCATGTTTTGGGGTTGTGTGTGTGTGTGTGTGTGTGTGTGTGTGTGTGGTTTTTATTTTGCAAAGCGGGTGGAAGGAGTTAAAGCGGGGCGATGGGGCTGTGGGGCTGCTCGGGCTGCAGCCGCCAGCCGCAGCCTCAGAAGCAGCCTCAGCAGCAGCAGCAGCTTCGCTTCTCCTCTCCTCCTCTCCTCCTCCCCCGGGGAATAAAGGTCAGAGCGCGAATGATTAGTCAGAGCTCCGTTGCCCGGGCAACGTGCGTGGAGCGGGCACCCATCCAACATAACAAAGAGCATGATTAGTCATGAGAGATGGAGGCCCAGGGCCCGGCCGCGCTCACTCTTTATACATTACAACAAAAAAAAGGGAGAAGAATCGCTCCTACAACCGAGCCCAGAATCTCAACCGCAGCCATTTCAATGCACACTCTCCCATTATTATGTTGCAGAGTAACATCCAACCGCCCTTCATTAACCCACTGAGGGCTGCAGATAGGCACAACATTGCTGGAGTTACTCCAGCGTTTTTGTGTAGGGAAATAACTGCAGATGCTGGTATAAATCGACGGTATCCCAAAATGCTGGAGTAACTCAGCGGGTCAGGCAGCATCTCAGGAGAGAAGGAACAGGTGACACCCCCCCAGACTGAAGAAGGGTCTCGACCAGAAACGTCACTCCTTCCTTCTCTCCTGAGATGCTGCCTGACCCGCTGAGTTACTCCAGCATTTTGTGATACCAGCGTTTTTGTGTTTACCCTCGGTGTAAACCAGCATCTGCAGTTCCTTCCTACTCCCTTGAGGGCTGCAGCAGAATTTGAGGCAGCGTGCATCAAGTTAGCGAGGGTTTGCAGCCGAAATGTGCAGGAAGGAACTGGTTTATGCCGAAGATAGACACAGAATACTGGAGTAACTCAGCGGGACGGGCAGCATCTCTGGGGAGAAGGAATGGGTGACGTTTCAGGTCGAGACTCTTCTACAGAAGAAGGACCTTGACCCGAAACGTCACCCATTCCTTTTCCCCAGAGATGCTGCCAGTCCTGCTGAATTACTCCAGCATTTTGTGTCGAGCAAGAATTTGCAGTACTGTCCTTTGTGCTGGAGACTGCCTTCCTTTATGTACTGCAATAGAGAGCATCGGAAAGCTCATAGTCAGATCATAGGTCTGCACATCCTTTGCAAGTTCTAGGAACTCTAGAAATTATCTGGAGAGCCTCCTCTCCCTATAACTCAGCCCCTCAAATCCTGGCAACATCCTCAAATATGTTGCCTACATTCAAATTATTTTAGTGAGCTTCTAATGGTGTTGGGTAGACTGATGGGACTGAAGGCTGATAAATCCCCAGGGCTTGATGGTCTGCATCCCAGGGTACTTAAGGAGGAGGCTCTAGAAATTGTGGACGCATTGGTGATCATTTTCCAATGTTCTATAGATTCAGGATCAGTTTCTGTGGATTGGAGGGTAGCTAATGTTATCCCACTTTTTAAGGAATGGAGGGAGAGAGAAAACGGGAAATTATAGACCAGTTAGTCTGACATCAGTGGTGGGGAAGATGCTGGAGTCAATTATAAAAGACGAAATTGCTGAGCATTTGGATAGCAGTAACAGGATCGTTCCGAGTCAGCATGGATTTACGAAGGGGAAATCATGCTTGACTAATCTTCTGGAATTTTTTGAGGATGTAACTAGGAAAATTGACAGGGGAGAGCCGGTGGATGTGGTGTAGCTCGACTTTCAGAAAGCCTTCGACAAGGTCCCACATAGGAGATTAGTGGGCAAAATTAAAGCACATGGTATTGGAGGTAGGGTACTGACATGGATTGAAAATTGGTTGACAGACAGAAAGCAAAGAGTGGAGATAAATGGGTCCCTTTCAGAATGGCAGGCAGTAACTAGTGGGGTACCGCAAGGCTCGGTGCTTGGACCACAGCTATTTACAATATACATTAATGACTTGGATGAAGGGATTAAAAGTACCATTAGCAAACTTGCAGATGATACAAAGCTGGGTGGTAGTGTGAACTGTGAGGAAGATGCTATGAGGCTGCAGGGTGACTTGGACAGGTTGTGTGAGTGGGCGGATGCATGGCAGATGCAGTTTAATGTGGATAAGTGTGAGGTTATCCACTTTGGTGGTAAGAATAGGAAGGCAGATTATTAGCTGAATGGTGTCAAGTCAGGAAAAGGGGACGTACAACGAGATCTGGGTGTCCCAGTGCATCAGTCAATGAAAGGAAGCATGCAGGTACAGCAGGCAGTGAAGAAAGCCAATGGAATGTTAGCCTTCATAACAACAGGAGTTGAGTATAGGAGCAAAGAGGTTCTTCTGCAGTTGCACAGGGCCCTAGTGAGACCGCACCTGGAGTACTGTGTGCAGTTTTGGTCTCCAAATTTGAGGAAGGATATTCTTGCTATTGAGGGCGTGCAGCGTAGGTTTACTAGGTTGATTCCCGGAATGGCGGGACTGTCATATTTTGAAAGATTGGAGCGACTAGGTTTGTATACAATGGAATTTAGAAGGATGAGAGGGGATCTTATCGAAACATATAAGATTATTAAGGGTTGGACACGTTAGAGGCAGAAAACATGTTCCCAATGTTGGGGGAGTCCAGAACCAGGGGCCACAGTTTAAGAATAAGGGGTAGGCCATTTAGAACGGAGATGAGGAAAAAAAAATTCAGTCAGAGAGTTGTAAATCTGTGGAATTCTCTGCCTTAGAAGGCAGTGGAGGCTAATTCTCTGAATACTTTCAAGAGAGAGCTAGATAGAGCTCTTAATGATAGCGGAGTCAGGGGGTATGGGGAGAAGGCAGGTACGGGGTACTGATTGAGAATGATCAGCCATGATCACATTGAATGGTGGTGCTGGCTCGAAGGGCCGAATGGCCTACTCCTGCACCTATTGTCTATTGCCTATTGTCTAATGATTTAGTACATTTTCATTGGGTTTTCTTGTTTATTTTCCCTCATAGTTTAAGAAATGTCAGATGCTTTAGTGATTTTCCTGTTAGTTTGGCGAGTTTCTGATGGTTTGTGTTATACTAGATTTAATGGTTAAGAATGTTTTCATCTACACTAATTTGAGTCTTTTGGATTCAGGCAGCCTTTTACCAGTGCTTTGAATGACCTGCAGTTTTCTCACTTAAAAAAAATCTTTTGTGGCTTTGATGTGTTGTGGTTTAAATAGGTTGGTGTGATCTAAATGGTTTAGACGGTTCGTAGATTGAGTATTTTAAGGCTTCCCATATCCTAACACACCAAGTACTGTTTACCTTTCACCCCAGTATGCTTCAATTCTCATCCTTGTTTTCAACCTTTTGTAACTCTACATCTTTTGGTTCTCCAAGATAGCTCTCACCCTCTCTCTCTTACCCTCCCTCTCTCTCTCTCTCCCTCTCCCTCCCCCCCTCTGCCCCCTCTCCCCCCTCTCCCCCTCTCCCTCTCCCTCTCCCTCTCCCTCTCCCTCTCCCTCTCCCTCTCCCTCTCCCTCTCCCTCTCCCTCTCCCTCTCCCTCTCCCTCTCCCTCTCCCTCTCCCTCTCCCTCTCCCTCTCCCTCTCCCTCTCCCTCTCCCTCTCCCTCTCCCTCTCCCTCTCCCTCTCCCTCTCCCTCTCCCTCTCCCTCTCCCTCTCCCTCTCCCTCTCCCTCTCCCTCTCCCTCTCCCTCTCCCTCTCCCTCTCCCTCTCCCTCTCCCCCTGTCCCTGTCCCTGTCCCTGTCCCCCTGTCCCCCTGTCTCTGTCTCTGTCTCTCTCTCCCCCTTCCTTCCCTCCCTCATAATTCACTCAGCCCTAACATCTTCTTGCTGACTTTGCATCAAATGGTATTTTTCACCATCCTGGAAAGTGCATTTGGATATAGACACAAAATGGTGGAGTAACTCAGTAGGACAGGCAGGATCTCTGGATAGAAAGAATGGGTGGCGTTTCAGGGTTGAGACTCTTCTGATGTTTTTTTTTTTTTTTTGCACATTCATTTTCTGTACATCTCTGACAAACCCAGCAATTATTGCCCATCTCTCATTTTAAAGATGTGGTGAGAAATGGTGGTGAGCCATCTTCTTGAACCCCTTCTAATGGTGGTCCTAATGCTGCTGAAGAATAGACAATATAGTTCCAAATCAGGAAGGGAACCTGCAGCATATGTGGCTGTTGCCATTAACCGTGAAGGTTCGAGAGGCACTCTTGGAGTCGCCTAGACAAGTAATTGAAGGGCATTTTATAAATAGCGCAGACTGCATCCACTAACAAACATGCTAGTTGTTAGTATTTGGATTGGATTGGTCAGTTTGGAATTGTTCTCTTCTTTCCACAAACTGGAAAATTTAACTGTGTGTAATATTTATTTGTTTCTTGGGTAATATCTGCCTTTGTGACCTTCAAAAATGTTTTTCCCCTAATTTGGTCTCTAGGGTGTTTGACAACCTTGTGTGCTTTAGTTCATCTGGATCTTCAGATATTTTGGTTGCCCTATAAGCTTGGATGGTTTAGGTAGCACCGTTTTTCACAATCATTCTGCCAGGTTTTAGATGATTTAGGGGTTTGAATGGTTGAGGTATTTATGACAATGATTCCCTTAAAAGAACTTCATTAATTTCAATGTACCTGAGGTGGACGAAACCATGCAAAATCTACTTTTCTCATTCTCTGAATGTACATTTATACCTTGCGATCGTGAAACAAAGCAGCATCTATGGATGTAGACTGCACATCCACAGCATTTAATTAATAGGTCATTGGAAAGGACTTGTTAATATTTAAATTATCTAACTATTGTACATAGTCAGTGAAAGAAACAGGACTAAAGTATAAATTGACTTTAATTGAAACTAAATTTCATCATTAACCATCTAACTAGTTCATGGCTACATCTGATTGAAATTAGCAATGCCTGGAGCTGGGAGGTGTGGAGAAAGGAAATAACCTGATTACAAACCTCTTTTGACAATCTCGGGATGCACAAAAGTATTTGACATCCAATAAAGTGTAGTCGCTGTTGCAATGTGAAAAAAATACTGTGACCAGTTTGCACAAGATGGTTGAGTTTCTGATGAATGGTAACCACGATGAGAGTGCTGGGGAAGATTCCCTTGCGCTTCTTTGAACTGGTCGCATTGTTGGGGCAGCACGGTGGCACAGCTGGTGGAGCTGCTGTCTCACAGCACCAGAGATACAGGTTCAATCCTGATCTTGGGTACTGCCTGTGTGGAGTTTGCACGTTCTCACCGACTTCGTGAGTTTCCTCCAGGTACTCGGGTTTCCAACCACATCCCAAAGACGTGCAGGCTTGTGGGTTCATTGGCCTCTGTATAATTTTCCCCAGTGTGTATATAGAATGGGTGCAACAGTGGGGTAACACAGAACCAGTGTGAACTGTGATCGATGATGGCAAGGTCTGAAGGACCTGTTTCCATGCTGCATCTTTCAATCAATCATTGCATCCTTGGTTTAACATCTGCTCCAAAGTCTAGCACCCCTGAGATCGTTCATTGTCGTGTCTGTCTGAATTATGTGTATCAGAAATAAAAGCTGTAGCAGTCCACTTGGCTCTGTCACGCCTACTACACCATTCAGTAAAATCATGGCTTATATGTTACATTAGCTGCGCTTTCCTGCACTAATCCCAGAGAACACAGGACAGGAAAAGGTCTCCCACCCACCATGTCTGTGCCGACCATGATGACAAATACAACTGATCCTGTCTGTCTGCACATCATCCATATCCCACCATTCCCTGCATGTGCGTAGGTCTGTCCAAATGCCTCTTAAATGTCACCATTATATCTGCATCCACCTCACCCCCAACAACAAGGTTCAGGCACCTACCATTGTCTTTGGAGAGAGAGTGAGAAGTAAATTATTGAAAATAAAATGTTAAAAAAAAATTCTGATGCATATCTTTATAACCAAAAAACTCAGAGTCCTTCTGCTTAGGAATCCAAGGCACCACCAACTGTATCACACAGGATGCACAGCCCAACAGAATGTCACTTTAGGTCAAACTGACGTTATTCGCCAACCACAAAAGTGTTTCTTTCTCTTTAGTTTGGCAGCATGGTACAAAGTAGACAGTACTGTGTGGAATCGAGGTAGTGCTGCTGAGATTGTCTCCATCTGCTTGGATCTGTCAGCCTCCTTCCAGAGTCTGCCTGTAATGAGGGTAGGTGGCCTTTTCCTCTTTTGTTGCTAAAGAGCAGAATATCATCGTTGCAGTTGACTCCAGCGAGCGCACGAGAGATGATAACCGGCTGCACTCCCTACACACTGGGTCTCCCAGGCTGCGCTGATGGACGGGAATGAAGTCCTAATGGCCAGTGCAGTTTTTTCCAACCCCTCCCCCCACCCCCTGAACCACACCAGCATCCTCAGCTGCCTCGGCATAACCCTAAATCTCTTCCTCTCCACCTCCATCTCCTCCGTTGAGATCCTTCTTTGTGCAAGCCCATGATCAACTGTGCAATAATCTGTCTTTGACTCCCAAGTTCTTTTTTTTCCTCTTTATTATAGACAATAGACAATAGGTGCAGGCGGAGGCCATTCGGCCCTTCGAGCCAGAACCGCCATTCAATGTGATCATGGCTGATCATTCTCAATCAGTACCCCATTCTTTGGCACTGCAATGCTTAACTTAATACAACAGTTTAAATGAAACATGGAAGCTTATGTTATGTTATAATTGAAGTGTTTATATAAATTAAAAGATTTAGAGACACAAGGAACTGCAGATGCCGGAATCGTGAGTGAAATACAACTGCTGGAGTAACTCAGCAGGCCGGGCAGCATCTGGGGTGGGAGTGGACAGGTGACGTTTCGGGTCGGGACCCCTCTCCAATAAAAATAAATGGCCAGATGGAGCCAGCTTTGTGGAATGTGGTGGGGGGGAAAGTGGAGATTGAGGCTGAAAGGTAACAAGCAGAACCAGATAAGGGAGGAATGATGGGCTGATGGGGGGGGGGGGGGGGGGGGGGGAGTAGACTGAGGGAGAAGAAGCCCAGATGGATAGGTGTGTGGGTAAGGGGCAGGTTCAACCAATGGAAGAGGTTAATGAATCTAATGTGGGTTAGATCAATGGACAATAGGTGCAGGAGTAGGCCATTCAGCCCTTCGAGCCAGCACCACCATTCAATGTGATCATGGCTGATCATTCTCAATCAGTACCCCGTTCCTGCCTTCTCCCCCCCGTACCCCCTGGCTCCGCTATCCTTAAGAGCTCTATCTAGCTCTCTCTTGAAAGCATTCAGAGAATTGGCCTCCACTGCCTTCTGAGGCAGAGAATTCTACAGATTTACAACTCTCTGACTGAAAAAGTTTTTCCTCACCTCCGTTCCAATTGGCCTATCCCTTATTCTTAAACTGTGGCCCCTGGTTCTGGACTCCCCCAACATTGGGAACATGTTTCCTGCCTCTAACGTGTCCAACCCCTTAATAATCTTATATGTCACGGGATTTTGAAAAGGTGAACAAAGGAAGAGAGAACCGAGGTGGACTGGTTGGAGTGGAAAAGGAACACATGTGGAGTGGGTTACAGGTGCAGTCAGAAAACAATCCTTCACCTCAAGGATGAAGTCAACCCAGAACTCTCTTCAAAAAGCAGTTTTGAACCCTTATTTATCATTCTGCCATAGTTTCCAACTCCACGGTTCCTGAGCACTAAATCTCTCTCTAATTCCGCCTCCTCCCCCCCCCCCCCCCCTCCCCACTGCCTCCTTCTCTTTCTTTTTTAACAATGTTTCATAAAACCACCTCTCTTACTAAGCCTTTCTTTGTGCCTATCATTAATATTTATGTAAACATGGGACAATTTAAAGCACCAAAGTTGTTGTGATCGACAACATTGGATTAGCTTATTGGTGTTATGAAATCAAGGTGTTAACTGACCAGCTAGTATCTAACTAAATGACCGAATGGACTCAAGGGGTTGAAGAGTCTAATGTTGTCGCAGTGAACTACTTTGGGACATTTTGGTACATTAAAACCAAGTTGCTATGTCGTCTTTCTCTCCTGTCTGCTGCTAAATGTAAACGTACTGATTACCATCAATGCATATCACAAATTTTCCAGCTTGAGGAAATAGAGCTGAACCATGTCTAAGTTATTTCTAAACCCAATTTACTGAGGTAATTTCAACCTCCTGTAAACTTGATTTCACTCAACTCTGTTGCCTGTTTCCTCACCGACGCTCGGCCCCTGTAGACAATGTGCTCAATGGCTTCTCAACCTCCTTTGCAGAATGGACAGAGTTATCCGCAGGGATATCGGGGTACTGAGGGGGCTTACAGAGTGCATGTAGTTCATTTGAGTGCTCATCCTAGACTGACTGTCTCTAGAACTTTTTTATGAGCATTGTTTGCAGCCCAGAGAGCAGTTAGTCACATGATACAATCCTTAAAGGGTGAAAGCCTTTAAGATAGTAATCATTCAGCACAATCAATATTACATAGACTACGCTCTTTAAAACAAAACAAAACATTGATTTGGCATATTTACAAATTTTACAAATGTAGCCAAGTCAGCAGTTCCACACTCTATGATGTTCGCAGTGGTGCTGATGTGAGGTGTTGAAGACATAGATTCATCAGATGTTGGAGCTGGCACTCCCATTCCAGACTTAATGATGTCGATTCACCTTGACTCTTGCTACAAACATCACATGGCGACTTCTCTTGATCAATAGTTGGACTTATTTCAGAAACATCTTCGATCCTACAGTCCTATGCTATTTTCCCAGATATCGTTCACAAGGATTAAGTGGTCAATGTGGACTTCACCAAATTTCTCTCCAGCTTTTACAGGATAATTCCTCAATCTGCATGCGCGGTTATTTCCTAATGTCTCATGTAAACCTTGTCCGAGATCACTGTACACAACCTCTGCGGTTCAGGTTGAATTTATTCTCTTTGCAGTTTGTGTTGAATGATTCTCTGTCTTAGTCATCTGTTTACTCTTGCAAATTACTTAGCTAAGGCACAACAGCGTTCTAAGTCTAATGTTCGTTAACATTTCATCAGGAATAATCCTATTGTGGAATTTCCTTCATCATGAAGATGCAGAAAAAAGAACTGCAAATGCCGATTAATACACAAAATGACCCAATGTGCTGGAGCAACTCAGCAGATTGGGCAGCATCTCTGGAGAACATGGATAGGCAACTTTTCGGGTCAAGACCTTCAGGCTGAAGAAGGGTCTCAACCCAAAACGTCACCTGTCTATGTTCTCCAGAGATGGTGCCTGACCTGCTGAGTTACTCCAGCACGGTCATGTCCTATTGTGCATCAAGAAGATTCTGTGGAATGTTCTCCTCGAATTTGATTCCCCTTAAAAATGCATCCTGATCTTGTGTTTGTTTCATGATGGCGTGCAAGGTATTTCTCCCAGTCAACAGAGCCAATCTAAGGAAGAACCATCCTCGAAAAGCTTCATCGCTGTCCTGACATTTTCTGCAATCATTTTCTCTGCGATGCTGCATTTCGTCTCCAATGAACTTCCTGGGGGTCAGGAGTTAATCTCCAGAGTTAGTGAAAAACTCTTCAACTGTAGCAACTACATTCCCCAACCAAGGTCACCCAAGCCTTGGTAATTGAGCTGCATTATGCAGACCACACTTGTGTTTGCTCGCTCCAAGCCACACTTCCACATTGGAAGTGTAACGCGCTCAGGATCTTGTACTAGATATGCTCTTGGCATGGTCACCCTTGGTTGGCAGGTCGAGGGTGAGGTTCCTAACAAATTGCAGCCCAATAAGACCTCAACAGTGAAACAGTCGGAGGATCGTGCCATAAAGAACTGTAGAAGCTGGTTTGGGCAAATACAACGTGCTGGTGTAATTCAGTGGGTCAGGCGGCATCTGTGGATGGAATGGATAGGCAACATTTCAGGTAGGGACCCTTCTATAGATTGTGGTTGACCAGCAGATGGTGCATCACAATGGCGGAGGAGACAGAAGAAGGCGGCAGAAGAGACCCAATGGCTGAGGAGTCCATGGCATTGGACCCGGGTCTGTCTCTGTCAAGGACATGTGTTGGCGGTCTGTGCACCAGTCTCCCTATGTTAGAAGATGTCACACTCAGGTGTCCAGCTGGAGAAACTCACCGGGAGGACCATTATACTCAACTTCAAGTGATCACAGATGATGAGCGTAACAAATTCATGCACAGGGCATCATTGGTACCCGTGGGCTCCTAGGACAACAAAGACTTGAAGTTTTTACCAGGCTTCTATACTATGCCCAGCCCTCAATGTCCAGTGGCAGAAGAACCTACACGCCAGTCCTTCCCCACAAAACCCTTTGCAGGCTGTCTCTCAGCATGCACTTCTGGACCCTGCAATGTACTGGTTGGCAGCATTCCCTAAAGGACATCTTGTTGCACCAGAACACTAACAAGTTCCGGACAAAGTGTTTCTTTGAACATAGAACAAGAACTCCAGAACAAAGTTGATGACCTTCCAGCAGTACTTGATGTCGGTCTCTGTGTGCGTCCCGAGGAACAGAGTCCTCTGTTGTTCACTTGCTCGAGATGAACTGCAACGAGGCTCCTTGCATCCTTCTTCATACCTACTTTGCAAATGCAGGGTCCACAGAGAAGTGAGCGACTGCCTCATTCTCTTCGCAGCCACCATGAGGGCAGGGTGCATTGTGACTGAGATTCCAACTCTGCAGGAGGGATCTCACAAGGAAGGCCCCCTCAGAACCCGCCAAGCAAGGTCTTGGTGCTTGTTGGTGAGTTCTGATGATGAAGAATTCTGACAGATGATTTCGGTAGGAAAAAAACTGCAGATGTTGGTTAAAATCGAAAGTAGACACAAAATGCTGGAGTAACTCAACGGGTCAGGCAGCATCTCGGGAGAAGAGGAATGAGTGACGTTTCGGGTCCATTCCTTCTCTCCCGAGATGCTGCCTGACCCGTTGAGTTACTCCAGCATTTTGTGTCTATATTAGATGATTTGGGTAATCTGCTCAGGGAAACGCCCCACAGTATCCATCCGTGTCTTTGACTCACAAGATCTGCAGGATATTCCGTGCTGACCACTGCCTCATAGACTTGTGGTCAAGGATGTTTTTCTGAAAGAAATCTTCCATGAAGGATAAGTAACATGGCATTGATCAGCTGAATGGGACATTGGATGGCAATGAGGCCAAGTCTATCCTCCACAATTCTGTGCAATGCTGCACTCTGATGACAAAGCTCATGGCTGGAAAACTTGAACCACCTCCCAGATTTTAGGAGCTACTTTTTGGCAAAGGCACCCAGTCCATCAGAGACCAGGCTCCCCACCAGTGACCCCATCTACACCTCATGCCACCTCAAAAAAACAGCCAACATAATCAAAGACGTCCCACCCCAGTCATTCCTTCTACTCCCCATTCCTGCTGGGCAGAAGATATAGAAGCATGAAAGCTCATACTACTAAACCCAGAAACAGTTTATTCCACTTTGTTAACATGCTTCTGATCAGCTCTTCCATAAACTAGGTACTGTCCAAATTCTCCTCTACCTCATTGTGGATATTGACTTTGTCTTGGAACTGATGCACTACAATGCTGAGAACTATATTCTGCACTCTGTATCTTGCCTTTCGCTCTACCTATTGCACTTGAGTTTGGCTTCATTGTGTTCATGTACAATATTACATATTAATGATTGGATAGCTTGCAAAACAAAGCTTTTCACTGTAAGTCAGTACATGTGACAATAATAAACCCAACCCTAATCTAAGCATGATGAAATTTACCATAACCCTCAATGTCCAAGCTCAGCTTTAATGTGAGTGAGGAAAGGGTACATGAAGATTAATACCCGAGATCTGGTGTAAAACTCATGGTCTACCAGGCAGCCTTAAGCCCTGCCTTGTTATACTTGTGGGACTCCACAAACTCTTCCAAACTCACTGGAAGGAGAAGCAAATCAGTGTCAGGATCCTCTCCCAGGACAATATCCCCAAGACTGGTTCGATTCAGTCGGATCCACAGAGCAGCTCACAACATTTGCATGCCTGACATCAGGCTCCCGAAACAGATGCTCTATTTCAAGCTCTGCCATGTGAAGAAATTAGTTGGTGAACAGAGGAAAGGATTCAAGAATATGTTCAAAGGCAACTTGGGGACAGACAGGAACGTTCCCACTGACTCTTGGGAATATCTGGCCCTTGACCTTAGGAAGTGGAGAAGGAACAATCAAGATGATATTGAGAACACTGGCAATACAAAAAGTTGGCGGAGTCATAGATAGCTAAGAACGCTATGAGAGGATACAGAGGGATGTACATCAGTTATAAAGTTGGGCAAAGTGGTAGTAGATGCAATTCAATCCAGGCATGTATCAGGTAATACATCGTCAGTCTTTTACCTAGGGTAGGATAATCTAAACCTAGAGGACATGGGTTCAAGATGAGAGGGGAAACATTTCAAGGAGAGCTGAGAGGAATGTGTTTCCACACAGAGGGTAGTGGGTATATGGAATTCACTGCCACAAGAAATGCTGGAGGCAGATACAATGGTGGCATTTAAAATGCATTTGACAGATATATGAATAGGAAGGGATTAGAGGGATACATGCTGAGTGCGGGGAAATAGGATTAGTGTAGATGGGCATCACGGTCAGCATGGATGTGTGGGGCCAAAGGGCCCATTTCTCTGCTGTACAACTCCACGACACTAACCTCAATTTCTTCCGTTTCCTTAGAAGGAAAAGGAAATTTGTTTTGGTATTCCATTGACCTCATGAATTTTTCAAATTGAGAAAATCCAAACCATGGACTTTATCTGATCGGATTGGTTCAGTCTGTAGAAGGGTCTCGACCCGAAACGTCGCCCATTCCTTCTCTCCTGAGATGCTGCCTGACCTGCTGAGTTACTCCAGCATTTTGTGAATAAATGCCTTCGGATTGCTTCAGGACATCTGTGTGGAGCAAAAGATGGACCCCCTATCTGAACCCCTGCCATGCTCTCGGCAGTTGTGCACCATCCCGCATCCTGCATTTTTAACCGTTTCTATAGTTGTCAGTAAATATTGGGAGGTTGTCCACTCGTTTATTTGCAATAATCCATATGGATCTACTGGAATGGCCTTACGTGGAGTTAAAACAGAAAAGGCCGCAAATACTCAACAGGTGTGTGGAATGAGAAACTGGATTCATGTTTCAGGTCCAATGCCCTTTGCCAGAACATACAAAAGAATCTTAAAAACCAAGTTAGTTCTCAGTAACAGAGAACATGGAGGAAGGATGGATGAAAAGAAAGGGAATGTCTCTGCTCGGAGTAAGGTAGGTGTGAGATTCGGATAATGATTCTTTGTCCCCTGTCATCTCTTTGAAGGGATTGCTTCCTTGGTAACTCACTGATCGACTCTTCCACCCCACAACCACTCCCCATCTTATGGCATGCAACCACAAAAGATCCAACTGTGGGTAATTTTCTCTCTCTTTCTGTCTGTATCAGAGCAGGCAATTTTTATCTATCAGAAAAGCTCAGTTTTTCTCTCTCTCCATTAGTACAGTCTGTCCTGATCTGTACTTTCCTCAGGCTGGCTATTAACAACACGTAACACAGATGAGGAAGCATCACCTGAATCTAATTGCTCCATCAAATCAACTGGTGTGCAGGAAGGAACTGCATATATAAGAAAATAACTGCAGATGCTGGTACAAATCGATTTATTCACAAAATGCTGGAGTAACTCAGCAGGTCAGGCAGCATCTCGGGAGAGAAGGAATGGGTGACGTTTCGGGTCGAGACCCTTCTGCATATGCTGTTTTAAACCGAAGATAGACACAAAATGCTGGAGTAAGTCAGTGGGTCAGACAGCATCTCTGGAGAAAAGGAATAGGTGACGTTTCGGTTCGAGACCCTTCTTCAGACTGGTCTCTGGTCTCAGCCTACCAGAGATATTCCACTTCTTCCACCCATCATGCCACCATCTTAACTGAAACTGTAAATTAACTTATTTTCTCTTTCCCAATTCAGACAAAGGGTCTCAGACCCAACATGTTAACTTTGTTTCTCTTTCCAAAGATGCTTCTTGATTTCAGATTAGCAGTGACTGCAATTTTTTGTTTTAATTTCCATATTTGGAGCGTTGTATTTCAGAGTCAGTGTTCTGCAATCCTGGCATACTACACACCTTCTGGATCCCTAATTAGTGGACAATTCATAGTGTCTTCAGTGAAATACCATGTCTTTGTTCAAACTCAAACCTGTCCAACCACTTCATGTGTATTAATATGCACTTCAAAACAGGTTCTTCTGTGTAGCTCAAACAATTTCTACTTCTGTGATTGGGAAATAGTCTTCCATTACGTATTGGGTATTGTTGGCTCATCACTGGGTGGTCTCAAAAGAGTACCAGCCACAGCGTGCGAATAGGAAACTCTGCATTTATTATCATAGTCATATTGAGAAATCTGACGCCTTATCTGACACCTTTTTTTCCTCCTTTGTCACTCACTGCACCCATCAGTCAATCAATTCCCCCCTGTATCCACATGCCAGGCTTTGTCCTGCCCCCACCTCTCTTTTCCTGCTTTCTACCATCCTTTCCAATCAGTCCAGAGAATGGTCCCGACCCAAACCATCAGCGATCCATTCCCTCCACAGCTGCTGTCTGACCCACTGAGTCCCTCCAGGACTTTGCGTTTTGCAAAAGAAAGGATCATCTTTCTTTAAAAATGGTGGTGAAGTGGTGTTATCTCTTTGGCAGTGTCTTATAGAAATCTAATTTAATATTGGACACTGCTGGTGCACAGTCACTTTGTTAGGTTTTCAGGTGATGCCCTTAACTCTCTCCTTAACTGGCTGCAGCCTTTTCTCAACTGCTCTCAATTCTCGCATTAGTCTGTGTTGTGTAAACATCCCTTCTGGAGTTTACACTGCAATCATTTTCCATCGAAGCGAGACCTTGCTTGCTGTGAGCTTGGTGTACCACGTGGGCCTGGTTTCCACAACTGCCACACCTTGCTGCCCTGAACTAACACACTTTTGCTAACTAACTTGCATTTCCATGGAAGAGAAAATCCCAGTAGACCCGTTTTCATACCACTTATGCTCACGTGACTCAGACCCATTACTCCACACACTACGTGTACACTAGTAGTCTGCGTGGGTTGCGATTCCCTCACATTTCCAAAGGTCAATTTTAATAATAATAATAATAATGTATTACATTTATATAGCGCTTTTCATATACTCAAAGACGCTTTACAGGGATTTAAAGAACATAGGGAAGTGAATAAATAGATAAATAAGTAAACGAACAGAGAAAGGAGACAGAAGGTGAGGTGACCTTCAGTGGCTGAATTTTCATAAGATATCTTGCATGCCCAATCACTAGGTCTTGCCTAGTTTGTATGCCTCATTGTCACCATCCCCTCAGCCAACAATGAACATTTCCTTGATCATCGTCTGCTTTGACCTGTAATTTTTACACCTGACATTCTCTTTGAAACCCTTCCATATCTCTAGTTTCCCTCTCCCTTGACTCTCAGTCTGAAGAAAGGTCTCAACCCAAAATGTCACCCATTCATCCCCTCCAGAGATGCTGCCTGTCCCACTGAATAACTCCAGCATTTTGTGTCTACACTAGATCTTGGCTGGTAGGTAACTAAGACTGAACATGCTTATCCATGAGTCCACACACAAACCTATCTCTCAGTGCACAATCACCCCAGAAACACCCCAGAGCTGCAATGCTGTGATAGGTCTTTAAGAACAACTTTATGGTCACTGGTTGTCTTTCCTCACCTCTAGTTATGGGTTAATCCATTGATCCATAGTGACTCCCAGAACATTCAACGCTAATTTCCCCAGCTCCCTGTTGACCCCATACTCTCATGGTCATTAAATCAGGCAAAACGCAGCTCTATGTTGATGTTGCAAATGGTGTTCCCCAGAATTTTATGTTGATCTTTATCTATTATGCAATTGATGAATACAACAAAAACCAAGGTGGAAAGGACGATGAGACATGAAGTAAGGTATTGGGATTGGTTTATTATTATCACCTGTACAGAGATACAACAAAAGGCTTTTGTTTATGTGCTATCCAATCAAATCAATTAACACCATACATGAATACAATCAAGTCAAACACAAATTCAACAGGTAGAGCAAAGAAAAAAATACCAGAGTGTAGAATATAAGTTTTTAGCATTGTAGCATGACAGTTCCAGAGAAACCACCCAATATCTGCAATGAGGTAGATTGGAAGATCGGGACTATACCCTAACTTACGGAAGGACAATTGAGAAATCTGATAATAGAGGGGGAGAGGCTGTTCCTGAGTTTGGTGGTGTTGAAGGCAGCCACAGTGCAATGTGGGTGATGTACAACTGCAGAAGCTCGCAGACTTCTTTGGCATTAACATTGAGATTATCCATTCAGCAACCTCTGCTGTTTCCCTTCCCTACCTCCATTAATCCTTGCCCACCACAAGAAACATCTCCACAGGCCCACTGCCCCGGCCCTGAACTCCATTTTTCTCCTGTCTTCCAAATTGAAAATTTGGCACTCTCAGCTTAACAGCTTTGTGAGATCATCTTTATCTTCTCAGTGAAATAAATCCTGGCCCTACCACTGATGGCCATATCGCAAGAGAAGTTTTTCTTTCATTTAATGTTTGCAAGATTTGCAATTGCTGCATTGTTAGCCTTAGTAATAATAGTGGTTGTATTGGAAGCTGCTCTATGGTGTGAGACAAAATGCAATTTTTTTCTTAATAACCCACATGTTTTGTAATTGTACACTGGCTGTACCATTGTCCAATATTTGAGATGCCTTTAATCATGCATTGACTGAAGTGGTGAGTGTGAGACAGGTACTCACTCCATTGCTGTTGTCATCACAACCAAGCTCAATACCATCCTGTAGAAAAAAAGGAACTGCAGGTGCTGGTGTACACCAAAGGACACAAAGTACTGGCATAACTCAGCGGGTTCAAGCAACACCTCTAGAGAACATGGATAGGTGACGTTTCGGGTCGGGACCCTTCTTCAGACTGATTGTGGGGGGGGGGTGAACAAAGTTGGGAGAGAGAAGAGGCAGGATAAAGCATGGCAGGTGGACTTAGGTGCGGGGGGGGGGGGGTTGATAGGCAGATCTTTTGCACAAAGATTAGAGATAAAAGCAGGCAATATGAGTCTCAGATGGAGTAATGAGTTAGCTGTGAAGCCAAAGGATGGAATGTAGGTGGGGGAGGGGAGGGGAGGAGAGAGTCCAGCTGAGGCACAATAGAGGGGCGGGAGAGGGGGAGAAGGGGTGGTGTGGGGAAGAGGTTTATAAAATCATTAGGAGCATATATAGGTAGACGGTAACAATCTTATTTTCCAGTGTAGGGGTATCTAAAATTAAAGGTCATAGGCTTAAGGTTAGGGGGAGGAAGTTTAGAGGGGATCTATGGTAGATTTCTCACATGAATAGTTGGAATCTGGAAAGGGATGCTTGAGGAGATGGTGGAGTTACGATCAGGAACAAGATTGGGGGAGACTTCTGGATTGGTACCTGAATGAGGAGAGCATTGAGGGACATTGAATTAATGCAGGCAAGTGGGATTAGTACAGACAGGCATGGTGGTCGGCATAGAGCGGGCTGAAGGGCATATTTCGATGCCAGATAACTCTATGGCATCTGCAGTGCACTGCTGACAAGAGTCCTGCACTGTCAGAGTTGCTATCTTATTAGATGCCCCGTTAAACTGAAGCCTTGTCTGACATCTCAGGTGGGTGCAAAGGACCCGACGGCTGAAAATCAAAAGGAAATTAGGGAAGCTCTTCCCAGTGCAAAGCAAAATAACTGCAGATGCTGGAAACCTAAAATAAAAATACCATTGGTGGAAATACTCAGTAGGTGGGGCAGGATCTGTGGAGAGTGAGCTGCTGGGGCTAAGGATATCTGTGGAAGCAAAAGGATGGTTGATATTCTGTCAAGACCCCTCATGAGGGTCTGCGGAGAGAAAAATAGAGTTGGCATTTCAGGTTGGTAACCAGTCATCGGAACGAGGAACAGAGAAAAGGGGGAAGGGAATTAGGGAACCCATGAAAATCTCCGATAGGTGAAAGGCAGAAAAATTGAAATGATAAAGAACTATCTCAAAGTCCCTGGAACCTGCATTTGTAACTGAGAACGATCCTGTGATCATTACCACATTGTTGGTGGGATCATGATCAAAACACAAAGTTCTGGAGGAGCTTAGCGGGCCAGGCAGCATCTGTGGAGGGAATGGGCAGGCAATGTTTTGGGTCGGGACCCTTCCGTTGACAGACTGTAGTCGGGGGAGAAAACGGAAAAAGAGGTGGGAGCAGAACAATGGTGTGGGATCGTGCTGTGTACAACTTGGATTCTGTGCTTCCCACATTAAAATAAGAGACCACATTTCAGCAGCGTCTCATTGGTTGTCACGTATTATGCTCTTAAGGATAGCGGAGTCAGGGGGTATGGGGAGAAGGCAGGAACGGGGTACTGATTGAGAATGATCAGCCATGATCACATTGAATGGCGGTGCTGGCTCGAAGGGCCGAATGGCCTTCTCCTGCACCTATTGTCTATTGTCTATTGACTTGGTGGGGTCGTGTCGGGGGCATTATCAATGCACACCCTTTCATTTCTTATTTATCCTGAGTTTTTTCAGTTTGAGATTTCAGTCACCATCAGAAGCTGGAGCTTTTAGCTTGCAGGCTCTCAACGTGCAGTTGCTGAGATGCAGGGAACAGGGTGGGTGGGGGAACTGCAGCGGAGTGAAGTTTGGCTGGTAGCATAAGGCAAGCTGCAGCAGTGATGCTGTGTGTGTGTGTGTGAGTGTGAGAGAGAGAGAGAGAGAGAGAGAGAGAGAGGGCTCTCCAGAGAAATCAATTCATCAACTCCAGCTCCATAAGCCCAATAAAGAACTTTGTTGTCAGAAATTCTGTGAAAACCAGCTTCTGATATCCATTAGTCTCAGAGAAAGAAAAAAGGTGGATGTGAATTATTTTACACATTTCTTTTTATTACTTAAATTTTATTTTATTTTTTGTTTTATTTCCCTGGCTTCTTTGTCTCTTCATACATTTTCTTTCCCCCCCCCCCCCCTTCTCTTCCTGACGAGAGTCTGTGAGCTGTTGGCGCCACTCGTCTGGAACAGGCCTGACAGGGGTTTGAATTATGGAAGAGAAGGCGGGGATGAAAGGCGAGGGTGGTGACTGAAGCCATGCAGGCGGGGGAGGGGAGGGCGAGGGAGTGGGTTTGAGAGAAAGACTGGAGAGAGAGAGAGAGAGAGAGAGAGAGAGAGAGAGAGAGACAGAGAACTGGGCAGAAGATTAGAGGGAGTGAGACAGTCTAGGGAAAAAAAAGACCGTGGGAGGGATAAAACTGGAGGGAGGATTGGAAAGAGTGAGGAATCTGAAATGCAAAAATGAATGTAAAACATATTGTGGGAGAGGGGGGGGGGGAAAAGGGTGAGAGGATTTGAAATGCAGGGAGAGGCTGAGAGCAACTAAAAGCAGTGGACTAGAGAGGTAGAGAAATTGCATAACAGAGAGACAGAAAGGATTTTTAAAAAGGAGTGTGAAGAGAGACTAAAAGAGGAAAGGGATGAGAGAGAGAGCGAAAGAGAAAATGGAAGTGGCATTGAAAATGCAAGCAGGGGTTTGCAAAGAGAAAATTCTCCCTTCACATGTTCGGACCCATTTTATTTTCCACAGTGTATTTGCTTGAAGGGGATAGGGACTGAGAGAGTCAGAGAGAGAGGGGGATAGAAAGACAAAAGGATGTTAAAGATACAGCGGGCGAGAGAATGTGAGCAAGGTAGAGAAAGAGAAAGAAAAGTAAGCTGCACCAATGTTCTGCAGTACATTAACATGCTTACAATTCCTGTGTTCTGGGATCGTCTGCAACCACAAGATACTCAGGCAGAAACGTACAGCATACCATGTATTGAATACTGAGTTCTACCACACTCAGTGCGTATACCCTGTGTAATTCTGGTGCAGTTGTTAATCCTCAGTGAAAACAATTTCTTTATGAAGCAAAGAAAGACACAAGATGCTGGAGTAACTCAGCGGGTCAGGCAGTATCTCTGGAGAACATGGACAGGTACAAAGTGGTGGAGTAACTCAGCGGGTCAGGCAGCATCTCTGGAGAAAAGGATTGGGTGACGTTTCAGGTCAAGACCCTTTATGATGCATCCTGTTTTTTAAAATCTGCAGTGGCACCAACACAGAAGTGGATTACACTCTAGTTTTCAAAAAATAATTGTAAATATTGTAGAAAAAAGTTCAGCCATGGACAGTGAATAAGATTGAGATTCATTGGAAAGCCCTTTCAAATAGCTGGCACACACACACACCAAAAGGATTGAATAGAAACATAGAAAATAGGTGCAGGAGTAGGCCATTCGGCCCTTCGAGCCTGCACCGCCATTCAATATAAGAAAATAACTGCAGATGCTGGTACAAATCGATTTATTCACAAAATGCTGGAGTAACTCAGCAGGTCAGGCAGCATCTCGGGAGAGAAGGAATGGGTGACGTTTCGGGTCGAGACCCTTCTTCAGACTGATGTCGGGGGTGGGACAAAGGAAGGATATAGGTGGAGACAGGAAGATAGAGGGAGATCTGGGAAGGAGGAGGGGAAGGGAGGGACAGAGGAGCTATCTGAAGTTGGAGAAGTCGACGTTCATACCACCGGGCCGCAAACTGCCCAGGCGAAATATGAGGTGCTGCTCCTCCAACTTCCGGCGGGCCTCACCATGGCACTCTCTGTCATGGGCCTCCTCCAGTGCCATGGTGAGGCCCGCCGGAAGTTGGAGGAGCAGCACCTCATATTTCGCCTGGGCAGTTTGCGGCCCGGTGGTATGAACGTCGACTTCTCCAACTTCAGATAGCTCCTCTGTCCCTCCCTTCCCCTCCTCCTTCCCAGATCTCCCTCTATCTTCCTGTCTCCACCTATATCCCGCCATTCAATATGATCATGGCTGATCATCCAGCTCAGTAGCCTGTACCTGCCTTCTCTCCATACCCCCTGACTCTTACCATGCTATAAGATTCAATGATTCACCACCTCTCGACAATCTACAGAAGACTTGCCCAAACAAATACTGCATTTGTGGTCTGACGAAGGGTCCCGACCCAAAACGCTGCCTATCTCGTCCCCCAGTGAGGTGCTGCCACGCTGAGTTACTTCAGCACTTTGTGTTCTATGCAACATTCCAGTATCTGCAATTCCGTGTGTGTGTGTGTTTGAATATGGAAGTATTTGGAACAAAACCCTTCAAGTTCTCCAGCAAAAGGCTTGCATTTATATAGCCCCTTTACATCCCTTTCCGAGCACCCCCAAGCTCTTCTGACAAATAAGAACTTTTAAGATGGTCTCCCTGATGTGATCAAGAGAGAGCTAGATAGAGCTCTTAAGGATAGCGGAGTCAGGGGGTATGGGGAGAAAGCAGGAACGGGGTACTGATTGAGAATGATCAGCCATGATCACATTGAATGGCGGTGCTGGCTCGAAGGGCCGAATGGCCTACTCCTGCACCTATTGTCTATTGTCTATTGTCTATTGAAAAGCCAGTTTTCAATGCAGCAAGTTTTTGAATGCAACAGTGAGATTATGACCATGTGGGATTTTGGTTAGAAATGTTGATCAGAAGATAACTATTGACCAGAACTTTCAAACCAGTGCCACCGGATCATTTATGTCCACTTGTGAGTGCAGGCAGTCTCATTCAACACATCCTCTGAAAGACCACACTTCTAACAGTGCAATGCTCTCCTGGTTCAGGAGGCAGCTCACCTCCACTGTCTTAGAGGACAACTACGGATGGGCGAGTCACGGCGTCAGGTGGAAGAGGGCTCTGCCCGAGCCGGCTGCCTGCCCCTTTTCCGGGGTTACATCCGTGCCCGGGTGGTGTTGCAGAGAGACTATGCGCTGTCCACGGGCGCCCGGGGGGATTTCCGGGACCGTTGGGCACATGTTGGGGGTTGGATGCATCCTGGACAAGGATTGTAACATAGTTGTATAATAGATCATTTCGTATATTTGTATTGTATTCTGGTCGTGGGTTCTATTTTGTTTAATTGTATTGTAAATATTATTTTTAAATAATTGGATGCACTTTTTAAATTTAAAATAAAGGATGGGCAATGGTGGTCTTGCCAGCAATGTCCACAAACCATGAATGATTACAACTAATAAACCAGAACAGGTAGAGTAAAGGTTAAAACCTGATTAAAGTTCTGGGGTTCAGGTCCTACTGTGGAAACCTGACCAAACAATCCAGGCGGTGTTGCAGAAAATGGTGAATATATGGAACTTGTTATGAAAGAGGATTGGCAATGAATAGAGCAGATCTATTTAAGGTGAGGACAGGTAAGCAAATGAGGGAGAATGCTGCTGAGCGAGTTAGATGTGAGAGATGGACAGGGTTTTGAGTGGAACATAAATGTGGGCAAAGATTTGTGGCTATAGATGGCATGTAACATGTTACTTTTAAGAATCATAGACATATACTGTTGCCCTTCCCTAAGTTCCCTGGAGAAGGTGCTAGTGAGCCACCTTTACAGACTTCTATAGTCTTTGTCACTTCCAAGGTGCATTTAGGTGGCCTGGATGTTCTAGTATTTTGGCCCAGCAATGATGAAGAATTACGATACATTTCATGCTAAGAATGGAATATGATTGAGATGGAAATTTTAGACGGTTCCATAAACATCCTTGGATCATTTGGTGGGGCAGTTTGGAGAGAACTCTGTCTCATTTTCTAACCTGTGATGTAACTGCACAAGGAGTGCTTGGGTTTTTAGAGAAAGCTTTATTCGATAGCTTCCCCGGGCAGTACCTTCCTTGAAATGTTTCCTGATGAGGGGATATTTCCTTTCAAGGGGAAATTTAGAACTGGAGCATTGTCTCAGAATATAGAACTTACCTATTCAAGAATCTTTTGAGTTCTCTGCCCCACAGGCTGAGTCATTGGTTATATTCAAGGCTCAGATAGATTTTTGAGCTGCAGGTGTTATGGGGATAAGGCAGAAATTGAGGCCATGGCATATTGAATAGCAGAGAGCGGATTCAAGGGCTAACAGCGTATTTTTGATCCATAGATGCTGCCTGACCTGCTGAGTATTTCCAGCATTTCAGGCAACTGTAGTGTTTATCTCACCGGGTCTAGTATTGTTCGTTCATCTCCTTTTATTTGCAACACCTGCACCTATTTCCTATATCCTCATTGGATAGCACAAAGGGAAAGTGCACTCTTACCCACTCTCAGACTTATTAGCCTTGAAAGCCCATAGTGTCAGTGTATTGAAAGATAGGCATTAAAGGTGCAGATATCCAGACATTAAAATAATTCTGATTAAAGTGACGGAAAATGATAACTTTGTTTCTGGCCGCCTGGGCTGCAGAGAACTTCCAGGATTTTTCCAGGATTCCAGCAGTCTGCAGTGTTTCCAGGTCACTTTAAATGTTCTATTACAATAATGTAATTCTAGAGGTTTCAGAGAGGCATATCGATATGCAGCGAATGGAGGGATACGATCACATCCAGGCACAGGAGGTTAGTTAACTTGGCATTATGTCCACATGTACATTGTGGGCCGAAGGGCCTGTCTTTGTTCTGTACTGTTCTCTGTTGTACTAATTCTCCCTCCCACTCACACTCTGACCTTTTGTGTTTGTGGCCTATTGTATCAATTCAATGAAGACTAACGTAAGCTCAAACAATAGCATTTCATCGTCTAGCTTGGCATATTATAGCCTTTAGTATCCAACATTAAATTCAACAATTTAAGATGTACTGTTTTTTCCTGTTTTTATCAGAACTAGTCATTTCCGATGAAAAATTATCAAGGAGTAGCATTGGCTCCATTTTTCTCTCAACCCTGATGCTGCTTATCTGCTGAGTATTTCCAACATTCCCACTTCATTTCAGATTTCAGGGAACTTTATGTGTCTTATGGTGTTTACAGAGTATTATGTTTACATATCTGTTGTGCTGCTGCAAGTAAGAATTATAATTGTTCAGTATCAGGACATACGTCTGACAAAACACTCCTGACTCTATCCCACAAGTCTAGTGTTGCTGGATTTTCTGCTTGTTCATCTTTTTTGTTTGTTTTCCAGCCTTTCACGAGTCTTGTTATTTTCTTCAATGGTAATGTCTGAAGCAGATGGTCATAGCAGAGAAAGTCAGATAACATTTGAGGGCGCAAATCCAAAGATAACGCAGAGATTTCACTTCTGCAGATGTGTTTCCCACTCTGTGTCTGTTTGGGAGCAGAGTCCTATGGAACGACACAATCCCAAGTAATACGCAGTGGCACAATAGACCCGAGACATCCACACAGAGCTTGGATCCTGGTTCGATCCTGACCTCTCGTGCTGTCTGTGTGGAACTTACAGATTTTTGGCGTGACTCTTCAGGTTTTCTCTCGCATCCCAACTTGTGTTAATTGGCTGTAAATTTGCCCTGAACGGTTGGCAAGAAAATTAAGGGGGAGTTGATGAACATGTGAAAGAACTAAATTCACCGGGAAAATAACTGAAAAATGGGATTGGTTTGTATGCTCTGGGTGCCTGGCATTGACTTGATGGGCTGAAAGGCCTCCCTTTATGTTGTTAAAAAATGTGAACCCTATTCCATGCTGTTAGCCATGTAATTCTTATTTTGGGAGAGATTTGGGGTCCAATAGTTGGACTGTGCCACTGGTTAAGACCTTCTGCCACTAACAGCTATCTCATAACCTTCCCTGGTTATGGTTATGCAAGGGCCATCGATGACAGAATCAACCTGGGGTATGATATCTCATATGGCCAAGTAATCTATTGTTCACACCTAGGATTCTACCTGATGAATGGCCACTATTCCAGGGCACTGGAACCCGGTGTAAGTCCATGTTTTCAGGAGAGGATGAGATTTGTAGCCCCATTAGAGTTATTGCTTTAGAGGTGACTTGTGCCTCATTGAGAATGAATAACTTTATAAGCTGAGGCAACCCGTATCCTTCTTCCAGAATGCAACAGTCTAGGGCCCCTTTGAGTCTCAGTACCTTCAGGAAAGGAGAGAACCTATGAATCCATGCGCTATCAGGAAAGGAAGAGGAAGAAAAACATGGATTCTGAGTCACAAAGTGTATGAAGAACATAGAACAGAATAGCACAGGTCCTTCAGCCCACAACGTCCGTGCCAAACATAATGCCAGGTTAAACTAGTCTCCTCCATTCCCCACCTATTCACATGTCTAACTAAAAGCCTCTTAAATACCACTATCTGCACTTGATCTAATTCCATCCATTCCCTGCTTATCTAAAAGCCTCTTAAATGCCACTGTCGTATCTGCTTCCACCACCATCCCAGGCAGTGAATTCCAAGCACCCACCACCCTCTGTGTAAATGAAAAGCTTGCCCGCACATCTTTCAATCTTGTCCCTTGCGCCTTAAAGCTATGCTCTCTAGTCTTTGACATTTCCACCCTGAGAAACGAGTTCTGACTGTCTACACTGTCGATGTCTCTCATAATTCGGATAAACTTCTTCTGCCCCCTCTCCATATACTTCTCTTTGGAAAATTTAGCATTGCAGGTGATCCGAGATTTATGAAAACCAGGCAGCAAATGGAACGAAAGCCAAAGATCAGACCAACCACATTCTTATTGAATGGTAGACCAGGGGCAGCATGGCCCATCCCTGTTCCTGGAACTGATGCTCTTATAAATATATCTTTATTTTAGCTTTGTTGACCTCACTGGGTTGCGGTTAAGGAATGGCTTGATTTTCAAAATCCCATCCTTGTTTTCAAATCCTCTCCCTATTTTTGTGATTTCCCCCAATTCTGCAGACCTCCAGCATACCCGTGCCTCTCCATTTCTGGCTTCCTGATCAACCCAGATTTTATTTGCTCCAACATTGACAACCAGGACTTCAGGCGTCGGGTGCTGGGTTCACGAGAGTCAAGAGTCAAGAGCGTTTGATTGTCATAACGAAACAATGAAATTCTTATTTGTAGTAGCATAACATGCCTGTAAACACAGTACTCAGAGATAATTTATTGTTTTTTTGGTTTATTATGTGAAAACCCCCAATATTATTGCAAAATGACTGAAGTGCTTGGTGCAATCAAAACAGTTTGTAGTTCATAACCTAGTTGGTGTTTGCAGTGTTCAAGAGCCTGATGGTTGTTGGGAAGAAGCTGTTCTTGAACCTGGAGGTCACAGTTTAGTTTAGTTTAGAGATACAGTGCGGAAACAGGCCCTTCGGCCCACCGGGTCCGTGCCGACCAGCGATCCCTGCACACTACCACTATCCTACACACACAAGAGACAATTTACAGTTTTACCGAGCCATTTAACCTACAAACCTGTACGTCTTTGGAATGTGAGTGTTTGGAGGAAACCGGAGCTCCCGAAGAAAACCAAGGAGACATGTACAAACTCCACGTAGTCAGGATCAAACCTGGGTCATTGGCGCTGCAAGGCAGCAACTCTACCTCTGTGCCACCGTGCTGCCCTGTTCTTGAATTAACTCTCCAACTCTCTCTGAATCTGCTCCCCTTCCTCCTTTAGAGCTGCTTCAACTTTTTCCTTTTATGAGGATATTGATATGTGATCCAATTATCCAATCTTTGTTTGATAATGCTGTGCGAAGTGCCAGGGGATACTTTACTAAGTTACTATATAAATGCAAGTGGGCAGCGTTGTTGCAGAGGGGAGAGGGTTAAAAGCACCAGCGTCTGTGAAATGGCGTTTTTTTCAGAAAAGGAGGCTGCTTATTTAACAGATGCTGGCTGCAGTGGTCATGGAGATAGGGTTTGGTAGGAGGGATGGGTGAGGCTATGGAATAAATGCCCTTGTGAGCTGGGAACATTGGAGGAGTGGGAGTGAAGGCTTGAATTCCCCAGAGTCTGCCGTGCGGCTTGCGAGAGGAAGCCTGGAGCAGTGAAGCAGGGATGGCTGTTTCACAGAAATTTCAGTTATTTTTGTTACTGGGTTTTAAGCCAACAAAAAAAAAATGAAGCTGTGGAGAAAGGAAAAGGGAATAGCAAGGACGGGAGCAGAAAATAGATGTGAAGACATGTTAATTTTGTTGAATTTGTTCAGGGAATGTGGCATTGTTAGCAAGGCTGGGGTTTAATGCACATCTTGGAGAAGTGGTTGGAAAGTTACCTTCCTGAAGCCCTGCAGGCTGTGGAGCTTGCCCCACAGTGCCCGTATGTGGGGGTTCTGCTATTTAAACCAAATGATGACAAAGGACCAGCGATTTATTTACAAGTTACGTTAGTGTGTGATCAAGATGGGAACGTACAAATAGTGGTGTTCCCATGAGCTTGCTGCTAATGGTTGGTTTGGCAACTGACGGCATGGCAATTTCTTGCATTCCGTCTTGTTGTCACAGTCTTGTGGTGGTGAAGTGAATGACTGTTTAGGGTGGTGGAGAGAGTGCTTTCCCAGGGATAGAGTCAAGCACATTCTGTCACCCATGTAATTTGGGCTCTGTACATGGTCTCAGGAGACCATCTTTCATCCGATAACCATCCTCTGATCTAGTTTGCAAGCGCAGGGTCGATGTATCTGGTAAATTTCAAGTCAATGGTCAAGCTTCCATACAAGATGTAGACTCTAGTAACTGCAGATCCTGGTTTACAAAAAAAGATACAAAATGCCGGACTAATTCAGGGGGACAGGCAGCATCTCTGGAGAACATGGTCAGGTGATGTTTTGGGTCGGGACCCCTTTTCAGACTGGAAACGTTGCCTATCCATGTTCTCCAAAGATGCTGCCTGACCAGCTGAGTTACTCCAGCACTTTGTGTCTCCTCTCCAACATGTTGGTTGTAGGGACACCTGGCAATGATTGTGCCACCGAATGTGAAGGAGAAATGGTTCACCTCTCTCTTGTTGGAGATGATCATTGCCTGGGATTGTGTGACGTGATTGTTATTTTCTCACATTTGTTTGTTGTTATATAGAAACATAGAAACATAGAAAATAGGTGCAGAAGGAGGCCATTGGCCCTTCGAGCCAGCACCGCCATTCATTGTGATCATGGCTGATCATCCACAATCAGTAACCTGTGCCTGCCTTCTCCCCAAATCCCTTGATTCTACTGGCCCCTAGAGCTCTCTCTAACTCTCTTTTAAATTCATCCAGTGTATTGGCCTCCACTGCCTTCTGTGGCAGAGAATTCCACAAATTCACAACTCTCTGGGTGAAAAGGTTTTTTCTCACCTCAGTTTTCAATAGCCTCCCCTTTATTCTTAGACTGTGGCCCCCGGTTCTGGACTCCCCCAACATTTGGAACATTTTTCCTGCATCTAGCTTGTCCAGTCCTTTTATAATTGTATACATTTCTATAAGAAACGTGTTCAGCCCACTGAATCAGTGCCAGTTTTCAGAGAGCATTTACACCAGTTCCGTTCCCACACATGCTTCCTTCCAGCCACGCTTTTCTCACACACGTCCATCAGCAACCCCTCCATCCTGCTGCCACTCCCCTAGCCGCCATCGCCAATTAAACTAACAACCAACATGTCCTTGGGATGTGGCAGGACATGGGAGTACCAGGAGAAACTCATGTGGTCACTCGCAGGGAGAACGTGTAAACACTGTGCGGACAGCACCAGAGATCAGAATTGAACCCAACTTGCCTTTAAGTGTCTGAGCTGAATGTGCCTGGGACTTGTAGCTTTCCAGCGGAGACTTTATCATGATCTGAACAGTTGTGACATGACTTGAATATGGTGCAGTCATCAGAAAGTATCTTCACATCTGACATTGTGTTTAGTTTAGTTTAGTTACAGCACGGAGACAGGCCCTTCGGCCCACCGAGTCCGCACCGACCAGCAAACCCGTACACTAACACTATCCTACACACACTATGGACAAATTACAATTTTTATAATTGCCAATTAAATTAATACAAACCTTTACGTCTTTGGAGTGTGGGAGGAAACGGAGAAACCCCACGTTGTCACAGGAAGAATGTACAAGCTCAGTACAGGCAGCGCCCGGAGTCAGGATGGAACCCGGGTCTCTGGTGCTGGGAGGCAGCAACTCTACCGCTGCGCTGCCTTGCCCTTGTGGTTGAGGAATCAGCAGAAGACGATTGACTCTAAGAGTTCCCTGATCAAGGTCTTGGAGCTAAGATAACTCATTTGCAACAACCACTCCCACTGATTCCTGCTGATTTTGGTTTCACTGATGCTCACTCGATCAGAAGATGCCTTGGTGTCCAGGCCAATCATTCTCGTTGAAGTTATCTTGTCCACATTTGGGCAAGGGCAGTCTGGAGCTGAGTAGTTGGAGCTGGCAGAATCCAAACTGGGCATCACTGGAGAGGTTATTGGTAGGTGATCTGATTCTTCTCAGGGTGACTTGCTTCCATGCCAGTTCTATGGGATCTAAGGCAGTTGATGAGGCCATCTGCAGACTATACCACAGGTGGGGCAGGAAGAGTGGGGAGTTAGTATGGGAGGTGGTGTGCTCCACTTTCACTGGGTTTATAGATGAGGAGACTTGAAGGTCTGAATGCATGAACTTAATCAAAATACAGCAACATCAATAACAACTGTGTTTTTTTGAGGAGATAACATTGATGAGGGTAACATGCTGAATGCGGTCTAGAGGGATTTTAGAAAGGCTCATGACAAAGTCTTGCATGGCAGGCTGTTGAGAAAAGTGAAATAAATCTTTCCAAGGCAATTGGAAACTCATCCAAAAGTGACCTTGTGGTTGGAAGCAAGAAGCAAAGGGTCAACAGCTGTTTGTGTGACCGGAAGGTTGCTGTTAGTGGGGTTCCATGTATTTTACATTGCTTTATTTGCTGAGCATGCCAGTAATTTAGACGTAAAAGTACAAATCATGATTAAGAAATTTGCAGATAATAATGGAGTCTGCCACGTAATTGTTAGTGAGAAAGTAAGCTAATGACTGCGGTCAGTGGACAGTAAGGAAGGCAATATAATTCAATCCAGTGAAAACTGAACTAATGCTCTTGGGAACAACTGCAAGTTTGTTTAGTTTAGTTTAGTTTAGAGATATAGCACAGAAACAGGCCCTTCAGCCCATCGAGTCCTCGCCGACCAGCGATCCTGCACATTAACACTAGGGACAATTTATAATCATTCCAAGCCAATTAACCTGTACGTCTTGGGAGTGTGGGATAAAACTGAAGCTCTAAGTGAAAGTCCTCACAGGTCACAGGAAGAACGTACAAACTCCGTACAGGCAGCACCCGTAGTCAGGTTTGAACCCAGGTCTCTGGCGCTGTAAGGCAGCAACACTATCGCTGCGCATCCGTGCTGCCCATTGGCATACAGAATAGATGGAACCTCCCAGTTTCAGAGGTCCAAAGATCTCTGAAACTGGGACAGAGATAAATTAGTGATGATTAAAGTTATATGGGATTCATTCTTTTATTATCCATGGCTTAGAATCAAAGATCAGGGAGGACATGCCCATCTAAATAAAGCACTAGTTAGGCCACAGCCAAAATACCATGTACATTTCTGCTCAGCACATTATATGAAAGATCTGACAGCGGTAAAGAAGATACAAAGGAGATTTCTGAGAATGTTGACTGGGCTAGAGAATTTTAATAATGAGGAAAGGTTTTCTGGGCTGGAATTATAGACACAAGTAACTGCAGATGCTGGTTTACCAAAAAAAGACACAAAGTGCTGGAGTAATGCAGCAGGTCAGGCAGCAAGACACAAGGAACTGGGTCGAATGGCTTACTCCTGCACCCAATTTCTATGTTTCTTTGTGGATAGGAACGTGTAGGTGGTGGCATTACAGTGCACCTGTTATCTTGGCCCTTAATGACAGAAGTCACAGTCTGAGCTTCTTACCTTGGTGAATATTTTGAAAATTGAAGGGTATAGGATGCTGATAGGCATAGAAAGAGTGGAAGGTAAGGATTGAAGATAGACACAAAATGCTGGGGTAACTCAGCAGGTCAGGCAGCATCTCTGGAGAAAAAGAGGCAAGATCAGGATTGATTCATCTTGGGCAGGGGTTAACAACTGTGGGTGATAATTAGTAGGAGATGGTTGGAAAGTTTGCAGGTGGGTTGAGATAGAAAGCTGGAACTCATTGCCAGATAGGATGGAAGAGAAGTAAACCACTAAACACGTTTAACAAGTACTAACAAGTTTGTGGCAGAAACCTGTGAGATTATGGAGTAAGAGCTGGACAGTGTGAATAGGGAGGGGAAACCATTCTAATCTTGATGGGCAGAGTGGCCCTGTGTGCCACAATTTATTTTGTGTGATTCTGTCAATAAATGCCAGCTGGTAGCAGCGTCGGCAAAAGCCATCTGCTCCTTTGATTGAGAAGGGAGAAGAAGGAGGAGCTGGTAATTGGGCAGATTGGATTTGTCTTGCTTCTGTTTGATGCCAATTTGACATCGTCAGATGTGCAGGAAAAAAAACTGCAGATGCTGGTATAAATGTCAAAGGTAGACACAAAATGCTGGAGGTCAGGCAGCATCTCGGGTTGAGACCCTTCTTCACACTGATGTTCCGACATGGGAAGTGCCTTGACGCCAGACTGGAGAAGGGTCTCGACCCGAAACGTCGCCATTCCTTCTCTCCCGAGATGCTGCCTGACCCGCTGAGTTACTCCAGCATTTGGTGTCTACCTTTGACATCGTCAGATGTTCACCTCTGACTCGTTTCAGTCCGTTTCCGCGTTTGAGCCGCAGAGCTGGCCTCCTGCAGTGAATCAGACAAAAACAAAGCTGGTGGCCTGGGCCTCAGCTACCCATCTGAGCTGATCTAACTGGACAAGGAGAATGACGTGAGAGTAACCGAGGGGTTGGAGCAAAATTGCACCAGGGTTGCATCGTGAATGATTCCTGGTGGTAGATACACAAATATATAAATCTGATGGACTCCGTGAAATAACCAGCTGATCATCCAAGATCACGCACGCATGAATTGTCAGAGTGCCCTCAGCGTGTACCCGAGAAAATCTTCAATGATCTGCAAGGAAAACACTGGCAAATTCACATACATCTCCTCACATCTATACATTTGTAAACCTATAAACACGTTGCCAGGGAGTTATGCATATACCACATTCGTTAAATCACATTCACACATACACACATACATTATCTACTTGAACAATCATGCACATACATTCACACACGTACATCTATTCATCTTATTTAGTCAGAGGATGGTGAATCTGGGATTCATTGCCACAGAACCAGGGCCGTTTTTACAGCATTATGGGCCCCCGGGCAAAGCAGTGTACTGGGGCCCCTACCGTTACTCTCCCCCACCCCCCTTTCCCTACCAGCCCCCTGCCTGTCGTGCCGGCGAAAAGCACTTACCGAAAAGCACTTAGCGATGGACTTAGGGTGCTACATTGTTGCGAAAAGCACTTACAGATCGCTGTGAGAAGCACTTAGTGACCGAAAATTTTGCGAAAAAAGCACTTATTGAACCTACATTTTTAAAGCAGTATTTATTTATTGCAAGTCACTTAACATACACAGATCAGCATGGGGCCCCTATGCTCGTGGGCCCCCGGGCAAGTGCCCATCAGGCCCATGCGTTAAGACGGCCCTGCACAGAAGGCTGTGGAGGCCAAGGCAGTGGACATTTTGAAGGCAGAGATAAATAGATTCTTTTGATTAGTAAGGGGGTCAGGGGTTATGGGAAGAAGACAGGGGAATGGGGTTCGGAGGGAGAAATAGTTCAGCCATGATTGAATGGCGGAATTGACTTGATGGGCCGAATGGCCTAATTCTGCTCCAATGACTTAGGAACTTATCCATGGAGATATTCATGTACACACAGGTTCAAATTTAGAACACTTATCAGTGAATGGAAAAGTGGAACAGGGCGGAGCAGAGAGCCACAAAATGGAGCAGAGATAGACTAGACAAAAGAAAGGCGAAGCAACAAATAAAGAAGAGTGCAGAGAGGAAGAAGAATGGAAATAGAAAGGGCATGAGAGAGAACAGAAAGAAGGGAAAGTGCGCAAACTACGAGAAAGAGCAGCAACAAGAGCACGTGAGACAGAGAGTTGAAGGAGAACAGAGAGATGACGAGAAACAGCACAGAGTTGCCACATTCCAGCGCCATCAGGTGAAGGGGGCCAGATTGCTCGTCGACCATTGAACGTGCTGGTGGTGGAGGAGGTGTTGATAGCTACATTACAGAAAGTGAAGGTAAAATCAGACGCCATTTATAGTTCCTAAAATGAAATGATAAAGGAGAAGCTCTTTCATAAACTGCCTCTGCACATCCCGCACACTGGACTGTTTGACTGGGGCTCGGTGTATGGAATAGAGAGAAAATAAAAGAGTAAAAAAGCTATGTAGAACAGAGTGACTTAGTGTGTAATTTACCAGATGAGATTTAATTAAGGCATAAGAGAGGCAATCCGTACAGAAAGGGAATTGAACAATCTTGATCAGGTTGAAATAAATAATGGGTTTGCAGTTGATTCAGTACTTCTCCATACCTCCACACTGGTTCTGTATCGAATGAAAGTGTAGTAGTATCATTAGAACGAACAGAATGTGAACGTTTACATCATGACCAAACCAGGCTACATGTTAGGCCGTGGCTGACTCCAGCAACATATGGATTTGTTCAGACCACATCCTGAACCAATTCTGGTCACAAAGACATGAGGAAATACATTGCTCCCCATTGTTCACGAGGCACATTGCCAGGTGAGTGTTGAGGGGCTTGTCTCGCCGACTTCGAGTAGTCTCCGCTGCCCAGCAAGAAAATGAGTGCAAAAGGAACAATGGGCATGATTTGAACTGAGGCTACATTTTGAGGTCAAAGAGGGGAACAAGACTTTAGTGTAAGCGCTAGGGCCATTTTAACTCTAAAATTAAAAAGGTCCAACTCTATCTGCCGCCCCAAGAGTAATGGCAATAAGACTGACCAACAGGCAGGTGAGAAAATAGGGCATTTGGAGAACACAAGAGAAGACCTTTAACCCCAAGAAGGGTGTTGGGGGGAATGGTAGGACTTGGAAGGAGAAGTCCCTCCAGGGCTGACACAAGCCCAGGAGGCACCCCAGTGGGAAGGAGCACTCCTGCCCCTCATGGCCCACATGATTTCTGCGTAAAAACTTTATTTTAGCACCGCCCAGTCTCATCGGGCCTCTCTGCAGAGATCCCTGCGGCGGTAGATCTGTCGATCAGCCATGGTCACATTGAATGGCAATGCTAGTTCGAAGGGCCGAATGGCCTACTCCTGCACCTATTGTCTATTGTCTTTTGTAGGGATTGAGTAGAGGGAGCGGCACTGTGGTGCAGCAGCCTCACCTACAAGAGACTGTGAATGCTGTCTTTATGGAGCTTGTATGCTCTCCCTATGGCAGCATGGATTTGCTTTGGGTATTCCGGTTTCCCCCCACATTCCAAAGAAATGGTAGGTCCACTGGCCACTGTAAATTGCCCCTGGTGTGGGTGGGAGGTAGAATAGTGGGGGAGGGTGGAAGGAATTGGTGAGAATGGGAGAACGTGGGAAGAATACAAAATGGGATTCGTGTAAATGTGTCGTCAATGGTTGGTGTGGATTTAGTGGGCTGCAGGGCCTGTTTCTCTGCTGCATGACTTCTGAATTTGCAAGTTAAAGTGTCATCACCATGTTAATGATGATGTCAGGCTGCAGCTCCTCAGTGTGATGTAGAAATACGGAACTGCAGATGCTGGTTTACAAAAGAAAAAAATACAAAGTGCTGGATTAACTCAGCAGGTCAGGCAGCATCTCTGGAGAACATGGGCGGGTTCATTTGAGGCGGATTACCAAAGAGGCACCACAACGCTGTGGAGAGCTCCTACCAAACCTCTACCTGCAAAGCTCTCTGAATCCAAAGGGCAGATAAGGAGAAGTTATTGGCATTCTCTCGCTGGCCAACATTGTTAGAAAAGAGATTGTAACCAAATATAGCCAGCAGTACTGGGCAGGTAAGATTGTTTGCATGCTGGACACTATACCCCTGAAACAAACACTCCAGTCCCAAGACCATCAGCAGCAAGAAGTTACCAACTGGACAGAAGAAACAGTTCAACTGTGTTTGTCAATGCTTCCTTGAGACAATGTAAAACCTCCCCATTTACTTATTGGGACCTTGAGAAATGGAGACAAAGCATCCGGGTGACAATGTGATCCTTCAGTCTAATCACTGGGAGCATTGAAGTACCATTGTAAACAGTGGCTGGAGTAGATCAAATCCCCAAACTACCCGACCACTTTTGTGAAGCACCTTCCACTCCATTCCTGATAGAGTGGATTGATCCCACATTGACCTCACCTGGCCCTTCAGAACCTACAAAGCTGGGCTGAAATCAAGTCAACCTGGACTCGACAGAACCGCCCGAGAATAACATGGGGAAATATTTCTCATGAGTCCAAATCGGGAGGCAGATGCATTGCATGACATGCACAAATATGTTGAAATGGTAAGGGAGGAATAACCCTAAGAGTGGAGAATGGTACAGTAGAGAGGAATAAAAAAAATGGAATTAAAAACAGAGGATGAAGGGCCGCTGAGAAAGAAAGAATAAAGTGTAAAATTAATTAGACAAAATCATATCATGGGAGAAATTAAGTTGAAGAAATCTATTGTGAAATTGTATTCAAATGGAAAGAGGTTCGGATAGTTTAATAGTGTTTCCTAGTTTGAATTCCTGGGAAGGCACATCCCTTTGGGATAATTAAGTGCTCATGTCTTGATAACCTTGTGTCTGTACATTGGTTCAGAGGTATTGGAGCCCTAACATGATGAGATACCACACTCACTGATCTAGGCCAGGGACAGCAGCATGTCTTAGCATTTCTGGATTAGGGAGGTGAATATCAGATATGTCCTTGGTCTAGATCTCTGTCCTGATTAAGGGACTAATTCAGTGAAGATGGCATTGGTTTCCCTGACCAAGTAGCCTGCAGCGGGTAAGTCATGATCAGTCTCCCACATTCTTGGCCATGCTACAAGAGGACTGTTGGGTTGCGTGGAACTGCACCCCCAGCAAAACCAATTGCTATTATAAAAGAGAGGGACAACTCAGCAGCGAAAGAAGCAAGGCAAAGTGAGGAATCTGCTCTGATTTCTCTCAATCATGTTTGAACTATCGCTGAATTTGAAAGAGTACATTTGCGCCAAATATGTTTAGGTTGGATCAAACATTTAAAAAGACAACCAGAAATGTGCAGCCATATATCCCCTAGCCCAATGGATCATTGAGTCAGCAACTCGACCACATCAAACCATGGAGAGCATCGAGCAAACAGACTGAGAGTTTGCAGCTGCCTCCAGCTGAGATGTGGCTCCAGTTAGACTGCTTTACGCTGAGCCTCCATTCTAAGCCATTGAGAAATATTCCAGTCACGGGGCACAATTTACAATCAAATTGCTGCCGATTGTTACTAGGTGTCCATGCAACAAGAGGGAATAGGAAGAGGTATGGGCGGCTGGAATTTCATACCATGAAAAGCAAATGGGAAGATATTAGGTCCATTGGGATTCCGGGGCATGGAAGTGAATGGGAAGGAATTTGACCATTGGGATTCCATGGAGGGAGAGTGAATTGAACCAAAACACATCAAAAGGAGAAGCAAAGTTTAAAAAAAAACTAAGTGCATAGCTTTGAGAAATGAACCACTTACGATGATTTAATGTGGAGCTGGAGTTTTAATATACAGCTGAATGGACGGTGGTGATGGAGGGAGGGGGAGTAAGAAAGAAAAATGAACTGGTTTCGAAGTTCCTGAGTGGGCCAGCACTGCTCCTTAATTCTTGTTGAGTTTCCCTTCACTTCAAATAGTTGTGCTTGACTGTTTGGTGCTGGCAGTAATTGCAGGCTGTCTAGACACTGTCTGGAATGAGGTTTAGGGCTTTTTCCTTGTTTGCAGCCTCTGGTATTTTCTGCCAGTTCCCGGGATCCAAGGAGCAAAGGTGAAAGAGTAGGTTTCAAGCTGTGGGAACAGAATTTTTCAAAACCCCTCTCTGCTGCCCGGGTTTACAAAGAATGTTAACCCATGAAGTGCTGGTTTCGTGACCATTTTTACTCTGTGCTCCCACGGCCTTCTCAAAAGTGATAACTTCCAATGGATGTTGGTCCAGTAGATACTGATTGGTCACTCTAACATCTGACAAAACAGCAACAATTTGCATTTACGTTGCATTTTTAATGTAATAAGTCATCCCATGGAGATGCAAAGAGAGTATTGTGAAACAAAGTCTGGCACCGAGCCACCGATATTAGAACACAAGGTCGAAGTGGTTGATATTCAGGGGCATCTGAGTGAGTCGAGAGGTTAAAGCAGGGTACGTCAGTGGAGCTCTTGTGTGGACATGGTGATGACTGTCAGCAGGTTAGGAAGCAGTAGGATGTCAATAGGGTTGCCAACTGTCCCGTATTAGCCGGGACATCCCGTATATTGGGCTAAATTGGTTTGTCCCGTACGGGACCGCCCTTGTCCTGTTTTAGGCCCAGGGGGTGCTGTAGGCCCAGACGGTGTAGGCCCAGACACTGTAGGCCCTGGAGCTGCTGTAGGCTCGGACAGTGTAGGCCCGGAGGCCCGGGTGCCACCTAACGGAGGTTGCGTAGCAACCTGCCTCCCGGCCCGGGCGGCTGCCATTGGTGGAGCGGGAGCACGTGGCCGCTGGCTGGGTGAAGTCACATGGGGCGCGGGGCAGTGACATCACCTTTTGTCCCTTATTTGGGAGTGAGAAAGTTGGCAGCCCTAGATGTCAACTCCAGCTCAATGGGGGCGAGCCACTCAGCCTCACACTCAAAAAAGGTTCTGCCTTCAAGTCCCTTGAGCACATGATCCTGTCTGACTCCCAACACCGAGGGACTGTTGCACAGTTGAGAGGCCATCTGTTGCATCAGAGGTTAAACTGAGGGTCCCTCTGCCTGTGCAGGTGGATGTGTAACTATTTTCAAGGAGGAGGAGGTGCGTTGGATGCTTCCTCCCAATACCCTTGCCTGCATTATCTTCACCCAACATCAGCAAAAACAAATTTGAGGGTTCAATCCCAACTGCGGGTGCTGTCTGTACGGAGTTTGTACGTTCTCCCCATGACCTGCGTGGGTTTTCTCCGAGATCTTTGGTTTACTCCCACACTCCAAAGACGTACAGGTACGTAGGTAGGTTGGCTTGGTAAATGTAAACAAAAATTGTCCCTAGTGTGTGTAGTATAGTGATAGTATGCGGGGGTCACTGGTCAGCGAGGACCCGATGGGTGGAAGGGCCTGTTCTCGTGCTGTATTACTAAACTCTGCATAAATTGGCTTCTATATTGGCTGACAGTGATGATACCAAAACAAAATGGATTGTAAGTGCTCTGGGATGTTCTGATAATAAGAAATGGCGAGTACCATATTTCTTCATAGTGGAAATAACTTGGTTGGCAACAAGGAGGATAAGACACGACTGGTTTCCCCATCCGTAAACCATGGCATGGAAGCCCCTGATTAAAGTCAGGACTGAGCAAGGTTGTAGATGGAACCTCGTGGTTTCCACACTCCACGGGTGCCTCATTGTAGGAGGGCTTTCACCACATCAACGGCAGCAGTCCAAGAAAGTCAATCACCAAGCACAACTGTGGATAAACAATGTGCCAATATTCAAAATTACTGCCCCTGGATTTATTATGCTTTGTAACGTAATTACCGATCAATCCGTGAATGGCACTTCTGGCTATTTTGCCAGGACGGTGAATCACGGCAGTAACTTTTTCCTTGGTTTCCGAGCTGGTAGAGGCTACTTCAAACATTTGAGGAGAGGGACGGGCTGGATTGGAGCTCACCATGGAGGGCAGTGCAAATGTGCTTTCTCAGCAGACCCTGGCTCGCGCAAATCCTAGGTCCCTTTCCACTCCCAAGGGGTTGCGGTTGCAGGAACTCTCAGTTTTGCGTATCTCCACTCCCTGACATTCCTGGGATCATCATCAGCTCAACAGCGCTTTGGGCACAGCAAGATCCCACCGACAGCAACGTGCCAATAACTGAGCAACCTCTGTCCTACAGTGTTTTGGATCGAGGGGAGAGTGTAGACCCAGGATGGGCTGAGGAACTCCTCCCATCTTCAAAATAAAGTCTGAAGAAGGGTCCCGTAGTGAAACATCACCTGTATAATCCCTCCACAGATGCTGCCTGACCCGTTGAGTTCCTCCAGCACTTTGTGTTTTGCTCAAGAATCCAACACCTGCAGTTGCTTGTGACTCTACCTCAAAATAATGCTGGGGAATCTTTTGCTTCTTTAAAGTCAACACCTCCAACAGTTTGGATTGACAACCCTGTGTCTCACCTCAAGATTTTATTGCAACCAGTATTACTCAAATTTAATTTAAATATAAATTAATGCATGCTTTAAAGGGGATAAACATTCCTTTTTTTCCTGATTCATGGCAATTGAACGACAGTGAATATATGCTTCCTGACCCTTGTGTTTTTCATCTTGCAAAAGGGGATCAGGAGCCTGCGGTCAAATAGTTGCTATGATTCCCAAAGGTTCACTTTGGATCCTTGTGTTTCCAGAGCCATTCCTGTTTGGAAAGGAAAACTCACTTTACATTTGGACATTGTACAACAATTACTGTTGGGGAATGAAACCTTGACCAGAGATTTACATGGATAGGCCAAGTTTGGCGGTATGTGGGCCAAACGCGGGCAGGTGGGACTGGTGTAGCTGCGACGTGTTGGCCGGTGTGGGCAAGTTAGGCTGAAGGGCCTGATTCCACACTGTATAACTCTTTGACTCTATTCCCAACTTTGTGTGTCTGTGTGTGGCCCATTTATTACTCCATTAGCCTGTATCCTGTCTGGCGATGCAGAGTTGGCCTCAGTGCCCATGCTCCACCAAAGATGCACGTTGGAATGTGGACAACAGAGTGGGATGCAGAACAGGAAGCCAAGCCACGGGCAGTCATTGTCCAAGTCAATAGGCAATAGACAATAGGTGCAGGAGTAAGCAATTCGGCCCTTTGAGCCAGCACCGCCATCCAATGTGATCATGGGATCAAACTCTGAATGGAGGAGGATGGAGAGCAAGCAAAGCCCACTTGGGAGAATCCCCAAGGGAAACAAAACAACATGAGCACCATGAGAGTCCTGAATGACATGTCGTGAGAGTGGCCAGATGTTGAGAAGGTTTAAGGGAGAAGAAAGAAAGCACAAGTTAATCCCAACCTCTGTACAACTAGCCTAAATCACATCAAATGGCATTCACCACTCAACCCGTGCACTCACTGGCCTGCACGGGCTCCAGCACGCTGACACCTCAAGTTATAATCATTCTTTTATCTTTTCAGGCACCAGTTCCCCACCCAATCTCAAGAAGCAATAATCTCTAAATATGAAATAAAAGCAAAAAATATTCAGCAGATCAGGCAGCATCTGCAGAGAAAAGCAGTCAATGTTTCCCTTCTGATGAAAGGTTATTGAACTGAAATGTTGACACTGGGTTCTCTCTCCACAGAAGCTGCCTGATCTGCTGAGTATTTCCAATATTTCTGTGTTTTATTCCCTCTCTCTAGGCCTGTAAAATCTGTGCAGTTTTCTGATTATTCCCTCCTGAGCTTCCTTGCACAGTCCGCAGCCATTCGTTCGGGGATAGGCTATGCGGTGAATTTCCCTCCAAAACCACTTTGCCTTGCTGCTTCCCTGCTTTCAGTTTCTCCATCAATGCTATCTCCTTGGCAGGGTCCTGTTCGTGTGTTCAGACCTTGTTCAAGGCTTGGTGTAATGTCCTTTGCTGCAGTGAACTGCTTTGGGAGGTTTTGCTGTGTTGAAGGTGCTTCACAAATACAGTGACACCGAGAAGATAAGATGCAGTGCAGGGTGAAACGTGCAGCCTGGTCCATGGTGAGCATGGAGCTATCAGTTCCCAGGGGTTACAGACCCAAGCACACCTGGCGTTGCCCAGTGCAACTGCCCAAGCATGCCATGTGTATTGGAGTGGACAAAGTCTGTGACCAGGTACGCCAGCTCTGATTAAAAAATCCCCAGCGTGCTGCTAAAACAAACACAGAAGACCAGCCAGAGTCGTCAAGAGTCACACAACCAGCTTCAAGCTGAACCAAAGGGAGTGTTGGGAAGTTTGCCAGGACACTCCCTGGAGTGCAGACAGTGTGACTGACACAGGGGTGGGTAACCGTATCAATGGGATATCACAGAATTCACTCACCAGCTAACTGGAGATGAGTTTCTCTCTGCGTTTAACTGAGACGTGAAACAAAGCAACCTGCCAGCTTGCAATTAACATCAGCGTGATTATCCCTCTGACTACAGTCTCTCTTTGTTTCTACCCCTGCGTTCTTTTGCTGCTGCTGATCCATTTTGGTTCAGTGCAGCTTCTCCTGTCTCCTTTCTGACACACTGACTGGCTGTAACAACAGCAAGCCTGAGTTTTTAATTCCACATTCATTTCCGTAATGCAGCCAGGGTTCAAGTGATGTTTAGGTTAGTTTAGAGAAACAGCATGAAAACAGTCCCTTCTGCCCACCGGGTTCATGCTGACTTGTTACACTAGTTCCATGTTTACCCACGTTCTCGTCTACACCACTCCCTACAAACCAAGGGGAATTTACAAAGGCCAATACAATAGACAATAGACAATAGGTGCAGGAGGAGGCCATTCGGCCCTTCGAGCCAGCACCGCCATTTATAGACAATAGACAATAGACAATAGGTGCAGGAGTAGGCCATTCAGCCCTTTGAGCCAGCACCGCCATTCAATGCGATCATGGCTGATCACTCTCAATCAGTACGCCATTCCTGCCTTCTCCCCATACCCCCTCACTCCGCTATCCTTAAGAGCTCTATCCAGCTCTCTCTTGAAAGCATCCAACGAACTGGCCTCCACTGCCTTCTGAGGCAGAGAATTCCACACCTTCACCACTCTCTGACTGAAAAAGTTCTTCCTCATCTCCGTTCTAAATGGCCTACCCCTTATTCTTAAACTGTGGCCCCTTGTTCTGGACTCCCCCAACATTGGGAACATGTTTCCTGCCTCTAATGTGTCCAATCCCCTAATTATCTTATACGTTTCAATAAGATTAATGTGATCATGGCTGACCATTCACATTCAGTACCCCGTTCCTGCCCTCTACCCATACCCCCTGACTCCACTACCATTAAGAGCTCTATCTAACTCTCTCTTGAAAGCATCCAGAGAATTGGCCTCCACTGCCTTCTGAGGCAGAGAATTCCACAGATTTACAACTCTCTGAGTGAAAAAGTTTTTCCTCATCTCCTTTCTAAATGGCCTACCCCTTATTCTTAAACTGGGACCCCTGGTTCTGGGCTCCCCCAACATCGGGAACATGTTTCCTGCAATACACCTACAAACCCGTGTGTCTTTGGAGTGTGGGAGGAAACCGGAGCACCCGGAGGAAACCCACACGGTCACAGGGAGAACGTACTACTCCAAACAGACAGCACCCAAGGTCAGGATTGAACCTGGGCCTCTGGCACTGCGAGGCAGCAGGCCTACCAGCTGCACCACTGTACTACTGAGCCACCATGTAATGTGTGCCGTTGTAGCAGGAACGCGATGGAGTCCAGCCAAAAACTAATCGGACACGAGTTGCGTGCACTAGACATGTTTATTCTCTCCAGTACAGCTCCCTACTACTCCCCCGGTCACGGGCATTGCCCGGCCTTAGATACCAACACAGGTACCGCCCCCGTGGCTGGCGCCTCCCACACCAAGACACCGCCCTCTAGAGCCAATGGTTGCCACCAGGTGTCACCACACCGTAACCTTCAGATGCACCTATTCCAGTGCTTTCACAGTCACTCTCCCTCCCTCAACTCATCCTAAACTTGCAGCAAGTCCCATTTCACCCTTGTGCTAACCGACATCTGGTTCCACTGCAATGATGGGTCAGATTTAAAATACTCGTTCTTTTCTCCAAACTCTTTCATGGGCTCCAACTGTGCTTTGTCTGCCACCTCTTCCAGCCCGACCACCTTCTGAGAATTCAGCCTTCTGCGAATGGTTATCTGTTGGGATTCTGCACAATGATGACAGATCACAGGTGAGCTTGTTGCCGTATTCACCAGGGCATAGAGACACTAATGTACAATAACGGAATAACTGAATGAGGTGTTGTTAAGAGTAAGGGTACTTGGCAGCACCTCCAGAACTGGCGTGAGAGGTGATTGATTCAGGAGGCTGATGGTAGTGGGGAAGATGCTGTTCTTATGTCTGGCCGTCTGAAGTTTCAACCTCCTGATGCTTTTCCAAGAAGGTAGAAAAAAGAGAAAGGGAATGGCCTGGGTGAGGAGCCATTCTTCGTGTCTTCCTGATGCAACGTATCATGAAGATGGACAGTGATGAGCCTGTGAGTGACTGGGCTGTGTTCACCACTGTTTCTGGGTTCAGGTGTTCAGGAGCAGAGTTGTTGCCCTACCAGGCTGAGATGCATCCTCAGGATGCTCTCCATAGTGCCTCTGTAGAATGGAGAAGGTTAAATTGATACCTCCTCCCTCGACTCTGTCCAGGGACCCCGACAGTCCTTTCAGGTTAGGCAGAGGTTCACATGCACCTCCTCCAACCTCATCTACTGTATCCGCTGTTCAAGATGTGGTCTCTTATACATCGGCGAGACCAAACGCAGACTGGGTGATTGTTTCGCAGAGCTCAGCCTGCATGAACCAAGCTGATCTCCCAGTTGCTGGACACTTTAATTCTCCTTCCCATTCCTACACAGACCTTTCTGGTCTCGGTCTCCTCCATTGTCAGAGCGAGGCTAAACGCAAATTGGAGGAACAGAATCTCATATTTCACTTGGGCAGCTTGCAGCCCAGTGGTATGAATATTGACTTCTCTCACTTCAGGTAGCCCCGGCATTCCCTCTCTCTCTATCCTTCCTAACCCGCTGAGTTACTCCAGCATTTTGTGACACCTTCGATTTGTACCAGCATCTGCAGTTATTTTCCTGCACGCTGAGTTACTCCAGCATTTTGTGTTTTTAAAGGGAAAAGGTATTAGACAACATGACCCGATCCATGGGGGGCTGTTGGGGGGGGGGGGGGGGGGGGGGGGGGAAGGAGTAACAGGGAGACATGAGGAACAGCAGATGCTGGAATCCTGAGCACAACTCAAAATGCTGGAGGAACTCAGTGGATCAGGCAGCATCTGTGGAGGAAATAGCTAGGTGCCATTTTGGGTCGGGGCCCTTCTTCAGACTGCGTTGTAGCAGCGGGGAATATAGGGTCTAAGGGTCGAAGAGTGAAAGATCACCGAGGCAAGTTGGATGGGGCTTCAGAACAAATTGAAAATAAAGGTCATAAAGACGGTGAAGCTTGTGTGATGCCCTTGTAGTTGAATAGCCAACACTCATTTTGTAGGAAGGAACTGCAGATGCTGGTTTACACCGAAGATAGACACAAGATGCTGGAGTAACTCAGCGGGACAGGCAGCATCTCTGGAGAGAAGGAATGGGTGACGTTTCGGGTCGCGACCCTTCTTCAAACTACGAGTCAGGAGATCTTGAGTGACAATTGTCCCATGCTGCCCCAGATTCTGGATCTCTGCACCACGACAGCATGTTGAGAGAGTAAAGAGGATTGAAATTTTAGTTTGTTTATTTCAGTTTAGAGATGCAGCGCGGAAACAGGCCCTTTGGCCCACCGACTCCGTGCCGACCTGCTATCCCCGCACACTAACACTTTCATACACACACTGGGGACAATTTATAATTTTACCAAGCCAATTAACCTACAAACCTCTACGTCTTCAGAGTGTGTGAGGAATCCGGAGCACCCGGAGAAAACCCACGCAGGTCACGGGGAGAACATACAAACTCCGTACAGATGTCACCCATAGTCAGGATCGAACCCCAGTTTTTGGCTCTGTGAGGCAGCAACTCTGCCGTTATGCTGCCCCCTAGAGAGAGAAATATTGCTCTCCTGCCACGTAAAAGCAGAACATTTATAAAAACATAATCTGCCAATGGTATTTTTGGATGCAGCAATGCAAGCAGGAGATAAAAACGCAAAGGAGATTGCACTGAGCTGGGGTTATGCTGACCCAGGTCTCTAAATCCACGCTCCCACTCTCAGCTCAAGGCAGTTCATTTGGAATGTCGTTGTCCATTAATTTTAATGGAGAATAAAATCTGGCCTTTTTCTGCGCAGGACAATAGGAAAAGAGCTGGTGAAGTGGAACTCTATGGATTTTGTTTTTCAAGGGGCTAGCATATATGTGATGGGCTGAACAATGCCTTCCTGTACCGTATCAGTGGAAACCTACCTGCACATTTCAAACTCGCTCTCATACAAAGTAGGGCTTCGGTTTTTGACGAGAGATGTTGCATTTGTTTTCCTTCAAGCAGAGAAGGTCACGAAAACAAGAAAGCTGTAATCAGTATTCAAAATGATGAGGGGTTTTAATAGAATATATATGGACGGAATTCCATTGGGAGGAAGGTCAGTAACAGTGGCGCAGCGGTAGAGTTGCTGCCTTACCGCGCCAGGGACCTGGGTTCGATCCTGACTACGGGTGCTGATTGTATGGAATTTGTACGATCTCCCTGTGATATCGTGGGTTTTCGCTAGGTAGTCTGGCTTCCTCCCACGTTCCAAATACGTGCATGTTTGTAGATTAATTGTCTTTTGTAAATTGTCACTAGTGTGTGGGATAGAACTAGTGTACCGGGTGATATGGGTGATTACTGGTCGACGTGAGATCGGTGGGCCGAAAGACTCGTTTCCACACTGTAACTTTAAAACTAAAAACGAAAACATTTTAGGAGATTTTGCTTTAAACTGCAGGCTGCTATGTTCTGCACTGCTTTAAAGGTTCAAGCAATTTCAACCGTTAACTTGCAGAAGGGAATTGAATTGTTTTTTAAAGGAAAAGTTTGCTGGCCAAGGAGTAAGGAACGAATGGCAGGACTGAGTGGAGAGATCTTGCAAAGAGCCATGGCGGGCTCTGGAGGTTTAGTTTTGTTTTTGTTTAGTTTAGAGACACAGCGCGAAAACAGGCCCACCGAGTCCATGCCGACCAGCGATCCCCACACATTAACACTATCTTACACACTAGGGACAATTTACACAGACACCAAGCCAATTTACGCATACACCAAGCCAGACAGCGGTAGAGTTACTGCCTTACAGCGCTTGTAGCACTGGACACCCGAGTTCGATCCCGACTACGGGTGCTGTCTGTACGGAGTTTGTACGTTCTCCCCGTGACCGCATGGGGCTTCCTCCGAGATCTTCGGTTTCCTCCCACACTCCAAAGACGTACAGGTTTGTAGGTCAATTGGCTTGGTATAAGTGTAAATTGTCCCTTGGTAGAAGTGTAAGTGTTAATGCGCGGGGATCGCTGGTCGGTGCAGACTTGGTGGGCCGAAGGGCCTGTTTCCACGCTGTATCTCCAAGCTAAACTAAGCTAAAAATCAAAAACTGTAGGAGAGGGAGAGACCCTGTGAGACTCAGGGGACGAGGAATAAAACCAGAAAAGCAAAAGACGGTGATTTGCTGAATGAGGGAAAAAAAGGAACAATTTTACAAAAATGGAAGTCGCTTCACTCAACCAGTCAAAGACATATTTTTCTGCCAGTACCCTGGTTTCTCACGAGAGGGACTAGATGCTTAATCACACGCAGATGGTCTGAGTTGTCACATTAGTTTCACTCGACCACTGCGCAATATTAAATGTTAGTTTTTTATTCTAATCTTTAAAGTGTAGGTTAGGGGAGGTGTTCTAATGTTCCATTCCCTGATCAAAAGGAAGCAGCTTTCAGAGGTTTGACAAAAGCCTGAGACAGAAGGGATGGAGGCAGAGCAGAGCCTGTGTGTGTAATCAGACGCTGTAACTCGATATACTGCTGCACACATCCCACCCCAGAGGGGATTTTCCATTACACAGACACAGCAGAATGTGAACACTCTCTCGCTGTTTCCTGCTCCTCCCCTCCCCCTCCAACTCACAGTTATAGCGCTGTGGAGTGATTACAACCTTTGTACAGTCTCCTCCACTGTCCCCCCACATGCACACACTCACAGGCACACACACACACACATACACATAGGCACAAAGACAGACAAACATACACACTGAGACAGGTGCACACACAGAGACACAGAGACAGACACACATACACACACACACACACAGAGTCACCGAGGCGCACACACACAGGCACTGAGACAGGCACACACACACACACAGGCACAGAGTCAGACAGACACACACAGACGCACGCACACACAGAGACACAGAGACAGACACACATACACACACACAGGCATTGAGACAGACAGACAAACACACACAGAGGCACAGGCACACACACACAGTCACTGAGACAGGCACACACACAAGCACTGAGACAGGCACACATGCACACACAGGCACTGAGACAGGCACACACACAGAGGCACTGAGACAGGCACACACACAGAGGCACTGAGACAGGCACACACACAGGGGCACTGAGACAGGCACACACACAGAGGCACTGAGACAGGCACACACACAGAGGCACTGAGACAGGCACACACACAGAGGCACTGAGACAGGCACACACACAGGGGCACTGAGACAGGCACACACACAGAGGCACTGAGACAGGCACACACACAGAGGCACTGAGACAGGCACACACACAGAGGCACTGAGACAGGCGCACACACATACACACACACAAGCAAACACAGAGGCATAGGCACACACACATACACACAGAGGCACAGAGACAGGCACACACACAGAGTCACAGAGAGAGAGGCACACGCACACATACACAGGCACAGAGACAGACACACACACAGGGGCACTAGCACAAACCCACACATACACACACGCTCAGAGGCACAGGCAGAGACACACATACTCACAAATACATAGACACATACACACAGTAAGGCACAGTGACAGACAGACAGACACACACACACATGGACACCCACATAGAGACAGTTATAGGTCGACATTACAAAATGTCGACCTACGAGAAGATTTGCATACAGGAGTACAGATATCTCACTGCAATTATACAGAGTCTCGGTGAGACGACTTCCTTCGTGCTGTGTATTGTTTTGGTCTTCTTACCTAAAGGATGTACCTGCATCAGAAGGATTCTATGGAAGTTCATGAACTGGTTCTTGGCGTGACGAGTTTGCTTCTGGGAGATGTTGAGTAGTCATGAGCTGCATTCTCCAAAGCCTAGAAGAAATCAGTGTCATCTAAACGAGATTTTAAAAATTCTTAGAGGGGCAACAAAGTGGAAGCAGGGATGTTATTTTACTTGTGTAGGCAAGAACTGCAGATGCTGGTTTACACCGAAGATAGACACAAAATGCTGGAGTAACAGCAGGTCAGACAGCATCTCTGGAGAGAAGGTAGAGGCGACATTTTGGATCAAAACTCTCGTACAGACCACAGATCAAGACATGTTGCTTTATTCACAAAATGCTGGAGTAACTCAGCAGGTCAGGCAGCATCTCGGGAGAGAAGGAATGGGTGACGTTTCGGGTCGAAGAAGAAGGGTCTCGACCCGAAACGTCACCCATTCCTTCTCTCCCGAGATGCTGCCTGACCTGCTGAGTTACTCCAGCATTTTGTGAATAAATCGATTTGTACCAGCATCTGCAGTTATTTTCTTATAGATCAAGACATGTTGTTTTGTTTCCCTGGATGAGGACACAACAGCCAAGATCCTCACAGAATGAGGACCAGCCATTTAGGAGTAAAACGGAGAAACGTCATAATTTGAAGGCTGGTGATTCTGTAGAGTTCTCTATCCAGGAGGTCGTGGTGACTGTGGCACCACCTTCATTCAAAGCAAAGACCGGCACGTATCTGGAGAGTCGAGGATGGTGCAGGAAGGTGGTACTGAGGTACAAGACCAGCCGTGATCTTGATGAAAGGCAGAGTGGGTTCAAGGGGACTGATGGCCCATTAATGCTCCAAACTCTAACATTATTATGAGCGGGTGATCAGGAAAAAAGCAAGAGGCAGCACGAGAAACACTTATATGAACATGCTCTCAGGCAATTGACACACATTAGTACCTGCTGGAAATGGCACTGGCAAAGTGAGGTGTTGAATGAGTTTAGTTTGTTCAACTCAGTATCATTATACCCAATAAATTAAACTCCAGAGGCATCACAAGTATATCTAATCTTGTACCGGTCATCCAAAACCCTGTTGTGCAGACAGTTCTTAACTACATTTTATCTCTGTTTGCATTATTACCTTCTCCCAGCTAACAATGATCTGTTCTACATTTTTCATGGACTTCATTCCCTTTGTCCTATTTTCACACTGTACACTTCCTTTTCTATGTATCCCCCTCTCCCCTGACATCAGTGTGAAGAAGTCGACCCAAAACGTCACCCATTCTTTCTCTCCAGAGATGCTGCCTGTCCCACTGAGTCACTCCAGCATTTTGTGTCTATCCTAGATCTTAACTTACACCGAGTTTCATTCACACATTAGCCCAGCACTCTCTGTCAACGCCTGGACTATGACTACCTCAGGCTTAAAGTGTTCATCCTTGGACTCAAATGTCACCAGGGGTTTAGTTCAACTCCAGTCCCATGACCTTCCCAATCACTGCACTTCTCTAAGGCTGCCCTCCGATGACCATCAGCGGCTGCGTAGGAAGCAGGGCCGTCTTAACGCATGGGCCTGATGGGCACTTGCCCGGGGCCCCACGAGCATAGGGGCCCCATGCTGATCTGTGTATGTTAAGTGACTTGCAATAAATAAATACTACTTTAAAAATGTAGGTTCAATAAGTGCTTTTTTCGCAACATTTTCGGTCACTAAGTGCTTCTCACAGCGATCTTAAGTGCTTTTCGCAACAATGTAGTGTGGCCACTACAGTAGCACCCTAAATCAATCGCTAAGTGCTTTTCGGTAACTGCTTTTCGCCGGCACGACAGGGGGGGGCTGGTAGGGAAAGGGGGGTGGGGGAGAGTAACGGTAGGGGCCCCAGTACACTGCTTTGCCCGGGGGCCCATAATGCTGTAAAAACGGCCCTGGTAGGAAGGAACTGCAGATGCTGGCTTTAACTGAAGATAGACACAGCTGTGCCCAGCCTGATGTCCTGTTATTCCCTCCTCAAAGCTCCCGACTTCTACATCTCTCTTACCCGCTTTAAAATTCTCCATAAAACCTGTCCCTTTGTGCGAAGGCCTGGTTGCCTGCTCAATCTTGTTGCACTGCAGTGAAAGGCCTTGGGACAACATAATGTGAAGACAAACTCAGTCTGAACAAGGGTCTCAACCTATTCCTTTTCTACAAAGATGTTACCTGACCCGCTGAGTTACTCCAGCATTTTGTGTCTGTCTTCAGTGTAAACCAGCATCTGCAGTTCCTTCCTACATGTATAAAAGCAAGCTGTTGTGCACATTATTCATAGCTGAATCCGTGGCTAAATGCACTATGGTGTTTAGGGAGCAGGTGAGGCAGTGGCAGTGATCACTCTACTTTGTGAGAATCCAGGAAGGAGCTGAGGTGAATCCCTCTGCTCTCTTGATGAGGTTGGTGGTAAAAAGCACTTAACTTGGGCTCAGTGCTTCAGATTTTGATTCCTTCCTTTATAGGCTGGGTGGGATGGGGCAGTGTACACCATGAACCGACAAGAGTCACACGTGAGGAGTACAAGGGATGATGAGGAGGAGCAGGGGCACGAGGCAGGGAACATTACCCCAGCAGTAGGTCAACACAGTACAGCACTAGAACAGGTCCTTCGGCCCACAACGTCCCTGCCGTACCTGATGCCAAATTAAACTAATCTCCTCTGCCTGCATGTAATCCATTTCCCTCCATTTACTGCATCTCTATGTGCCTATCTAAAAGCCTCTTAAACGCCACTGTCGTATCTGCCTCCACTACTATTCCTGGCAGCATGTTCCAGGCACCGACCAACTTCGAATCTGCGTAAAAAGAATCTCCCCGCACATCTCCTTTAAACATTGCCTCTTGCCTTAAAGCTGTGTCCTCTATTCCTTCACTTATCCACTCTGGGAAAATGGTTCTATCCTTCGACTGTATCTGTGCTTCTCTACTTTCATATACTTCTATCAGGCTTCCTCAACCTCTGACGTTCAAGAAATTCAAAAGCAAATTGGGTAAGTACTTGAAAAAGATTAAAAAATCACAGGGCTACCCATGAAAGGGCAGGAGATTGGGTAGCTCTTTCAATGGGCTGGCATTGGCTTGATGGGCTGAATGTCTCCTTGCATCCTGAAACAGAATCGAACCGGATTGGCCCAGTGGAGACACGAGGAACTGCAGATGCTGGAATCTTGAGGAAAAACATGAAGTCCTGGAATAACTCCGTGGATCAGGCAGTATCTGTGGCGGGCATGGATTTGTGACGTTTTGGGACAGGACCCTTCTTCAGTGATTATAGTAGGGGGAAAGGAGGCTGGAGAAGTGGTGGGGATGGGACAAAGCCTGGAAAGTGATGGGTAGGTACAGGTGAGGGGAGGGGGTTTGATAGGCAGTGAAAATGCCTGATGGGTGGAGAAAATGACAAAGGTTACAGATAAAAAGGAGACAACCAGATAAAGAGAGAGGAGTGAAATGTAAAGCAAAGGGAGGGATATGTGGAAGGGGACAATAGGGAAATGAGCCATTCACCCCTCAGGTCTCTTCCACCATCAATTATCTCATGGTTCATCTGTCTCTCCACTCCAAGTCTGGCCTCACAAACCCTTCACGTTCTTCTGTAACAACAACTCATCAGTTGTGGTTGTCATCTAACCTCCAGCCTCAACAGCAGAGTTACAGGTTCGCATCCTGCTTTGTGCAAAGACATTATGCATAACATCGTCCCAGAGCAGTCAGTCTTCCAGCTGATGTTCTATTGGTGCGTTCTCCTATTCACAGAAACCTCGTGTATGAGAACAACTCTTCATGTTACTTGCAAGTTACATGAAAAAAAAGAAAGGAAACGGCAGCAGAGATATATATATGTATAACACCCAGGTAAAAGAGGGAGAGAATTAAAGTCAGTAGGTTTATCTCTACAACGTAACGAGCCATCATTACCAATAGGATCTGGCTTCTGATGTTTATTTGATCCCCTGTGGTTTCAGTGAGAATGGGAACAACTGTTCTGCCACATAATACCTGCATGACACCTGTACTTTTAGATCTATCGCCTGCTGAATAAGTGGGGCGCCTTGGTTGCCGGACGTAGAGATTGGGGCTCAACTATCTGCTCTCCTGGCTGGCTTCAGCTGGAGGATTGTGTTGCCAACACTGATTGGGTTCATTCCTGGAGGTTTCAGCAAAGGAAACGTGCGGATGAAATGAAACTTGGAACAGTAAGAAAGACAGTGATGGACTTCAAAAGAACATTGACAGGCTGACGGAATGAGCATACACACAGGAGATGTAATTCAATGCAAAAGCATTCGGCATTTTGCATTTTGGCAAGCTAGTGGATACAATCCATGCTGTACAATGTTTAAAGGGTTTGTGCACAAATCTCTGGCGGCACAAGTTAACGAACAGTTAATAGAATACGCTGAAGCTAGGGCTCTATAAATAGAGACAGAGATTACGAAGCATGGAAAATTATGCTAAAACACTAGTTTATTCCAGCTGAACTTTTATGCCTTATCCTCGGCGACACATTTTAGGAAGATCATGAGAGTGGTTTGTGGAGGCAGACCCTTCAGTTATGTGGCTAACTGGAGAAGCTCAGCTTGCTTTCCTTAGAGCAGTGATGACTAAGAGGGGAATTGATGGAGTTTTAAATAATCATGAAAAGATTACATTGTGCACGTAGATGCATGGAGGATCGATAGCAAGAGAGCACGGATTTAAGGTGACAGGCAAAAGAAGGGGTGACAATACGACGGGCAAGGTCTTACACAGATTTGGGTTGGGAAGGCACTACCTCATAGGATGGTTACAACATAGCACTCAAAAGGGAAAAATATGCAGGGAGATGGGAAGGAAAGAGGAGGGAGACAATGATGAACAGATTTTCAGAAGAATTAAGCAATGTTGATGTCCCAAAAGACCTTCTCTGAGCTCTTCTATATGTTTATATTCCCTTGTCTCATCTTGTTCCCTCGCTACAATACCCAGCCAATGGTCCATGCTGGCTATACTGCCCCCTGCAGCTAGTAACAGGGAACAATTTAAAGGCTTCAGACAAGATTCTTCTCCCTCTTCTCCCCTCACCCGTCAGGCTGAAGATGCAATAGCTTGAGAGCAAATATTGCTAGATTCAAGGACAATTTCTTCCTCACTGCTATCAGACTCTTGTATGGACCTCTCATATGTTAAGGATGTACTACTGATCACCCAATCTACCCCATTGTGTCCCTTGCACTTTTTTAAAAAATCAGTACTTTCCCTGTATCTATAAGATTATATTTTACACTGTTTCCTTTCTCTTTTCATAAGGCACGGTTGCTGTCATATAACCTGAATGTGTTGTTATCGGGAATGTAGATACCAGTTTTCAAAGGAGCTTGAAGGCCGAGACTGTGGAAGGTGGAGACTGAAGCAAAAAAAAGGAGAACTCGGGTGGCATCTCGGGAGAGGAATAGACGGCAACACTTTGGCCCAAAATATCTATCCATTGTAGGAACAAGGAACTGCAGAAGCTGGTTTACACATCTGACATTTCGGCCAAAGGGTCCCAACCCGAAACGTCACCTATCCATATTCTCCAGAGATGCTGCCTGACCTAACGAGTTACTCCATCACTGTGTCCTTCTGGCATTTGGCTATTTCCCTTCACACATGCTGCCTGTCCCACTGAGTTCCACCAGCGGCTTTTTTGCATAGGATCTTTCAGGTTTAAAGGGAGCAATCCAGCTACCTGTGGCCCAGTTGCTGAGACGCTCTACGTAATCGCTGAGGCACCAACTTGGTCCCACGGCTTCATGAATCCTCTCTCAAGGGGGCAGCCCTTGCAAAAATGAAATTTGCTCGTGTGGCTGAGAGTATGGCTGAGGTCCCAAATTAGCGATGTATATATATATTCCTTTATTCGTCCCACACCGGGGAAATTTACAGTGTTTCAGCAGCAAAGTGGATAGCAAGAGAGCAAGAGGTCATTCATTATAAATAAAAGATACATAAATTGTCATCGGTTTTCTGTGTGTTCCTAGCTGTTATTGTTGACTCGTCTGCTGGGAGCAGTGCTGGTTGTGCAGTCTCACAGCAGCGGGAAGGAAGGACCTCCTATATCTCTCCTTCACGCACTTGGGGTGAAGGAGTCTGTCACTGAAGGAGCTACTCAGTGCAGTGACAGTGTCCTGCATGGGGTGGGAGTCGTTGTCCAGCAGCGATGTTAGTTTTGCCATCATCCTCCTCTCTCCCACCACCTGCACTGTCGAGGGGGCAACCCAGGACAGAGCTGGCCTTCCTGACCAGCTTGTCGAGTCACTTCCCTTCCGCCGCTGAGATGCTGCTGCTCCAGCAGACCACTCCATAGAAAATGGCCGATGCCACCACCGTGTTGTAGAAGGTCCTTAGGAGTGCCCCCTGCACTCCAAAGGACCTGAGTCTCCTTAACAAATAAAGTCTGCTCTGGCCCTTTCTGTATAGCGCATCGGTGTTTTCAGTCCAGTCCAGTTTATTGTTGAGGTAAACACCCAGGTACTTATAAGAGTCCACCCTCCCAATGTCCATTCCCTGGATGTTCACCGGTATCGGGGGGACTTGGCTGCACCTGCGGAAATCTACCACCATCTCCCTGGTTTTCCCCGCGTTGATCCGGAGGCAGTTCCGTTGGCACCAGTCCACAAACTCCTTGATCAGTTCTCTGTACGCCCTGTCCTCATTGCCCATGATGAGGCCGATGATGGCAGAATCGTCAGAGAACTTCCGTAGACAGGAGTCTGTGGAGCTGTGCCTGAAGTCCACAGTGTACAGGATGAACAAGAATGGCGCTAGCACTGTTCCCTGCGGAACCCCAGTGCTGCAGACCACCCTGTCCGAGACCAGGTCCTTTGTCCTCACATACTGTGGTCGGTTGGTGAGGTAGTCCAGAATCCAGGATGTGAGGTGGTGATCCACTCCTGTGCGCTCCAGCTTGCCCCCCAGAAGCCCCGGCTGGATGGTGTTGAATGCACTGGAGAAATCAAAGAACATGCTTCTCTCAGTGCTATCCGGCCTCTCCAGGTGTGAGAGAGCTCTGTTCCGCAGGTAGATGATGGTGTCCTCCACCCCGATGCGAGTCTGGTTGGCGAACTGCAGCGGATCCATTGATGGTCTCACCAGGGGGCAGAGATGGGTGAGGACCAGATGCTCCAGTGTCTTCATCAGGTGTGATGTCAGTGCCACCGGCCTGTATCTGTTGAGTTCCTTCAGGTGCGGCGTCTTTGGTACCGATACCACGCAGGATGTTTTCCACAGCTGTGGAACTCTCCCCAGTTTCAGGCTCAGATTGAAGACATGCTCCACTATCCCACACAGCTGGTCTGCACAGGACTTGAGAAGCCTTGAGCTGATGACCAGCCGCCTTCCTCGCATTAATCTTCCTGAGCTCATTTCTCACCTGGTCTGTGGAGAAAGACAGATTGGAGCACAGGGGCTGGGTGCTCAAGGGTGTGAGAGGAGGCGGGGGTGTGGGGGGGGGGGGGGATGGTGTGAGGGGAGGAGGTGGGGGTGGTGGGGTTGGGGTACAGCACTCTTCACCAAGGAACAAGATGCTTCTGGTGCCTCGGCAAGTGAAAAATGTCATTGTTATTCAGGATATTTACTAAAAATGGAACAAGGGAAGGTTCTATAAAGACCTAACGTGGAATTATCACCTGGGTCCAGAGAGAAAAATTCTCAGACGTTGGAGGACAAGGGAGGAATCTTTCAAACAATGGCTAGGGATAATTGTAAATTGTCCCTAGTCTGTATAGGATAGTGTTAGTGTGCGTGATCGCTGGTCGGCGCGGACTCGGTGGGCTGAAGGGCCTGTTTCCACGCTGTATCTCTAAACTAAATTAAACTAACCTACGATGATTCAGGAATGGTGCCTCGTTCCTGGAAAAGTACACCTTACATCTTTGTTCAATACAGAACGTAGGGATAAACCACGTAACTACACACCAGTCTGTTTCACCTCAATGACGGGGAGAGCTCAAGAAATAGTTGGATAGAACCTGCAGTCAATTGACCCAATATGGATTGATTAGTAAAAGCCAGCACGATTTTGTTAAAGGCAAAAGATGTCTAACTAATTTGACAGGTTTATGATGAAGTAACAGAGAGGATCAATGGGGGGAATGTAGTAGATGTAATATTTAGAGACTTTCAAAAGGCATTTTACATGATGCCACATAATACGCCTGTCATCCAGATTAAAGGCCGTGAAATAAAATGTGCTGTAGCACCACGAATAATGATGTGGCCTCATGACGGAAACAGGGGAACATGTTTTTAAAGATGGAGGTGGATATAGAGTTGCTCAGGTTCGATACTTGGACCACTGTTTCTCTTCATATATACTAATGATTTTAGTCTCGGGTTTTCTGAACATGCAGATGATACAGGTCTCAGAGGTGGAGTCAACTATGCTGTGTAATAGACTTCAAGGAGAATTGGGTAGGCTGATGAAGTGGGTGGATGGCTGGCTATTGGGTAGTGCTGGGCCCCTCAGTTGACAGCAGAGTTGTCGCTCTGCCACTCCAGCGAAGGCAACATCCGCCGTGCTGGAACTCTCCTTTTGCAGGTGTGCCCCCCTATGCACCCAGAGTCATGGCTGTTTCCAGCTTACTGGGGCATTGAGCTGCTTGCAGTACTCCGCGAGGTCACACTGAGGAGGCAGAAATCACCTGCAAGTTGACATGTGGCGCCTGCAATATGGCCAGAATGCAGTCAATGGCATCCTGCAGCACAGTGAAGCCTGTGTTCCCTGTGAATCCGCTTGCCTACTCCACCTGCTGGCCACTGATACGGGAGAATGATGTGCCTTCAGCCCTGTCGGAACCGAGCACATCTTCACTGCACATTGCTGTCTTGGTGCCCTGCTGGGTTTGAGACCAACATCAAATGATTATGCTAAGGTAGACACAAAATGCTGGAGTAACTCAGCGGGACAGGCAGCATCTCTGGAGAGAAGGAACGGGTGACATTTCGGGTCGAGACAATGATAATGCTACATGCATTTGCAAATAGGTCTGGTAAGAGACATGGTAAGTCTCCAATTTTCAGTAACTAACCTACAATGAACCCTATCCCCTGACCCTTCCCCCCCCCCTTTCCCTTTGCCCCACCTAGATGTGCACCCATTTCTCCCATTTATCTTTTCCTGTTCCCCGCCCTCCCCCCACCCCCCACACCCTCTCTCCATCCCACTCCAGCTATATTCCTTCCTCTAGCTTCAGATTTCATGCCTTTTCCATGCTTATCGCCTTATCTCACACTTTTTGTCTTTTCATCTCAGGCCTCTGTCCACCATCTGCCAATGAACCTGTATCCACCTATCACTCACCAGACTTTGGCTCACCCCCGCCTTTCTTCCAGCTTTCTGTTCCCCACTACAAAGAAGGATCCTGACTGGAAACGGCCCCTATCCATGTTCTCCAGAGATGCTGCCTGATCTGCTGAGTTACTCCAGGACATTCTGTTTTATTATATAAACCAGCATCACCAGTTCTGTGTGTTTACATCTAACTTTGTAACAGGACTGTGCACTCTAAAGGCTGTTCCATCAACTGCTAAGGGAAGGTAATCAATTCCAGTTAGAGTCATAGAGTGATACAGTGTGGAAACTTGCCCACACCAGCCAACATGTCCCAGCTACACTAGTTTCACCTGCCAGCATTTGGTCCATATCCCTCCAAACCTGTCCTACCCATGTACTTGTCCAACTGTTTTTTAAACATTGGGATAGTCCCAGCCTCAACTCCCTCCTCTGGCAGCTTGTGTAGGAAAATAACTGCAGATGCTGGTACAAATCGAAGGTATCACAAAATGCTGGAGTAACTAAGCAGGTCAGGCAGCATCTAGGAAAGAGGGAATGGGTGACGTTTCTTCAGACTGATCGTTCTGTCTTCAGTCTAAGGGTCCTCTGGCAGCTTGTTCCATATACCCACCACCCTTTGTGTGAAAAAGGTACCCCTCAGATTCCTATTAAATCTTTTCCCCTTCACCTTATACCTATGTCCTCTGGTCCTCAATTCACCAGAGGCTCAGCAGTCTGAGAAGTCTGCTCAGACGTGGTGATCTTCCAATGCAAGTAGTTGTCCACATCAGGATGTTGATGGTCCCTGGTCCATGATCGAGGTCTACATGCTGAGGTTGGGGGCAGCTCCTACAGAGCCTCTACAGAGGAAGGGCACCAGTGTAAGACCTTCCCGCCATTGTGCATTGAAGGGCTGACATCCATGTTCCAAAAAATATCACTCAGCCTGTTCGCTGAAGGAATGTATGTAAAGAAACATAGGCAATATGCCGTAATATAAATGGAACAATATGGTTTGTACTGAGAATGGGAACATACAAATGTACTGAATAAGGTTTATGCAATTTTGATGATTAAACTAATAGGGCGGAAATTAAGAAATTGGTCATCTTGTGCGTTTTTCCTCGTTAAAAAGTAGAAGAGAACTTCTCTGTGAAGACACTTGGTGGATATGAAACCCTGCTGAGATCCAGATCCCTGCTCCTCCTCACTATTCCAGCACATTATCCAGATCCCTGCTCCCCCTCGCTCTCCCAGCAGGTTACTGCTTCTTCTCTGCTAGTTCCTCCTGGCATCCTGAAGATGAATGGCTTTAAATGTATTATCCTGGACACAAAAGTTATTTCGAAAGTTAAGACGATGTCAACTCTCTTGGCACACCATTCCATATCTGTGGTATCAGAAGACGTGCACTCGTTAGCCTGTAGCAATACTGAGTAGAAATTAATCAGACACTACCTACCCCAGGTACTTGACAGAACCTCTTAAGAGTGCAGGTATGAGTTGGGACAAGGCCCTTCCTATTGCTGAGTGCTAGCTCTACCAACATTGTTGGGTTCCAGTTTGACTGCTCTGCCATGCAGGCTGATTGAATCATGATTGAATACTCTTCTTGTTCCATGCGAGTGGCGGTGTGGTACAACTGGCACCATACCCAGTGTAGTGCCTGGTCTGAATTGTGCTTCAAATATGCATCCATACGTATTGCAGCCACAAGTCAACACCCCACATGTATCAAAGCACTAATCCCATCTCCCAGCAACCAAATTCTGGGTCCACTGTTTTCCAATGGCTCCACTAAACTGTCTCTTACAGCAGCTTCTTCCTAGAAAGTAATCTGCAGTTCCTGGAGATTTTAGAACATCCTTGGCATGTTGCTACCCAAAGTGAAGGAGCGTGCATAACTTATGTCACTGTGCTCGCTGCCTATGCCATCCCTCTATCTGAGATTGTGACTGGTGAAGGGCATCACCTCTGCGTCAATAGAGCATGAGCTCAAGCTCCTGTGCTGGAGACGTGAGCCTGTAAACGGGTCCAATGTTCCTGGTGGAATTCTGAAGATGTACTGAACCGTCTAAGGGTCAAAACTGAGGGGTGCAGCACTGGAGGAGTACTGGCTTTTCAATGAGATATTAAACCGAAGCTTCAAGCAGTCTCACTAAAATACAGATCCTCTTATTGCTGCGTATGGGACTTCATGTGCACACGTTTTGTGCAACTTTACTGAAGAGAGTTCACTGGTCATAATTGTCATAGGCAGATCTTTTAAGATTGAGAGACACGATTTGGAAACAGGCTCTTCGGCCACCAAGTCCGCACCAGCCATCGATCACCAATTCACACCAGTTCTATGTTATCCCACTTTCTCTTGCACTCCCCACACATTCGGGGCAATTTTACAGAGGCCAATTAACCAACAAACCTGCATATCTTTGCGATGTGGGAGGAAACCGGACCACCCGGAGGAAACCCCCCTGGTCCCAGGGAGAATGTGAAAACTCAACACACCGAGGTCAGGATTGAACCCAGATCTCTGGGACTGTGAGACAGCGGCCCAACCCGCTGTGCCACTGCACCACTTTATGAAGAATGCTGTGAAAATGCAATCATTTATATCTCTCTGTTTCCACGTTTGGCAGATACAGCTCAAACGTAACAAACCTTGGCACTTTCCACATTACTGCTTGCCTGACACCAGCAAGAGGATCCACAGTCAGACAACACAGGTCAAGATGATTAGCAGAAGGAGCAGTCGCAAGTAGGAGCCTTCATTCCTCGGTGGATTGTTGCAATCTAGAATGTGCTGTCTGAAAAAGTCGTGGAAGAAGATTCAATTTCACCTTTCAAAAAGAAATTGAAATATAGTTGAATAGGAAATTATTTCCAAGGCTACCGAGTTCAGGCAGAGAATGGGGACTATTTGTGTATCCCTCGCCAAGAGGCAGGGCAGACACAATGGGTCAAATGGCCTCTTCCTGCAATGAATGATTCTGCCATTCAGTGTGCAATTCAATCCGAATATCCCTTTAACTTGTATGTATTCATGTTTATTAAACCTGCTGAAGACTGGTTAAGTGAAGCTGGCTCCTCAGAATGAATCAGAACCCATCTTGTCCTTATCAACTGGAGGGTGTCTTCAGCATTGAAAGGGGTTTAAACAATTATCTTTTGTATTTCACAGGTTAGCTTCTTCACAGACACTATCATTTTAAAATTCATCGTTTGCAAATTACTTTTAGTTTAGTACTTTATAATGTCAGACATTTTATTTTATCTTTCTAATTCATGTTCAGCTTTTCATGCACAATTTGCATTTTCTACCCCACTGTATTGAAGTTCACAATTTTACAATGGATTTAGGTTTAGAGTTATTATTGTCACATGTGCCGAGGTAAAGCTTTGTTTTCATATGAAGAAAGACTGGATAGACTCGGCTTTTACTCGCTGGAATTTAGAAGATTGAGGGGGGATGTTATAACATATAACATATAACAACTACAGCATGGAAACAGGCCTGTCCGGCCCTACCAGTCCACGCCGACCATTCTCCCTGACCTAGTCTCATCTACCTGCACTCAGACCATAACCCTCCAATCCCCTCCTATCCATATACCTATCCAATTTACTCTTAAATAATAAAATCGAGCCAGCCTCCACCACTTCCACCGGAAGTCCATTCCATACAGCCACAACCCTCTGAGTAAAGAAATTCCCCCTCATGTTACCCCTAAACCTTTGTCCCTCAATTCTGAAGCTATGTCCCCTTGTTGGAATCTTCCCCACTCTCAAAGGGAAAAGCCTACCCACGTCAACTCTGTCCGTCCCTCTCAAAATTTTAAAAACCTCTATCAAGTCCCCCCTCAACCTTCTACGCTCCAAAGAATAAAGACCCAACCTGTTCAACCTCTCTCTGTAGCCTAAGTGCTGAAACCCAGGCAACATTCTAGTAAATCTCCTCTGTACCCTCTCCATTTTGTCGACATCCTTCCTATAATTTGGCGACCAGAACTGCACACCATACTCCAGATTCGGCCTCACCAATGCCCTGTACAATTTCAACATTACATCCCAACTTCTATACTCGATGCTCTGATTTATAAAGGCAAGCATACCAAACGCCTTCTTCACCACCCTATCCACATGAGATTCCACCTTCAGGGAACAATGCACAGTTATTCCCAGATCCCTCTGTTCCACTGCATTCCTCAATTCCCTACCATTTACCCTGTACGTCCTATTTTGATTTGTCCTACCAAAATGCAGCACCTCACACTTATCAGCATTAAACTCCATCTGCCATCTTTCAGCCCACCCTTCCAAAAGGCCCAAGTCTCTCTGTAGACTTTGAAAATCTACCTCACTATCAACTACTCCACCTATCTTAGTATCATCTGCATATTTACTAATCCAATTTGCCACACCATCATCCAGATCATTAATGTAAATGACAAACAACAGTGGACCCAACACAGATCCTTGGGGCACTCCACTAGACACTGGCCTCCAACCTGACATACAATTGTCAACCGTTACCCTCTGGTATCTCCCATTCAGCCATTGTTGAATCCATCTTGCAACCTCACTATTAATACCCAACGATTTAATCTTCTTAATCAACCTTCCATGTGGAACCTTGTCAAATGCCTTACTGAAGTCCATATAGACAACATCCACAGCCTTGCCCTTATCAATTTCCCTGGTAACCTCTTCAAAAAATTCAAGAAGATTAGTCAAACATGACCTTCCAGGCACAAATCCATGTTGACTGTTTCTAATCAGGCCTTGATTATCCAAATAATTATAGAAACTTACAAAATTCTTAAGGGGTTGGACAGGCTAGATGCAGGAAGATTGTTCCCGATGTTGGGGAAGTCCAGAACAAGGGGTCACAGTTTAAGGATAAGGGGGAAGTCTTTTAGGACCGAGATGAGAACGTTTTTTTTCACACAGAGAGTGGTGAATCTGTGGAATTCTCTGCCACAGAAGGTAGTTGAGGCCAGTTCATTGGCTATATTTAAGAGGGAGTTAGATGTGGCCCTTGTGGCTAAAGGGATCAGGGGGTATGGAGAGAAGGCAGGTACAGGTTACTGAGTTGGATGATCAGCCATGATCATATTGAATGGCAGTGCAGGCTCGAAGGGCCGAATGGCCTACTCCTGCACCTATTTTCTATGTTTCTATGTTTTGCATGCTATCAAAAGAGATGAGATAATACTTTACATAAATCCAATCATTAAACTCTGTATCTTCCCTATTGTATAGGAAAAAATACTGCAGATGCAGGTTAAAATCGAAGGTAGACACAAAATGCTGGACTAACTCAGCGGGTCAGGCAGCATCTCGGGGAAGGAGGAATGGGTGACGTTTCGGGGACTTCACCCATTCCTTCTCTCCCGAGATACAGTTTGTGTCTTCCCTATTGAACTTGTGCAGGGATGGTGCTCAGCATGGCGGCTCATCCGTTCCATGGACAAAGTCCATCGTCCTCAATGGGGTGATGATGAATTCGACCGTACCCTACATTATGGAAAGACCATTCAGAAGCCTGGTTACAGAGGGGAAGAAGCTGTTCCAGTGTTTGGTGATGTGCACTTTCCAGTTTCTGTACCTTCTGCTGGACAGGGGCAGGAAGAGGAAAAGATGGCCAGCATGAGACCAGTCTTTGATTATATTGGAAATGTAATACGTGATATTCTACATCGTGAAATGTAGATGATTTATAAATCTAGGTTGATATGTAGATTAGATGAGAGGAGATGGTAAGGATTATATAATGGGAGGATTCTTATTCCTCTTTTACTGGGTTATGGTCTAAAAATAAGGGCAAAATCATTTAAGGAGTGAAGTAAAAGAACATTTAATGACACAAAGGGCAGTGAATCTCTGGGACTCTCTCAATAGACAATAGACGATAGGTGCCGGAGTAAGCCATTCGGCCCTTCGAGCCAGCACCACCATTCAATGTGATCATGGCTGATCATCTAACACAAGGTGGTTCCCTCACTGCAACAGTAACGTGAACTGCTGGTCTTTTCTTTCCAAAATCCAAAACAGATTGTATCCACAAGGAGGTGATGTACAAATCTCTGGAGAAGGGGTGGAATAATGAACCTAATGGTGCCCTCATCCTGATGTCTGAATTTGTTTATGGCTGTAGCAAACTATTGTGCTGTCTCTAAGCGCGCGCAAACACTGAGCATCATCACAGCTAGCCTCTAGCCATCCTTACGGTTGCAACCGATGCAGAGTGGTCCTTCCAATGTATTGTGCTGAACCACTTGTCACTTGTAGAAGCAAACCTTTGACCACTAATCCATCAGATTAGCGCACAGAACATTGTTGGAGCTTGGGAAGAGAGGAAGGTGGCCCCTGTCCCTTGGTTATTGAAACGGACTGTAAAAATCATTTGGCAGAATGACTTATCATCAGGGCTTTCAAATAAACTCCAAGTTCTTGTTTGCTTGATGGTGAAAAGGTCCCTCCACATAAGAAACTTTGTGCACAACACAGGGCAGCACAGTGGCCAGCAGTAGAGTTGCTGCCTTACAGCGCCCGAGACCTGAATTTGATCCTGTCTACGGGTGCTGTCTGTACGGAGTTTGTACGTTCTCCTTGTGACCGCATGTGTTTTCTCTGGGTGCTCCGGTTTCCTTCCACACTCCAAAGATGTGCAGGTTTGTCGGTTAATTGGTCTCTGTAAATTGTCCCAAGTGTGTTGGGTGGAACTAATATACGGGTGATTGCTGGTCGGCGTGGACTTGGTGGGCCGAAGGGCCTGTTTCCACACTGTATCTCTAGACTAAAGCTGGAACCTCAGTGCCACTGCGGGCAGCCCTCCAAGTACCTGCGCTGCAGGTAGGATGATCATTTGTCTACTCCTGGAGCTTCTGTCAGTAAGGTCTAGGGTGGGATGCCAGTGGTTTACACTGGGATTTATCAAGAGCAGTAGCATAACGCAGCAGTGTGTAGGAGGGAACAGCAGATGCTGGATTACACCAAAGATAGACACAAAATGCTGATGTAACTCAGCGGGACAGGCAGCATCTCTGAATAGAAGGAATGGGTGACGTATCAGGTCAAGACCCTTCTTCAGACAGGGCCTGAAGAAGGGTCTCGACCCAAAACGTCACCCATTCCTTCTCTCCAGAGATGCTGCCTGTCCCGACGAGTTACTCCAGCATTTTGTGTCTATCGTCAGCATAATGCAGCGCTCAGAGCTCCTCGACAAGTGCACACAGACATACGCGGAGATGAGCATCAACTGTGGCTGGAAGCCTATCAACTTGGTAAAACGCACTCTTTGGTCTGCACAAAACCTGTTGAATTGTCAAAGGAGTCGCCCACAAATGTGCTGAAGATTGGCACATTGCAGAGGGAAACAGTGAAGCCCAGTGCAAAATATGAGGTCCTGCCAACACTGCACATTAGGGCCATAGTGCCACTGTGCCACTGTGCTGCTGTTTAGACCTAAACGAGTATCTTGCTGGAAGTACTGATGTATTAAGTCACCATACTTTATTCAGCACCACGATGGCATGGCAGGAGTTATTCTTTGACTAGAGTGGTTATTTGACTTGCTGTTAGAGGGAATCAGAAAGCACAAGAGCATTTAATGGACACAATGTGCTGGAGTAACTCAGTGGGTCAGGCAGCATCTCTCTCTCTCTCTCTCTCTCTCTCTCTCTCTCTCTCTCGAGGACATGCATAGGTGACGTTTGAGGTCGTGACCCTTCTTCAGAAATGCCACCTATCCATGTTCTCCGGAGATGCTGCCTGACCCGCTGTGTTACTCCAGCACTTTGTGTCCCTCTGTGGATTAACTGGCATCTGCAGTTCCTTGTTTCAGCAATCACAAGCTGGCAGAGTGGGCAAGTGGGGTCTGCACAGGTTTCAGTAGACAATAGACAATAGGTGCAGGAGGAGGCCATTCGGCCCTTCGAGCCAGCACCGCCATTCAATGTGATCATGGCTGATCATTCTCAATCAGTACCCCGTTCCTGCCTTCTCCTTCATCGAACAGCATTTAATTATTCTGCAGGGTGTCACCTATTGCCATGGCTTCAGGCCATAGTTTGCCTGCCACTTGGATGAGAATGTACAAACATCTTCATTTAATGAACCACAGATCTTACTCCGGGTGTTAGGGGTTATGGGGAGAAGGCAGGAGAATGGAGTTGAGAGGGAAAAATAAATCAGCCAGTATTGAATTGACGGGCCGAATGGCCTAATTCTGCTCGTATAACGTATGAAGATCTCTTCACAACCGCCCTGTCCACTGGAAAGTGATGATTTGCATTTACATAACGCCATGCACAACCAATAGACAATAGGTGCAGGAGGAGGCCATTCGGCCCTTCGAGCCAGCACCACCATTCAATGTGATCATGGCTGATCATTCTCAATCAGTACCCCGTTCCTGCCTTCTCCCCATACCCCCTGACTCCACTATCCTTAAGAGCTCTATCTAGCTCTCTCTTAAATGCATTCAGAGAATTGGCCTCCACTGTCTTCTGAGGCAGTGAATTCCACAGATTTACAACTCTGACTGAAAAAGTTTTTCCTCATCTCCGTTCTAAATGGCCTACCCCTTATTCTTAAACTGTGGCCCCTGGTTCTGGACTCCCCCAGCATTGGGAACATGTTTCCTGCCTCTAACGTGTCCAACCCCTTAATAATCTTATATGTTTCGATAAGATCCCCTCTCATCCTTCTAAATTCCAGTGTGTACAAGCCTAGGACATCCCAGCGTACTTTACAACCATTTAAGTACTTCAAATTAATTATGTGTAAGAAGGAACTGCAGATGCTGGTTTAAACCGAAGATAGACCCAAAAAGCTGGAGTAACTCAGCGGGACAGGCAGCATCTCTGGAGAGAAGGAATGGGTAACATTTCGAAACGTCACCCATCCCTTCTCTCCAGAGATGCTGCCCGTCCCGCTGAGTTACTCCAGCTTTTTTTGCGCCTATCTTAAATTAATTGTGGTCCGACGAACTGAAGTTGGATAAAAAAGGACGAAACGAAATGTATTTCCTGATCCCTAAGGCAGTGAGACACGTCCCAGGAGTAAGCGGCTACAAACAGCGACCCTCCGCCCACCGGCTCGTCACACTCAGCGAGGTTTAAAGGGCAGCGCTGCATTTATACTTCAGAGGGTCACACACTCGGGCGCTACAAAACACTGTCCTTATGCCTTCACCCGCCGTCCCCACTTCAAACTGCAGCCTTTCATTGTCACTCGCTTCTCCCCTTGAAAACCAAACCCGCCTCCATCTTAAAACTAAAGTGAAGGAGAAAGGAAGGAAGGAATCCTAAAGGGGGAGGGGGGAAAGGTGCGGGTTGAATGTGGGACGTGAAGAGACAAAGAAATGCAGAGCGAGGGGGAATGGAGGGGAGAGGGGAGAGGTAGAAAAATGTGGGGGAGGTAGAGGGGAGAGAAATATGCGGGCAGGGGGGGGGGAGGGGAGGGGTAGAGGGTAGAGAAAATTGGCAGGGGAAAGGAAGAGAAGGGAGGGAGGGAGGGGAGGTAGAGAGGGGATGGAAAGATGTGGGCAGGAGGGGAGGGGAGGGGAGGGGAGGGGGGGGGGGAGAAAGATGTGGGCAGGAGGGGAGGGGAGGGGGGGGGAGAAAGATGTGGGCAGGAGGGGAGGGGAGGGGGGAGAAAGATGTGGGCAGGAGGGGAGGGGAGGGGAGGGGAGGGGGGGAGAAAGATGTGGGCAGGAGGGGAGGGGAGGGGAGGTAGAGAGGGGATGGAAAGATGTGGGCAGGAGGGGAGGGGAGGGGGGGAGAAAGATGTGGGCAGGAGGGGAGGGGAGGGGAGGTAGAGAGGGGATGGAAAGATGTGGGCAGGAGGGGAGGGGAGGGGGGGAGAAAGATGTGGGCAGGAGGGGAGGGGAGGGGGGGAGAAAGATGTGGGCGGGAGGGGGGGAGAAAGATGTGGGCGGGAGGGGGGGAGAAAGATGTGGGCAGGAGGGGAGGAGAGGGGGAGAAAGATGTGGGCAGGAGGGGAGGGGAGGGGAGGGGAGGGGAGGGGAGGCAGACGGAGCCGTGCCTGGTGGGAACGGGCGCAGTGCCAATGTAAAAAACGGTGAGAGAAATGAGAAACGCAGAGATGGTTCGAGATAATCTGACAAGGGATTTAAAAAAAAAAGTTTACAGATAAAGGGGGGTTCAGAAGAAGGAGGCGAGGGAAAGAATCGTGACAGGGGAAATATTGTTCACGTGAGCAGGTGATGAGGGGCGACTGTATCGCATTATAAAGGCAACAACGAGGACTTTACAGTTTTATTATTTTGAAGATCCCCCCCCCCCCCCCCCCATTTCAAAGAAGCTGAGCCTCTTGCAGCGAGTGGTCGCTGTGAATGTTCCCCTCTCTCCATGTCCCGGACTGCAAGCTGCCCGCTGTGTGTGTGTGTGTGTGTGTGTGTGTGTGTATGTGTGTGTGTGGGTGTGTGTGTGTATGTGTGTGTGTGCGTGTGTGTGTGTGTGTGCGTGTCTGTGTGTGTGTGTGTGTGCGTGTGTGTGTGTGTGTGTGTCTGTGTGTGTGTGTGTGTGTGTGCGTGTGTGTGTGTGTGTGTCTGTGTGTGTGTGTGTGTGTGTGCGTGTGTGTGTGTGTGTGTGTGTGCGTGTCTGTGTGTGTGTGTGTGTGTGTGTGTGTGGGTGTGTGTGTGTGTGTGTGTGTGTGGGTGTGTGTGTGTGTGTGTGTGTGTGTGTGCACAGTCCCGGGTTGCAGCGAGATAGATAGATAGATACCTGTGTCTGTACCAAGGATCAATGTCAATCTGCCGGCTGAAGTTTCGCTCCGTGAACCGCAAGATCAGAGCGGGCACTGAAAGTTTACAACAAAACAAAAAGCAGGAGTTTCCAGAAAGGAGAGCGGGCAGCCTGGGTGGATCAACAGCGACACCTCGAGTGGGGAAACAGGCGGTGGAGGCGCAACCAACCGCAGATGCTGGAGTCTGACAGTACAACACAAAGTGCTGGACTGGAGCCCTCGCCTCTTCTCCAGCTTTCTCCTCACACCTCCCTCCCCTACGACAACCGCCCATCCATTCCCCCCACAGAGGCTGCCCGACCCACAGGGGTTGCGTTCCCCCCAGCACTTTGTGTTTAACTGAACACACACTGCGGACAGCGGCTCTGAAACTGGTGCAGAGACCCTCCGGGGCAGCAACTTGGTCCGTTAGTTACCCCAGTGAGAGGCGACCGGTGGCCCAGGGATATCTCACATCTCAGGCATCTCAGAGGTGCAAGGCGCTGATGTGGACATCAACAAGGATGTCCTCCCCC